>NC_057359.1:4147500-4766000 GCF_016509475.1 Prionailurus bengalensis
AGAACAGATACAAACCTCTCCGGGGCAGGGCACATTCAACCCTACTCAGAGCGCCTACAGGTAAATTTTCCCAGGAATGACCGGCACACAAAGATACTCAGACACAAAAAGAAAAAGACAAGAGCGAGAACCAATAGAAACAAGAAAGAGGGTAAAAAACACTCACAAAGACCAAAAACAAAACGATCAGGTCCAGGTTTCAGAACAAATACATCTACCATACGTGAATGAATGACAAATATATTTGCAGGAAAAAGAAAACTAGAAGTGATTTAGAGATTTTTAAATGAACTAAACAGAGTTTCTAGAAAGGGAAAACACAGTAACTAACATGAAACACTTCAGAGATATACTCAACAGCAGGTTGAACACAGCATAAGTAAATTAGAATTATCCCAAATCCAGCATACAGAGGAGGAAAAACAACGATCCGGGCTTGCATAAATTTAGCAGATTCTGAGATGAAAGGAAAGAAGGAACAGACAAAGAATATTTGAAGAGGTGCTCACTGGATATTGCTGAACACTGAGGGGAACCAATTCACCTATTAACAGTACCAGTGAATTAGCAAGGTAAATAAAATTAAATCTATACCTTAATAAATAAAATGGTAATCCAAGAAGCCAGAGAGGAAGAAAATAAAATGTAAAGGAAGCAGGCAAACAAAAACAAACAAACAAGAAAAGAAAAACCCTAACAGATTTCTTCAAAGAACCCAAAATGACACTAGAGCCAACTTCTCAGGCAGAACAGATGCCCGCGGAGAGTGAGATACTGTCACAGGGCTGAAAGGACATAACATCACCCCAGGAGCTGTTAACAAAGGGAAAAACAACAGGCTCAAATGGAGTTAGCTGCGCTAAGCCCAGCCTGAGCAAACCGAGACTTCATCCCCAGCACACGTGCACTCTCGGCCTCTCCCAGCAACGTGACCTTTGTTGAACCAGACCATGGGAATCACCCGGCCGGCACCAGTGGGCTAACTAACTGCCTGGCAGACCCCCACCTTCCCGGGAAGGAAGGCCAGGGACCTTGCCGGGAACAATCCTCTTCCCGCCCCCTTCTGCCTACAAAAGGCTTCCATTTTGCACAGCACCTCAGAGCTCCCGTCAGCCAGGATGTGAGGCTGCTGAGTCATGAGCTGTTTGGCAAAGCCGACTGTGTCTTCCAACTAACCCGGTTCAATGTCGTTTAACAGATTCAGTGGCAGCAGTGGGATCGAAGGAGACTTCCATCAGCTTTGAGAACAACAGGAAACTCAGGTATGGCACCTGGGAACCCTTTTGAATTCTCTATCATTCCTGTCTTCCCTGAGGGTCTGGGTCTGCTCTCTTGGCATCAAGCTCTCCATCTAATCGGCTCTCCAGTCCGGGCAGGTCAGCTTGAGATACCAGGCAGTTCCATCTGGAACCGAAGCCACCAGTGCTTGAAACAGACCACAATTCACCATCTGACTAGAACACCCCGGATCCCATACTGGGGACAGCCAGTGGCAGCTGTCGCTCCCCACTTGTTTGGAATCCGTCTGCAATCCCCACTTTGGGGTCTGCTGGTTCTGCCCTTTCCCCAGGCCACGGCTCCACAGGAATCGGAGGTACACGCCAGGCCTCCCCTAGGCCGGGCCGCAGTAACATCCTGAGTAACTGTGGCGGTGCTGTGGGACACATGTGTGTCTTACATTGTGTACGTAAAGGCTATCGCTAGTGAGTCTCAGAGGCTAAAAAGCCACAAGGATTGGCAGACACGGGTGCAACACTGAAATGCTGTTACGTTACTCCCCATCCAGCCTAAAACTCAATCAGGGTAAGTTGTACATGGAACAGGTTCAACTGACAATAGCTGTTCACCTCGTGAAAACGTCTCGTTACCTACAGTGACAAGGTAAGCTGCAAAACATCACATCATTCCCTCCCCACGGTACATCCCTTTTAGGTACTAGCTTGGCTTAGCTAAAAATAACGGAACTGAACTAATTAATAAGAAGAAGAACGGAATCCTTAAGTTCCAAAGAGTTGAGCGAGTCACTTTCCAGCACTAACGGCACCCCAGAATTACCACGGCCGTCATGAGGACCATTCTAATTAGACAAGATCACTCACTTCGGAAGTGCCCTGGAGAGCAAGGGTTCCCAGATTAGACAAACTGAAAGGGACACCTGATTTTTTTACCGGTATACTGAAACGTTAAAAAGCCTTCAAAAGTCCCAAATAGCTTCATTAAAAATCTCTTTGCAAAAGGCTAATGAATATTTAAAAATGCGAGATCATGAACACAAGTCCACTAAACTGTTAACTTTACAGCTCCAAGGCCAGAGGCCTAAGTGATACCTGGGTCCTGCCTCATCCCTCCTACGGTGGGGTCCATCATGGAAACACTGGCCCAGGGGGTCCAGCATCTCTACTGTAATCAACCAGGGCCGTGGGAAAACAGACTGTCCTCAACCGGCCTGTGCAAGCATTTCAACATCTCTGCCCCTAAAGAAGAGCCCCCGGGGGCGCCTGGGTGGCGCAGTCGGTTAAGTGTCCGACTTCAGCCAGGTCACGATCTCGCGGTCCGTGAGTTCGAGCCCTGCATCGGGCTCTGGGCTGATGGCTCAGAGCCTGGAGCCTGTTTCCGATTCTGTGTCTCCCTCTCTCTCTGCCCCTCCCCCATTCATGCTCTGTCTCTCTCTGTCCCAAAAATAAATAAACGTTGAAAAAAAAAAAAAAAAAAAGAAGAGCCCCCATATGGGCCGCTCCTCCAGTTGACAGCCTCCAAAGGACTCTCGGATAAACTGCTACCAGTAATCCCCTTAAAAGAGCAAAGGGGCAACTAAATATTAAAACGAATGAAAGAACTGGCCAAACTCGGGTAGATTCCGGAGCTATCCTCTCCACCTCAAACCTCACTTGCAGCCTGCAGACAGGATCCTGGAAAACACGAAGGGGCTGGCTAACATTGAAACATCACATAAGGAAAAGTAGGATGTGGGTTTCTGGTAAGAGAAGGTGTGAGAAACGGAGATCTATTTTTTTATTGAGGGACAAGAAAGTCCTTTTGTCCTAAAGGGAGGAGACTACAGAATGGGGGGGAGAAAAAAAGCCCCAAATCTGAACACCAATTAAAAAGTGGTAGATTTGTAGCTCAAGCTGGCTAAATTTAAAATGGACCTAATGATTAAATTCAAAAAAGTAAATGAATTTTATTATCAAAACTACACTGGTACAAAATTACACTTGGCTTTCTTCTGTCAACAGGACAAAGTTTTCTTAGATTATTGGTCTGCTCCTGACTAGGGACTCTGAAGGGTTTTCCTTAAAGCGATCTTCCTAGAAAGCAGAGTCTGTGTTTTATCAAAATAATCTCCTACACTCCATGTTGTCACCATCATCTCTTTGACTTACTGAGACTTCTCAATTAAAAGAGCCAAGGTTTATTTTTTACAATGACTTAACTTCCTGGATTTGCCCCTAAAGTCCTTAACTGTCACTACAGTTAAATACATGACTAAGTATTGTTTCTCCTGCGATCCTATCTGACCAAGTATTTTAAAGCCGTCAGGTAGTTTTGACAAATAAATCAAATTCTAAATCAAGTCTTCTTGACCTTGAACTAGCTTTGGGATTCTCCAAAGGGCCAAACAGCTCAAGACATTTGCTCTCTCTCCTTATGAAAATGGAGATGTTAATCTAATTAAGCTTATGTTAAATTACATGGGACGCATCCTCAAATAAGAATACTGAGCCCTTTTTCTGTTGTATGTACCTTAAAATATTCTATATTTTGGACATGATCTTATTTTTTGTAAGTTTGTTTGTTTGTTTATTTAGAGAGACTAAGTGAGCAGGGAGGGGCAGGGAGCAAGAGAATCCCAAGCAGGCTCCGCACTGTCAGCACGGAGCCCAACACAGGGCTTGAACTCATAAACTATGAGATCATGACATGAGCTGAGCTCAAATTGGAGGCTTAACCAGCTGAGCCACCCGGGTGCCTCTAGACATGATCTTAAAATATATTACAGAAATAACTACATTTCCTTATCAAATGAACTCTGGTCAGACCTTTAACAATGGGCATTGCAAGTTTCTGTCGTTTACAGAGAGTACTTGCATTAGATGCTTTCACAAAAGTGTTCCTGCAAACGTGCTTCATCTTCAAAAAGATTCACACAAAGGACCTGGACAACAGGATTCTGAAAACTTTAAGATAACAAAGCTACTGGGTAAGAATTTCCAAAACTAATGGAAAAACTAGATTCAAGAAAAGATTAATTACATGGGACTGAACTTATTAGCAGGATGATGGGGTTTTTTTTAACAATTTAATAACATGTACCTTTGTAAACAAACATGAAACATTTACCTTTTTCCCCCCTCTCTGATCCATCCAGATTTTAGAAACTCTTGAGTATTCTTTTCATGGCAACGTAATTAGTTATCTGCTCCAGTTCAACGGTAATCTGTTTTCCTCGTACAGGACACAATTGGAAACACTGGCTATATTACCAAAGCTTTCACTGAAATGGTATTTGCAGGTAAAATCTGATGGGGAGTCCTTGGCACGGCTTCCTGGCCTCAGGGAAAGGTTCCTTATCAAAGTTTTCAGCAAAGGGGCGCCAGGGTGGCTCACAGCATCGACTTGACGTCGGCCCAGGTCGTGATCTCGCGGTTCATGGGTTCAAACCCCACATCAGGCTCCAGGCTAACAGTGCAAGGCCTACTGAGGATTCTCTCCCCAGCCCCTCCCTTTTCTCTCTGCCCTTCCCCTGCTCACTCACACTCTCTCACTCTCAAAAACAAATAAATAATTTTCAGCAAAGCAGTCTTTAAAAAGAGCTATGTGGTCAATCTCTATTCTTCTCCTTACACAAATAACCTGGCCAAGTTGAATGCAAATAAATTAGTTTTACTGTGATTATCTTTAGTAAAAATGTAGGGGTGATCAGAGAAAGAAAAATTATGTCTGTACCTTTGTAAATATCAGATTCTAGTCCTGTTAACTGTCTCCCAGGTTTTGTTATATACCTGTAAACTGGGCTGGATCCTGAACTCTTCTGGTTTCCTCAAATGTCTGGGGATGACTTTCTGAACTAGTATTTCCAGTGTTCTCCCATCCTTCTAATTTGGAATGACGAGGAACAAAGACTGCCCTTGGATCTCCTTGGAAGGTGCAATACCAGGTGCTCCTCACTACTCAGATGGCAGCCGAGCTTTAGCGACTGGGACCTTGGGTACACATCTCACAGCTGAAGAGAGCTCCACCTGACATCTGGTCCTATGTAGATGCTAGAGACCCCCAAATAAAATTGACTAGGAAGAGAAGTAGCCGACATCAGGGTAGCCTGCTTTCTCCCAAGACATCAGATCAAGACATGGTAATTTCACTAAACGTGAAACTCTTTTTTTCTTCTCTGTCTTTCCTTTACTCTGACACTGGCCTGTAAAGATAATGCTATCAGTCATATTCCCCAGGCCATTGCTGAATGAAATGACCATTCGGACTGTTGGATTTGTAATCAGACACTGATCTGTCCATGATGCTGCACTCCATTAACAGTGCCACGGTACTGGGCAGGGTTTGTGCACCAACGTGATTTCTCTTCGTCTGCGGTAGTTATCATTCTCCTCGGACCTGTGAATACCTAGAATACGCTTAACTGGGCCATGCCTCTTAGGATTCTAACCGCACCTGACCGCAAATGAATGGAGACACCTCACGCGTCAACTGTCCAGGATTTACATCATCAAGTTTCAAAAGGACCTCCCAGCTCCTTTCATAACCCCCTGGCAGGCCCCAACTTCCCTGGTTGGGAGTAAATGTAAACAAGGCTATCATCAGGAACCTCTCCTTAACTCGTGCAAGTACTGCAGAATCCACCGCTAAGACAGCTGCCCAACCAGAACCCAGAGACGCGCTGGCCAAAGTTGTTCTTGAAAACAGGGCAGACCTTGACTTGCTTTTGGCTGGGCTGTGGCAGCCACCACCTGCTGTACCTGGATTAACACTCTTGGGGAAGTTGAAACTCAGCTACGTCGGATCACTGAGAGAGCCATTTGGCTTAAGAAAAGTACTCCTTCAACGGGTCTTTCTACGGCTTATTCGATTCTGACGGGTTTGGGTCATAAGAACCCGTGTCTGGTATCTTTGCCACAAGCATCTGTGCCACCAACATTTTTGCCACGTAACTAACTGGCCACAAAGCAATTTGCCATAAAAGATAAAGTAACGTGAAAGAGGGACACTTGTGAAAAAGGACATAATGAAGCATGAAAAATAAGTAACAAAAGTAAAGAGATTTTATCATGCATACGAAACATGACATTTAAATGTGTGTGGATTCATGGCAATACTGTGCAAACTTGTGATACTATTTTGTGGACTGTACGTAAGCACTTGGTTCTAAAGTCCTTTGTTCAGAGCAGTATATATATAGATTCTTTGCTTGTTGATTTGTTACCTCGTTCTGTGCTGTACGTTTTCTCTTCTTGATGAAATTTCTCCCTTCGTTAAGAGAATATCCCGTTTCCAAACACGGAGACGCGTATTTGTCGCTGAGCTTTGTGTTGTCTTGCCAAAGCTTTCCATGCTGTCGCGTGTTCCTGGCGTACTGCCCACGTGTCCATGTACAGACGTTCCAAAGTTCTGTGGGAAATGTGGCTTCACCTCTGTGCCTTCCGGTCCCTCAGTCTTGCTCCTCCAATCCAGGGTTTCCAAATAAGAAACGAGCGCCTGCCGCAGGTCCGGCAGGTCAGGGTCACACGTCAGCTCCACAAAGCCACGCGTCACGTTGCCAACTGGAAGGAACGCTAACGCTGTGATGCATTTGATTTTCTGTTAAATTCCGCATCTGTCTGCCAGCACAACTTCTATCTGATACCAGTGGTTTTGGGGTCAGGGTTTTTTGCCACATGAAACAAACAGCCAGTTAGAGTGGTATCCAGGTATTCTTCTAAAGGAAGAGACAATACTTTTTCCTCAAAGTCAACCATTAGGGACTCGGGACCTACTCTTGGACGTTAAGCGCTTTAGTGTACAAAAAAAGTCTGCTCCCCGGAGGTAATTCGAACAGACAAGAGCCACTACTGTTACTGATTGCTACGTGCGACATACGCTTCAACGTTCCGCCACGTAACCCGTCCCTTAGAGTTCACCTAATCATCAAAGGCAGATTCTGTGTAAATACCTGAATTCTGCCTACACCGTGTTCTCCGCTACCAAACGGCAAAAAGTTTTTGACATTTTCCAGAAACATACTCCTCAGGAATGACACAACCATTTCTTTTCAGGAGCTAAGTGGAACTTGACTCTTCTTTTGCTGCAACTACAGATACTGCTGAGTGAATTGGTAAAGACGGCACTGGAGAACAAGCGATTGTGTCTCAATGAGGCAAAGAGGCAGTAATTAATGCTCTCAAAAACCAGCTGCATCCTTTATATTGGCCATAGCTCAGTAAGTTTTTGGTTTGGACGAGTGGGAGGGGAGGAGCGCTGGGCAAGGACCCGCAGACGACAGGCTATCACTCTGGTGCAGTGCGCAGTCTGGCTGTACGCTCCCACCTCACGCTACGGCATCACCCACCATCTGGGGACCACCACATCGACCCATCACCGTATAGACCACTACGAGATCTAAGGTTTATATGAAATTAAACATGGGAGCACCAAGTTGACAGAAAAGTGAAACTGTCAACCAGTTGGGTTTTTTTTTAATGTTTTATGGCAAAAGTGCCTTCCAAGCTATTAATTAGTTAATGCCTTAAATTTTGGTCCCATCTCTCTCAGTTAAGCTCAGAGTCTAATCAAAAGTGAGGAACTGTTTCAAAAACGCAACAATGGGCCCAAAACGGGAGTCACTTGTGCCAAGCCCCACATCAACCAACCAAGACTTAATACCTAACCTAACTGTAGCCTCGGCCTCCCCCAAACACGTCACCCCTAACCAATCAATTTGGGATTGCCTGGTCAGCACTAGTGAGGCCATCTGCCTGACAGACCACTTCTTCCCTCAAAGGAAGGTGACCTTGCCTAAAACAACCCACTCTTTGCCAGAAATTTCCATTTTCTGCCCCTTCTGCCTGTAAAGCCTTCCATTTTATACAGCTCCTTGGAGCTCTGTTTGATAAAATGGAATGCTGTCCAATTCACGAATCATTAAATAAAGCCAATTAATGTTCGAATTTACTCAGTTGAATTTTCTTCTTTAACAGAGTCTACACCCAATGAACATATTCTTCAAGAATGAAGGCAAAAACATGAAGATGAAACTCTGTCCATTTCTCATAGCAATATCAGACTGAAACAAAGCCATTCAAAAACAAACATACAAAAATGAGAAAAATCCTTAATAATGTGGATCTATAGCCCCAAACCTATAGGTAGTAAAAGGATTAATGCATTTTTAAAAAGCTCACAGGGCGGGGGGCACATTCACTAAGCAAAGTTTGAAGACAAATTAGTAAATAGGGAAACTGGTAAAGCGGGGGTAAATGGGCAATTGGGGGAAAAAAAAGGCACAAAGAACTAATTCTTAATACACAACAAACTACTGAAACTCAAGTTTCAGTACAATTTAATAGTAAAGGAAAAAAGCAAAAGCTGTGAGCAGACAATGGAAAATTCAAATAGTCCACAGGGGACCGGAATATGCTACTTTGAAAAATGCCACTTTGGCATAAGGATTATTTTGAGCTGAAAGCAACTGAGAAACAGCAGACATAGGAAAAGCTCTAAAAACAGCATTAAGTTTTCCTTTTGTAAAAGCAAGGTACATTTGTACAGGAAATTTCCATTTGTAACGGCGTCTCCCTCTCCAGCACTGGGAGGAGGAGCACAACTCAACACTCCTCTTCAGCGGAGAAGGCAGCAACACAAATCTGCATTGTGAGCCTCCCTAGACAAGGCTTTCCCCATACATTTCCATAACCTACCTCTCACAGAAACCCAAACCCCTTTCCTTTCATTTCGCCTAAGATGGCATCTGAGCCCCTGAGTTCTAACCACCTCCTGGAGTTACTAATCACTGAGTTTTCTCCCACGTAAAGGCACACGGTAACACAGTTTCCCTGTTAGTCTGTCTTCTGTCAGCATAACTTCCAAGACCCCAGGCAGAGAACATCAGAGTGCAGAGGAGTGTTCGCCCTCCTCTATAGGCCCTTATAAAGAGAAATGAAAGTTACATAACCAGGGAATGCCCTTCCTGACTTGTGACACTGCAGACATCCCAAGACCAGCAACTGTGTTAGCGAGGTGCCAGGGGTGCTGACCCCTGTGCTGGAAGGTCAGCAGGACCTGGGAACAGCACCCTCAGCCTTCTCACTTCTCGGACGCTACTCAACGACAGACCAGTAATGACGTGAGATGCTGTGACACACAGACAAGTTTTTCCTAGTGACTGCATAATTACAAAAGACCAAAAAAAGGCAAGCGTCTATCAGTAGGGGCAGGCTGAGTGGATTATAGCACATCTACACGACAGAAAAAAAGGAATGAGGAAGACATCATTGCGACTATACACGTAAGGGTTTTTGCTGTCTACACACTGCTATCCTGCGTAGATGATGCCTGGGTCATATGGGTCACATGGCAGGTGTACGCACAACTTCTTTAAAAATGCCAAAATGCTCCCTAAAACTGGCTGTACCATTTTACAATCCTGTGTGCGGTATAGGAGAGTTCCAGAAGCCACATCCCTGTCACCATCTGGTACAGTCAATGTTCTTAATTTGAGCCACTCAGCTTGGTATTCAGTGGTGGTTTTAGTATGCATTTCCCTCATGACGGACATCTTGTCATGTACTTATTTTCCATTCATAGGTCCTCTTTGGTGAAATGTCTTCTCCAATCTCTTGATTATTTTTTAATTCATTTTTTTTTTTTAATTTAAATTCAAGTTAGTGAACATACAGTGTAGTCTTGGCTTCAGGAGTAGAACCCAAATGACTCATCTCTCACATATAATACCCAGTGCTCATCCCAACAAGTGCCCTCCGTAATGCCCATCGTCCATTTAGCCCCCTCTTCCCCCCAGCAATCCTGTTTGTTCTATTGAAGAGTCTCCTATGGCGTGCCTCCCTCTCTGTTTTTATCTTACTTTTCCTCCCTTCCCTTATGTTCATCTGCTGTGTTTCTCAAATGCCACAGATGAGTGAAATCATATGATATCTGTCATTCTCTGACTGACTTACTTCACTCAGCCTAACACACTCTTGTTCCATTCATGTTGTTGCAAATGACAAGATTTCATTTTTTTCTTATTACTGAGTTTTGAGAGTTCTTTACATATTTTACAGGCTGCAAGTCTTTTATCAGGTATGTGATTTGCCCCTATTTTTTCCCAGTCTGGGACTTGTCTTTGTATTCTATTAACGGTGTCTTTTGACAAGAGATTGATCAAGCCCAATATTTTCATTTTTTCCTTATATAGATTGTGTTTTTGGTCTCTTTTCTAAGAAATCTTAACTTTCTAACCCAAGAGCACAAAGATTTTTTTCCTAAATTTTGTGTGGAAGTCTCATAGTTTTAGGTGTCACACTTATGTCTATGATCCATTTTGAGCTCATTTTTATATACAGTGAGAGATACAGATCAAAGTTAATTTCTTTGCATATGTTCGACCAATTGTTGAAAAGATTATTCTTTCCCCTAATTTTTAGACTTTATGCCAAGCTTTATTTTTAAATGTTTACATTTGGGGGTGCCTGTGTGGCTCCATTGGTTAAGTGCTTGACTTCAGCTCAGGTCATGATCTCGGGATTCATGGGTTCGAGCCCCGTGTCGGGCTCTGTGCTGACAGCTCAGAGACTGGAGCCTGCTTTGGATTCTATTGTCTCCCCTCTTCTCTCTCTGCCCCCTCCTCCACTTATGCCGTGTTTCTCTCTTCCACTAAAAATAAACATTAAAAAAAATTTTTTTAATAAATTAAAACAGTAAGTGTTACCTTTGTATTATTCATTCTTTCTGTCTTTCAGGGGCCTGCTGAGCATGTCAAATACATTCCTTCTTCCTCAAAATGTCTAAAAGTATTAGTTCTATAACAAAGAAAAACTAAAAGCACAGATTCTTAACAGCGTTGCATTTTTGACAAGGGACGCCCTAGCCTAAAAGCTGGAATACAAAGAAAGCCCGAGGGCGGGCGAGTGGCTCCAGAGGCATTGGACATATGGCCTAGGACATGGTCGGGGCTACGGGTTGGGACACGGAAATTTCAAGCATTGGTAGGCAAGCCTTACACTCTGGCCACCTCTCACGTACAGAACACTAATGTGTGCTTACTGATCCCCACTAAGATGCAGTTACACACATGCGCACACACGCGCACACGCACACACACACCAGAGCACTGCTATAATTCGTACGCTAGCCTAATGGCATTTCTCTGTTCACGGTCAACAGTATAACAAAGCATCTATGTCCGCAGGAGACAGCTCACGTAAATGCCAGAAGAGAGAACACTAGAAGAAACGGGTCGAGAAAGCGAGACTCCCGAACGCTGGCCCGGAGCTCTCTGACAGCTCTGGTGGCTGCGGGAATAGGAAGGCCACGTGGCCCCGGGACTCACTGAGGAAACAGTGTCTCACAAACCATCGTGTCAGCCTCCTTTTCCTGCTACCTCACCCCTGCAGCTGTTCTTTTAGCTGACTGCACAAAAGAATGTTTGTTCAGGTTTTTTGTACGGTAACGTAAAATCAACCATAAAACAGATACACTAATACATACTTAGTGACCAAAGACATTTTGTACCTTTCCTCATAACTAGGAATGTGACAGATAAAAGTAGACTTAAAGAGTACGTTCCGAATATGCTTATCGACCACTCTTTTTCTTAGTTTTAAATTAAAACAATTTTTAAATTAAAAAATTTCTTAAACTCAGAGACTCTTTGGAAACTGTAGTCTGTGCTAAGCCCTTCTTTTGGGAAACAGAAAAAACTGAGGAGATAAACGGTCTCCAGGTCCAGAGTGAAGGGCAGAGAAGCTTTAAAAGGACCAGCCTGCGCCAGAGAAAGCAGGCGGTGCGTGGCCACCCGCCCCCTGGTGATCCAGGGCATCCTGTGAAATCCCACCACCCCGCTGGCCCCCCACAGCCTGTCCTGGTGAGCACATTCCTCTCACTCCTTGAGAAGCTGTCTTATCACCACAGCCCTGGCAGGGTCATAAAGGTCACTGCATCACTTGGCAAACATTTAGGATGTTTTCAGAGTTCTCACTCTCTGCCAGGTCTGGCGTAGGGCTCGGGAATACCAAGGAAACTTCCTCCTCGGTGTTTCCACACATGCACACAGCAGAGTCCCCCGTACCCCCAGGGAGCTGCAGGACGCGTGACTTATTAGCTGCAGTCCCGTGTTTCCCAAGTATTTGATTCTAAACTGGTGGTTCAAAACCTTAAAACAAAATGTTGAAGGCGTAGTCATTATGTTTTCTTCTCTCTGGAACACAGCGCTCATAATTTTCATCTCACTAAGAGGAAGAGAACTTGAGGGCTCCAGGGTCTCCCGAGTCGCAGACTCTCTACTCTTGCAGCCCGTCCCTGCCCGGCGGCCTATCAGACCGTGCACTGCTGGGATGTGGGACTAGCTACCCAGGGCCTCTGTGTCCTCCGACTCAGACAGGGGTCCACATTTCCCACCGGGAGGACTCCTGGTTACACACCAACACACCCTTCCGGGAGTTGCGAAGGCACAGAAAGGCCTGATAAAGAGAAATTATTCGTGAACAAACTGGAAACTTCCCTCAGAGCATGGGAAGGCCATGAGCCCGTCGACATCCCTGCCATGGCCTAAGAGGAAGGATGCGGCCCCAGAGTCTGGGGGCGGGGCTGAGGTCCCCGCAGGGATGCCACTTGGCCTCTGTAGTAAATCAGTGTCATCATCTTGCAGGGGAGGAGGCTGGATGACCTTGCTGCCATGACTCCTCTGCAAGATAGAGCCCATTGGCTCCGGCCAGTCCCTCCGGAGCAGCCGCACAGGCCTCCCGGAGCCGGGAGTACACGAACACACATCCAAGCGCTGGGCTCTCTGCCAGGACTGGACAGCGAGCTCTGGTAGCTAGCTCCAGTGTCAGTAGGGAACTTTCTCCTCTCGTAGGGCCTTCAGCGGCACAGAGGTGGGGTTTCTGGGGCGCGAGTGCCTGTATGCTTACTCCTGTTGGGTCTGTACTACTTACAAAGTGGCTGGGTTTCTGAGAGGAGTTATTGGAGGGTGCAGAACACAAGTCAGTCACTGACCATGTGTTCACTACAAAGCCAGAAGCTGTGGTTTCCACTGATATAAACTCCCAATGAGGGGCGCCTGGGTGGCGCAGTCGGTTAAGCGTCCGACTTCAGCCAGGTCACGATCTCGCGGCCCGGGAGTTCGAGCCCCGCGTCAGGCTCTGGGCTGATGGCTCAGAGCCTGGAGCCTGTTTCCGATTCTGTGTCTCCCTCTCTCTCTGCCCCTCCCCCATTCATGCTCTGTCTCTCTCTGTCCCAAAAATAAATAAACGTTGAAAAAATAAAAATAAACTCCCAATGAGCCTGTAAAAGAAAGAGGAAAAGGGAGCCGAGTGTGGCCGCAGGCCAGGACAGAGGGGCTGCCCTGCACCCCGCGCCTCCTCCGTACCTCCTTCCTTCCTTGAAAAGCCCACAGCCCTGAGCTGTCCTTCAGTTCAGCACACAGTTCGGGATAATGCACAGGGCCCTCGGCACGGGGGTGATCTGACTGCATTGTGGGGCAGCTTACGTAACTATTTTCACCATCCCTCTCCTCTGAAGGCAGGATTTGAATCCTCTCCGCCTTTCGATGGTTTTCTGTGTCTAGCTGAGCCACAAAAGTTGTTGAGGAAACCTACCCATCTACCAATCTTTCTTTTCTTCCCTTTTTTTTTTTTTTTTTTGAGGGGTGGTGACGGGTAGGGGGAGAGAAGCAGAAGTCATTTTTGAAAAGTGTACCATGTGATCAAGGGAGAGTTACATGAGAATAACGGTGCCTTGTGAAAGAACATTCACAGAACAGCAAGGGGACATTTACCTAGTGCTTCTGATGTGCCTGGCCCTGTTCTAGGTGCTTTGTAAGCTCACTTAATTCTCACACCGAGTCTGCGGGGTGGTGCCAGAACCCCCGCTTCGGGCCCCAGAGGCGATCGTGAGTGCGGCTATGTGTTCACACACGGGCATCACTACTTTGCAAGACTGCCGAGCTCACAGAAACCCAAACCCCACGGGCTGCAGGAGCACGAAGGGTAGGGGACACCTGGGTTACCAAGGAGGTCACATACTGGAAACAAAAAGCAGTGAGATGCCTCTCGACATCGATATAATACATGTCTGGACTAAACCGGAACAAAGTTATCCTGAAACCCTAAAGGCAAAGAAACAAAGCCATTAAAGTTGGCCTTTAAAATGGAGGTGCCAGAACAATCTGTTAACGTTCATATTCTTACTACTGGACCAAAATCACAGAGAGAATAGATGAACATTTAATGAGAAAACTTCTTGTTCCTACACCAGTTGTTACTAGTGTTGTTTTTATTTCCCTTTTCCTTTAAATCCAATTTAGGAGTTAGAATATTCAGAAGTACACTAAGGTCTATTACTCTTTAGAAAACGACTCATACAGTTTCGTCAACAAGATCCTCTCGTTGCTTGAAGGAAGTTTAAAGCAAGCCAGTATCGAATATACAGTCCAACCTCAGATGATAGGTAAACGACTTGTTTCCTACCCAGGAGAACTCCGGAGTGCGCAGTCCGGCAGCCATGTTGACACTTACTAAAATGCACACTCAGGGGTTCTCTACACAGAACAGTGACAAGTGAAGCGGACGAACTGTGACTCTCTGGGTTTAGCAGATGCTGACTCCATACCTGTCAGGAAGTCATGACATACGCTCAAGACTAAACCTGTCCACGGTATGCTCCTCTGTATCGTGCTGGGTTCACAAGCACGGCCCGCAGACCCTCTGTGCAAGCAGAAACTAAATTACGGCCTGGGATAGAAGACTCCAGAGACACATGCGGGATTCCTAACGAGACGGAGGGGGCCGTGAGGCCCCCTCGCCCGCAAGAGGCATCGCTCTGTGTCCACGGACTGCGATTCTCGTCAAGTGTGGCAAGACGCTGGCTCTCGTGGCCTCCTGGCTCTTCTGTGATCCCCAAACTCGAGGGCTGCGGGTGGCTCCCCGGAGCCGTTTCCTCACCCCCCTAGGGCGCCTTGCAAAGGAACACTCCAGAACCTTCTCCCAAACTAGTCCCTCAAGGTAAGCTAAACAGGTCTCTTTGCAGTAGATCATCTCTGTGTTCCTCAAAGCGTTACAACAAGTAGTTCTCCTGCATATAAACCGTATTTTCATGGTACTAAATAGAACACGATCCCAAGAAACTGTGATTATGTAAGAGATCAGCAAGGAGTGAACAGAACTACACTTCAAACTAATTAAAATGGAAAGAAAACGAACGTCCATTTTGGCACACTTAAAGATCCGTATCCAAACACAAGAGCGGCAAGAACATAACAAATAGGCGTGGGTTGTCCTGAACGCACGACTGCGGAGACCAGACGGAAGAAAACCTGCCAGAGTGTTAAGAAGGTCACTTCTGGATGGCGTGCACAGACTTACTCTGCTCACCTTAACTTCCTCGACTTTGTGACTTGGGGCTACAACGGCAAGGTACTCTAAGTGCTGTCACCAAGTGGCATGCCGGGACCCAGGCAAGCCTTCGCGGAGGAGGGGTGCGGTGGGGACTGAAGGCAGCAGACCTGTGCGGCTCGGCCCGCAGCCCCACGACAACAGGGAGGGTCTCCAGAGGCTGGGGGGGGGGGGGCGGCGGGGGACGGTGGGGGGCGGCATGGGCACCGGGGCGCAAAGGGCAACGCTGGGAAGAAAGCTCCAGTCTTCGATGCCAGGGCGAGGTGATGCTTTCTTTGGTGAGGTCAGCTGCTGAAGGTTCTGGAGTAAATTAACTCGGCAATCACCATAGGGACATAAATGTACCACGGAGAGGACAGAATCCCAGAGCCCAGTTACAAGACGCCAGATGTGCTCAGGGCGCAGGGAATGAAGTCTGCATTAACAGAGTAGTAGAGGAAACAAAAATGAATTCTAACACGAGAGACGGTTAATCTAAGACAGCCACGTGTCCAAGCATCTCCTCAGGTAACAGAAAAAGTAAACAACTACCTCTGTTAGCAACCACGTATGTGCTGTCATGCAGTATGTTTACAAGTGAAGAGTATCTTCCTGCCGCCAGAACACTTCTCTCAACCAACAACAGTCCTGACTAGCAGAGTGGGGCCATCGATACATCAGCGGGATCGAACACCTGAATTAGCTTTGGGGACCCTGGAGAAGGTTCAAAGACTCAGTTTCCCCAACCGTGACATGGGACGAATCTACCTCTTTCGGCTTAATGGAGAAGTACAAGGCAATGAGACAATGCCCGTCACAGTACCTCGCGTACAGAATGAACGCAAAGCTCAACTGAATCCGTTTATATCCTGGAACTGAAAATATTCCGAAGTGTCGCAGGAAAGTGGCAGTGAGTCCTGAGTTTAGGCTTGTGAAAGAGCTTACATATCCCTAAGTTCCCATTTGGGTCACGGGTTTGGAAGGGTAGCCTTCTGACAGTGATACAAACTCACTAAATGTACACACCAGTATGTATACCTCTCTTAGCGTCAGAGCAAACTAATTAAAAATGTTGGCATGCTATCGACCCTTAGGATACTAAATATAGTCTCAGCTAAACTCAGAATAACAAGTTTCATATTCAAAAACCTACGAATGATAATCCACATTGCTGATTATATCTTTCGTTATGGTTGAAAAAATTTTAATATTTCCGTTTTAAATGGTCTCAAAAGAGCGGTTTTTCCATGAGGGTATCTTGAAATACAGTGACATCATATATTTTATCTAGTGCTACAGTTTACTCGCTTTTAATTTACTGCCCAAACGTGTAATATGTGAGTGATGGCAACACTACAGAAGAATGTCGTTTTTAAAGAAAAAGCTTTCACAGCTGCTTGTAATAAAATAACCAAACCTCGGGGCAAGGCTGATTAGATAAAGATAAATATAGTAACACATGCAGAAGTCTGAAATAGATCTGAGAAAAACTGTCACAGAGGACATTTCCATGACTGTCCTGACAAGTGATTTTTAATAATTAAATGAGCCTATACATGCATATGCACAGTTTTACATAAAAGCTATTTATAATATCCCCTTACAACGTCACAGAATCATAAAACTGTGCATTTCATTTTAAACTCAATTGCTAACTTGGTACACAGAAATCGTTTATAAATGGCCTTTATTATTTAAAGTCGTACGTATAATGAGAATTAACTTAGAAGTCTTATTTTAATTTTCAAAAACAAGCTAAATGCTCATGAAGCAAGGCGCTATAAATTATGTTGCTCTATTTTAAACACAGATAAAGAACAAGGTCTAACTTCTGGCATGTTATCCTCTTTTTATAGGAATTAAATACAATTAAATTTAAATCATGTCATAAAAACATCTAGCTTCAGTTTCTCTCATTTTAGAAACAACAGAAATCGATCTCTCTGTAATATACAGAAGTATCTGAAACTGCTTTTGACTAGTCTATTAAAATCAGTGAGTGAGGCTAAACTGTGAAACAAATACACATCTACCCAGATTGCACCAATTAAGCTTATGTTTTATTTAGTGGCATAAAATAACACTTCATATAACTTACCCTAAATTAACATTTGCTAATACAACTATGACCCAGATTACTGTGAAACTCTGACACGTCTTGCAAGGAGAGAAGTGGGACTTCCTTTGGCGGCCCCTTGCGACTTCTGCTCCCTGACCCCACATGCCTGAGTCTCTTCCCGCGGTCCGTTCCCACACCAGAGTCATGATGACTTGTTTTCTTTACCTTTATGCTAAGTCTTGAGATCAGGCCTTGTAATTCAGCCAAGTTTGTTCTTTGAATCTCCATAGACATTTCGGAATCACTTGGCCACTTCACACAAAAAAGGCTAAGGTTGCACTGACCCTATCGATCAATTTGAAGAGAACTGACGATGTTATAATTATTTCACCTTCTGACATACGAGCAAGTTCCATCTCTCCGTTTATTTTGGTCATCTTTCATTTCTCTCTGCCATGTTTGATGGTTTTCGGTGCACAGACTTCACACACATTTTGTTACATTTATTCCTAAACATGTCATATTTTCATGCTATTGTAAAAAAGAGTAACTTTTAAAATTTCATTTTTCAATCGTGCATCGCTAGCGTCTACAGACCTTGTGGTCAGAGACGCTGCCGGGTTCACTTACTAGTCCTAACGGTTTTTGGTTAAGATCTTCTCTGAACATGATCGTGACACCTGTGAATGCAGGATTTTAATCCTTCTTTCCAATCTGCATGCCTTTTATTTCTTCTTGCCTCACTGCACTGTCTAGAGCCTACTGTGCAGTGTTGAGTCTCAGTGATCAGAGTGGACATTCTTGCCTTGTCTCCATTATTAGTGGGAAAGGGTTTAGCTTTTCATCACTGACTGTATTAGCTATCAGTGTTTTATAAAGGCATCTGATCAGATTGAGGAAGTACCCTACTTACCAAATTTAACTAAGAGCTTTTTAAAAATCACGAATCAATGTTGAACTCTGTCAGATGCTGCATACCTGCAAATACTGAGATGATCATACAAATTTTTATTGTTTATATGATTAATTATACGGATTCACAAATGAGATAAATCCTACTTACTTGTGATGTATTATCTTTCTTTAAATTTCTTTTTATTTGCTATAGAGGTTTATTGATTTTTGACTGAGGACTGGATCTGTGGTGCCCAGAACAGCCCCTGGCACTTAATATGCTTTGATACAATTTAATCGGGGTGGGTAAGTGCTAGAGCGAGGGTGCATGCAACAAACAAGTGGCAGGAGCACGGCCAGACGGAGGTCTTCAAGCTCCTCCCGTGTAGCGTGACATCAGTGACGCCCGAGTCAGTCATGACCCCGCACTCCCTCGCCTCTAGCCCCAGCCTGCTGGCATTTCAAACACAAGAAAGCAAAAGACACGAGGAGAAATACAGCCGCAGACTCTCGATGCCGAGAAGCAAAAGCTCCCTCCCGCAGCCCCTCCTTCCAGCGTTCACAGTAATGTTCCTGAATGCACATCCGTCAGGGGCCCCTGTGAGGGTGTACCTCCCATACCCAACTTACCTGTTTACAGATTACTGGGTCTGATGTGCTGAAATTGTTAGGAATCATAACATCTGTCTTCACGAGGGATACTAGTCTGTAGATTTCTTTCCTTTTAGCCACCTTTCTCTGATTTGGCAAGAAAGTAATGAGGACCTCATAAAATAAGTCCAGACCTATTCTCCCCTCTTGTGTTTTCTGAACGGACTCAGGTAAGATTGCTAGTGTTTCTTCCTTAAAAGGTTGATAGATTCCATCAGTGAAGCCATCTGGGCCCACCGTTTGGTTTAAGAAAAACATTTAATCACAAATTCACCCTCTTAAAAAAAAAAAATACAGAAGTATTCAGATTTTCTATTTCTTCTAGTATCAGTTTTGGGTTCTCGTAGGTCTTTCCAGTTGGTGAATTTCTTGGCATAACGTCATGCATGATATTTTTGTTATCCTCTAATAGCTATAGGATTTGTAGTGATGGCCTATTCTAATCAGAATATTGATAATTCAGGTCTTCCTTTTTTCTGTTTGTTTCTTAATTATGGGTTAGCTAGCATTGTTAAACATTTTTTTTCCCTTTTTGCCACTGGTTTTATTGAGTTTTCTGTATTGTTTGCGCATAGTCCTTTTTCACTAATTAATTCCCTGCTCTTTGTTTTCATATTCAAGTTAGTTAGCAAACTAATTCCCTGCTATTGAAAATAGAGGTTTAGTTCACTGGTCCTAGATCTTTCTTTTTTTCTAATGTAAGCTTTTAAAGCTGTAATTTCTCTTTAAGCATTACTTTCTCACATAAAATTTAATGTTGTTTTCATTTTCACTAAGTTCAAAATATCTCCTATTTCTCTTGTGATTTCTTCACTGACTGTCAGGTGTACTTTGAAGTATATTCTTTTATTTCCAAGTATCTGGAAACGTCCAAATAGTTTTCGGTTACTGATTTTTAATTTAATTCTGTTGGGGTAAGAGAATACAGTATGTATTATTTCAATCTTTCAAATTTAAATTAACATTTATTGAGATTTATTTTATGTATTTAACTCCCATATTTCTAATTTTTTTTTTTAGAATTTTAGGGATTTCTGGGTTTTTTAAATGTTTTTTTGAGAGAGAAAAAGAGCACGAGCAGGGGAGGGACAGAGAAAGAATCCTAAGTGAGCTCTATGCTGACAGAACAGAGCTCCACACGGGGTTCAAACTCACAAACCGTGAGATCATGACCTGAGCTAAAATCAAAGAGTCTGACACTTAACCAACTGAGTCACCCAGGCCCCCCTCCCATATTTCTATTTTGATGAATACTCCATGTACAGCTTCAAAAGAATGTGAATTCTATTGTTGGGTAGAGTTCTCTGAAAAGATCCATTAGGTCAACTTACTTCATAGTGAAGTTCAAGTCTTCTATATCCCCACTAACTTTCTTTCCATTTGCTCCATCAACTATGTAATCTACAGCAAAAATAGCAGATTTCTTTATTTTTCCTTTTAGTTCTAAGAAATTCTGCCTCGTGTGTTTTGAAGTTGTGTTATTATACTCGCTTGCAGGTTCGGGATTTTTACATCTTGTTGAATTCACTCTTGCATGACAATGAAATGTCTCTCCATGACTAGTTAAGATTCCTGGTCCTGAAGCCTAGTTTTATGGGATGTTAAGCTCGTACCGTTAGCACGGCTTATCTTCTTCCATCCTTTTAGTTTTAACCTATCTGTATCTTTAAAGTGTGTGTGTGTGTGTGTTTAAGTTTATTTATTTACTTTCAGAGAGAGTGAGAGCAAGAGCGAGCATGGGCTGGAGTGTGAAAGGCAGAAAGAGAATCCCAAGCAGGCTCTGCATTGTGAGCGTGGAGCCGGACACAGGGCTCGAACCCACAAACTGTGAGATCATGACCTGAGGCAGATCGAGAATCAGATGCTTAACAGACTGAGCCACCCAGGCACCCCTGGGTGTTAAAGTGTGTCTCTTATAAATAGCATATAAATGAGGCTTACTTTTTTAACCACTCTGACAGTCTCTGCTTCTTAATTACACTGTATGGAAAAATTTACATGAAATATAATTACCAATATGGTTAGGTTTAAATTTACCATCTTGATTTTTGTTTTCCATTTTTCTCACCTGACTTTACTTGTTCTTCTTTTACTGTCTTCAAGATTGATCATTTTTAAGTATTCCATTTTATCTTCACTATTGGCTTATTCGTTTTATGTAAAGTTCTTTTAGTGGCTGATCTCAAGTAGCCTTTCTCAAATAGAGTTTTGTGAGAATAAAGCTAACAGGAAATGATATGAATGAGTATTTTTAAATATCCCAATGACAGTATATAGCTCTTAGATGCAAAGAACAGAAGACACAATAAAGAGCTTTAGTTGTTATAAATATGAAAACACTTTGGTCATTCTTTTTTCAAGTATTTCTTCTTTCCCCACCTGCACTGTGCTGTGATTGCAGGTAAAATCTATTAGGCCACCTGATACTACTCCACAGGACACTGAGGTTCTATTCATTTTCTTAAACCTTAAAAAAAACAAGTTTTAAAGTTTTATTTATTTAAGCAATCTCTACACCCAGCATTGGGCTTGAACTCATGACTCTGAGATCAAGAGTTGCATCCTCCACTGCTTGAGCCAGCCAGGTGCTCCTACACTTTTCATTTCTTTGTGTGCGTTGGTTTTGATTTTCTACTTCTGTGTCTTCAAATTCACTAACTTTTCTTCTGTAATATCTACTCTGCTATTAATTCTGCCATTTTCTTTTTTCATTTCAGAGACTGCAATACTTAGCCCTTGAAGTTCTACATGGTTCTGTTTTATACCTTGCAATTCTCTCATTATGCTCATTTTTCTTTTAAATCCTTAAGGACAAATATAAACAAGTGTTTTGAAGTCCTTTTCTGCAAATTCCATCACCTCTGTTGTAATCTGTTTCTTTCTGTTCACTGCTTATTCTCCTGCATCACATTTTTTTCTGTTTCATTGTGTCTACTAATACTTGATTGGTTGCTAGACATTATTTGACTAAGTTGTGTTCCACATTTTGTTGTTTTCCTTTAAAGCATATTGGGCTTTGTACCACAGGCAATTAGGTTCTTTGCAAAACGGGTGGGTCTCTGCAAGGTTTGTTTTTAAGCTCTGTCAGGGCAGGTGTAGAAAACTTGTTATTTTAAGGCTAGTTTGGCCCTCCTACAGCATAATCCTTCCAGATATCCACTTAATTCAGAGTGTGTCCTACAAAGCCTCTCAGAATTTGGAACTTTTCCAGTCTCTCTTTATGAAGTCTGGGAATTATTCTTCTTAATTAGTTAATTAGACCAGTTACCTGGTCATTCTCCATCTGGCCTATGAAAGCACATCCTAGTATTCAGCAGCAAACTCAAGGTCACCCGTTTCTGAAGCTATTCTTCTGTGTAATTACTTCCTCTCCTGTACTGTTCCCCACATGCTTAATCCATTTCAGCTTCCCGTAAGACCATCTCAGACTGCTTGGGTTTTACTTCTTGGGAGTCTAGAAAATGCCTCTAGGAAGAAAGCTGTGGTGATTTTAGGGCTTTCCTTGACTGTTTTATCTCAGGATCACAATCTATAGTGATAGTGTACTATCTATATCCAGTTGTTTCATCTATCTGCCCAAGTTTCTAGTTTATTTAAGGTGGTTTATTTAAGGAAATCTGGTCTCTGTTACTCCCACTGTGGCTAGAAACAGAACGAGGATACACTCTGAACTGGACATACGACTGAAGCTTTGAACTGAGCTAAACTGAGAGGAGTCTTTCTCTTATAAGAAACAAAAAGTGACTAGAAAGTTACTGAATCAATCGAGAATTCATTAGCGGACGGAAAAGAAGATTTTAAAAAGCTCAGTAAGGCCGAAAGTAAAGAGAAATACAAGCATGTCCGGCTTATATTCCACTGGGTTCATACTTTTCAACGTACTGCTTAGTTCTCTAAATATATTTTTTTGCAAAATGTTATCAAAATACATCACAGTTACCTGAAATATCTTTAAAGGATACTTCGCATACTGGTTGCCTGCCAGCCTTAAATTTATATTAGTCACGTTCCTATAAAATTTAGTGTAACCTGAGACAATTTGCATTGAATCTACTTCCCAACAGCAACATTTTAACATAGCGTTATATTCCTAATCACGGAGAGGTTACTTGAGGATAGAAGGGTCATTTACAAGAAGTAGCAAAGACCTGGGCTGGTTGCCATGGTCTTTTTCCCCTCAAACACAGTTAATTAGACAGTATTATTTCCAGCGAACATAGAGGTGGCCTCCAGGACTCGCACCGCGGTTAAGTCAGCACATGAGAGTAAACTTAACAGCCACTCGTGCCCTATTTCAAGTAACAGCCGAACATAAAGGGCAGGTGCATGGCCCAGGCACTGTTCTGAACCACCTTACATATGTTACGTCGTTTAACTCTCACAAAACAGTGTGGTGTTGGTACTTCCACGAGCTTCAGCTAATGATGACAAAACTGAGTCCCACAATTAGCGGGGAAGCTAAGATTCAAATCTAGGTAGTCCAGTTCCAGAGTCCATGTTCTTAATTACTGTAACAAAGACTGGCAAACCGTGGCCTGCGGGCCAGCTGCCTATTTTGTGCATAAGAAGTTGTTTTGGCCAGGAGGAGGGAATACATCCAGCTTTTGGAAAGAGTCACAAAGTAAGAAGGCTCCGACGAGAACTCTGCTTGGGGAGGGACAAGTGGGACTCATCAATCCCAAGTAAGGGAACATAAGAAATGTACAGCCATGGCAACAGATGTCTTTCCTGAGTGCTTGGAGGCCCTTTGGTTGTGCTGACGTTTCTGCACAGTGTGTCTACGTTTTGAGGTTATCCACATGTTCTTTCTAGTTAATGCGACGTAGGTTTATCTTCGGAATGGAGAACAAACAGCACCAGGACTGCAAACACATCTTCCCTTTTGAGTCAACCTGGAAAGGACCTTGTGGCCCCTCCTCACTCCCAACACCTTGTTTACCAAACAGGATATTATTTCTGTCATCGGCGTACTCAGTCTACCGGATTCTGGGCTGAAATTCGAATCTATTACAATAAAAGTAGGCTGAATCTGCTTATACGCTATCCGCACAACTGACAGTTACAGAAGCACAAATGTTTTCAGGGGGAAAAACTGTTAGGGTTAGTAATGGAAACAAGAGTTACTCATTCAATGTGTTGTTGTTGCTGTTGTTGTGGTCCAAAGTGATGACTCAGTTTAAAAAGCCAGGAGCAAAGCGAAAGTTTCATATTACTTTGTTTGCTAAGGTCACTGTCACACTAATTCAGTCAATTACTTAAACGGTTCAGTCTCTTTGGTAAAACTTCACTACAGGTCTGGATTAGTGAAACACTAAATTGGGAAATATTTTTAAATGTTTTGTTTTCTCAAAATATGCACATGTAGAACAAATCGAACACAAAAGAATGTATGTGTTTCCACCCTTCCTGCCCACCCTGAGTCCCATTCTCCAGAAAAAAATTTGACCGTTTTTTGTTCCTCCGATAGTTATTTCTACAACTCAAAAAAATGAACATTTAGGTTTCCAGGTTGAATAACCTTACATAACGTCTACAGGTTTTCCTAGATTTAAAAATCAGAATTTAACTCATCTTCACCGACCTTCAACTATGACTCTCAATTTTGAGCCCTTCTAATACTAACTGCGATTTTAAGTAAACGGAATATAAATTCCCGTTCCGACAAGCCGGCTCTGGATGCTGGAGTCGCCACACTTTTCCTCTAACAGTGTGAAGACGGTAACCATTCATACCTGGAAGTAAACAGCACCCAAACCTTCTGTATCGCAGACTTGTTCTAAATGTTGACAATCGACAACCAGCATCCACATTACAATATATACGTATCATTTAATGCCAAGCAAAGGGGTGCGTTAAAATTACATTGAATTCTTTACAAACAAATGCAAAGGCGTGACCTCCTGACCACTCCAAGAATAAAAAAATTCTAGTTTTAGGACTGAGGGGACCTACTTTTCTCACTGATCACTTAAAACCATGGCCTTTCTTCTGACAGGCCCCAATTGGAATTCTTCCTAAGTCTCGGAAGGCAGGGCTGGGGGGGCCCTCAGAAGCCTTGTGCCCCAGCTCCACTTCGGACGCCGTCGTCTGGACCTGGTTCACAGCCGGTGCTCTCGCACTGGCTGCTCAGGTAGGTTGGTTACTCTGTGTCCTGAGGGCCAAGGCTGTCCTTCTTGGATACTCCCCCGTTTTGCTGGGGTGCACACTCAACCATCTTCTCAAGAAGGTCCTTGGGAAGCTAACTTATCTAGTCCTCGTGCATCTCAGTATGTCTTTATTCTGCTGTCATAACAAACACTAGTTTGTCAGATACTGAACTGAGTCGGTTTACCTCCGGATCCCGTGGGCAATACCTAGGGCATCCAGTACCACTGATGAACACTTTGACGCCAGTCTGACGTTCCTTCACACATGGAAAACTTGTCTTTCTTCCTCTCTGAACATTTTTGCAATCTTACCTTCCTCCTTAAAGCACTGAAATTTCACAAAAACATACCCACGGGTGTCTTGTTTTTATTAATCATGCTGGATCTCGGTGGGTCCCTTTAATACAGAGACACATACCTCTCCTGCCTCTGGAAATTATCTTCCTTTACTTTTTTGATAATTTCCTCTCTTTCTTTTTCTCTAACTTCTATTAAGCCAAATACCAAACCTCACAGGTTAATTTCTCATGTCTCTGTTCTTGCATTTTGTTGGTCTTGGCTCTCCATTTTGGGGAAGATTACTTCACTTTATTCCCTCGTATTTTTTTACTGACATTTCCATTTCAGCAATTCTTTTTAAAAATGAATCTAATAGCCCTTTTGTGTAATATCATTGCTTCTGCATCAGCCATTCTCCTTAAGGCCCACCTTTTTCTTTCATGTGTCAAGTGTCATACACTCGACGACCCGTGGGTCTGTATGTTCACTAGAGACGGGAACACGGGAGAACGGGAGTCGCTCCCTCCACTCTTGCGTCACTGGGTATTTTAGGAAGGCCTCTTCTCTGACTGGAAATTCTGAGCTTATGTGTGACCAAGATAGGCCTTACTTGACATAGGCAGAAAAGAAGCTGATCGGTGAGCAGCAGACCCCAGAGAAGGAGGAGGGCTTTGCAGTGGAACCAAACTCCCCATCAGAAGTCCTATTTTCTGGGGGCGCCTGGGTGGCGCAGTCGGTTAAGCGTCCGACTTCAGCCAGGTCACGATCTCGCAATCCGGGAGTTCGAGCCCCGCGTCGGGCTCTGGGCTGATGGCTCGGAGCCTGGAGCCTGTTTCCGATTCTGTGTCTCCCTCTCTCTCTGCCCCTCCCCATTCATGCTCTGTCTCTCTCTGTCCCAAAAATAAAAAATAAAAACGTTGAAAAAAAAATTAAAAAAAAAAAAAAAGTCCTATTTTCTGAAGTTAGTCTCATATCTATGGAGGAATCGGCTTTTGCCCATTTTGCCTGACCATGCGCACCAGCGGCCTCTGCCTCCAGGAGTGCACACACCTGCGGTGGGAGGGTGGGGTGTGGGGGACTGGGGTGGGCGACAATTGTACACCCAGCCCTTCGACTGTACCTCGTTGTCTAAGTTTCTAAGCTCTAAAACAGCTGCTAACTCTGAGCCCCTGCAGGGGACAATGCCTCCCGCCTCTGCACAGGCCCCCTGGCAATACACGCAGGCTAGCGCTTTGCAACCCATCTCATCTCCCAAACCCCAAAAACTTTGTTGAATCTCGTTGGTTGATGATCTCTCTCCCTTTGTATTGCTATTTATTGGCGGATGGTTATACCTTTCGTCTCTTTTTGTTTTTAAACATTCTGTGCTTTCATTCTGATGAGGCTTTAAAATGGACAGAGAGCAATTAACAGTGCTCAGTGCCTAGTCTACCTTCTTGACCGGAAGCCTTCATCATTTCTAAGCTTATAACGGAAAGTTACAATGACACGCAAAAATAGGACACCATAATGAAATGTCATGTGCTAATGACTAACTTTCCAGAATATTTTAAGCAAGTAACATTTGATAACTTGTGGCCTCTACAACAATAAACTCTATTGAGCCAAGTCCTCTGTGACCGACCTATAAGGATAAGAATTACACAATATGTAGAAAATGCTTTGTAAGAATGAGTGTGTTGTATAATTTGATTTTGTAATCGGGTCAAGAGTTCCTTGCAGTATCTGTTACAGGGGCTCTCACAGAAAAACTGCCCAGAAGGGGACACAGGACACAGTCAATCCTCTTCTGTAACAAGTAAGGGCGGCCCAGGAATCAGGTGTATGTGCTCATAAGTCTAGAGGCACATGAAGTCACCGGCTAGGGCGACCCCCATCTTGTCCACCGAGTTAACAGCAATCGCCAGAACCCCCTCCCTCTTTTTAACATCTTACTCATAGGTAACTTAAAAGGTATATGCAACTTAATATAAATATTGCTTAGGCTAGACTGCAAACTTCACACAGATTGTAAAATAAAATGTGATTTTAGAAAAACCATGAGCCTGTGGCAGACTGCTTGAACACCCTATGCGCACGTGTTCCTTTTTAGGTGTGCTTTGGTGGGAAGTTTGAGAAACGCAATGCTAGTCAGGAGCAAAACTAGATTTCCAGCCCCATCATCCGGGTCTCTCGACTCTAAGTCCTGAGAGCAGAACAGGAAGTGTCAGCTTAACCCACCAGACCTAGATTCAGTAATGCAAACACTAGGAAGGTTCGCCAGCTTACAGATGTAAAACTGCACGGAGAAACGGACACTTATCTGGTACTTCACAGTTTACAAAGCCGTTGTCAAAAGGTGGCGAAGATAATAAACTTTGCAACAGCTTTGCATATGGACATTATCATCACTCTCACTTTACAAAGAAAGGAAAGCTCAGGGACCTAAGCAGCCGGCCATCATGAGCAACCTGCCACAGTTAGTAGATGACTTAAGCCCAGTCCCGTTTACGCCCCAACTTTCGCAGTGCAGCATGCAGCCGGTCTCCTGCCTTGACCATTCGCCTGTTCCCTTTGCGTGGCGTCTGGTTCTTGTTTGATGGCCGTAATAGGCAGGGAGAACAATCCAAGGTCTTCATATGTGTGCTTTCAGCTGCTTGCATTTTCCAATTCCTTTGGGCCTCACCTACTTGCCCTCGCAGTGCTCCCCAAGCGGAGAGTGGATGAGAAGCTACGGGTGGGCATGTGTGCCCTCCCTCCTTGGTCGTGGCTGCAACTAAAGAGAGCAGCACCTTCAACTTCCGGTTGGTGCCCAAACAAGCCTGTGTCTCACACTGGTTCACGGAGAAGAGGCAAGTGAATGTCTCCACCTCCCCTTCCTGCTCTCTTCCCTACTCTGTGGAGGCTCCCCTCCTCCTCCTCGGGCCACTGCCCTCGAAGGACAGCAGTGTGGTACTGGCTGGTTCCGTCCCCTCCACCCAAATACCACACTCCTGCCCAGAAGCCCTGATCCTGGACTCACGGGTCGGTCCCGCCGTCCCCCAGCTTCAGCGACACGCTGTCCTGGTCTTCAGACATCGACGCCAGCTGACTCTGAGGACGCCCTCCAGGAAGGTAGGATGAGGATCAGACCAGAAACCAACGGAGCCAACCTCCCCTTAACAGTATCACCATCAGGGTTTCCTCATGCAGAACACGGTTTCTTTCTCTTAGCACACACTACTTCACCAAGGTTTGAATTAAGTGGGGCTCCAGCACGATCCACAAGCCTCTCCATCCCGTGTAACAGTTCGATAATGAAAACATCCTCTTTGCTTACAGTCAACTCACCGACTTAATTCACTCCTGCACTGGGAAGGGTGCAAAACTCGAAGTGTCCGCAAACCTCACGGATGTGCAAAGAGCCCACACGTACACGTTCACGCTGAGAATAGGACACTTCATACGCGGACTGTTGTAAAGCCCCGAGCTTCTATTTTTATGCAATTATACCCGTTGCCACCAGGTCACAGTCTTCTTTTGAAGGCTGGGGCGCCTCTCCAGCGCAGGCACTGCTGCATTCTAGGTCTTGTGAAAACTCCACATTCGCTCCGTGGCGAGGAGTCTAACTATATCCAAAGACACCGCGCATAATCCAACACCTACGCCTGGGAATAAGACGGACCGTGACAGGAGACGCTCCCCTGGGCGTTCTTCCACCCGGGTCACCTTAGAGGTGACAGGACTCAGACAATACACTCTTCCCGAACGTCTGAGAAACTGTTCCCCCGAGTCCCCTCGTAAGAGACGGCTTGGCCAGCGGAGTGGCTATCTGCCCAGACGGCCGAATGCAGAGGGCTGTGAGACGGTCGGACAGTGACCTGGTACTAACCCACGCAGTGACAGAGCTAAACAGAAACACAGCTTCCATTCCACTCGTTCATAACGACTGCAAAAAACACTCTGTTTCTTTTCAACACACAATTCTTCCAGCAATACCTTAGTTTTGGTTGGGCACCAACGCCTTCAATGATAACAGCATATTTTATTCTATGTGATGAATATTAAAATGTCATGCTTCCGGTTCAGTCACCTTACAGGTTTAACCCTAAAACTGTCACTTATAATTACAAGAGGGAAAATGAAGTATTTATTGTACTTATTTCTTCAATTACATTATACAGAAATTAGGTGGAGGGAACACTTGATTTCAGCAGCCCCTTCACAACACACACCATCCAACAACTATCTGGCTTTAAATACTGGGGCACTGGGAAGAGTTCCTAAGAGTTTACATACAAGTCAGCAAACAAATCCCTTTCAGGTCTGCTCTCCAGACCTGTCCAAACCATGTCTTTAAACACTAAATTACAAGGGAAACCAAGTGTCTGTCGGGCGGGGCCCACGGGCACGTGGAAGGGATCTGAGCCACAAGCGGTAGGAGCCACAAGGACACTTCCAGTAAAAATAAAATTTCACTTCAGCCTAGTAAAGGTTATGCTTCATTAGCCGAGCCATGTTCTCATGAAGGTGATAAGCAACTAAAATGGACTGATTAGCACAAGAACGGGGGATTTCTGGAAGAATCTCAGAGAATCAACGAGGACTCTGGAAGGTGACAGGCAGTCACCAGGCAAACCCAACCAGCAATGACACAGTCAGACCCATGCTGGGGTGGGGGGGGGGGGTGCCTCCATTGGCCCCTGGAGAGTCCTTAGGAAGAGCCTCCCCCCGCTGCCCCACCCTGGCGTTCAAGGTTCCTATGGAGGTGGGGGGCAGGGAAGGGCGGGGAGGGGGAGCGAGCACCCTCTGGCTCCCTCCTTAGTGCAAACATGCCCAATGTTCTACTGGAAACTGGGGTGTTTTCAGGAAGGGGAATGGATACCAAGCAGCTGAAAGCGACAAATGTCTACTATCGACAATCAACGTCTAGCAATACTGAAATGTTTCTCAGTGTGAGTAAATCAATACATGTAAGCATATTCACACGGCCATGGCTCTCAAAGGACTCAAGCTAGAGGCTCCCTACAGGGCAGTAAAGGAATAAATACCTTCTGTTTGGGCTCTACCTAGAATTTTTGTCCAATTCAGATTGTGATCCATGTGAATAAAGAACCAATCTGGGACAGACTCAGAGGTAGCCTACCAAGTGCCATATGTAGTTAACTGTCAAATCAAACACTGTCGTTATTCACCCACGAAAATAGACTTGCGTACGATCCAAATAAATTTGCAAACTGATATTCATCACCGTGATATAGAAAACACGCTTGTCTCAATGCTTTTTAAAAGACCTAAATTTCATGAAGATTAAATATTATTATAGAAAACTCAATCCTTCCAACCAAAAAGGAAAGAGAAAGTAAATATTCTAACATGAACAAACTGCATAATGTATACACCGGAATTCATAGATCTAGAAAAACCTAATGTATAAATCAGATGTAAAAACACTAGTATAAATTGAAATTCATAGATCAAGAAAAAGCTACATATTAACAGTTCAAAAAGGATATATGTACACATATATAAATCTTTATTAGAAGGATGTCTCAAAACACTTGTCTAAAACGATAACGCTTCTAAGTTCCCACCTCCAAATACTCAGTTCTACAGAACCCAGAAACCCACTTACATAGAGGGACTCGGGATTTAGCTGAAAGCACTTCTGTTTGTCTGCTGGAAATGATGCAAAAAGTAAATGTGAACTCACAGCAGCATCCGTCCAAACCCTATCATAAAATACTTTGCAACACATTAAATACAAAAGAGCGTGCTTCCAAATGGTGGCTGCGGTATGTGCATTTGCTCGCAGACACGTTACTGCGTGCAGCCGGCACTAACCTTCCCGAAGCTTCAGTCGAGGTCTGACAGCTACCAGTTCCAGTTCGCACGGGGTAATTAGAGCAAATGGCGGCTGGGCTTAATGTTCTGCCATTTCTTTTCGTTCTGGAATGTCATCAACAAGATATTAAGATCGCTTCTGCTCAGCTTTTCTTTAATCTCCACGCTGACAGAAATAGACATTCAATCATCGGGCACCGAGCAACGAGGGCAGGTGCTCAGTCGGGTTCTCCCGACAGCCGTCCCCACAATCGAGGTCCTCAGGCTTTCTGCAGGACGGCCATCTCTTCGGTGTCTGACAGGGAGACAGAACCTTCACGGGGCCTCCGCTCCTCCGTACCTCCTAGGCTTCTGGACGTCTCCCGCACCAATGTGTGCGCATCAGGGTGACCTGCTCTCGTGGGTCCAGGAAGGAAGAGCCGCGGCGGCCGCCCCCCCGTGCCGTGCTACCGTAAAACCCGGTGCTCCCACACGGCTGTGGTGTGGCAGGACAACTCAAGGAGACGTGAGGATGGCGAGCGTGCGGCCCGGATTTCACAGGCCATGTGCCTGCGTTCTTCGCGCACTGGAGTGTTAACTCTCCCGTCCTCACGGAGACTGTACAAACGCGTGTGTATTTAATCCCCTTACCCCCACACTTGCTGTGAGCGTTCTGTGCAGCCTCACTCCTTCCTGGGCCTCCAGACCGTCCCATGACATCAGCACTGTCCCCACTCTGCAGTGAGACCGCCGGGACATCTCCGCCGTCCTCCCGGGTCGTCCCTCACCTCCCGACGCCGACTGCCCTCAGCTCAACACTCCCCGCACTTCATTCTATCATCAGATTTACTGCCATCAAATGCGACTCCGTATTTTATTTGTCAGTCCGCCTCCTCGAACTACAATCCGTGAAGGCAGAGGTCTGGTCTCTTGTTTCCTGCTCTATTTCTCCAGCCACTACGAGCACCGAATACACAATAAGTACTCAGTAAAACACTCGAACGACAGATGAATACATGTCACAGACTTGTCAATCAAAAAGAATACTGGAAAATCAGTTCAGAATCCTAGGCACACAGTATACCCTAAAGAAAAAGGAGAACAAAATTCTGAGTACATAACATTTGCACCTGAACCTCAACTAACTACGTCCGTTGACGTGGAGGTTGATGGACAGAACAAATGGTTGGTTGGGTCAGGCTCTGTGGCTGTTGGCAATGGAAATCAACACAAAAAAAGAAATTTACTAGGTTTCTGAGTGACTCCAAGAATTACCAGCAATGCTGAAGGATGACGTTCGAAAACACATAAGCAGCAAGACTACCCTAAACAGGAGGACAGCCCCCACACCAGAGGCCACCTCCAGTAAGAACTCTGCTGCCTGGGACTTGGACAAAGAGAACTCTGCTTGACAAAAAGAACTCTGCTGCCTGGGACTTGGACAGCACCGGAAGGAACCCCCCATCCACTGTCCCAACCTCTGAGATCAGGTTTCAACACAAAATCTTGAGCAGAAACTTCAGCTAGCAGACACCCTCTCAGACCCATAGAGCAGGGACCCGGACTGGGAAGGGGGACCCAGACGCCCGGAAAGCCAAACAAAAGCAAAACAGGTTCATCACGACAGAGGTGTAAAACACACTTCCGTCGGTGGAACTAGCGAAGAGGAAGTTCTTCCTTGGAACGCGTCAGTCCCCCAGTATCTGCACTGCAAAGGCCTCTGCCATACTTCACTAGTAGTAGAGTAGTGACAAGTTCATTCTTGCACCGGGTGGGAGAATGAAAATCAGTATTCTAAACTTCACGTGTTTGAATGGCCATTTCAAGTGGCATTAGAAATGCTACACCTACTTAAGGTTGCACAAGATAAAGGTACCACTAAGTATTTTAAACGCTCCCTGTCTTCGTAACTCAACAGAAATGTTTTTAAAGCATCAGAAATGACATGAATGTGTGTCCATTCGTGAAGCGAATCATCAAAAAATTATCACACAGCGACCCAAATAACGGGGACTGGGAGGGGGTGACAGCTCCAGTTACACAGCAATCGCTGACTCAGAAATTCAGCTGTTCGCATTTAAGAAGAGTCTGAGCTCTTGGACTAACACTCTTTCTACAGCCTTAATTTTGTGCAGCCACAAATTAAAGTCACTCCTGAATCTGACTCTACTTTCTTTTCTCTCTTCTAGGAAGTGTGAAAGGGCTGGCCAGGTACACTTGAGTTTAAGAAAGACAATCTGTTCCTTTCTTCTTCTGCCTCCTCAGGCTCCAGTGATGTGCACACAAAGCCCTCTCAAGGTCTGCAGAGCAGGGAAACGGTTTTGACACGCTCCCTGGAATCTCAAGAATGTATCCCCATGGGCACTGAAATAGGCCTAGTTTAAAACAAACTATACCAAGGAAAGCAACGGACACAGAATACAAATGTGCTAAACACAAACAAACAAAGAACAAAAAACTAATCCAAAGAACATGTAAACATAATTTCAGGGTATGCCTCTTAAAACTCCTAGAAAATACAACATTAAAAAAACAAAAACAAAAACAAAAACCCGCTTGGCTTCATTCAAGGAACATTTACTAAAAACACCTACCATTTAGCACACAATGGGGCTGCAGCCAGCCCACCAAATGGACCGGTTCCTTCCCTGGGCACACACACGCAGGGTGGCAGGGTGCGGGGACACATGGAGGGCAAGATCACACCAGCAGAGATACAATTTGTTAAATCAACTAAACAAGGCCATGTGACTGACGTGGCTCCAAAGCCCTGGGAGCCCATGTAAGCAAACCAAAACCTAAGCCTGTCCGTGTCTCAAGATTACAAAATCGGGGTGCCTGCGTGGCTCGGTTGGTTGAGCGCCAACTTCGGCTCAGGTCGTGATCTCATGGTTCGTGGGTTCGAGCCACATCACGCTCTGTGCGGACAGCTCGGAGCCTGGAGCCTGCTTCGGATTCTCTGTCTCCTTCTTTTTCGGCCCCTCCCCCGCTCGCTCGCGCTCTCTCGCACTCAGTCTCTCTCTCTCAAAAATAAAAATAAAACATTAAAAACCATCAAACTGCCGCCATTTATTCCTTCCATCAGCGCAATGCCATAATCGAATACTCGGGACTATTATCACACTTTATAGATTAGGAGCCAGAAGCACAGAGAAGCAAGCAAGTCAGTTTCCCCAGGCCACAGAGCAAGGATTCAGCCCACTCCAGGGCCACGCTAGGTGAGGTTAGTGGTTTTACAATAGCTCATATTTTCTCCATCTCTTTCTGAAACACTGAATTAATATACGACTGATTTCAAAGAAGCTCATTTTAACTCTCAGGCATTTTAGTAACCACAGAGATTAATTTTAGAGGAGTCCTCTGATTATTCCCTATTTTTTTCAAGTACTGGCTTCTGGCTGTGAATGAACAGGGAACTTCCCTGATCATGTTTAAAGTTGGCCACAGTAAGGCAGAATTCAAAAATACACATATTAGGTGAATATTCTGAACTGCCTGAGCCATGGATCCTGTCATGGCATCAGGCAGAAGTTTGCTTAATAAAAACACTCGGCTTCCCTAAGATAACTGTTTCAACAGGCCAAACCTGCAAGCTGAACAGAGACCCCGTAACTTGTCATCTAACAGGGTGACCAGGACCATTTCCAGATACTTCTGCCTCTGAAATGCTCATGACCAAGTGTAATTATTAACAGGTCAAGGAATAAATTAATTCCAGGGCACTGGAAATTATGTTCATGAAACGAACAGTGGCCTTGCTGACATAGCATCACTATTTCTAGACAGCACACTTGAACATCAAATAAATCTCACATCATGAACATGTGCCAAAAGCTAGTGACCTAGTTTCGTTAGGGTGGGAAAGGAATAGGCAATCTGTCCTTCGAGACCAGTACCAAAATAGCTTCCTAAAGCATAGCTTCATGCTCTTAAAAAGTTGTAAATAATTTTTCCATGCAAGAGCAAGAAAAATAGCTACAGTCAATATCAAATAATGAATTTCATTTGTGTAACCCCATAAGTTAAGGCTAGCTCTCACGGTGCTCTATTTTCAAATCTTGGAAAAAATAAAGGATGAGGAGAATTACATAAGCAAGTATTTTCAACATCTAATAATGGCCACACCAGTAGACCAGCATTATTTTTGAGAAACTCCACAAAGATAATTTGCTAACTCTGACAATTCCAAAGAAAAATGCAAGTAACAAAACTGTTTTAAGTATATCACACCTACATAAAAATATAAAGAACTACTGAACTAAATCTGGCACAGCAGACACTGGCAAGAGGCAAGAACAATTTCTTTTAGCAGAGACAGGGCAGGAAACGGGCGTGAAAGACATCAGGACTATGAAACACATTTCCCGTGGGGTTTTCTTTCTGAAATAAAGAATGTGGAAAACAGGATAGAATTACCTCTCAGAATTCATTTTATAACAGCTACAAACTTTTTTTTTTAATTTTTTTTGTTTAATGTTTATTTATTTTTGAGACAGAGAGAGACAGGGCATGAACGGGGGAGGGTGAGAGAGAGAGGGAGACACAGAATCGGAAGCAGGCTCCAGGCTCCAAGCCACCAGCACAGAGCCCGATGCGGGGCTCGAACTCACAGACCGCAAGATCATGACCTGAGCCGAAGTTGGATGCTTAACCGACTGAGCTACCCAGGCGCCCCCAAACTTTTGAATGTCTACATGACACACACTTACAAAGCAACTCAAAGGTAGAAAATAAAAGGCTGCTTAAGATGTATTAGACAAGCGGTGCTCACCTGAACGAAGGGTTCATGATAATCACAACCGGGTACAATGGAATTCAAGGTAAAGACATTTCATGGGAAAACAAGGGCATGTCAATTAGATGGAGTGGTGGAAACCATAATGAAGATGTGTATGACCTCCTGGGCCCCCCAAAACATGGAACTGAACTATATTCAAGAAAATCTGACAGGAAAACGAGAAATTGACAGAAGTACAATAGTAATGGACACATTAACACACTTTTATTTTTATTTTTATTTTTTTTAGTGTTTATGTATTTTTTGAGAGAGAGAGGGTGTGAGTGGGGAAAGTACAGAGAGAGACGGAGACACAGAATCTGAAGCAGACTCAAGGGTCTGAGCTGTCAGCACAGAGCCTGACGCAGGGCTCAAAACCACAAGCCGTGAGATCATGACCTGAGCCAAAGTCGGCCGCTTAACCAACTGAGCCATCCAGGCACCCTTAAGACACATCTATTAAATTTGACAGATAGGGGCGCCTGCGTGGCACAGTCGGTTAAGCATCCGACTTCAGCCAGGTCACGATCGCGCGGTCTGGGAGTTCGAGCCCCGCGTCGGGCTCTGGGCTGATGGCTCAGAGCCTGGAGCCTGGTTCAGATTCTGTGTCTCCCTCTCTCTCTGCCCCTCCCCCGTTCATGCTCTGTCTCTCTCTGTCTCAAAAATAAATAAAAACGTTAAATTTGACAGATAAAATACACAAAAACTAAAAAAATATATATAATTAATAAAATACACTTTATAAAACCTCACCTATACTATACAAACAAAAAGAAATACACTTTCTTTTCGGGGCATCTGGTTGGCTCAGTTGGTTAAGCCTCCAACTTCAGCTCAGGTCATGATCTCTCGGTTCATGAGTTCAAGCCCAGTGTTGGGCTCTGTGCTGACAGCTCAGAGCCTGGAGACTGCCTGGGATTCTGTGTCTCCCTCTCTCCCTGCCCCTCCCCCTCTCACACTGTCTCTGTTCCTCTCTCTCTCAAAAATAAACATTAAAAAAAATTTTTTTTAAAAAGCTCTATATAAGATAAATATATCTGAAAATCTGGGTAACTATATTTCTCCAATAATGTCATTTATTAAAGGAAATGTTTTTAAATGTCAAAATATATCAAGACACACAAAATTCGTACAAAATTTCAAAGACACGTTAATGCCATTATAATCTCAACCATTCCAGAAACTAGATTAATAAAGCTTCTAAATAATTTTAAGATACTAATATTTAACTGCTACCAAAATCTTGCAAGACAACATATGAAACAAAATTCCCAACTAATCTGATCTATGAAAATAGATGCAAAAAATTACCATTTCAAAGAATAATACACCATTGCCAGAATGGGTCGTTCCAAGAAAGCTAGAATCTTTCAACAACAGAAAATCTGCATATTTCAAGGACACCAAGAAAATTCAACATTATTAGCACGTCATAATATTTCCTTCATAAGATTATGGATGTATAATCTCAAAGTAAAGACCAGGAGACTGCTTTATGGTGAAAACACCGGGAGCTTTTCTACCAGAATTATAAATAAGACAAGGAGAAATATCTAAATTCTACCATTAGATCAAAACCAGCGAGTTGCAGAAGAGAATGTGTAATATGATCATACTTTTAGGTAAAACAAAACTATGTATAGCCTGTATTAATACACTGGTAGATGCATTTTTAAATCTGAAATGACAGGCTTCAAACCATTGATCATGGTTACTTATGAGCTGAACACTGACTGAAGCAAAATCAAGTGACAGGACACAGCATCAGCAGCTGCTCTTAAGAAATTCTATTACTGAAAGATTAATCCTGAAATTCCCCCAAAACTGGCTCCTATTATTATTTTGTATTTCTCACCATGCATTGTTAGTGTTTCTGTCTTCCTTTTTTAAAACCCAGCAATATTACTTTTGTATTCAGATGCTCTAGAAGGTAAATTTTCAAGTCACACCATCACTTTCTGATTAACTGCGGTTACAACATTTCTTCCAGAAGACCTCCCAGGGTGACACAGGCCCTGCGGGAAGGGCGGCCCTGGTTCCCCCACTGGAAGGGTCATGGTGGAGAAGGCAGGCGATTTTCTAGTGATGAGCCATCGGGAGAGAAACAACAGAAGGCAGAAGACCAGGGGAAGGAAGCGTAAGGCAATAAGCAGAACTGACCGCCGGCCACGGGCCACGCACAACGGGATCACACGGCAGCTGTACCACAAAAGGCGGCCGTGGCCGGTGGTTCACAGGGGTCCAAATACATATTCACAAAGTGCCACTGAAATGAAAAATCAGGCAAAATGCAAAGGCGAGACACTTGACTATAAAATCCCATTCTGGCTTGGCAATATGACCCCACAGGCACCAAAAAGCTGATCCAATAAAGGCCAGTTTTACGTACAGAGAAGTCTGAATATTAACAGGACGGTCTTCAGCTCCGCCACAATGAGGACAGATGGCGCTCGCCTGGGTGACAAACAGCCTGTCTCCTTTGAAGAACTCACGGCAACGCCTTTTAGGACTGGTGCTCTTAAGATCTCACCTCTGGAGACAACAGACCTGGAAGTAATTTGGTGAGATGTCCGTGACGAAGAAACAGCGACCGTCTGGATGTATAGATTAAGAAGACTTTCCTGATTAAACCGTCAGTTGTTTCATAAAAAGAACACGCCAGGTTTCCAGGTCAAGACAGGGAACTACAGGGCCCTGAATGGCCTCTTCCGGGACGCGTCGGATCTACGGCTAAACAGACGCCACTTCCCTGTGAAGGACGCGCAGGAGCCAGCTGAGCAGCTCGTCCCCAAGGGGCCAAGGGGAGAAGCCTAGGTCAAAGCAGCAGGACAGGCTGGGACACTCCCCCCACAAACCCCAGCCCCATGGCAGCGTACAACCGGGAGTGAGCTCTCGACTCCGGGCTGCCCCCCGAGGAACCTAGGGTTTGAACTTCACACTGGGCACCCCAAACTTTAAGACCTGCACCCTGACAGACAAAAGCACAAAACGTCCAGCTTTGAAAGTCATCAGGCTTCATGCCAGAAGGCCCACAAGCTAGGGTGAACGGAGAGACGGACAGACAACCAGAAAGCGCCGGGTCTTCCTGTGGAAGGTCCATCCTGGGGGGGCAGGCAGCTGATTCAGCACACACCCAGCGGCCTCTAATCCTCTTCAAAGACTAAGGGGCCACAGGCACCACCGATGCGCCCTCCCCCGTCTCTCTCCAGGTCACCGGCGTCCCCCAGAAACGAGCCTGTGCACACACATGGCGCCCCGATTGCTGTGGCTGACACCCCCGATCACGTGGCTCTGGTGGCAAGCCCCACGATCCTGGGTTCCACACGACCACAGCAGTGGAGGCGGCAGCCCGCAAGGCCCAGGATTCTGGTGACAGAAGCCCATCCGCTCATCTTCCCGGCTGTGGCGTGAGGGGCCACACGTCAAGGAGCCACTACACTCCCTGCCAGAGACAGAAACCAGCAGGTGCCACCTGCGAGCTCTGCATCTGTCCTGCCCCAGGTCACTGAGAAAGGACCTTGTGCACATCTGGAGCCCCCGCTTTTGCGGCTTCTGTCCAGACAGCCTGGGTAGGGAGGCCAGCTGGGCCATGTTAACAGGACCGACAGGACAACAGCAGTAAGAAACAGCTCTTGCCTGGCCATCGCCTCGGGGTTCAGAATTCAGGAAGCAGACAGAAACACCCGTCTCCCGGTCCTCCTGTGGGACGTCCGTTTGCAGACTTTAAAAGCTCCTGTAGCTGCCCGTCAGCCTGAATCCAGACGCTAAGATCCTCCCCCTGGGGACACTGACGGGACTCCCCACACCCTCAATTACCAGGAGCCAGGAGCCACTCAGAATGAAGCAAGATGCAAAGACAAAAACAAAGTTTTGAGAGACAACCAAGAGCTAGGGCAGAGGTGAATGCCAAGGTTCATTTCCAAGAACCTTGGAAGAGGTTGGGAGAGGTGGCTCCTTCAGCTCATGCATAAAAAGCCAACACAGAGTCAAGGAAAATGAAGAACCACAGGGTATATTCCAAACAAAAAATGAAGAAGACACCTCATCCTCTTAAAAAGGCCTCCATGAATGGATACGAGTGATTTCAAAATCACGATCATAAAAATGCTCAGTGAAGACGGGAGAAGAATCCATGCACAAAGTGGCAGTTTTGACAAAGAAAATAGACGAAGGTACCAAATGGAAGTCACAGTGTTGAAAATCACAAGAGCTGAACTGTAAAATACAACAGAGGGGTTCAAGACAGACGATGAAGCGGAAGAAAAAAACTGTGAACTCAAAGACAGACCAGTGGGACGCATACAATCAAAGCAAAAGGGCGGGGGGGGGGGGGCTGTGGATAAAAACATGTGAAGAAATCTTAAGAGATTCATCGGACAACAGGAAGAAAACTAACAACCACATGACAGAGGTCCCAGGAGAACAGAGAAAGGGGCAGAAAACTTTTTGAAGACATAATGGCTGAAAATGTCCCAAACCTGGGGGATTCAGGGCCTGAGGTTCCAGGAAGTCCAGAGAGCTCCATGTGAGGAAAGGCCGAAGAAACCCACATCGAGACATATAATTAAAGTGCCAAAAGTTAAAGACAAGGAGAGAACCTCAAGCAGCAAGACAAATACAACTCGTTGTAAACAGGGAACCTTCCACAAGCCTAGGAGCAGATTTTTCAGCAGAAACTCCACACCAGAACAGAGCGGGCGTGGTACGATCCATGTGCTCAAAGAGAGGCATCTCCAGCCGAGAAAACCGGGCAAACTGTCCTTCAGAACTGAAGGAGACAGCTTTGGAAAATCTCTAGACTGGCCTCACAGAAAAGTAAATGCTAAAGAAACTGCTTTAAGCTGAAATGAAAGGGTGCTGATTAGTAACAGGAAAATATATGAAAGTATAAATCTCCTCATAAAAGTAAATAAACAGCAAAATCCAGAACAACTTAATGTTGTAAAGGTGATGAGCTGATCACTTATATGACTAACATGAAGAAAAAAGCAGTAAAAGTGACTGTAACTACAATTTTGTTAACGGATACACAAGATAAAAGGATGTAAAAATGTGACATCAAAAACACTAAACATGGAGGGGGAATAAAAATGTAGGATGCGTTTGAACTTCAGCTGATGTTTATAAGTTCTTTCATGTGAGCTTCATGGTCACCACACACACACACACACACACACACACACACACACACAGCGGAAACACAAAAGATAAAGAGAAATGAAGCTACATTCACCACTACAGAAAACCATCAAATCACAAAAGAAGAGAGCAAGGAGAAGGCAATAAAGGAATTACAAAATAGCAAGAAAACAGTTAACAAAGTGGCAGTAAATACCCACGTATCAGTAATTACTGTAAATGTCAAACTACTAGATGTCCAATCAAAAGACCCAGAATGGCTGAATGAATTCAAACAAAACAAAACATACGCTGCCCACAAAAGACACTTCAGATCAGAGGACACGCACAGACTGAAAGTGAAGAGACAGGAAAAGGTATTTCACACAAACGGAAACCAAAAGATGGGAGAAGTATATTTATATCAGACGAAATGAACTTTAAGACAAATATCGTAATAAAAGACGAAGAAGGTCTTTATATTACGATAGCGGTCAATCCAACAAGACGGTATCACATTTGTAAATATTTATGGGCCCAACACAGAAGCACATACGTATATAAAGCAAAGATTAACAAACTTAACGGGGAGGGGGGCACTTGGGTGGCTCAGTCGGTGAGCATCCGACTCTTGATTTCGGCTCAGGTCATGACCTCATAGTTGTGGGCCTGAGCCCCTGCATCGATCAGCTTGGCGCAGAGCCTGCTTGGGATTCTCTCTCTCCCTCTCTCTGCCCCTTCCCTGCTCACACGCTCCCCCCCTCTCTCAATCTCTCTCTCTCTCTCTCAAAATAAGTGAATAAACATTACAAAAACAAAAACAAAAAACCAAAAACCTTAAACGGAAAAAAAGATGCCCGTATGGCAGGAGGGTCCTTTGACACCTAACTACATCAATGGATAGATAATGAAGACAAAAAATCAATAATGAAACACTGCCTTAAATGACACATTAGACCAGATGGACTTAACAGTCATTTACAGAACATTCCATCCTACAGCAGGAACTTTCTTCTCAAGCGCACATGAAATATTCTCTGGGACAAATCAGATGTTAAGCCACAAGAAAGGTCGATGAATGGGAGATGACAGAAATCAGATCAAGCATCTTTCCGACCACAATGGTATGGAATCAGCAATCACTTAAAGCAAACAACTGGAGAATTCATAAATATGGGGACGTTAAACCACACAAGCTGTGCTGAGCCACGGAGAGTGGGGGAAGACAGTGGGGCAAGGGGTCCTGAGCTCGCCTCCTGTCGTGGACACGTCGAGATAACCACCACATATAAAGCAACACTCTCTGAAAACATTCTGAACACTAGCAGAACGGATCACTCACAGCCAAAAGCCACATCCAGAAGGGCAGGGACGGAGCAGGGAACCGAGCCTCCAGCACGATGCCCCCCCGCGGGAGGGACAGCGCAGGCCAGGAGATCCTCCCTGAGGAGCCCGGGGATCGAGCCCCACGTTGCACACCCCTGGCCCTGTGGACCTGCACCAAGAAGAGTCCCAGCACCGTGTGGCTCTAAAACCCAGCAGGGCTTCACCCCCAGGAAGGCCTGAGGACTACCGAGAACCAAAACTGCCTCCAAAGGGCCACCAGCTTCCTCCCGTGGTCTCAGAGCCAGCACAGAAGCAGTAGTCTGGAAACCGTCTGGGCTCTAAGGGAAGGAGATGTACGGACTGACTTCAGGGCGGGCACCAGGGGGCAGGAACCTGTGAGAAATCAGCCCACACCAGTCACAACTGCTGCTAACAAAAAGACAAAAAATGACAAGTGCTGGCAGCGATGTGAAAAAGGGAAACGCTCGGGTGCTATTGGTGAGAATGGAAATTGGTGGTACCTCTGTGGAAAACAGTATGGAGTTTCCTCAAAAAATTAAAAATAAAAATAACACGAGGGGCACCTGGGTGGCTCAGTCGGTTAGATGTCTGACTTGGGCTCAGGTCACGATCTCGCGGTTCATGGGTTCGAGCCCCGCGTCGGGCTCTGTGCCGACGGCTCGGAGCCTGGAGCTGCTTCGGACGCTGTGTCTCCCTCTCTCTCTGCCCCTCCCCTGCTCACGCTCTGTCTGTCTCTCTCTCAAAAATAAACAAACGTTAACCAAAAAATTTTTTTTAAAAAGTATGATATAGTAATTCTACTACTGGATATTTACCCAAAGAAAATAAAAAGATTAATTTGAAGAGATATATGCACTCTTATGTCTACTGCAGCATTATTTACAAAAGCCACGATATGGAAGCAACCCGTGTGTCCACCAAGAGGGGAATGGATCGATGGAATATTACTCAGTGCCAAAAAAGAATGAGATCTTGCCATCTGCTACAACATAGAGAGTCCTAGAGGGTATAACTACTAAGTTAGACAACGACAAACACCGTATGATTTCACTTACGTGTGGGATCTGAATACTAAAGCGATCAAGAGGAAAACCGAGACTCCTAAATACTGGAGATTAGCGCTTGCCAGAGAAGAACAGGTGGAGAAATAGCCAAAGGATTAAGAGGCACAAACTTCCGGTTTTAAGGAAGTCACAGGGAGGAAAAGTACAGCACAGGGAGCCCAGTAAATAATATTTGAGTAACCTAACATGGTGACACTGTAACTACACTCACCATGCTGAGCAGTTTGCAACATACGTAACTGCAGAAACCACTGTATTATATACCTGAAATTAATACGTTATATGTCAACTATACTTCAAATAAAAATGTGTGTGTGTGTGTGTGTGTGTGAGAGAGAGAGAGAGAGAATGTGTAGATATTGAAAAAGAAAAAGAATAATATAGAAAAAGAATCTACAGATTCTAGAGAAAAAGAAAAGATATTTCTTTTTCAAAGAAAATAGAAATACAAAAATACCAAAACCTACGGGATGCAGCAAAATCCGTTATAAGAGAAAAGTTTATAGCAATAAATGTACCTCAAGAAACATGTAAAATGCCAAATAAACAATCTAGTCTTAAGGACCAAGAGAACAAACAAAGCCCTAAGTTAGAAGAAGGAAATAACAAAGATCAGAGTCAAAATAAGTGAAATAGAGACTAAAATTAAAAAGACAATAGAAAAGATCAATGCAACTGAGAGCTGGTTTTATGAAAATAAACCTTTGGTGAGACCCACAAGAAAGAAAAGAGAAGGCTGAAATAAATGACATCAGAAATGAAAGAGAAGATGATATAACAGATGCCACAGAAATACAAATATCATGAGACTACTACCAAAAATTATGAGTCAACAAACTGCACAACCCAGAAGAAATGGATAAATTTCTAGAAACATACAACCCGGCAAGACTGAACCAATAAAGAAACAGAAAATCTGAACAGACTAATTACTAGTAAGGACACTGAATGAGTCATCAATAACAGACAAACAAACAAAGATCCAGGACTATTTGACTTCACTGGTGAATTCTAGCAAACCTTTAAAGAAGCATTAATACCAGTCCTTCTCAGGCAAACCAAGAAAGAGAACTCTTAACTCTAGAGAAGAAACTTATGGTCATCAGAGGGGAGGTGGCTGGGGGAGGGGATTAAGGAGGGCACGTGTGATCAGCCCTGGGTGATGCATGAAAGTGGTGATAACTATTTTGTGCACCTAAAACTAAAACTAATATTATGTAGGTTAAGTAACTTGAATTTACACAAGAACTTTAAAAAAATACCAATCCTTCCCAAACTCTTCCAAAAAATAAAAGAGAAAGGAACACTTCCAACTTCACTCGATGAGGCCAGCATCATCCTGATAACAAAATCAGACAAGGACATCACAAAGAAAACAAAGTGCAGGCCAGGACCCCTGATGAACACAGATGCAAAAATCTTCAACAAAATATACCCAAACCGAATCCAACAACACATTAAAAGGACGTTCATGATCAAGTGGGCTGCATTCTAGGGACACAAGAACGGTTCAACAGCCACGAAACTATATGATACACCACATTAACAAAATGAAGGATAAAAATCACACAGCAGATGCAGAAAAAGCACATCACAAAATTCAACCTTCGTTCAAGATAAAAACTCTAAACAAAGTGGGTATAAAGGAAACATGACTTAAGAAAGGTCATATACACAGATACACCATACTCAATGGTGGAACACCGAAAATTTTCCCTTTACGTTCAGAAACAAGACAACATTTGCCTCGTTCAGAAACACGTCACCTCTTGCTATATGGTACTGGAAGTCCTAACTGGAGCAATTAAAGGAAGAAAGCTAAAATGCATCCAAATCTAGAAGAAAGAAAACAAAGAAAAAAAGAACTAATAAAACTGTCACTATTTACACATGATATATTGCATATGAAATATCGTAAGTAATCCACCATAGAAATGTCAGAACTAATAAATGAATTCAGGGAAGTTGCAGGATATAAAAGCAATGTACAAAAATCAGCTGCATTTCTGCACAACAACTATCAGAAAGAGAAATTAAGAAAACGATCCATTTATAATTGGATCCAAAAGAATAAAATACTTGGAATAAATCTAACCAAAGAGGTGAAAGACCCGTCCACTAAAAAGTATCTGACATGAGTAAAAGGGACTGAAGACACAGAACAGATACAAAGATACTCTTGCTCATGGACTCAAAGCACCAACACTGTGAAGATGGCCAGGTTACCCAAAGGAATCTACAGATCCAATGTAACCCCTGTCAAAACCCCAAGGGCATTTTTCACAGTAGTAGTACAAAGACTCACAAAATTTGACGAAACCACTGAAGACCCCAAATAGCCCAACCAATGCTGACAAAGAAAACCAAGCTGGAAGCATCATGTTTCCTGATTCCACATTTTCTTACAAAGCTTTAGTAATCAAAACAGTATGGTTTGGGCATAAAAGACCTATATAGCAACAGAACAGAACAGAAAGCCCAGAAATAAACCTATGCATATATGGCTGATTAATTCGACAAAGGAGCCAAGAATATGCAATGGGGAAAGCACAGTCTCTTCGCAATGAACGGTGCTGGGAAAACTGACCACCCGTATGCAAAAGAATATACTGGTTTCTTACACCATACATGCAATCGAGACAAAATGGATTCAAAACATGAAGAGAATATCTATAAACATAAATCTTTTAAAGGAAAAACACAGGCCGTAAGCTTCTTCACAATGGTCTCCACGGTGACTTTTGGATTTGACAGGAAAAGCAAAGTTAACAACAGCAACACTAAACAGCATAACTACATCAAACTAAATCTTCGGGGGCGCCTGGGTGGCTCAGTGGATCAAGCATCTTAATTTCAGCTCAGGTCATGGCCTCACAGTCATGGGATCGAGCCCCGCGTCGGCTGAGTGTGGAGCCTGCTCGAGATTCTCTCCCTCTCTCTCCCTCTACCTCTCTCCCCAACTAGCATGCGCGCATGCTCTCTTCTCAAAAGCTAAAAAGTAAAAAACTAAATCTTCTGCATAGCAAAGGAAACCATCAACAAAATGAAAAGACAACCTACAGAATAGAAGAAAATATTTGAAAATCATGGAACTGATAAGGGACTAACAGCCCAAAATATATACAGAATTCACCCAACTCAACACCAAAAGAACAGATTACAAAATGAACCGAGGTTCTGAACAGACATTTTTGCAAGCAAGACAGACAGATGGCCAACAGGTCACACAAAGGTCGCACACGCAACATCACTCGTCATGAGGGGACTGCAAATGAAAGCCACAATGAGGTGTCACAATACACGGGTCAGAACGGCTAGTGTCAACAGGACGGGACATGACAAGTGCTGGCGGGGGAGTGGGGACGAGGGAGCCATGGTGCACGGCTGGTGGCAATGTGAAGTGGTCCAGCCACCGTGGAAAACACAACGGAGGTTTCTCAGGAGCGTCACAACAGAACTACCCTGCGGCCTAGCAACCCCACTCTGGGTTCTTCTCCGCAGGAAATGAAAACACCGTCTCGAGAAGAAACACACACGCTCACGTCCACTGCAGCATTGACTAGAGCAGCCAAGACAAGCCAGCAACCGACGTGTCCACTGAGGGATGAATGGATAAAGAAGCCCTGGATGGAATATTCTGTAACCATAAACAGGAGGAGATCCTGCCATCTGCCACAACGCGGACGGACCCCGAGGGCACTATGCTAGGTAAAACATGTCAGACCAAGGAAGACAAACAGCGGATGATCTCACTTATATGAAGAAACTTGAAAAAAGAAAAACACCACAAAATCATAAATACAGAAAACAGACTGGTGGTTGCCAGAAGTGAGGGTGGGGACTGGGAGTAAAGGGCGGAGACGGTCAAAGGTACAAACTCCCAACTACAGAACGAATAAACCCTGAGGGTATAACCAACTTCACGGTGACTGCAGTTAATAATACTGTGTTGACCACTTAAAAGTTGCTACAAGTAAATCATAAAAGCTCCCGCCAGAAGAAAAAACATCTTGTGATGTGTGGTAGCAGGTGCTAACTGCACGTACCGTGGTGACCATTTTACAACATATACATACAAAGAATCATAACGTTGTATCCCTGAAACTAGTATTATTTATCTAATCGATAAAAGATTAGATAAATAATAAGTAATACAATGAGTGGACGCATGCTTACGTATTCATTCACGAAATCATGGCTCTTCCACTTCCGGCCATCGGGTAGCAGAGACTGGATTTACCTTCTGCCGGGTACACCCGCAACTCAGTATTGAGACGCTGGACATGAGACAACATGGGACAGTGATGACTCAAGACCAAGCAAGGTGAGCCCGACTCCTGCACAAGCGTATGGCCCAGAAAGAGCTGCCAGGACGCAGAGCAGAGAGGTGGACCCCAAGCCGGCCCAGCGCCCTCTCAGTTCAAGAGGAGCCGTGAGCCCAGGGAGACACAGGTAACTAGTGTGCAGGACGGGGGGCAGACTCCAGAAATCTGGAGGGGGTCCCTCCTGAGTGTTGACCGGAGTACTGAGCACTACACGTGTGAAGAAACTCGGGAAAGACCCACCTGAAAGGGGGAGAGGGCCGAGGAGTTTGAGGCCGAGCAAAAGGACCACAACGAAAACTATTCGAAGGCACGCCGTAATTCAAGTTGCCCACAACCAGGGATAAGGAGAAAAATCAGAAGGCAGGTCTAGCAAAGAAACACACTGTTTCAAAAGAACAAAGAAAAGGATGACGGCAGATTCCCGTCAAGAAAACAACTTCAGCTAAGACGGTGGTGTTGCGACATCGCTCACATACGGAGAGATAAAAATATTACCAACCTGGAACTCTGCACCCAGCAAAAACATTCCCAAATACAGAGCGCAAGACTTTTCTAGGTCTCCCAAAGCCGAAGGAGCCCAGCAGCAGCTGCTGCCATGCACACAGAACTGTTACGGGAACATGGATATTGGTGATAAATTCAAGTACGTGTCTACACAAAGGAAGAATCGGGAGAGGAAACAACCACGGGAGTAAATACGTGACATTTTCCTGATGACTTAAATCTCTTTTAAGAATAATTGATTTTTTTTAACAAAATTAATCAGGAAGCGTGGGGCGAAAGCATATGTAAACGTTTAAGTGCATAACAACAAAGGCACAAAGAGCAGAGGAAAACAATAAAAGTACTTACTGCTGCATTCTTGTGTATGAGATGTTTTATTCATGGGATGGTAGACTGTCCTAATGGAAGATATACAGTACCTGTCCTAAAGCAATCAATGAAAAAAAGTAAAGAATAATAGTGAATAAGTCAATAAAGGACATGAAACAGAATAAAAAAACCCCACTCAATTCCAAACAACGGCCAAGAAAAAGAAACAAAGGGGAACGAAAACAAGAAACAGAAAACAACTAAGAAAATCAGAAAGATTTTTTTAATGTTTATTTGAGAGAGAGAGAGAGAGAGAGAGAGAGAGAGAGAGAACGAGCGGGGGAGGGGCAGAGAGAGAGAGAGAGAGAGAGAGAGAGAGAGAGGCAGAATTCGAAGCAGGCTCTGTGCTGACCGCAGACAGCCCGATATGGGGCTTGAACTCAAGAACCATGAGATATGACTGGATCCGGAGTCAGATACTCAACCGACTGAGCCGCCCAGGTGCCCAGAATATGAGATTTGTGTAGAACAGTATCAATAATCATATTAAAAGTAAACAGTCTGAATATTCTAACTGAAGACAGTCATTGTGATGGATGGAAAAGCAGGACCCCACAATATGCTGCCTACCAGGAATGCATTTTAAGTAAAAAGACATAAATGCTTATGAATAAAAAGACAGGAAAGGACAGATTAGGCCGACACCAAACCAAAGTAAACTGGAGTAGTTACATAAATACCAGGCATAGTCCAATTCACAACAAAACATATCGCCAGGGATAAAAAGGATTATTTTAAGATAATATAGAGAGCAATCCATCATAAGACATGACAAAACTAAATATTTCCAAACTTAGTAACAGAGTCTCAAAATACTTGAAGCAAATACTAATGGAACTGAAAAGAGAAACAGAAAAATTCACAATTATAGCTCATTCACATTTACAGAATGTTCTGCCAAACAACAGAACATAAAGTCTGGTAAGAAAAATTAACAACCTAAGGAAATAGTTAGATGGTATTCATGGGTCTGAGGAGACAATAAAGCCAAGGTCAAATCTCTACAAATTAACCTATAAATCGAATACAACGTTAACCCAAAAGTCCCAGCAGGATCTTTTTCTAGAAATTGGCCTGCTGATTCATATGGAAATGCAAAGGATCTAGATTAGGCAAAACAACTTTGACAAACAAAGAAGGGGACTAAAAATACCTATTTTTAAGATTTATTTTAATGCTACAGTAATCAAGATAGTACGGAATCGGTACCAAGATAGACAAATAGAGTAAGAGAACTGAAAAGAGCCCAGAAAGAAACATACACAGAGCGGACTTCTCACCTTTGACAAAGGTGCGAAGGCAAATCAGAGGAAAAGGACGTTCTTTTCAACAAATCCTGCTGGAGTAACCAGACGTCTATCAGTCCATACTTCACACCATCCACAAAAACTGACTGAAAACGGATCATATGTCTAACTATAAACCAAAACTATAGAAGTTCTAGAACGAAACAGAAGAAAACCATCTGTGACTTCGGTTTAGGGAAAGATTTCATTGACACACCACCAAAATCACAAACCATGAAAGGAAAAGTCGATAAACTGAACTTATCAAAATTAAAATCTGTTCTTCGAAAGACCTGCTAAGAGACTAAAAAGTCAACTCACAGATGGAAAAAAATATTTGCAAAGCATCTACTGGATAAAGGACTCGTATCTGTAATACTACGAAGAAAACACAGTAATAATTTAAACCCCAGTAAAAAATGACCCAATTAAAAACGGGTACAAGATCCAGGGACGCCTGGGTGGCTCAGTCGGTTTAGCGTCTGACTCTTGGTTTCAGCTCAGGTCATGATCTCATGGTTCGCTGACAGTGCGGAGCCTGCTTGCTTGAGATTCTCTCTCCCCGCTCTCTCTCTGCCCCTCCCCCACCTGCTCGCTCGCTATCTCTCTCTGTCTCAAACTTTTTAAAAAATGGGTAAAGGATTTGTACAAATACATCCCCCAAAAAGAGACAGAGCTAGATGGCAAGTAAGCACATGAAAAGATGCTCAACATCGTGAGACACCAGGGAAACGACATCCACAACAAGCCCACGCCAAGCCTCGGTGAGGACGCAGAAGAAAAGAGAACTCTCATTACCGCTGGTGGGAATTCTCAGAGGTGCTGGTCACGCAGTAACAACAGAAACAGGCACTTATCATATAAAGCCATTCCGCTCGTAAGCACTTACCCAAGGTAGCTGGAAGCATATGCCCACACAAGCTGCGACGCAAACATGCACAGTGGCTGTACTGATAAGACCCCCGAGCTGGAAATACTCCAAGTGTCTACCCACGTGAACAGCTTAGCAAACTGTGGTACACCCAGCCACTGCAGTATCATTCAGCAATAAGAAGGAATTAAGTATTGGAACTCACTACAAAACGATAGCAAAATAATTACGCTGGGGGCGCCTGGGTGGCGCAGTCGGTTAAGCGTCCGACTTCAGTCAGGTCACGATCTCGCGGTCCGGGAGTTCGAGCCCCGCGTCGGGCTCTGGGCTGATGGCTCGGAGCCTGGAGCCTGTTTCCGGTTCTGTGTCTCCCTCTCTCTCTGCCCCTCCCCCGTTCATGCTCTGTCTCTCTCTGTCCCAAAAATAAATAAACATTGAAAAAATAATAATAATAATTACGCTGAATGTAAAAAGCAAGCAAAGATTACATAGCATATAACATTTCTGCAGGATTCCAGAAAATGAAAATTGACCTGTAGTGACAGACAGTGGTTCAGTGGCTGCGCAAAGAAACTTTAGGGGGTGATAGAGCTATAGATGTATTCATCATCCTGGCTGTTTATGGTTCCACGGGTGTCCACACATCAAAGCTTACCAAGTTTTCTTGCTAGAAACACATGCAGTGTATTGTACACCGATTATAACATAGAGCTGCTAAAGGCATCTTAGAAAGGAGAAAAATTACAGCAAATCAGCACCCAGAACAACACAGACCATAATAGAGTGTGGGGTCCAGCCAATGTGCCAGCCAGCGTCTGACGCACACAGAATCTCCTCACCTGTTCTCTCCGCGGCCGCGCGGTACAGACATCATCACCTTCATTCCACAACAGAAGAAACTGAGAAACAACGTTCAAAAAGAAACGTGCCTAATGAAACACAATGCAGTGAGGGAGGTGGGGTTCGAGCCCAAAGACGCTCAGCCCAGGGCTTCTCCCTTGAACTACGACTCTGCCTACAGGCAGGGACAGCTGCTCATCAGCCATTCAACCATGAGCACCGCTGCTGAGTGGATAAAAGTGGGTGTAAGTGAAAAGAATATAATCGGACTCTACAGCCTGCTCAGGGACATGCACGGAGGGTGCCTGAATGCTCCACACCGTCTATTCCACTTTACGGGCATTACAGCTTTAAAAACTAGTCACCAGAATGAGTGTTTGGTGAAAAGCAAATTCAGGGTTTTTTTGTATTTAAAAAAAATTTTTTTAATGTTTATTTATTCTTGAAAGAGAGAGAGACAGACAGAACACAAGTGGGGGAGGGGAGAGAGAGAGGGAGACACGGAATCTGAAGCAGGCTCCAGGCTATGAGCTGTCAGCACAGAGCCCAACGCCGGGCTCGAACCCACGAAGTGTGAGATCATGACCTGAGCTGAAGTCTGACGCTCAACTGACTGAGCCACTTAGGCACCCCAGTTGTTGTTTTTTTTTTTTTTACTGTCTATTTATGTATTGAGAGAGAGAGAGAGAAAGACACAGTGTGGGGGAGGGGCAGAGAGAGAGGGAAAGAGAACCACAGGCAGGCTCCGCGTTGCCAGCACAGAGCCCGATGTGGGCCTCAAACTCAGCAATCTGTGGGATCATGACCTGAGCCGAAATCGAGTCAGATGATTAACTGACTGAGCCACCCAGGCACCCTCACCTTCATTCTTAAAGGGCATTTTCTCCAAATACAGAATTCTGGGTGGACAATTCCTTCCTTTCAGCACTTCAGTGATGCTGTTCCACTGACTTCTGGACTGCATTGTTCTGATGAGAAATCGAGTTCATTCAAATCACTGGTTCCCTATAAATAATGTGTCATTTTCCTCTGACTTTCCAGGGTATTTTTTGTGGGTCGGTTGGTTTTTGGTCGGTGGTTTTAAGTGGCTTATGAATGTGTCTGGTCAGGGATCTCTTGCGGCTTATCTTGAGTGGGTTCGGGCACTTCTTAAATCCTTGTTTATGTCTCAGCAAACTTACGAAGTCTTCAGCCATTATTTCTTTAAACATTTTTCTTCTGAACCAGTTTCTCCTTTCCTTTCAGACTCCTTGTGACACAAGTGTTAAACCCTTCAGTACTATCCTATAGGTTCCTGAGGTTCCTGAGGTTCAGTTCGTACAGACAAGGCTTTTTCGTTTCTCTGATACTCAGATGAAATACTTCCTACTGAGCCATCTTCAAGTTCATGCTCTCTTTCCTCTGTCGTCTCTACCTTGTATTCAGTCCATCCAGGGTGCTTCCTATTTTGGCTAATGTACTTTTCGGCCCTTTTCTTTCTTTTCTGAAACTTGCCATATTTCCATTTGCTCATGCGGTGCAAGGCCTACAATAAAGACCCAGTATCATGTGCTTCCTAATATCTAGGGAAACCAGGTGAACCACAACGGCCTGACCACGGGCTCCCCTCCCCACTCTGTTCCCATGGGTTAATCCCCTAGACAAACAACTCTCCCCATCAAACAGACCAGGCATGATTCCTACTTATCCCTGGGGGGGGGGGGAGGGGGGGGGTTCCAGTTCCCTGCCAGACCATGGAATCATTCAAACATCAGGGAGCCTGGGTGGCTCAGTCAGTAGAGCATGTGACACTTAAGCTCAGGGTCGTGAGTTTAAGCCCCACGTTGGGCATGGAGCCTACTTTTAAAAAAAGGAAAATTTATACATATGTATGTATATATATATATATACACACACACACATACACATATATATACACGTATACACACACACATATATATACGTATATATATGTATATATACATATGTGTATATATGCATACACGTATATTTTATATATACATACACACACACACACACACACACACATACATATAAAAAACAAAAAAAAAAGCCCATCACATCCTCCCATGGGACCCAGGGGACAGCCCACCCTCCTGTCCCTACACAGCCTGCCTCTCCCAGACATGCTGGATCACTCTGCTCCAGATCACACCCTCTTCGTGGCCCTGCGGGGTGCGTGCAGTGTCCCCCTACCCTGGCACGGGGAGCAGATGTGACTGAGGAACTGCTGTCGATCACATCTGTCTGGGGCCAGGTGTCAGGCATCCCGTCATCCCCAGAAGCCTAGAACAGGAATCCCTCCTGCATCAACCAGGTGAACAGCAGGAGACTGAGACAGTTCGCCCTTACTTCCCGGAGCATTTCTGCAGTAACTGCTTTTACATCCTTCTCCGAAAATTCTAGCACCCGTCATCTTAGATGGCCACCTGTTGAATGTCTTCTCCCATGCAAGTTGAGACTTCGGGTTCTTCACATGCTGAGTAATTCTGGCCTGGACGTTTTTGTTTCAGCACTGAGTCAACGCTAAATGTTTCCAGACTGCACATTCCAAACTCCTGTGGACTGTGATTTCGGTGTTGCCGTGTTTGTGAGGACTTTGGCCAGTTTCAGATCTGGGCAGTGGCCCAACTCCTGGTTCAAATTCTCAGTATCTGGTCTGCTGTTTAGCATCAGAGACACACATGCACAGTCCAGGGGTAAGTCGGGACTTGACAAACGACTTCATGGGATCCCCTCCTGAGGTCCTCTCTCTCAACCATCTCCTGGTGCTTTCTGGTACCCTGCACCCCCCTCTTTGGGACCGCCGTCCAGAACACTGGGGTTGTATTTACCTTTCACTTCCAACAACTACACGTACGTCCAAGGCCAAACGCAGACAGGCAGAAAAAAGAGAGGCAGCGGGAACTTGCCCCACCCCCTTGAGACAACAGCTCTTGTGACTGAGGAAGGTTCTCTTCCCTCACAATTCCCGGTATTTGGGGTCCTGGCGGCCACCATGCTCACTACCAGGACACTGGTCTCCCATTTCCCAAGCCTGAACTAGAGGGATTCTCCTGGAGTTCTCTCTGGCTGTGCCAACGTCCATTTCTGGGTTTTTTTTTAGACCGGGCCAGTGGATGCCAGGAAAAAACTCAATTCACACTTTTATTTTCAGCCCAGACCACTCTCCTAAACTCCCCAATTGCACAACCAACTGCTTCATTAATACCGCACTTGGACGTTTAACGATTATTTTTAACCGAACAATATTCCTCACTGTCTCTTCTGAACCTTCTCTTTCTACAGCTTTCCACATCTCAGCTGAAGGGGACTCCTTCACAGTCACTCTAGCCAGAATCCTTACGGTTCCTTCTTTATACTCCTCATCCGATCGGCCGGGAGATTCTCCAAATCGGAGCATGCAGACCACCGCAGTATCCTAGTTCCGGCCCCACAGCCTGTACCCGAACCACAGCTCCGGCCTCACACCTGGCCCCAGCGATGTGGACTCCCAACATGGTGCCCAGACAAATCTCTAAACGCCTAAGCGCGTGCCTCTCTGCTGATCAGCTGCTGCGGGCCCTTCTCGCTCAGGGTGAAAGCGGGGACGGCTCCGTGTGGTCCCCCGCGCTGCGTCTCTGCCGCGGTCCCCTGTCACTCTCCCCCATCTGCTGGCTGCAATGACACGATCCCCTGTCACTCTCCTCCCGTCTGTTGGCTGCGGTGACGGGGGAAGGTTGTGGGCGCTGCCGTCCCGGCCCTGTATCCCGTGTGTCTTTGTCTGAAACGCTCTTCCTCCTCTCTGTACGACTGACTGCCCCAATTCCTGGCAGTCTGATCTCCCACGTTGCCTTCTCGGTCAGGCCTCTCCTGACCCCCTATCTCAAAGTGCAAGCCCCCACCCCTGTTTCTTCCTCTACAGCACCTGCGCTCCCGCCTAGTTCACGACCGACTGCCCGCCCGCCGCCCCTCTGCTGGAGTAGCACCCGCCCGGCACGGCGATCTCTCCTTGTGCGCTCAGTGCCTGACCAGCGCGCGGCCCAACAAGTATGTGCTGTGGTGAGTGGAAGAACAGCAGCCCCGAGCACAAGCCTGTGAGCGAAGCACGGAGCGGGAGGGCAGAGGGTTGGGAAGGGCTGGGGACCCCCTCGCAGGCCTCTAAAGTGACGATCACAGCTGACGGGATCCACGCTCACTTCTCCAACTCACAGCTCCCGGCCGTGAACTGCCTTATTCCTGCTCGACTCCAACAATCTTCCAACAGGGCAGCTATGACCCTTGCACATCTTGGCTCCCCTGCCAGATTTTGGAGGGAGAACTCGAAGGGAGCGCTGCTGAGTCACAGACACACGTATGCTTCTTCCACGGCGACCCAAAATGGTCTGTCAACAGCGTAAAGTCAACTTCCAAAACACTGTGATTAGAAGCGGTCACTGAATTACATTTTAAAGTAAAAAGAAATGAGCCTCTGCGGCATAAGAAGCGTGTTAATAAACGTACTTGACTTCGGAGAGCAGAAGGGAGTGCCGGCCTGTGCAGAGGTCAGCTGGGAAGCGGTCCACTTCACGACACGGGTGAATGTGTCATTTCTGTGTGTCATTACATGAGCCTCTTAAGAAAAACAGCCTTATTTTTGTTGTTACGCTTTTCTCCCTCCTGAAATAGTATGACCTTCTTAATCAGATTTGGCCCAGAAAGGTCTTTTGCTATTTATGAAAATCAAATTCACCCTCGTAGGATAAAGATGACTCACCACGGAGAATATTCGGAAGAATAAGCTCACATTCTGATGTAAACTCCGAGAGGATTTCAACAAAGGTTACAAACAAAACTTTCCAAAATGACTACTGTGTTCAGGACAACACACACGCAGGATCTAAAAATCCGCATTACTTCACAGACACACCTTAAATACGGTTCCTGGTAACCATGCCAAGAGACTGCCTTACTGGGAAACACAGCTTGCGGCCAGGCGACCAGTGATGTCCTCTACCCCTCGCCTGTTCCCAGGACACCTGAGTGCTCTAATTTCCTTCTCTCTTTTTTAATGTAGGCAATGGTCAATGCCAGTAGGAATTATTAAGCATTCTTTTCCTGAAAAGTTTCTAAGAAAAGAATGTTAGTCACCATGTGAACCAAATGATCAAAATTACTGTCACCCAAAGTGGGATAACCCAATATCAAGTGCCATCAAACAAAATGAAAATGAAAAGCAGAGCATGGCCCATTGAGTATTCTTGGCAAAATATTTTAACCTAGATCTAAAGTTGAGGAAATGACTCAGTCAAATCCAGAATGCGCAAATGTCAGTAACATAATTTGCCTAAATTCTTAAAAAAAATTGTTATAAAAAACAAAGAAATGGAAGACTTGTCTAGATTTAAAAAACAAAACCACCCCCCCCCACCCCCCCACCCCCCACCCCCCCCACCCCCCCACCCCCCCCCCCCCCCCCCGCCAATATATCCAACCAAATGCAACAGGTTTGACATTTAAATGGATCCTGAATTGAAAAAACAAAGCCAGGGGCCCCTGGGTGGCTCAGTCAGTTAAGCATCCAACTTTGGCTCAGGTCATGATCTCACGGTTTGTGAGTTTGAGCCCCGCGTCAGGCTCTGTGCTGACAGCTCAGAGCCTGGAGCCTGCTTCCGATTCTGTGTCTCCCTCTCTCTCTGCTCTTCCCCCCTCATGCTCTGTCTCTCTGTCTCTCTCTCTCAAAAAATAAATAAAATGTTAAAAAACAAAATAAAATAAAACACGAATCAAAAATAGGCATGATGTAGGGAGCTTTAGTGACCGTAACGCGAACGCACAAGTGAACCAGTGCCTGCATCTGTTTCACGTGAACGTGAACGTGGCCGCCGTGGAGTTCTATGCTACACGGGCCATGAGATGCTGCACAGCCTTACATGCCAAGCTACCAACCTGAAAGCTTCATTATATTAAGCAACTGAAATACATTCCCTCAGACTCAGGAGAAAAGAAAGAGACAGAAAACTATCCTTTATAAACAGACAAGAAAATCTTCAAGCATTCTGACTTTTATGCCACACAAATTCATTTAATAAAAATTTTAGAAATACTCGTAACCATGAGGATACACAGTCCAAATCAAATCAAATTAGCAATAAGTGAGTCCTAATTCACGGGCCCCGACTGAGGAGGACCCTAAGGAACTTGAGTGTGCCGCGAAGAAAACACTCCTTTCTAACCCTCAAAAGACACAGAGGTGTGTGAGTGCCGACGGAAGGCGCCAATGCCACGGTGATCAGGCTTCCTGGGTCTAACCCATCCCAAGGGTGCTCTGGTGCAACCGTTCGACCTTCTTGGGGTCTGAACACAAAATATTTCCTCTCCAAGACACGACAGATAGAAAGTACGTTACCGAGTTCACCTTCCTCCCGCCCTCTAACCGAAACATCAGACACCACCGTGTTGGTCTACAGGTGCTGCTGTAACAAACGATCACAAACTCGCTGGCCTCTAACCACAGAAACGGTCTTCCCTCACAGCTCTAGGGGACAGGAGTCTACATCCAGGCGCTGGCCTCCTCCGGACGGCTTGGAGGAAGGACATCCCGGCGTCCTGTGGCAGCCAGCGGTCCTGGGCTCTCTGCCCTCGTAGGCGCCTCCCTCCCACCTCTGTCTCCGGGCGGCCCTCCCGCTTCTCCTCTCTCTTCTCTTCTTGTAAGGACACTTGTTAGTAGTTTTTAGGTTCATTCAGATAATCCAGACCGAGGTCACCTCAAGATCCTTGTCCGCAAAGACCCCTTTTCCAAATAAGGTCACATTCACAGGTCCCACGCTGACCTGTCTCTGGGGGGTCGCCGCTCCCCTATAGTTACCATCTTTCTAGGGCTGGTTGTAGCCTAGTTAGCAACAAATGCATGCTTCTTAAAAGAACCTTAGAAACCTATCATATCATCCTTTCTCTAAATCTTTTCTTTCCAGTATTAGTTATCTGATAATTCTTTTCAATTGGATCCATTTCCATATAAATCCTTTTGTGAGTGTTTTCATTAGTCACTGTGGAAAAGACTGGCCTGGTGGAACAGGTAGGTATTTAAATGCTACAAGAATAGCATTTTCATGGGTTACCGAGGTGGAAACCATCTAGTGAGTCTGACACATTGACCTACTGGTCACCACTTTCACTGAATTGTGTTTTAATTCCTACTTATACACCTAATCAGTATACTCTTACACGCATAAGGTTAAACACACAGTTTTCATCTATTCAGGTACAAACATGACTACTCAAACGATGCTTTTAATTTTTACACCGTTACTGTTATCTCATTCACATACTGCTAAGTCACCAACACGCACATCTCGAATGAGGTCTACATTCTCAGAGAGCGACTTCACGAGACAGGAACAGCTCCAAGTTCTCTCATCAGACAAAAGAACCAAAATTTCCGACTTACTGGGTGATGCGAGATTTCATTATCATTGTCGGAAAAATTACTTTCTTCAGTGAGTCTTCCAAAAGAAGCAGTTCACCTATCTTTTTCTGCAGTGACAGGAGAAACACCTTGGGGAGCCTGGGTGGCTCAGGCAGTTAAGCGTCCGACTCTTAAGCGTTCGGCTCAGGTCGTGATCTCACGGTTCGTGAGATGCGGCCCCGCGTCGGGCTCTGTGCTAAGCACGGAGGCTGCTTGGGATTCTCTCTCCCTCTCTCTCCCCCACTCACTCGCTCTCTACCTCTCAAAATAAGTAAACTTTACAAAAAAAGAAGAAACACCTCAGCTCCAAATTCAGGCCATCCACTGACCCCAACCTTTGCCCTGCTGCAGGGAAACTCAGAAAAGCTGGCACGAAGCCTGGGTATCCCCGCCGCCCCTCCGATGGGGTCTGTGCGGGCACCTCTCTGAGGGCACGTACGTTCATATACCCACACGAAGTTTCAAATTATCAGTGCAATCTCCAAGACTAATGTGGCTGATGCAATAATTGAAAAATTAAGAAACTGTACAGAAAAGCACGGGAGACCCCGCAAGCAGACAGCAACGGCCAACACACCCGCCATCTTCCCGTCTACCTAAGCTAAAAGAGCACATGGCGAACGGGGACTTCGCTACTAAAGCAAATGGTACAGCGTTAGTCCCTTTATCCAAAATGTTGCCTCTTCAATTAACGTATTTTGGCCTTATGCCCTGTTGTTGAGAAGAAATCAAGATGGATGTGAACAATTCATACCTCCACCGGGAATAATTGCCAACTTTGTTTCAACCAAGCCCATTTTCGCAGAGGAAGCTGAAAAGGAAGGAAGAAAATTAAGTAACATCCGGATCATATATTCAAACATCATGACTTGAAGAAGTTAGTAAAAGAAGCTACACATACTCTGTTTACTACTTAAACTCGTGTCACAAATCTTTTAAAAAGTCACTTCAGGAGGCATTTGGTTACGGAAATAGGTAAACACTCTAAATGATAAATATATTAAGAGGCTCACATAACCTTTTCTGTTAAAATTGCTCGGCAGCGAATTAATTTTTGATGCAGAAAGGCCAGGGCTATGACTACATAATTTGACCGGATGCTGCCAAGTCACGTTTGAAGGCTTAGACCCCGCTAACGATTGAGGACGAGGAGAGAGGCTTCTGACAAGCAGGAACATTCTTCGGCTGCCTGAAGAGTCCTCGAAGCCAAACAGCTTAATACATCACACCAGATACGGCACCTTTTCAGGACCAAATCTCCAGTCACTTCTGACAAACGGTTTTACTGTTCTGACAGCCGGGCAGGGTTCCTCTTTCCGCATTTTGCTTTCACGACTACTTTAACACATCTTAATTATTTATTTGCATATCCAAACATACTTGGACCACTTCCCTTATCCTAATTCCCAGAATCTGCACCCTTTCAGAAAAGGGTTTCACGGACTTTAGCTTCTCCATTTAAAACTCAGGATTTGAGACAATTAGGGATCCGAAGGGGAAAGTCCATGTGGACCAGCAGCTACCAACTCCAATCAACAGTCAAAACTTACTAAAAACATCATCATATTGACCCTACTTTCAACAGGCAGCTGCTTCAGAAGTGACAGCAGGAGCCAGGAGAGGTTGGTGACCTATATCTGCTGCCTGCTTCGCCCGGTCCTCGGGCCTGGGGCCCCTGTCCATCACCCCGAAGTGACCGTCTGGCGGCAGCAGTCTCCAGGGCTCTGGCAGGACACCAGGCGTGACGGCCCCGGCACGGGAGCGCCTGGGTTGGCGTCCCAGCTCGGTCACTGACCCCGGGCACGCTGCGTCTCCTCTCTGGGCCCGAGCCTCCGCAGGGATCGAAACACCCTTCACACGGCGCCATTTGGCCGATTGAGCGACTTAATGCAGGTCGAGTGCCGAGACTAGTATGAGGGTCAACATTCGGCACCCGGTCAGCATTGATTGTTTTCCCTGTCATTTTCATGATCACCTCATCCAACCTTCAGGAGACCGAGCGAGAAGTGGACCTCAGGGAGGTGAAGCTGTCATGACGCAGCGAACCAGAGGTAAGTGCTGGGGCCGGGCACGTGCCGCACGTCGGCTCACCCGATCTCCACCACGGCCCCTGCTGGTCCCCCACTGTAGAGGAGCCGACGGCTCTGAGCGGGGCAGGCCCTGCGGTTCAAATTCAGGTCCGCCTGCCCAATTCCGGCTCTCCCCTCCCCGACCGAGACTAACAAGAGGCTGGACCAGACTGTTTCCTTAACCGGGAATCTTCAACACTCCCTTCAGCCCAATGGGTGACTTTTTCTAAATGCTCTACTCAACGAGAGGAAAAGAACAGAACACATCACTTGGAATTATCTGAAGATAACCGCCAGGATTAATTCTCACCTGCTACACGTATGTCACATGCTAGGGCCAGCTCAAGGCCCCCCCCCAGAGCAAGTCCATCTATTGCTGCAATCGTCGGCACTGGAAGATTAGCTGAAATAGAAGGAAAGAGGTTATGTTTCTTCAGGAAGATCGTCGCCTTACGATGCAATCTATGTTACTCGTTTTTAACTGGGATACTGTCCAGAGAACTTTGCATCCCTTTTGCCTTTAACAAAAGAGTCATTTCCCTCATCATGGTTCTTCAAAACCATGCACTGACGTGGAGAGTTCCACCATATAGATATGCACTAATATCTTAACTCCTCCCATATTACAGAAATACTTTCCTAAACAGTTGTTGTCGAATTAACACAGTCACAGTTCTGGCTGTAATCTTAGAGCCCGGAGTCTTTTATGAGGTGCTCGGTTCATACACACTCCTATTCGAAATGACTTAGGTGTGACTGCGAAATCTCTAATCCTTCAAGAACTACCCTGGTCCTCAGAATGACAGTCTCATTCAGCAGTAACACGCCTGTCCATTCAAATCGGCCAGGAGGAAGTCGAACTCTCACTCTTCGCAGACAGCATGACACTCTATGTGGAAAACCCAAAAGACTCCACCAAAAAACTGTCAGAACTGATAGATGGATTCAATAAAGTCACAGGATATAAAATCAAAAAAGTACATAAATCTGTGGCATTTCTATACACCAATAACGAAGAAGCAAAAAAAAGAGAAATCAAGGAATTGATCCCATTTACAATTGCACTGAAGACCACAAAATACCTAGGAATAAACCTAACCAAAGATGTAAAAGATCTGTACTCTGGAAACTACAGAAAGCTTATGAAAGAAACTGAAGAAGACACAAAGAAATGGAAAAACATTCCACGCTCACAGACTGGAAGAACAAATACCGTTAAAATGTCGATACTTCCCCAAGCAATCTACATATTCAATGCAATCCCTATCAAAATGACACCAGCAGTCTTCAGAGAGCTAGAACAAACAATCCTAAAACTAGTATGGAACCAGAAAAGACTCTGAAGAGCCAAAGTTATGTTAAAACAGAAAACCAAAGCTAGTGGCATCACAATCCCAGACTTCCAGCTGTATTACAAAGCCGTAATCATCAAGACAGCATGGTACTGGCACAAAAACAGACACTCAGATCAATGGAACAAAATAGAGAACCCAGAAATGGACCCACAAATGCATGGCCAACCAGTCTTTGACAAAGCAGGAAAGAATGTCCAACAGAAAAAAAGATGGTCTCTTCAGCAAATGGTGTTGGGAAACTGGACAGTAACACGCAGAAGAATGAACCTAGACCAGTATCTTATACCATACACAAAAATAAACTGAACATGGATGGAAGACCTAAACATAAGACAGGAAACCATCAAAATCCTCAAGGAGAAAGCAGGCAAAAACCTCTTTGCCCTTGGCCGCAGCAACTTCTTGCTAGACATGTCTCCAGAGGTAAGGGAAACCAAAGCAAAAATGAATCATTGGGCCCTCATCAAGATACAAACCTTCTGCATGGTGAAGGAAACGATCAACAAAACTAAAAGGCAACTGACGAATGGGAAAAGATACCTGCAAATGACATTATCAGATAAAAGGTTAGTTTCCAAAATCTATGAAGAACTTATCAAACTCCACACCCAAAAGGAAGTAATCCAGTGAAGAATTGGACAAAAGACATGAATAGACACTTTTTAAAAGAAGATATCCAGATGGCTAACACACAATATCCAGACACATGAAAAGATGCTCAACTCACTCATCATCAGGGAAATACAAATCAAAACCACCATGAGATACCACCTCACACCTGTCAGAATGGCTAAAATTAACAACTCAGGAACAACAGATGTTGGCGAGGATGTGGAGAAAGGGGAACCCTCTTGCACTGTTGATGTGAATGCAAACTGGTGCAGCCGCTCTGGAAGACAGTGTGGAGGTTCCTCAAAAAATTAAAAATAGAACTACCCTATGACCCAGCAATAGCACTGCTAGGGATTTATCCAAAGGACACAAAAATGTTGTTTCAAGGGGCACATACACCCCAATGTTTATAGCAGCACTATTTCCAAAGCATGGAAAGAGCCCAAATGTTCATCAACTGATGAATGGATATTAAGTAAGATGTGGTGTGTATATGTGTATATACGTACACACACACACATACACGATGTATATTACACACACATACATACATACATACACAACGGAATATTACTCGGCGATCAAAAAGAATGAAATCTTGCCATCTGCAATAACGTGGATGGAACTAGAGTGTATTATGCCAAGTGAAGGAAGTCAGAGAAAGGTAAATATATGATTTCACTCATGTGTGGAATTTAAGAAACAAAACAGCTGAACATAAGGAAAGGGGAGGAAAAATAAAAAGAAAGAAGGAGGCAAACCATAAGAGACTCTTAAACACAGAGAACAAACTGAGGGTTGCTGGAGGGAGGGTGGGGGGATGGGCATCACTTGTGACGAGCACTGGGTTCTGTACGTTAAGCGATGAATCACTAAGTTACATTTCTGAAATCATTATTACACTATATGTCAACTAGCTTGGATTTAAATAAAATTTTAAAAATAATTACACCATAAAGAAAACCAAACTCAGAAGCCTTTCACAGCAGGCAGTGGCTGTGCGGGTGTGGCCGGGGCACCAGGCACCTCTCCCGCCGAGGAGCGAGCACAACCGGGCAGCTAGGAAAGGACCAGCTCCACCAACGGGCACGCTCACACGGAAGAGGCTCTCAGTTCCGAGACCCTGCCCAGAAGCACGGCTGGGGAGCCGTCAGCCAGCCACAGAGCTCAAAACTAGACTTTCTCCGGCCCCGAGTATTACTTTCAGGAGGCTTCTGTACAGAAGTCTTTCATAACTGGCTCAAAAACTGACTGGTTAATTATTCTGCGAAGCAGACTCCTTATTAATATTGACGATGGGAATGTGAAGCGAGGCCGGCCAAACTTCTTATGGTATAAACAGAACGTGGTACATCTCTTACTGCTCTGACGACGAATAAGAAATAATAATCACGTGTCCTGGCTGCTGCTACAGGGACAGTCATACCGTAACATGCAAACGCAGCAACACGTACATACCTTAAACTTACGTGATATTATATAGCAATTCTACCTTGGTTTTTAAAAATAAATAAAACGTAAGGAAGGAAGCAAGGAAGTAAATAGACACACACAGAGTACCATCCCTCAAAATCTCTCTTCCGCAGGTATTCTGAAATAGGAAATTCCAGTCAGAGAGGTTCATTCTTTGACTCCTTTTAAAATACACAAATTTGTTGAAGTCCACGGAGTGTTATTCACACATGGAGGAATTTATCGGCTTTATTTTAAGAGCAAAGGGTGACCAGGCCCGGACGGGGCCCATTCCCAGGCTGCCACGGAAGACCAGAGTGTTCCCGGGAGCGCAGGGACGGACGGGGCTGTGGAACAGGTGCGCTCCACCTGTCTGTACCTGTCTACGCATTCTGGGGGAAGTGAGGGTGTGAGAGGCCAGTCCAGACTCACACGTGCTCCCCAGAGTGCACTTCACAGCACACTCGGTGACAAAAGAAACAGCCAGCCACGTCAGGGTCTACAGTCGGGAAATGAATTTAATGGAAAACCAGGATCCAGTTAATTTTGTCTGACAAAAAAAAAAAAAAAACAAACCACAAACAAATAAACATCGATCAAGAATATAACAGAAAGCTAATCTGAGTGGCTCCAAGGTCACCTCAAGTCACGACAAGCCAAACGGAGTTTTTGCTACTCGGCCCTCAATCCTTTCTTCCTACAGGCCTCGGGTATTTCTAGATTCCTCTAGTCTCCCGCCCCCCCCCGGTCTCCCGTCTCTGCCATCAGAACCTTTCCCTGGGCCTCCTTCCGGCCTCGGCTCACGTCCTTCTAGGACCAGCTTCCCGAGGAAGGACAGTAAATGATGCCCCCACCGTCCCTCGCCCCCACCGCAGAGCCTCAGTCCCCCACCCCCCCGCCCCCCGGTCTCTCCAACCCCGCTCTTGCTTTTGCTTGCCAGTGACGCTGTGCGGCTGTCCTGCAACCAGTGGGCGCTATCTGGTCCCTATTAAACCTGCTGCCTCCGATGATCAGGCATTCGTGCTGGGCACTCCTCCGTGAGTTCCTCTCTTCGACGGCCTGGCGAGTCCCTGTCAACTTTCCTGTCTTTCCTTCACCTTCTGGTTATTCCTCAGCCTTCTTTCCCTCCCAACAGAAGCTCCCCAGGAGGTCTCATTCCCACCCGTAACCTTCACCACCTACAATACCAATGATGGCCAGATGTCCCTCTCAAACCCAAACTTCAGTCTCAACTGCATCTCTGTAAGCACCTGCCTGTTGGGACATCTCCACTTGAACGCTTTATCGTGTTCAAGCCAGCTTGTCAATCCTTCTTCCAGATTCTCTTTCACACCTGGCAGTACTTCCATCCACCAACTTCCCCCAGACAGACACCCAGAAGTCGTTTTGTCCCACACTCGGGATAAAAACGGAGAAAACAATTAGCATGGTACAGAAGACACCCGATAAACGAGGTTCTGTCCACCAGCCCGACCTCTTCTCCAGCCTCAGGCACACAGTCCACGTTCTGGCCCCAACCTACTTACAGCACCTGCAGAAGCTGTCCCAGCCATACCTGCGGACAAGCTGCCCTGTGCCCTTGAACGCCCAGCCCACAACGACGGGCCGTGCCAGGCACTGCTCACAGCCCCTTCCTTTGCACTCCAGGGGGCTCGGTACCCGCTTGTCCATCAGAGCACTTACCACCCTACCGCCCGTTCTGGAACGGACATTCACGTCGCACCGATGCCGGTCGATGACATTCTTCTTTCTACTCTGGGACCGCCTCTTCTGTCTCTAGCGCATGCCGCCCCGCAGTCTCCCTACTTGGCTTTTTTTCATCCCCTTCTTTCACTTAGTACTTTAAAGACATAACATGAAGACATGTAGCCCGAGGGAGCTCCACGGAAAAGAAAAGCTGCAAAGGTTCCTGACCAGGAGAGAGAAGAAGTGGCCGTGTCCCCTCCTGGCCACAAGAAAATGCCACAGGCACTCACCAGCTACCTGTGGGAAGCCGACTCGTCAGAGACAGAAACCACAAAGGTGAGTTTAAAGGAATCAAACCCAGGTCTGAAATATACGTACCACTGAGCTCCAGTTCCTGAGAATTCCAACTCTTAGCTAAGGGAGGTTGTCTCATAGTCTTTAGACACCCTCCCAAATTAGGAACAGATTCACATGCAAAGAGGAATTTTTCTTCTCATCAAACCGTGCGCTGAAAATGTAGACTGAGTAGAGGGGTCGAAGGAATAAATTGCCCACAAATTCCAAAAGTAATATTCCACAACTTCACAAGCCCTGAAGCACAACAGGAAGCATACAGCAAGATAATGACTCCTGGCCATCTGTAATGTCCTCAACACCGCATCAGGGACGGCGGCCTCAGAAAGACTTGGCAAGGCTTTGCTCTACATTTTTATTAGTGAATATTCTCAAAGAAAGATCATCCTTAAAAATCACACGTAGCCAAAGAAAGTTAAAAAGCTATCATTTTTTTGGAAGGATAAAATGTCTTTAAGAAGAAAAAAAGAGGTAATGCAGGTAAAAACACAAACAAAATGGATTAGTCAATATACCCTCCCTCTCGTTGTAAGAGGTGCCATAAACATTATGTTGAGAAAATAAAATGATGGGGGAGAGGGCGGAGCAACAGGCAGGTTTCTGGTTCCTCCTGACCTGGAGTAACAGGTAAGAACTAAGGAGAAATAAATAAATGTGCTGACTGCGGATCGGGGGGGGGGGGGGGGGGGGGGGGGTGCTGAAATGAGTCTCGTGCTCACGTATTCTTAATTCTGAAGGTAGAGAATAAATACTTTCCCTACATGCTTATACTCTTTGGATACAATGCAAATTATTTTCGAATTTGATAGTTAAAAACCTCAGAAATTTTCTCAAGGGGCTGTAAGTTTTGAACATCACATCTTATGTGAAATATAGAAGATAAAATGACAAAAAAGTCAGGTCCTTATGCAAAACAAGAACAAGGAAAATAGAGTATTAGCACACTCAAATCATTAAACAGGTAAATTACCTGCTACTTTCAAAGGCTGATCAACATAAACTAGCATTACATAAAGCAGTCTATAAAATTTTTCCCACTAAAGAATTATTCAAGCAGAACAGCTTAATTCGCTTTCGATGAGTAACTGAATTTCAACCGTTTGACGAGATTATAAATTCTGAAGTTCTAGTGTGTCAACTACACTTCAATTAAAAAAACTTTTTTTAATTAAATTTTTAAACAAATCTTCAATTTTACATAATCCTAATCTTTCCCTGAGAGCCGTTTCTCTTAGCAAATTTTCTTCAGGAAAAGATGAGTCAGCCCCAAGCGCACACCAGTTTCACGGTTACCTCATACGCTTGTTTTTACATCCAGTACTTTTTCTGCTTGGGAGCACTTCATAATCTCAGTGGACTCGCCGAGACACTGCAGAAGGCCCAACTCCCCACCTCACAGAACTGAGCGGTACGGCAATGGCAGCGTGTGACGGCAGTGTGTGTCTGGACGACGCCGGACGGCCAGGAGCGGAGGCCCCGGCCAACTGCAAAGGCGAGACCCCGTGACCCGACGTGACGCAACCTACAGGCTCAGACGCTATTTTGAGTTCAGTACAGGAAACGGGCCAGGTGTGACAAAGAAGATAGCAATCCTTTGAAATGCTCCTAAAAATGTAATTAAAGCAAACAATTAAAGCTCTGCTATTTTAAGAGAAAAATAAAGGAGGTGCCCAGGAAGGCTCTGGCCTACCTCAGTGGCCCGCAGGAGGACACCCGATGACAGGGGCCACTCGAGTCGGGAGACCACAAATGAGGGGAAGGAGCAGCGAAGGCCTACTTTCAGCTCTGAGAGGGATAGCACAGGTGACAGAAATTTCCAGATGTTTCCAGAAAAAAATAATCCGATTATGAAGGGAAAATGCTAGTGTCAGTCATGATTTTTAAATACGGTTCTTACATAAAACAGAGACATCAAATATTTCAAAAGAAATGCCCACATAATATACATGAAATCTGACTTCATTGAAATCATTCCAAAAAAAAATTAAAAATAAAGTCAAGGTTAACTGAAAATTATAATAAATTCCTACTATCACTAACTCCAACTCCAACTTTCACCTTCAGCCAAAAGTGCCCTCCCCCCTTCCCATCATCACATTTCCAAGGAACCACAGACACAAAACCGCTCCTGCCCAAGCCTGCAGGTGCTGGGCCTGTGTGCCCCACGGCGGGGGGTCAGGGGTCAGGGGGCTGTGTGCCCCACGGTGGGAGGGGGGTGGGAAGGGGGCGGGGGGGGTAGGCCTGTACATGGGAGCCACTGGGCCTGGGTGTCAGGGAGTGCTCGCTGTACAATCTAAGGGAAGATCCTGGATGCTTCTAGGCCAACCTCTTATGTACCTGCCTTCGCCATTTCCCATCTAGCTACCTACAGATCTAGCAGGTGCGAGAAAGTGCTTACTCCATGCAGGCACTGTCTTAATCACCCGACAAATATTACTGAAGCCTCCGGCCAGCCTCATGACATCAGAACCGTTATGACCCTCACCACCAACGGGGACATGGGGCAGAGGAACTGCCGTTACTTGCGGGGAACGGCCACCGCTGGAGCACAGATGGCCTGACTCCAGGCACTTGCCCTTCACCAGTTCTCACGGCCTGCACCCCGAGCCCGTGGGGAAGGATTCTGCACTGCGAGGCCACCTTCCGTCCTTCCTCAAGGACCCGGGGACCAGGAAGCTGAAGGAAGGGAAATGCCGACACCCCGGCGAAGTCTGAGCAGCACACCTGCTCGAAGCCCTGTGAACTCCGGGAGCCCTAGAGCAACGTGCAGTCCACGCAGCCCGACCAAGGCAACCAAGGGCACCGGGTGCAAGGCAACGGTCAGCTGGCTGGAACAGGACTCTGACCTGAGACTTCCCTGCAAACCTCCGACCCGGACCGTCCGAGAGCCTGACTGCAGGTTATCAGAGAAGGCCAGCACCAGATCACCCCTTCCTCCCCAAATTCCCAATCAAATAAAGCCGCCCCGGGGCAACACAGAGAAGAGAGAGCAGCAAGGTCAAGGCCCCCACACTCCCCGCCAGCCCCGTCTGGAGGATTGTACTCAACATAACCGGACGGGAACCTCCACTGTCCACCGCTACTCCGGGTGTTCACTGCGATGGAAAAGAAAAGAAAGACTTCTCGGCACGTGAAATGTTGCCTGACAAATGTAGTTTTTTCCATTTCTGATGAAAACCTAACTCTAGAAGTAGTCTACGTTTACCTGGTAGGAAAAAATACGCCACTCCTGCCTTGCTTCGCAAAGTCTCAGGCCCTGTGTCCTTGCTTTGCAAAGCAGTGTGGCCCAACAGCATTAGCATCCCCTGGAAGCCTGTGGAAATGGAGAAGCCCAGGTCCCAGCCCACAACTACCCGACCAGCAGTTGCGCCGTTAACGAGAGCCACAAGCGGAGCTCTGGATACCCAGCTAACCCACAGGGAGCCTCACCAGCTCACCATCCCGCAGGATGGCCTGCCGACCCCTACGTGGACGGAGGAAGCACGGAGAACCAAACTCTTTGGGTAAGACTCGTAACAGTAAAGGCGGTAAAGGCTTACGCACAGACGTCTCGCGGCTGTATGTGGTACATCCACCGGCTAGGCAATAAAAAGGAACCAACTACTGACTGACCCGTGCGAAACATCGATGACTCCAAAAATACGCTGAAAGACAACTGGCAAATGAATACATCCTGTGCTCCATTTATGAAAACGTCTGCAAATGGAAACTAGTCTCTAGTGATGGAAAACAGCTCATTGGTTATGTGGGGACAGGCAGGGAAGGGGCAGGGGCAGGAGAAAGGGATCACTGGAGGCCATGAAGAAACTTCTGGGGGTGATGGCCATGTTCACCATCTTGATTTGTGGTGATGTTTCCACAGGTCAGAGTCAACACACTGTACGTGTTAACACGTGCAACTTACTATATGTTGGTTATTCCTCAACAGACCTCTTTGTTAAAAATCTAGGACGTGAACAATATGAAAATGATAAATCCAATGCAAGAAAGTATACTAGTTTCCTGATCTTTTATAAACAGGGGTCAATTATTCGTATTTATATTTATATGGAGATAATTCAAATTTGACAAATCAGGTAACACGGATATGAGTCAATTTAAACTTATAAAGAAAACACTAAGAAACATGATGAGAAAAGTAAAAGGGAAGAATTCTGTTTTAATCGAAATACAACTGACACACCCACCATGTTATATTAGCTTCAGGTATACAACACAGCACTTCGACGGCCCTGTCCGTCACTCAGTGCTCACCCGCTAAGTGCTCTCACCACCTGTCACCACACGACGTTATTGTGGTATTACCGTTCCCTACGCTGTACGCTTCATCTCCACGACTCACTCACAACCCAAAGCTTGTACCTCTTGATCCCTTCATCTATTTTACCCACTCCCACCCTCCAACAACCTCAGTTTCTTCTCGTATTTAATATTTAAATATGTGTATTTAAGCATCCAGTTTTTTGCTTGCTTGTTTGTTCATTTGATTTTCTAGATTCCACATATAAGTGAAATCATACGGCATTTATCTTTCTCCGTCTGACTTACCTCACTTAGCATCACAGCCTGCATGTCTATTCATGTTGCTGCAAACGGCAAGACCTCCTTCTTTTCTATGGCTGAGTAACATTCGTGTGTCTGTGTGCGGGGTGGGGGGGGGGGGGCATATAGCATATACACACCACATCTTCTTTACCCATCCATCTACTGATGGACAATTGGGTTGTTTCCACGTCTTGGCTGGTGTGAATAATGTTGCAACAAACAGGGCGGCAGATATATTCATGTTTCTGTTTTCTTTGGGTAAATACCCAGTAGGGGGACTGCTGGATCACACGGTAGTTCTGTTTTCAACTTTTGGAGGAACCTCCACACTGTTTTCCATACTGGCTGCACTAATTTACAATCCCGCCAACAGGATTTTTCACCACATCCTGACCAAAACCCATTACTTCTTGCCTCTTTCATACCAGCCGTCCTGACACGTGTGCAGTGACATCTCATGGTGCTTTGATCGGCATTTCCCTGATGCTGAGCGGTGTGGGGCATCTTTTGGGCGTCTGTTGACCATCTGGGTGTCTTCTCTGGAACACTGTCTATTCAGATCTTCTGCCCATTTTCTAATCAGATTGCTTTTCTGGCGTTGGGTCACAGAAGTTATTCATATATTTTGGATATTAACTCCGTATCAGACATATCAATTGCAAATATGTCCACCCATTCACTAGGTTGCCTTTTTGTTTTGTCAATGATTTCCTTTGCTGTGCAAAAGCTTTTTGTTTTGATATAATCCCAACAGTTTGCTTTTCCTCGGTTCCCTTGCCTGAGGAGACACACCCATGAATATGCTGTTCAGGGCAATGGGGAGGGAGGAATTTAAACTGGAAATATACCAGTTCTGGAACCGCTCATAGCAAGACGTCAACAGAACTTTCCAAAGGAAAGGATCAAGTACACTATGTAAAGTTATAATAAAAATAACCAGGTGGTCCAAAAAACAACCCTTTCCCATTATTAGAATAAACCCACAAACAGAACAAAAAACAAACAAAAACTACATAGCATATTTAGTATGATTTTTAAATGTAAAGCCACCAAAATCAGAAGGCATAAAAAATCATGACAGACATAAACACCAAACATATCAATACATTTAAAGAAGATGTGATCAACTAGTAAGGAAAAGACTCCAAACGGAACACAGAGCAAAACCCAATTTTAAGCAGAACACTAGAGAAACATCTAAAGCAAAAGAGAAAAAATAATTTCTTTTTGATTTGAAGGACACGTATGGTATATACCGAGTCAAGTACAAAGAAAACATCTCATAATCTTACTAAGTAAAGGCAGCATTTCAAATGGGCAAAGAAGCAGCACTGTGTAAACTTGATGAAGGAGGAGGCCACAACAAAGATCTAGGAGCAATAAAGTATCTACGCACCAACACAGCAGCGTCCGCGAAGCACAAACGCAATAGACAAATTCAAAACAGCACAAATATTACAGCCATTCTCCGACCATTATGTAGTAATTGAACTAGAAAATTACAACAAAAATACTAGCTAGCCGGGGATAGAAAATAAAGATGGCCCGAAGACACACTCTCTTTCCCACTTAGGAGCTCAGCAGAGAGTGGGGCCCCAGTGAGGATCTACCCAGCAGAAGCACAGGCTCCCGCCACCCACCTGCACAGGCAACCCTCCGACAAGGCCACTTTCCCGACGGAGCGTGTCCAGTGCAGAGGGCGGTACAGACGTTCTCCTCCTCCCCCAGCTGCTACCTATGTACAGCATGGCAGAAGCGGGTCCCATGCCCCTGTAACTCTGGCCCCCAATTCCTTCTACCCCAACAAATTTTTTATTTATTCAAGTGGATGAATGTTAAAAATACGAAATGGGCTTATCCTTAGCTCAGCTCCTTCTTCTTTCCCAGAACACGGGTTCTCCTCCATATGCCTACGTGCAAAGCACCCTGCTTTGCAGTGTTGTGCAATGTGGGTGCTGGGCCAACTGGTGCAGGAGGCAGCCGGTGCCCACCCAGCCTAGCTGTGACGGCGACGGCCACCCAACGTGGCAGATCCAAATAGGCCAATCCCCTCATCAACAGATCTAAGGCCACAAACTTCAACTGAGCTCACATCAGTAATTAAGGGAATAGTTTGCCCCTTTTTCTACATTTTATTCTTCAATTTATTTCAAATCTTAGAGCGAAGGAGGATTTCTATTTATTAAAGCTCCCTCAGATCCCATAATGATATGTATACTTTCTGCACTGCCGTTTGTCATAGTAAAAAACGAAAAACTACCTAAATGCCCATCAGAAAAAAATAATTATATGCATTATGGCATGTCTCTAGCGAATAATACAAGAAAACAATTTTTTAAAGTGCAGTGATAAAAAATTCCACATTGGAGAAAACTAGACTCCAAATATTCCCAGAATTTTTCAAATACAATCTCTACCACTCAGCCAATGGATAACCAAGAAAACAAGACAGGGGACACCTGGGTGGCTCAGTGGGGTGAGCTTCCGTCTCTTGGATTTGGCTCAGGTCATGATCTCATATCAGGCTCTGTGCTGATAGTGCAGGGCCTGCTTGGGATTCTCTCTCCCTCTCTGCCCCTCCCCCAGCTCACAATCTCTCTCAAAACAAACATGAAAGAAAGGAAAGAAACGAAAGGGGAAGGGGAAGGGGAAGGGGAAGGGGAAGGGGAAGGGGAAGGGGAAAGGAAGGAAAAAAAGGATACAAGATGTGGTAAGAACCAGTAGAAAGAAACCATAAGAAAATACCCATCCAAACTTGAGATCCACAATCTTCAAACACTGATTCTCATATCAAGACATGAAGCCAAGCATGACACTGTAAACTATAAAACGGGACTTAATAATTTCTAAAAGAACCGAAAAGTATTTCAATGAAATAAAAAAAACCTCAATGTGTGCACCGAATTAGGTACAGCTTAGGAAAAATCAGTGAACCTGTCTGTGGTGACAGGACACCATTCAGAGAGGGGTGAGGAGGAACAGGCAGGTGGCCAGATGGAAGAGGGTGCGTACAGGTGCAGTGAGAACGTCTGATACGTGCCTCCATGGCAGAAAATATGGGAAACCAACACCCATCTTAATGAGTTTAAAAGAAAGCAGCAAATCTAACCAGAAGGAAAAAGGGTAATAAAAATGAGGGTGGAAGTAAATAAAACAGAAACAATACAGGGGATTACTAAGGCCCGAAAGAGATTTCTGAAATGCACCACAAAAACTGCTAAGGCTCTTCAGGGACCGACCAAAGAAAACAGAAAGAGGACACCAGTAAGCAAAGCCAGGAGAAGAGAGGACAATCACTGTTGACTCTTCAGATAATTAAGCAGTAAGAGAATGTTATGAATGACATTATACCAATGCGTTTGAAAGTCTCGATGAGGGGCGCCTGGGTGGCGCAGTCGGTTAAGCGTCTGACTTCAGCCAGGTCACGATCTCGTGGTCCGGGAGTTCGAGCCCCGCGTCAGGCTCTGGGCTGATGGCTCGGAGCCTGGAGCCTGTTTCCGATTCTGTGTCTCCCTCTCTCTCTGCCCCTCCCCCGTTCATGCTCTCTCTCTGTCCCAAAAATAAATAAACGTTGAAAAAAAAAATTTTTTTTAAATAAAAAAATTAAAAAAATAAAAAAAAATAAAAAAATGAAAGTCTCGATGAAATGGATGAATTCCTAGGGAATTATTAATTTCCAAAAATAAAATTAAAAAATAGAAAACTTGTTTATGTGGTTATTTTCACATATATACTTGCATATAATGTATGTATCAATGCATGTATACAAATATATATTCACACAAGGGCCATGAAAAGGTCTAAAAATATTAAAATAATTAAATATTAATTAAAATACTAAGTCAGGGAATTAGCAATAATAACCTGGGTGGACAGAAAGATAATGGAGGAAAGCTGCTTTAAAAAGTTCCAAATTTTCACATTAAACACACATTCAGATACCCCTCATGGAATTAAAAGCTAACAAATATAAAAAAGCCAAAAAAGAATTAAAGTGATTTCCCTTTTTGGTCTTGCAAAATTCTAGAATATTCCAGGGTAATATTTTAAAGTGACAGAGCTTGGTTGATAAGCGCATTTCTTTGGCTATATTTAGCAAAACAGTGTAATTTCCACACGACCATCCAAAATCATAACATGATTAACACCCAGTGAAAGTCAGCAAAGGCAGTAAAATCCCACAGACAAAAGGACAGAGATCCTAAGTTGCAAAGGGAAGTGCAGCTCTATTTGAAACTATGACACAATAGGCGGGGGATGTTAGCACTTCTGAGGAAAAACAACAGGCTCCTGGATACTGTCTCATTTTACTGTTTTCCATCATTCCTGGCCAAAGGATAAAGAAACTGGAAAGTGAGATCTGGAAGTTACCATTTGGAAAACTAAGTACATTCAACTAGAGCGTGCTGTCAGTCCTCCGCGTACTGTAATTTCGCACTTTCAATTTCTAGTTATTACATCAAACTGGGTGGGGGGGGGGGGAGAAATGTAAACTACAGCTAGATTGCATCCAATTTAACAAAATTAACTCCTTATTTCAAAAATCTCCTTGGGGCGCCTGGGTGGCTCAGTCGGTTGAGCGTCCGACTTCAGCTCAGGTCATGATCTCACAGTTCGTGAGTTTGAGCCCTGCATCAGGCTCTATGCTGACAGCTCAGAGCCTGGGGCCTGCTTTGAATACTGTGTTTCCCTTTCTCTCTGCTCCTCCTCCGTTCATGCTCTATCTCTCTCACTCCTCCAAAAATAAATTTTTAAAAAAACATTAAAAAAATTTTTTTTCTTAAATCTCCTTGACTTCAAACAAAGGAAAAAAAGCATAATGAACACACACATTTCGGGTCAACCGGGCAGACTGACAAATAATTCTGCAAACTTTAAAAATGTTCTTTACTAAACAATTCTTAACACATCTAAAATAAAAGTCAAGGGCGCCTGAGTGGCTCAGTCAGTTAAATGTCCGACTTCGGCTCAGGTCATGATCTCACGCTTTGTGAGTTTGGGTGCCTGCGTGGGGCTCTGTGCTGTCAGCGCAGAGCCTGGAGCCTGCTTAGGATCCCCCCCCTTTCTCTCTCTCTCTCTCTCTCTCTCTCTCTCTCTCTCTGCCCCTCTCTGCTCTCTCTCTTTCTCAAAAATAAACATTTAAAATAAATAAATAATTAAATAAAAGTCAAATAATCAGGGGACAGCAAAAATATATACTAAGTGCATAATCTTTCAAATTGTATGTGATAACTCATTGTGGCACTAATTATTTTCAAAATAAGCTTTATTTCAGATCAAGTAAAACACAAATTAAGTATTTGAAAAAGCTCTGAAGTGTCAAATGATGGTAAATTACCAAACTCTAACAAAAAAAATCAATCAACGGGCACCTGGGTGGCTCAGTCTGTTGAGTGTCTGACTCTTGACTTCAGCTCAGGTCGTGATTTCAAGGTTGTGAGATCAAGCCCCACATCGGGCTCTGTGCTGAGCATGAAGCCTGCTTGGGATCCTCTCTTTTCCTCTCTCTCTGCCCCTCCCTGCTCATGCTCATGCGCGCACGCTCTCGCTCTCTCGCTCTCTCTCTCTCTCTCTCACACACACACACACACACACACACACACGCCACAGAAATAAACGTTTTTTAAAAAATCAATCACCTCTGGATTCTTTTGTAAGTATCAGATGCTTCTAAATCAAATGCAAAGCTTAAAAGGAACGTATCTGGAATTTATGCATACCCGTTTGCATTCATTACTCAATCTCTCCATCTTAAAATGGGACGCTAGGGAGTTACAACTGGATTTATGTATACCTTTACAGGTATTTATTTATACCTTCACAGAGCACAGGCCTTAGTGTAATGGGTCATGTAATTAACAAGAACAGAACAATTAACCGCATGAGGTGACAAATACAACACGTTAACTTTTCATAAAATGTTATTCATATTTAAAGGCTCTGCATCTGACCTCAGAGAGTATTATGAAGCCATGATAAATCAGCCAGTATGCTTCACAGAAAGCTATATACTACTTTTGAGAAAAAACTTCCCAAACACTATCATTTATAGTTGTTTTTTTTTTAAGAAATCAAATTATGGGGAGTTTTTATCCATAACCAAGGTAAGTTCCAGATAACTAGTTTTTTCTAGACGGACCTACACCAAAAAGCCCAACAGTAAGATTAGGGGGCCTTTCACAATCGTCCAAGGAATGGATCCCTTTCGTCCTGGGCCGGCCCAGGAAGCGGCTGCCGGCAGCCCCAACACGCCTCTCCACAGGGGCCCTTGTCAACGACGCCGGCGACGGCTGTGCTGCAAAATGCAGTCGTCCGTTCTCTCCACTCACCCTCCCGGACAGGTCAGCAGCGCGTGATCGAGGCCCGTTTCATGAAAGACTTTCTTCACCGGGCTTTCGGAACGCTGTTTTCTTCCTACCTCCCTACCCTGGCGGGTCTCTCCGAGTCTCCTTTCCGGTTCTTTTTCATCCCGGTGTTGACACATCACAGGGCTTCAGACTCTTCTCTCTGCAGTAACTCCGTCAGGGCCTCGCCCGGCGTCAAGGCTTCATTCACGTAAGGTGAGTGTCCTGAGCACTCCCCGATTTACGTCGCAAGCCTAGAACACGTGCCCCAACTGCAAACTCCTATCTAGCTGCCTGCTCGACCGCACCACTTGGAGGTCCACTAGGCACCAACCCTCACGCTTCACACTGGGACTCCTGAGTTACCCCTCCCACAGCCGTCGAGCAAAGGGGCAGCTCTCCTATTTGACAGACAGAGTCAGTTCTATCACCCTCGGTCAGATCCTACGAGCAATGTGAACCGGGGGACAAGAGAAACCCAGGCCAGGGCGGGCATGATTCTGGGGATCCGGGATAGAGGCGAACAGAAAGGGATTCTAGAGGACCCACTGTGGAGGAGACAGGAAGGTTCTCCTGTCTACACCAATGGACCCCAGTCACTTTACCTTTCCAATCATGGACCCACCAGCCAGCTGCCAAGCAAGATACCAGGTATACAGATGGAGAAAAACACACTGTGTTCTCACAGCGGTAAGGGGCCACGGAAAGTACCGGATGGTTAAAGAAAGACTAGAATTCACATCTTCTGCCTCTACCTCAAGAGATTTCCAAACCGTATGCCTCCATAAACTGAGATCAAAACTATTCACAGAAGCTCACCACATACTGGTAACACATAAACTTGACTTTGTTGCAACAAATTAACATCTTACGACAATGTCCTTGGGAAAATGTTAAGCTGAGCCGATGTTCTGACATCATCGTAAAAGCAAGTTTATATGATGAGATATAAGGTGCTTCCAGCTTAAGATTAAGATGGCAGAAAGATCACCCGGTTACCAAAACATTAAGGAGTCCTCTCAAGCACCCAGGGGCTCAGTCAGCTAAGTGTCCGCCTCTTGATTTCAGCTCAGGTCATGAGATCAAGCCCTGTGTTGGGCTCCGCACACTGAGCACAGAGCCTGCTTACGATTCCCGCCCTCTCCACCTGCTCACACGTTCTCTCTCACTCGCTCTCTCGGGGGAAAAATATTCTCTTGTACAAAATCAGCCGGGCTGGGGTGGGAAGAGTTTGGTTCTAGTAACAAGCCTCTGCCAAAGGGCAGCCAAGATAAAAATCTGATATGAGTGCACTTCTATCATCCTATGATGGGTTCTTTTTTTTCTTTTTAATTACTAGTGACTTATTTTGTAATGCATTGAGTCAACTCTAAAACTCAGGTGTGCCTCAATTCTAAACTTCAAAAACACACTAAGGAAAGTAAAATAAATGAGAAGCACTACTTGAGAAGAGGTTCATCCCATGAAGTTTACATATATGTTTTCATACAGAACTCTGCTCTTCTGTTGTACAAAAATACCTTCTATGTATGTGACCTGAATTGACAGACTTTTCTGATAGAAAAGTGCATTTGAACAGTAGGCTTTCAATCACATGGAAAAAAGCTAATCAGAGAATTGGAAAACTTGCAAAATTAAACTGTTTCCTTCTATAACACTTTATAGTATTATAAAGTCTTTAAAAAAGAGATGTTTGTTAAATGGATAAATTTTCATTTATTTATGTCCCTTTTACCATAATTACCTATATTTCAATGCAGATTCAGCTCTGCATTTACATAACTAAATTAAAGCTTTTGCAATTTTATTTCATCAGAAAAAAAGGATAAGAACGCTGGAAATGCCTGGCATTTTAAACAATTACTATGGAGTACCATTTACAAAAAATCCATATCACACCAGGTTCTGTAATTTAAAATTCTGGTGAAAACCTATTTTAAACATCTTTTTATCATCAGATGGCAATTCTTTGAGGCCTCAACTCGAGAAGGACGTAGGCTTGGCCGCAGTTTCCACTTGAGAGAGAATTCCAAAATGTTTTCTAGCTCTTCACAAAATAGCATCTAATGGGACAAGACTGGCCACCAGGAGGGAATGAACACCTCTGCTCCCCACACTCCGTATCCCTAATTTGCACGGCAGGAGTCCCAACCGTGGCATGAGCACTGTCACGAGTGAACGCGGCAAGGAGGTGTGCAGCACGCAGCTTGAGAAGGGGTATAAGTTAAGGAACGGCAGCTTTTAGTAGATCCAGATAATCTCATGTCTGTGCATCTGTGATAACTTGCTCAGGCCTCAGATTTCAAAATAACCCGTTACGGCTGTCAGTCTTAGGCACCCCACACCTGAAAAGGGGAGGGGGCCTGGAACAATGTCTGAGAACTCGCCGTTTCTTCAGAACAAAACGCCGCAAAAAGAGCCATAAGACCTTTTTTTTTTGTCTGAAAAGAGCAACAGAACTAAATTTGTTCTAGGATTTTGGAATTACTTTTTAAGAAGAGGCTTTCTAAGAAGCTAGGAACAGTCAAGTAAGGCACTTAGTGACTCAGAATAAAATACAGAACTTCTTTCTGATCTCTAGTTTAATAACACAGAACAGCTTTCCCGTGAGTTCAGTACCTGTAAGTCCCTTACGGACTCTTTCATTAAAAACAAGCAGAGCACAGTAGTCAACAGTAGTCACCAGGGCCAGGAAGAAACTCCATGACCCTCGAGACCCCAGAGAAAGATCCCCCAGGGGTGGAAAATGCACACGTAACGGGGGCAGGAGGGCAAAGTGGTACGGGACAGCCACGAAACACACTGACTCGTATGGTTACTGATGACGCCACAGCGGCTGTGACAACCAACTCACAAAATCCCTGGAATCTTAACCATCACCCAGAGTCTCTACAAACAGCCCCATGAGTGCAGTGCAGGGTCCTCACCCACCGCATCCACTCACCTCCAGCAGACAAGACCACTCCTCCCATGGGAACAACCAACCCTGGAAACCCTGCTCCACAGAAAATCAGCTATGTCAGGGGACCTAGTGGAGAGGGGCCAGCCAGAAAGCTGGAGGCCTATGTGAGGAATCTGGTCCAAAACCAAGGTCGTCTGACATTCAAAGGGTCGTCTTCTTCTCCTTTCCCTTGAAAACCCTTAAAAGTGGGAGTTATTTTCTAAGAATCTGGAATTCTGGCCTCGCTTTATTAAAAATAAGAATCAAGGAGGGAAACGCAGAAAATTATTTGAGAAATGCCATTAGAAATGTTTGCAGGATTCAAGATAGAGGAAGATTTTAAGAACTGTTTGATCTAATTTGGTAAATACAAAGAATGTATGTAGCATACACACATAATGAAGCATAATAATAAAAACTGCCTTAAAATCACCAAAGTAAGAACTAGGTCAGCACTAACACCCTACTGGCCAGGTGTTCTCACCTACTCTTCAACCTGCCTTCCCAAACCCAGAGGTGATCGCTACCATGAATTCTTACGTTTATCATTCTCATATTTTTACTGTGTGGGTATGTGATTTCAGCATACACACATTTCTAAACTACATGCTGTTTTCTACACTTTTAGTTTTATAAAAAATAGATTATATTGTTTTAATTCATTGTTTCAAAGACTCATCCGTGTTGTTACACATGGAAGTGATTCATGTATGCTCAATGCTATCTACAGTACAACTGTACAAATATACCAAAACATTCATCCATTCTCCTACCCCTGAAATTTGGCTGTCTTCAGCTTTTTATTATTAACCATATGCTACTATAAACAGTCTTTTTCTTATATCCTGGTATAGGCTTCCCTGGGACATATATGCAAAATGCCTATAGACTAGTGTAGTTTCAAACTCCAACTAGTAATCCACTCATTGGGTCAAAATCAGGTATTGTTAAAAACAAAATAGTATAGGGGCGCCTGGGTGGCGCAGTCGGTTAAGCGTCCGACTTCAGCCAGGTCACGATCTCGCGGTCCGTGAGTTTGAGCCCCGCGTCGGGCTCTGGGCTGATGGCTCAGAGCCTGGAGCCTGTTTCCGATTCTGTGTCTCCCTCTCTCTCTGCCCCTCCCCCGTTCATGCTCTGTCTCTCTCTGTCCCAAAAATAAATAAACGTTGAAAAAAAAATTTTTAATAAAAAAAAAATAAAATAGTATAATACCCAAATACAGTGCACAAAGGAAGGTGACTATTTCATGAACTTTTGATGCCCACCCTATGTGTTCACTAGGCTAAACTGTGTGTGTGTTTCTTACTATGGGTCTAGTAAAAACAGCATTAAAGGCTTACCCTCCAGGTAAATGCCTCCTAAAAAAGTGAACTATCAAGTCTTATGGGAAGTGAATATTCAACTTTGTAAGACAATACCAAATTGTTTTCCTGAACAATCACATCACTTTGTACTCTCATTAGTGAGTAAATCTGCCCAGTGACCCACTTTCTCCCTGTCTGTAAGGTCAGGCATAAGAATATGTGGCTTATCTGACAGACGTGTGAAACATGATTCTCTGTTGTGTTGCCTTACAGACTCCCAGGCCGCATGCACGCGAGCATATGCTGATTACACACACACACACACACACACACAAACACACACACACACACACACACATATATCCTTGGGCAGTTATATGTTTCAAGTATTTTTTCCCACTTAACGCCTTTTCTACTTTTTTTACAGCACCTTTTAATGAACAAATTTTCTTCAGTTTAATAAGGTGGAATTTATAAACCTTTCCTTTTATGGGCTGTATTATATGTTTGACAAATTTTTTCACTCCACCAAGATCATAAAAGTTCATATTCCTCCATGCATGTAGTCGAGTCTTTGCCGTCCCCAGTGAACACCTGCTCTCTCCTGTGGCGGTTCCCCTATTGATCCACGGCCTTCTGTAGTCGCTCTGGGGTCCATTTGTCTATCCCAAAGCCAGAAACATGCCATCTTAATTTACAAACCTTTAAACAAGGTCTTGAGTGCTGATAAAGCAAGGACCCTCACTTTCTTCTTTAGGGATGTTTGCCTATTTGGGGGCCTCATTACGCTTATCAGGTTCCTCACAAAATTGGTGCTAAGAGGGGCGCCTGGGTGGCGCAGTCGGTTAAGCGTCCGACTTCAGCCAGGTCGCGATCTCGCGGTCCGTGAGTTCGAGCCCTGCGTCAGGCTCTGGGCTGATGGCTCGGAGCCTGGAGCCTGTTTCCGATTCTGTGTGTCCCTCTCTCTCTGCCCCTCCCCCGTTCATGCTCTGTCTCTCTCTGTCCCAAAAATAAATAAACGTTGAAAAAAAAAAATTTTTTTTTTTAAAAATTAGTGCTAAGAACGTAAGGGTAATTACTTTGCATCTGTATATTGAGCCACTTGTGAGAATCATCTTGGGGCACCGGGGTGGCTCGGTAGGTTAAGTGTCTAACTCTGGCTCAGGTCATGAATTCACAATTCACGAGTTCGAGCCCTGCGTCAGGCTCTGTGCTGACAGCCCAGAGCCCAGAGCCTGCTTCCGATTCTGTGTCTCCCTCTTTCTCTGACCCTCTCCCACTCACTCTCGTGCTCTCCCTCTCTCTCTCTCAAAAATAAATAAACATTAAAAAAACAATGGAATCATCTTCTTAATACTGAATCCTCCTATTCTAGGAGATAATGAGTCTCCATTTAATTTATTTAATGTCTTAGGATAAGTTTCATAATTTTTCCCTATGGCTTGTGTATATTGCTAAATCCATTTTTGTTCCTGTTGTAATAGTCTATTTTCTTGACTGACATTTCCTGGATGCTACTGCTGTAAAGAAGTGTAACCGATTATTTTTAAATATGGATCTTACATTTGGCTATCTTGAGATACTCATTATTCCTAATAATTTGTTGATTCTTTTAGATTTTCAATGGAGACCATCATACCACGTGAGACAGGCAGTGTTATCTTTCTTCTCTGTGTCACTATTTTATTTCCATTTCCTGCCTTTCCACGCAGGCCAGGATTTTCAGAACACTGTTGAACAAAGCTGGTGACAGTGGGTCTTTTGTCGTTTTCCTGGTTTTTGGAGACTACTTTTACTTTTTACTACTAAAAAACAGGCACCTTTCATCAAGCTAAGGAAGTTCCCTTCTATTTCTAGTCTGCCTTGACCTCCTTCTAAGAACAGACTTGACATCTCTCAAATTCTTTTCATCAATCTGTTGAGGAAAAACATCATTTTATTTTAACTGGCTAACATCACAAATGAAATTTAATATTTTCAAATGGGAACCTCCTCCCCCTTGTATTCTTGGGAAAATCCAACTTGGTCTTTTGTTTTTTTTTTCTTTTTTTAACCTACCGATTTCATCCATGTTCCTGATACGCGAGACTGGCCCCTCTCCTTTCCTCTATTGTTTCTGTTTACATACGAAGGTCACGCTAATCAGAAATCATGAGTTTAGGAATAAACTCTCGCTGTACTGTTCTGTGGAGGCGTCTGTATAAGACTGAAATGATCTGTTCCTTACAGGCCGGGGCAAGCATCTGCAAGCAAATCATTTAACACATAAAAGCTGGGCCTGGCACTTTCTCGGCGAAGAAACATTCAACTACTGCTCGGTCCTTACTGGACTACTCCAGAATGTGACTACTTCTTGAGACAGAAATTTCACATTTATAGGCATAAAGATTCTCACAGTATTTTCTTACAAGCTTTATAGTCTCTGCTATATCTGCAACCACAACCCTCCTTTCACCTGTAACATCGACTGCTGAGTGTCCTTTGCCCCTTGCAGATGCTCCCTTCTGCAACTGCAGGTCGAGCCCCCTGATCTCAGATCCTCATTTCACTGCCTTCCTTCTACTCTGTTCGGACACAGAACTTTTTACGGTAATACTCAGCTACTTATGGCCAGCGGTTTCCCCTTGCTAACATAGGCATTAAGGTTATGAATTCCCCCTCAAACTATTACTTTAATCAAATCTCAGAAATTTGGGCATACGGCAATTTTATATTCATTCAGTCTTAGTATGTTTTCCCATAATTCTTCTTTCTTTGAGTCATGAGTTACTTAAGAGTCCTTTTTAAACTACCAATATATGGTTTTTAAGTATCTATATTATGCGTATTTTTATTTCGAAGTTAACTGCATTTTGAACAGAGAACGTGGTCTCTCTATATTAAACTTCTGAAATTTAACAGAGATTTTAAGGTCCAACACATGATCCATTCTTGTAAATGTTTCATATGTTGATGAGAAGCATGCATATTCTCCAATTTAGGGTTAAGAGTCTATTAAATCAACTCGATACATTGTTCAAATCTTTATTTTTAACTTCTGTCTTTCAATCTCATGATTAATTGGGGCAGGTGGGACTGAACTCATCCACAGTGATGAAGGATTTGCCAATTTATCCTGTATATATCTAATATAATTTTATTCGTATATTTTTCGTTCTTTTTTTCTCAGGAAGATACAAGTTTAGTCTTATGAAAAACTTAAACTTAACATGCTGTCTCTTACTAGTAATGGTTTTTGAAAAACGCTACAACAGATGTGGCTACTATTAATAATATACAGTTGACTTAAGTTTCTTAATCAAATCTGAACATCTATGTTTTTAACAACAAGCTTAGTCAACTGACATCAATGGTAATTACTGGACTTACTTCATCATCTTAATTTGTCCTGAGGTTGTGCCTCTTTTATCCTCTTTACACTTTGTTAGGATTTGATGAACTTCGTTTCAGTTTTTGTTTTGTTTATTTTTCTTACTCCACTCTCCATCCTCCAACTCATTTGTAAGTCTTATGGCTCCATTCCTGCTCTCTGAATAATACTTCACACTCTCTAGCAAAGGATACAAAGACCTTAAAACCTTCAAATCTCCAAAATGTAAAAACCAAAAAGGCCTGAGCCAAACATGAAGGGAGTTGTCCAGATCAGAAATGCAAGTCAGTAGATTTCTTAAATATAAACAAAAAACAGTGGAAGACTAGAATTAATTCCAAAAAACAGGAGAAATAAAGAAGAAAAAGCCATCTGAGATGGATGACCAGATGAATAAATGGAAAGAAGGAAGGGAGGGAGGAAGAGAAGGAAGGAAATCAGACCCAGTGACTGTTTTAGTAAAACCTGTAAGCTAATATGGTTTGTATACTTTTAAACAGCTGGGAAAAAAAAGAAACAAATTAAATATATTGTTTCATAACACGTGGAAACTATACAAAATTTAAATTTCACAGCAAATATAATTTTACTGGAACAGAGAAACACATTTGTTTACATTTCGTCTGTGGCTGTTTCAGCACATGTAAAAGTTGAGTGCCTAGCACAAGGCAAGGATGTGTCTTCTCACTTGTTCTTTTCAACATCATACTAAAAGTCCTTACAAGTGTTATTAAACAAACAAAAAAAAGGAAATAAAAGGTAATACAGATTGGGAAAGAAAACATAAAACTGTTTTTGCTTGCAAATGATATGACTGTCTACCATGCAAGAGATATGAAAGAATTAACAAAAAACTTCCCAAAACAAATACACAATTATACCAAGGTTGCAGGACACAGGGTAAACATACAAAAGTGAAACACTATTCCATATACCAACAATGAACAAGTGGAATTTGAAATTAAAAACACAATACCACTTATACTAACATGCCCCAAAATAAAATACTTAGGTATAAACCCAACAAAATATATGTAAGATCTCTGTGAGAAAAACTATAAAACTAATGTATGAAATCAAGTAACTAAATGGAGAGATAGTCCATGTTCATGGATAGAAAGACTCAATACTGTGAAGATGTCAGTTTTCCCCAATTCGATGTACACATTCAATGCAATCCCAATCAAAATCCCCACGTTATTTTGTGGCTATCAACAAACTGATTCTAAAGTTTATATGAAGAGGCAAAAGACCCAAAATAGCCAACACAATATTGAAGGAGAAAAACAAAGTTGTGGGACTGACACTACCCAATGTCTAGACTTACTATAAAGCTACAATAATCAAGACAATGCGGTTACTGGCAAAAGAACAGACAAATGGATCAAGGAACAGAACAGAAAGCCCAGACACAGCCACCCATAAATTAACCAATCTTCAATAAGGGGAAAAAGGCAATACATTGGAACACAGATAAATTTCCACAAATGGTGCTGAAATAGTAACATCCTCACGCAAAAGCAGGAATCTAGACAGACAGGCCTTATGCCCTTCACAAATGTTAGAGAAAAATGGATGACAGATCTAACTGTAAAGCACAAAATTATAAAATTCCTAGAAGATAACATAGGAGAAAAGCTAGATGACCTTGGGTATGGCCAACTACTTTTCAGGTATAACACCAAAGCACAATCCATGAAAGAAAAAATAAGATGGACTTTATTAAAGTGAAAAAACTTAGGCTCTACAAAAAAATGTCAGGAGAAAAAGAATACCAACTACAAGCTGGGTGGAAATATTTACAAAATATTCTGATATCTGATAAAGAACTATTATCTAACATACAAAGAACTCTTAAACTAAGCTATAAGAAATACAAACAAAATAAGAAATACAAACTATGCATTTTTGTAAACAAAAATAAGAAATACAAACTGGGTGGCTCAGTCGGTTAAGCATCCGACTTCGGCTCAGGTCATGATCTCACGGTCACGGTTCCTGGGTTCGAGCCCCGCATCAGGCTCTATGCTGGCAGCTCGGGGCGTGGAGCCTGCTTGTGTATCTCCCTCTCTCTCTGCCCCTCCCTCCCTCTCTCTCCTTCTCTCTCTCCTTCTCTCTCTCTCAAAAACAGACATTAAAAAAAGAAAGAAAAGAAAAGAAATACAAACAACTCAATCAGAAACTGGGCTAAAATCTTAACAGATACCTCACCATAGGTATACAGATAGGAAATAAGCGTGTGAAAAGATGTTCTGCATCATATGTCATCACAGAAATACAAATTAAAACAACGAGATAACACTACAAACCTGTCAGAATGGCCAAAATATGGAACAATGATAACACCAAATGCTGACAAGGATACAGAGCGGCGGAAACTCTCAGCCACTGCCGCTGGGGACACATCACAGCACACCCACTTGGGAAGAGAGTCAGGAAGGTTTTTAAACAAAACTAAACACTCCTGCCATGTGATTCAGCATTTATGCGCCTTGGTATCTTCCTAAAAGACCTACGTCCACACAAAAACCGATACATAGATGTTTGCAGCAGCTTTATTCATAACTGTCAAAACTTGGAAGCAACCAAGCTGTCCTTCAGTAAGTAAATGGACAAATCAACTGTGGTCCATCCAGACAATGGAATACGGTAACTAGAAGCACATAAGATATCAAGGCATAAAAAGGGAGAAAACTTTAATATGTCTTACTAAGTGAAAGAAGCCCATCTCAAAAGGCTCCGTGCCGTATGATTCCAACAATATGACATTCTGGAAGTGCAAAACTAGGGAGACGGAAAAAACAGGTTGTCAGAGAGGAGAGAGGGGAGAACACACTGAGCACAGAGAAGCGTTAGGGTGCCAAAAGTACTCTGTGTGACACCAGAATGCTGGATCCACGTCATTATGGATGTGTCCAAACCCATAGACTGGACAACACCAGTGAACCCTCATATGAACTGTGAACTCTGGATGATTGTGACGTATCAGCAGAGGCTCATGAGCTGTCGGGAATGTACCATATCGGTGAGGGATGCTGACAACAGGGGAGGCTGTGGGTATGTGGTGGCAGGGAGTATGAGAGAAATCTCTGTATCTTCCCCTCGATTTTGATGTGAACCTAAAACTGCTCTAGAAAAACAGTCTCTGGGGGGAAAAAAAAAGTTGAGCGGCTGTGAAAGAAACCATCATGGCTCTGCAAAACCTAAGATATTATCTGTACCTTTAAGTCTGCCTGCCCTGGTTTAATATATTAAATGAGTAGATTAGATCAAAACACTTAGCTTCCATCTGCCCCTCAAAATCTCATTAAGCCACCACAAAAGACAACTTAAAATGTCATGTCCAGTGTAATGTTCTAACAAGAACCATCACTCATAAATATTGGGGAACTCATGGGACAGAAAACTATAGACTGGATGAGAATCCAAAACGGAAATGCCACAGCTACAGTCAGTCACTGAGAAGAAAATGCCACTGCAAAAACAGGAACCAGTCTTCATTTTAAAAGTCCCAGAAAAATTCTAACTTCAAAATTAATAAAATGGAAAGAGGCTTGGAAGAAACATCAAGGTGATATGCACAACTGGCCCAGCCTAGCATACACATAAAGTTAAAGACAGGGTCAGCTTCCACCTCCAAGACCGTGCTCTCTGACCAACATGGAAACCAAGTCCATGGTCTGCCTCGGGAGACCTGGGATCTGACCACGAGGCCCAAGCTGGAGAGAGCAGCACAGGAGAGCCACCGGTGACAGCAGCACGGGATGAAAAACAAACAAACACAATACACAAATATATTCTAAAACTTAGCTCCAAAAACAAACAAACATCCAAGTAAAACAATAACAAAACCGCACAAGACCCCAAAAAGATATTACACGGTCAAGTTCCACTAACCTTTGAAATAACAGAGGACTTCCCTGTACAGCACAGAAAAGCTAAGGTCGTTCTGTGAAGTTCAACAACCTTGACATCAAACCAGAAAAGGGTGACACACAAAAAAAGAAGCAGAAGATCAATCTCGTTTATGATGATAGCAAAACATATAAAAATGGAACCCAGCAGTGTATATCAAAAACCACTATAACCACTAACCACAACGACCAGGTAGGGCTTAGTCTAGTCATACAAGGCCAGTAGAGCATTATAAATTGTATTATTACATGATATATGAGATAAATTCTAATATATACCAATTAAAGGTGATCCTTACACAACAGGTTTGAACTGTGCTGGTCCACTTATACATAGGTTCTTTTCAATAAATACAGTACAGTACTGTAAATGTATTTTCTCCTCCTTACGATTTCCTTAATAACATTTCATTTCCTCTAGCTTACTTTATTCTAAGAATACTATTATTACAGTAATATTAGGAATATTATTATTAAAGTATTACTACTTTGTTGTGAGAATATATATGTAACATACCGAATATGTGTTAATTGACTATGCTACCAGGAAGGCTTCTGGTCAACAGTAAGCTACTGTAGCTAAGTTCTGAGGGAGTCAAAAGTCATACACAGATTTTCTACCATGTCGGGGTCAACATCCCTAATCCCCACATTGTTGAAGGGTCAGCTGTATCAAAAAAAAGCATTTGACAAATTTTAACACCTATTCCTGATCAAAAGACAGCAACAAATTCCTAGTGAGATGAAATGGAAGGAAACTCCCTGAACTTGATAATTACTGGCAAAATATTAAAAGCATTCATCGGGGCGCCTGGGTGGCTCAGTCGGTTAAGCGGCCGACATCGGCCCAGGTCATGATCTCGCGGTCTGTGAGTTCGAGCCCCACGTCGGGCTCTGTGCTGACAGCTCAGAGCCTGAAGCCTGTTTCAGATTCTGTGTCTCCCTCTCTCTGACCCTCCCCTGTTCATGCTTTATCTCTCTCTGTCTCAAAAATAAATAAACATTAAAAAAAAAAAAAAGCATTCATCAAAGTCAAATAAAGATAAGGATGAACACAGTCCAGTGACTGAATATTGTACCGCAGGGTTCAGCCAAGGTAAAAAATACAGGGAAAATATGTAAGATTAAGAGGTTGGGAAAGTAAAGACAAAAACAGCATTACTTATAGATAATGAACTTTCATCTGGAAAGCACAAAAAAATTAACTGGGAAATATCAACAGCCAGTAAAAGTAATCATCAAGCTGGTAGGATATAAAATAAGCACTTAAAATTTAGTAACTTTCCTACAGAACTACAATCACCAGACTTCAACAGAAATAAGAGAAAAAGTGCCATTCAAAGGAATAAATGGTATAAAATAGAAAGAATAAACTGGGGGGTTGGGGGTGGAGGAAGACACGAGACCAAGCAAAACCAAAGCGGAAAAAACTTTCTTGAAGGACACTAGAAAACCGAATGACTCCTACACAGACAAAATGAAACCCATACACATACATCATGGATGGAAAAATTCAATACCATAAAAATGTTAACTCTTTCTAAATAAGACTTAGAGAAATCCCAATCACAGTCCCATGACAGTATTTTTCCTCCTTGTTTTAAAAACTAATAATTCCAAATTCATTTGGAAGAACTGATGTGTAGCAATTACCAAAGAAACTCCTCGAGGAAAAAGGCAAAAGAAGAATGAAGAGAACTTAGTACCCTCTAGATATTAAAAGTTTTCCATTCAAATACTGGAATTGAATCAGGGGTGCACATTAGGAGACAACATCTGTAACACACTTAACAACAAAAGACGACTACAAAGTGGCTTTTAAATAAATAAGCATAGCTAATAATGCTACAGGAAAGAGGAGTATGGATGTGAAAAGGCATCTGCAGAAGGGAAGAGGCAGGTCTAATTTGAAAAGAAAGAACATCACACAAGCATCTGGGGAAAAGCAAATTAAAATGCTAAGATGTCCAAAAAAGTAATTAATTAAAACAAAATGAAATAAAATAAAATGCTAACATGTCTTTTTTTTGTTTTGTTTTGTTTTAACCTTGGCAAACTTAAAAGTAGCAACATTAAATGCTGGCAAATTATGAGGAAACAAGTCCTGTCATGTAATTGATGGGAATGTAAGTTATTACAATCTTTTTGGAATATAATGTGGTGAAAAGGATTAAAACTGTAAAAGAAACACATGATACTTAGAAGTGCAATCCCACGTTTGGGAATCTACCCTACAGATACATGTACTAACGTTCTCAAAGACTTAATACAAAGACATCCACTGCTTTGCTATAAATAACAAAAATGGAAAATAAAACCCCTACACATTAATAAAGTAATTTACAGTTTTGGATAACACAATGTTACGGATTACTACACCACAATATATTAAAAAGTGTTAATAATAAAGTTGATATGTACCGAGACACAAATATTACCCAGAAGTCTATAACTCTAAGAAAACGGTACGATCCTATTTATATAAACAACAAAACAACTCTGGATCGATAAATGTGTGTCTACGCAATTATCTAGGAGATATTCTCTTTGTTTTCCAATAACTACCTTCCTATGCCACGTCATCATACATAGGAGGCATTTTTAATTACAAAATATTGTTCATTATTTGCCAAATCAAACACATTACATGCCGTTTTACAGCAACCGGCTACAGGTCCTGGGTATCTAATTACGTAAGTATTTTGGCCAAAGTGTACATATAAAGACAATGTGCAGCTTTCTAAATCTGACATTTGAGGTCATCTGCAGCATGCCAAAAGGAGCGTAGTTGAGCTTACCGATCTCATTAATCACCGCTCTTATTTTGGAGACAAAAGGACCGACTTCACTGGGATTCATCTTGACTCTCTCCTTAAGGTCGGCACCTGCAAAGTATTTTATTTACAAATACAATCGAGTTATACACAAAGTTTCAAGGCAATGAATTGAAAACTTACTTAAGATTCATCTGTCACCTGAATATCAACCTAAAGACCAGCATGAGGAGGAATAAAATGCCCGTTCACACATCTACCATCTGCTTCAAGCAGTGGTTCTCAAACTCTGTGGTCTCAGGGCCCTACGCTCCGAGAAGAGACCTACTTTAGATGATATCTACCGATAGTTACTCTATCAGAAACTAAAACTATGAAGTGTCCTAAATATTTATCCACTCCTTTAAGAATACAAGTAGACCCATTCATATTGACATAAATGACTACAGACTGGGGCACTCCCTCCGCTCTTACAAAGACACTGGCAGTTTTCACCCTCCCCTTGCCTCTGCCCCATCAGGGTAAACGTCAACCCTGTGAAAAGGGCTAATCACTGTAAAAATCAGTCTGACTTCATGGATCCCCGCCCTGGTGACCGCAGATCATGTTTCAGAATCACTGGCATGAACGTACGAGCAAAGTGACAATTTCATAATTATGAGCTTATCACAGAATCATACATTTGGAACAGAAAAAAATAAATGCGTAGGGGATCACTTACTCTGCGGCTCAACAAAGGCATTCTTCCTAATGATGTTAAACTATACGAGAAAAGGAAGGCCCCCATTTAAATGAACAAATACAAAACAAAGTAGAATTACAGCACAGAAGGTTTACGCTCAGCGACTGACTCTCTTATACATCCATTATAAAGTAATCGTGACTGGATGTAGCACCAGTTCCCAGCCCAGGCTGGACATTCTGAGCCCATACACTTCCTGTGGGAGTGTGAACTACCATGCACACAGCACATGCCCTACAATCCATCAGTTCTAGAAAACCTCAAACATATGCCCAAGGAAAGAAGTACAGCAGCACCATTCAGTGCAACATGTATAAAATAGCAAAAAAATTGGAATTAATCTCAATATCCATCAGCAGGATCTCTAATAAAAGATGTATTTTATCTAACAGAATAATACATGTTCGGCATGAAAACCAAGAAATCAGAGCATGAATATGGATGAATCCGGATGTTGAAGAACATATAATTATGCAATTAATATAGAACATTAACATATATTACAGTTATATATTTAACGATATAAATTATTATATATTTACAGAAAGACACAGGATAACCATTTGCGCAACTTTTTTTTTTTAATTTCTTAATGTTTATTTATTATTGAGAGACAGTGAGAGACAGAGCATGAGCACGGGAGGGACAGAGCGAAGGGGAGACACAGAATCCAAAGCAGCTCCAGGCTCCGGGCTGCCAGCACAGAACCCGATGCGGGGCTCGAACTCACAAACGCGAGATCATGACCTGAGCCGAAGTCGGACGCTTAACCGACTAAGCCTCCCAGGCACCCCTGCATAACTCTTTTTAAAAGAATTGCTATTTAGGGGGGCGGCTGGCTAGCTCCGTTGGTGGAGTATGTGACTCTTGACCTCGGGGCCGTGAGTTCAAGCCCCACATTGGGCGTACAGCTTACTTACGTACACATATATGTACACAAGTTAAAAACTAGTAAAGAATGCTACTTCGAGACATAAAATATGCATGGGAATGATAAATACCAAATTTGGTTGGTGGGGACCTCTGCAGAGAGGGAGACGGAGGTGGCTAGCAAAGGTCACAGAAGACTCCAATCTTGTCTGTAACACTGTATGGTCTACGTTAGGTGGTGAGTATTCAGGGTCAGCCTTTAAACATTTCTGTGTGCCTGATACACGTGTTCATAATTGACTTTTTCCAGGAAAAATTAACATTTAGCATCAGGGAAAAATGTTTGCAGGGGCAAAACTCTAGACCAGTAGGATGTATTTGTCGGAAGAAAAATTTTGTTCGACTCACTGCCGTTTAGCCCTGAGAACATAATTTACACGTTGCTCAGTTCCGGCTGGCTACTCCACATTGGCTAAGAAAAGCAGCCGAACCCAGTGCCGTGTCGGGGAGCGGAGCAGATGAGAGAAGGGCCGAGGCAGCGGAGAGGAGGGCGCCGATGGGGCACACAGGGGCTCTGCGTGAGGCGGTCCTGAAGGAGCCCCGGGGAACCGCATCGCGGGATCCACCAGATCCTCCAACATCAGCGTGGGCTACGCCACGAGGGGGCCCTCCGGCACACCGGCCGGCGCGGCAGTGGTGGCTCTCAGCGGCACCCACGCTTTGAAATTCACACCCAGCTCTCCGAGCCTGGGTGCGGAGGCCATGCCAGGAGCCAAGGGGACCTCGGCCAAGGAGAGCCAAGGGGACCTCCTCCGCACCCGTGGAGCCCATTCACGCACACGAGTCCCAGCAGGCAGAGCTGGGAGCCTCCGTCTGGTTACTGAGCACAGCCCTAACCCACACAACTGTGGGAGACTTCCCTGGGAGTCACAATTTGTTTCAGAAAGAATTACCTTTCTCCATGGGACATTAAACATCTGTGACCCAGAGACCACTTTTTGGTTTTGCTTTAGACACGTGCCCTGCAATCTCGAACGCTCAGAAGCGAAAAGTACAGTTTCGCTTCTATCCCTCCAGATGACAAGTTCCTCGGTTGATAATATCCAGTTTTATCTGAGGGCTGGCGTGTCTCAGTGCTTTCACTTTTTAAATCCCCCAAGTCCATGACCGCTCACCTCAGCTGAGCCTCTGTGCTGCCGGGCAATCCTACTGTACCTCCCTACACCGTTCACTGTCGTGTTCATGTACAGCCCATTTCCTAACTCCTCTCTCTCCTTAAACCTCAAACCTCCTACCCAATCCTGACACCAGGTTACTAAGAAAGCAGAAGTATTCAGAAGAAAACCTTCACCCACACCCACCACCAAATCTAACCACCAGGATTAAGCCCTTACACACTGCCCTCCCTCCTTTCCTACAGATGACCTAACCCGTGACGAAGCACCCCGTGCACTAGATCCCACCCCTCCTGTCTGTTCAGGGCCATCACTCCAGCAGCTGTCCTCTTCCCGGCTGACATCACCAATAATATCCCTCTCTACAGAACCGTTCCCCTCAGCTGCATTAACGCTGTAACACTGCTCGTCTCAAAAAAGCAAAGAAAATTATGTAGACTTTCTCTGCCAGCTTTAAAGAAATAGCTTATTATCAGACGAATTCTTTCACGAAATCCTAGATAAAACACATTAAGACAGCTGTTTGAGGGCAACGGAGAACAACCAAGGCAGACAGAGTGTAAGTTTTGAAACAATCTCACGGGAATGGCGGGGGGGGGGGGAATCGGAGCTCAGGGCTTGCCAAAGAGGAACGCTGCAGCCTTTCACTTGGGACCTCTCAAAGTTAAATATAAAACAGAGTAAACACAAAGAAAACCATATGAAGACCAACTGCTAAAAACGAAAGACAAAAAAAAAGAAAATTAGAAGCTGCCAGAAAGAAGAAGACTGACAGCTGACTTCTCAACAGAAAATGAGCGGTATCTCCAAAGTGGGGAAAGAAAGTAACTACCCACCTAGAATTTCAAACTAAGCAAACCCATCCCCCAAACATGACACACACAGGCAATCTGTCACCAGCAGGCACACACGGACAGAAACACCACAGGGGCTTCTTCAGGCAGATTATGAGAGCAGAGTTTAAAATCTTATTTTAATTTTTTTTACATTTATTTATTTATTTTTGAGAAACAGAGCGAGACAAAGCATGAGAGGGGGAGGGGCAGAGAGAGAAGGAGACACAGAGTCTGAAGCAGGCTCCAGGCCCCGAGCTGTTAGCACAGAGCCCGACGCGGGGCTCGAACTCACGGACCGCGAGATCGTGACCTGAGCCGAAGTCGGACGCTCAACCGACTGAGCCACCCAGGCGCCCCTAAAATCTTACTTTATACAACTCCTGAGAGATACGCCTTAAGAGATAAGGACACAAAATGGCTAAAGTGAAAGGTTAAAAACCAGGCAAACACTAACCAAAAAGGAAGTGAAGTCATCGTTAATACCTGACAAAAGAGACCTCAGGGCAAAAAATACCATTCAAGCTAGAGGTTCACTTTATGATAATAAACATGATGACCCACTAAAAGCCATAGGAATTCTAAACTAGCATAAAATAAGACAGCCCCAAATGTATGAAGCAAAAACTGATGAGCCAAAAAGCAAAACTGACCCGTGTACAATCACGGTGGAGTCCGCAAACCCCCATGGCAATCAATAAACCAAGTAAGCAAACACCCTCATTGAACATCCCTACCAAGAAATAGGAAATAAAAAAAAGAATTAATCCCCAAAAGAATTATTTTGAGAGAGAGAGAAAAAGAACGTATGCTCACAACAACCAGTAGAGCAGGGACAGAGAGAAAAGGAAAGAGAGAACCCCAAGCAGACCCCACACAGTCAGCACAGAGCCCCACACGGGGCTCGATCCCACGAGCCATGAGATCACAATCTGAGCGGAGATCAAGACTCAGATGCTTAACCGACCTAGCCACCCAGGCAACCCTGGAACAAAATTGTTTTGAGAAACAGAAAACAAACATGCAGGAGAGAAATATCAAAGAAATTGCTCATTTGGGAAAAAAAAAAAAAAAACCTAAAACAAATGATAGGACTTTTAGTGAGACTGATCATGGTGGGGGCGCCTGGGTGGCACAGTTGGTTAAGCATCCAACTTCAGCTCAGGTCATGATCTCATGGTTCGTGAGTTCGAGCCCCGTGTCACGCTCTGAGGTGACAGCTCCGAGCCTGGAGCCTGCTTCAGATTCTGTGCCTCCCTCTCTCTCTGCCCTTTCCCTTGCTCTCTCTCTCTCTCTCAAAAATAAGTAACATCAAAAAGCTTAAGAAATAAAATAAATAAAATAAAAAAAGACTGATCATGGAAAAATCCAAGAAGGCACAAACCCCAACAGCAAGAATGAAAAGGAGAATACTACTAAGGCTTTTACAGACATTAAAACAATAAGAGTATTAGTAACAACCTTGGCCCAATACATTCGAAAAGGTACATGAAATGGACACATTTCGAGAAAAACACAACTTATTAAAACTGACAGAGAAAATCTGAAAACACAAACACATATTAAAGAAACTGAATATGTTTATTCAAAACTTTCCTACAAGAAAACCACACGCCCCTGTGGCTCCAACAGTATATTCTCCCAAACATAATGAAAACAACTGGGGGCACCTGTCTGGCTCATTCAGTGCTGTGTGCGACTCTTGATCTCAGGGTTGTGAGTTCGAGCCCCACATTGGGTGTAGAGATTACTTTAAGAAAGTGAAAACCTAAATAAAAAAATTTAACATCAATCCTACATTTACATGGAGAATTGCAAAACAAACACTCGATAAGAACATTATAAGAAAAAAACATGACAGGCTAATCTTTCTCATAGCCTCAAAAATTCCTAAACAAAATATAAGTAAATCATACCTAGTAGTAACATAAATAAAATACAATATATCGAGACCCAGTTATATTCAGTCCAATACTGAAGACTGGTTTAATGTTAAGTGTTTTATTTTATTTTTTTTTAATTAATAGCATAAAAGTGAAAATCATACAAACTTTCAGCAGGTGCAGAAAAAAGTAGTTAAAATTCACACTCATTCTTTTAACCTCTTGAGGTAGAACTGACATGAAGTAAAATTCAGTCATTTTAAGTACACAATTCAATAATTTTTATTAAAGTTACAGAGCTGCACAGCCATCTAATTTTAGAACGTTTCCATTATCATAAAAGACCCCTCACACTCACCTGCAGGCACTCCCCGTTACCACCTCCACCCCCTAAAACTTTGCCTTCCACTATTCTCCTCAAACTTTGCCTTCTCTGGACATTTCACGTGAATAAACTCGTACAATACATGGTCTTCAACATAGCAAGCATAGTGTTTTTCACTATGAATTAGTATTTTTTTTTTCTTTTCATTACCGAATAGTATCCCCTTGTAGGGACAGAGGAAAAAAACCTTTGTTTCTCTGGTCATCGGCTGGTGGACACTGGGGTCTTTCCACCTTTGGCTGTTATGAAAAAATACTACCAAGAGCGTTCGCGTACAAGTTTTCATGGATACAAACGTTACTTGTCTTGGGTAGACACGAAGGAGTGGAATTGCTGGGTCATATTGTAAATTTCTATTTAACTTAAAAACAAGCAACTGTCACTGTTTCTCCACAGTGGCTGCACCCCTTCACCTTCCATCAGCAATACGCGGGGGTCCCTGTTGCCCTTACAGGGTCACCAACACCAGTCTGCTCTTTTTTTATTACAGCATTTTGTGAAATGGTATCAATTACGGTTGTAAACCTGCATTTCCCTAATGACTAATGAGGTTAAGTATCTTTTCATGTGCTTGTTAGCCATTCATACAGGTCCTTGGTGAAATGTCATTTCAAATCTTTTGCTCATTTTTTTTTGTACTGGATAATTTGTTTCCTTCTTATTGAGTTGTAAGAGTAATATCTTGGATATGAGTCCTTTCTCAGAAATATGATTTATTTGGGGCGCCTGGGTGGCGCAGTCGGTTAAGCGTCCGACTTCAGCCAGGTCACGATCTCGCGGTCCGTGAGTTCGAGCCCCGCGTCAGGCTCTGGGCTGATGGCTCGGAGCCTGGAGCCTGTTTCCGATTCTGTGTCTCCCTCTCTCTCTGCCCCTCCCCCATTCATGCTCTGTCTCTCTCTGTCCCAAAAATAAATAAACGTTGAAAAAAAAAATTTAAAAAAAAAAAAAAAAAAAGAAAAAAAAAAAGAAATATGATTTATAGGGACACCTGGGCGGCTCAGTCAGTTAAACGTCTGACTCCTGATTTTAGCTCAGGCCATAATCACAGTTTGTGGGTTCGAGTCCTGCACTGGGCTCCGTGCATGGAGCCTGCTTGGGATTCTCTCTCTCCTTGTGCCCCTCTCCTCACAACTGTCTCTCTCGAAATAAATAAATATTTAAAAGAAAGAAATATGATTTCCAAATATTTTCTCCCCATCCATGGCTTGTCTTTTTACTTTCTTGATGTTTTTTGAAGTTTTAATTTTAATGAAGTTCAATTTCTCAACTTTTTCATCACACGTGCTTTTGCTGTCATATCTAGTCAACAGTCATTCTTAAATAAAAGTTCATAGCAAACTAGGAAAAAAAAGAAAATCTTTTTTAATCTGAAGGGTAATTATAAAACATCTGTAACTAACATCACCTTTAAAGGCCAATTACTGTAAGCTTCCTCCCAGAGATCAAGAGTGAATCAAGGATGTCCTTTATCACTTCTAAAGACAGTCGCAGATGTACGAGTCAGTATAATAAGAAAACTTTTTAATTATAGATCAAAGGGAAAAAATGAAACTGTTGTTATCAGCAGATGGCTTAACCAAACGTGAAGAATAGCCAAAAGAATTTAGAAATCATGGAAACAAAAGAATTTAGTAAGGTTGCTGAATACAAGTTCAACATATAAAAATCAACTGTCTCTTCATAAACTCACGAAAGAAATTTGTGAAATTTAAAAAAAACACCATTTATAGTAACATTCAAAAATCAAGGAGCCAAGGAACACATCTAATAAAAGATGTAGAAGATCTTGACACAAAAAAACTAGAAAAATCTTCTGAGATAAATTAAAAACTAAATAAGTAGAGGAACATATCATGCTCATGTATTAGAAAACTTCGTACTGGGGCGCCTGAGTGGCTCAGTCGGTTGAGCGTCCGACTTCGGCTCAGGTTATTATCTCATGGTCTGTGAGTTCGAGCCCCGCGTCGGGCTCTGTGCTGACAGCTCAGAGCCTGGAGCCAGCTTCGGATTCTGTGTCTCCCTCTCTCTCTCCCCCTCCCCTGCTCATGCTCTGTGTCTCTCTGTCTCAAAAATAAATAAAAACATTAACAAAAAAATTTTTTAAAGGAAAACTTCGTACTAAAATATGTAAATTCTCTCCAAATTAACAGAGTCACTGAAGTTCCAATCAAAATCCCCACATGTCTGGAAAGTGACAAGGTGAAAATGCAAAGGGCCAATAAGTAAAGATGCTTCTGAAGAAGAAAAAGTTGGAGGATTTACACTACAACAGAAAGATGCTATTATAAAGCTACTGTAATTAAGAAAATGTGATACTGCCTCAAAGATAAAGACCAATGCAACAAACAGCAAGTCCCAAAAAGACCCAGTTGATTTGTGACAGACACTTCAGGGACCAGATGGACTTTCTGATACATGGGGCCGGTGCCACTGAATGTTCGTGCGAGAAAAAAAGATTCCTGACCCTTCATACCACACACACACAAAGGAATCAATTCATGGTAAATTATACAGCCTAAATGTGAAAAGTAAAATGATCAAACTTCTAAATGAAAACTAAAAATACCTTCAGGGAGTCTGCATGGCTCATCGGTTAAGCATCTGACTCTGCATTTTGGCTCAGGTCATGATCTCACGGTTCATGAGTTCAAGCCCCACATAAGGCTCCGTGCTGGCAGCGTGGAGCCTGCTTGGATTCTTTCTCTCCCTCTCTCTGCCCCTCCCCAGCTCCCTCTCTCTTTCAAATTAAATAAACTTAAAAAATATTTTTAATAATAAATAAATTAATTTAAAAAATAAAAATATCTTCAACACTTTGGTATACACACAAGTTTTAAAAGATTTCCCCGTAGACTCAGGAAAAAACTGGACTTCATTCAAATTAAAATCTTCTCAGGGTGCTTGGGTGGCTCAGTCGGTTAAGCATCCGACTTCGGCTCAGGTCATGGTCTTGCAGTCCTTGAGTTCAAGCCCCACGTCGGGCTCTGTGCTGACAGCTTGGAGTCTGGAGCTGCTTCAGATTCTGTGTCTCCCTCTCTCTCCGCCCCTCACCCTGTCACGCTCGTCTCTCACCCTCTCCATCTCTCTCTCTCTCTCAAAAATGAATAAAACATTAAAAAAAAAAACACAACTACTGTCCATCAAAAGACATCATTAAGAAAATGAATATGCACATGAAAGAATGAAACACAAGTCCTCCACATAGAAAGCACTGAATAAATGTCAGAAAGAAAAAGATAACCCAAGAACAAAACGCAGGCCAAAGATGCAAATACTTCACAAAAGAGGACGTCCAACTGGCTAATGAAGAGATGACAAGAAACACAACCGGATTAATTATCTAGAAAACGCAAATTAAAAACACAGACAGCTTTACAAGCAATCCACAGCTAAAGTGGTAGGGAAGGTAGAGAGCAGTGGCACTCTGACTTAATGCTGCTGGGAGTAGAAACGCGTAAAAATCACTTTAAAAATCCCCCCCCGCAGAGGTGTACGCCCACAGAGATGCAGGCTGCGTACAACACGGCGTGTTCACGGAAGCACGCTTCGGGCCAGCTCAACCCTGGCGACACTCCGAAAGCCCATCGACAGCAGACACACAAATTGTGAGACGTTCCCACAAGGAACAAGATCGTACTACCCACTCCCAGATGAACAGCGTAAACCAAATCCCACCAACACGGTGAGCGGAAATCAACCTCAAAAGAGTACACGCCGGGTAATTCCAGTCACATCAAGTTGGACAGTAAGCAAAACTAGTATTTGGTGATAAAAACCAGAATGATCCCCAGTATGCTCGGGGGAAGGACGGTTCACGGACTGTGGCAGGGTGGTAAAGGTGACATCCATTTCTTATGTCGGGTGGTGACTGCCAAGCCCAGTGCGTTTCACAGATCTGTATTACACTTGAGACTTGTACAGTTTTCTTCATACATTATAATTCAGTTAAAAAGTTTGTTTAAAACAAATTCCCAACTCCATACGTTCTACCCGCTCCAGCCACCACCAATTTCTCTCCTCTTTGTCAAAGCCAAACCCTTCAAAAGGGTTGTTGCCCTTTCTGTCTCCTACCCGCGCCTCTTACACTAGGTCTTTTAAGCAGAGGAGACAAAGAGACAGTAAAAAAATAAAGAAATAACCACCAAAGGAAGTGGTAAACGTCTTGGGTGAAAAAAAGAACAGCAAAGTGTCGACCTAACGAGGGTGTGGACCACGCTACGGTATTAAACAGTGTGATCGTACTGGTGTTACTGAGAAAGTATAACAAATCAAGAAGATCTGCTTTTCATGTTACTGAAAATGCAGTATTTGGTTCTAAGTTACATTTTTTTTTAATTTATCTTTATTTTTTAATTTTTTTCTGTTCCCATTCCTTGTTTTATTTTTTATTTTTTTATATATAATTTGTTGTCAAATTGATTTCCATACAACATCCAGTGCTCATCCCAATAGGTAAGTTACATATTTTTAATCATATTATAGTGCTACTGCAGTTTCCATTCTATTGCAAACTCCTTTCATCTAAATATATAGATAGGTAATACACCGAGTAGACAATGCATGGAGTTTATTATTAAACAATTTTGAGAAAGTATCTATTTACTTAAATACTGCCCCCTAAAATGTCCTCTCCTAATTGTTTTATATAAATTTTATATGAATTTTTTGCTTATTGTTTTATATAACTTCTGTCCTTTAAATATGCTTTAAGATTACTACACATTAAATTTCTACTTGTTTAGGGGCGCCTGGGTGGCTCAGTCGGTTGGGCGTCCGACTCCGGCTCAGGTCATGATCTCACGGCTCGTGGGTTCGAGCCCCGCGTCGGGCTCTGTGCTGACAGCTCAGAGCCTGGAGCCCGCTTCCGATTCTGCGTCTCCTCCTCTCTCGGCCCCGCCCCCACTTGTGCTGCGTCTCTCTGTGTCTCTCAAAAAATAAATGCAAAAAAAAAATTTTTCTTTTAATAAATAAATTCCTACTTGTTTATATCTGCAGTGGACTCGTCCTGCGAGCCTTTACAGAAGTTATGAGAAACACTAATATTCTTTGTTTTGCATTTTAGGATGTTCAGCTTCCTTGGGCCTCAATAACCAAAGGACAGTAAAGCCCCTCAGTCTCTCTCAAAACTCCAACATGCTCCCCAACAAGTGGCACCATCCCTCTCGAGTGCTAAGGCTTTAAGTAAGCCAATGGTCTTCAACCTGTTTGGTTCCCAATACAGCCAAAAAGAGACATGTACACATTTCATCACGTGAGTTTAAGCAGCTGCAAAGATGGCAGTGCGCTTCTAAGCACCGGCATCCATCCCAGAGGAGAACCTAGATCACCGTCAGTGTGTCCAGTGGAATCTACACCCCACAGGGATTGGATTCGCAGAAACCATCCGGGTCTAAAACACGCAAACAAACCCTTGCTTTACAGTGAGAAATTTCTTACTTACAGTTTCTTTAGGAACTGGTGTCTGCCCCACTTTCCTGTAATTATTGTTTCTGATGTAATTAGTGTGGATGCGTGAAACACTTCCACTGGTTACTGTCACATCTCTTTGCAACAAAATATGTACATGGACTGAGTTATTTTTTAGAACAATCTGGCTTTTTAAACGTGTTTTTGTTTGTCTGTTTACGAGAGGGGAGGGGGCAGAGGGAGAGCCCAGCACAGAGCCCGACGCTCACAACTGTGAGATCATGACCCAAGCCCACGTCCAGAGTCGGACCCTTAACGCACCGAGCCACCCAGGCGGCCCTCATATTTTTAAAAATCCCCTTTTTGGCCATTTGGAAGCTTTCTCCCCGTCTGGCGCGAGGCAGCGAAGTAAGATCGGCACTGACTTGTGCAACGCAAGGGCAAGCAGGAAAGAACGGCGGTAGAGAGTAACCGCGACCCACAGAGCAGCCTGAAAAGCTTCAGGGAAGAGCGCATACCAACCAGATCCGTGGAAAACTAGCTGTGCCTCCCGAGTGCCCAGAAATGCCCCCGCCGCGGTGTGGTGGCTCACCGTGTGGAGTCGCGGTCCCGACGGCGCAGTGGCTGGACCACAGGGATGGAGAAGACCATCTTCCCACCTGCGCGCCCTGCCGGCGGCGGTGCGCCGCTCTACTCCATCACCTGTGCCCGGCACCGTTGTCGTCCCCCCCCCCCCCCCGTACGTTCTGCCCATCTAGCGGAGAAGAAACGGCAGCTAGACGTTGCCTTGCCCTCCACGCCAAGAGACGCAACGCCTCACCGTCTGCGCGGCGTGGTCGTGCAGTGGTGGAAGCCGACATCTCCCAATTGCTCCAGCGGGCACGCGCCTGTGTCCATCCAGGCGCCGCGGTCTTCCCCGCCCCCGCTCCAAAAGGGCTCTCGTTGCCCCCATTCAGCTGAACGTGGGCTCAACATGCCCACGGATGTGCACGAGCTCCCCCTGTGTCCTCACCTCCACGCGGCACCAGACAGAGCGGAGGCCCCCAGGGACCCCGGGAGGCGCCCTCTGACAGGAGTCGTCTTCTCCTTTCCTGCACGGCTCCCGGGTGGTGCTCGTGCCAAGGTCAGCCTGGAGGCACAAAGGGACCTAGGCAAGGGTCTGGGTTTTTCTATTTCCTCAAAGAATGTACATGAGATTGGAATGCTCTGTTCCATAAATTTCTAGGTAGAACGTCTTCCTGCGGTCACCTGGCCAGGTGTTTTCATTGTTCTGGGATCAGTCAAGTTTTCTACTTCTTAAGTCAATTTTGGTTAAGTTTTATTTGCGATAATTTATCTATTTCACCTCAAATTTTCAAATTTGTTGGCATCAGTTATTCTTAACATTATCTTACCAGTTTAATGTCTGTGGAATTTATATATACCTGGGGCCTCTTTTTTCAATCTGAGTATTGTTTCTTTGTTCCCTCACCCTTGCTTTAATCTTGCCGGAAGTCTGACCATTTGAATTTTCAAAGAGCCAGCTTTGGGCTTTATTATCCTCACTACTTACTATGCGTCTTCCGTGTCGTAAGTTTAGGCTCATGTTCAGTTCCTTCCTTCTGGCCTTCATTTTTCCTCAGAGTGACGTGTCCGTTTACCATGCCCAAACCCAAAACTTCCCTTCTGCCCGGCGTCCCAGGCTCTCTGGCTTACTGGAAGGCTTCTCCCCTAAGGTGATGCCACTGTTGTCTCCCCTGCAGAATCGCGGTCAGCTCCGACACTCCACGCCCACCGTGGTAAGATCTCCATCTTCAGAAGAAGGGCTCATCAACCCCTCATATACTTCCAACTATCATCACATTCCTATGAACTATTATGGAATAATTTCTTGAAAATCTGTTCATCTGTATTACTTTTAGAAGTTTCTGTAGCGTCCCCTTCTTTTCTCTTTAATATTTCTCCTTGGGTAGTATAGTGTTATCCCTTCTTAGTGCTATTTAAGCCACCTTTGTGCCGAAGGCTCAAGACTTTTCTCCTCAGCCTGACCTCTTCCTGGGCCATCAGTGTTCTGTATGCAACCATCCAATGGAGGCTTTCACTTGGATTCCTAACTGGCATCTCCAGATTCATGGGTCTAAAACAGAAGTCTTGATTTCTCTCCAACCATCGCTGCCCAAAACCTCCCCCTCCCCCAGGCCTTTCCGTCTCAATCCAGGGAACCTCTCTTCTCCTAATAGCTGAGGCAAAAACCTAGGAGGCATCTCTGATCTCTCTTGTCCCTTTATTCACACCCGATCCATCAGCAGTTCCTGTTGTCCTCCGTTCGGAATATAGCCCCAGGTTCTGCACCTGCTCCCGGGGAACCCCAGAGAACCCCTGCCCTGGGCCACCTGACTGCTACGTTAAAGCCCACACTCTTCAGAACTGCTGTGTTGTCACAGGGGATGCGACTTTGGGGGCTGCGTTTGGCTTTATGTGGGTCCTGTGTTGGCAGAAAAGTGGAAACCACTGGCCACGGGCAGAACCTTAGGAAGCAAGGAGTCCCCGAGGGCAGGCAGAGGAAGAGCTGTTTGCCAAAGAGAATGAGAAGCAGGAGATATACTACTAACTGAAAAAGTGCAAAGACCATGTATAGAATGCTACTTGCCTAAAACAGCATGGAAGTAGCAACACAGGCACATCCTGAATTTTGCAAGAGAAACACGTGACGCATAAACTAGGAACTAATGAGACTCATTAACGCCCTCGAGAGTGGGAATGTGGTGGAAGGGGCTGGAGGGAGGAAGTGGCCAGTGACACTTCTGTGCACAGCTCTGACTTCTGAAATCACGCTGATATTTCACATATTCCAAGTAAAAGAAACAAGAGGAAACCTAACTTTATTTCCCAGGAATAAAGCATTAATTACACTGAACAAGAAGTAACACAAATAACTTTCAATAGTGTTTTTACTCTATACCCTCAGTCTAAAGATATAAACACTCTAAATCTTAAACTCTAGTTAGAAAGTGTGTTCATCACAGTGGTATCGATCTAGCCACTGTGAAACTATTTTCTGCTATTACACACTTGAACAAATGAGTAAACACATTCCAGATAACGTAAGTGTAGAGATGAGCGTGAAGCCGATGGTGACGAACAGGAAATGGAGTTATCAGCATGCGCTTGCGGCTTCGGATACAGAAGCACAAACAATGGTATGAGTGTACGTGTGTGTAACGTAAGGGTACTTTTCTACCCACGGATCTTAGCTCTATCTGGCGCAAGGGCCTTGAATCAAAGAGCCCAAGGGACAATGAGCACAGGTGAGCACCCAGCTCTTGGTTCTTAAACACCATCCCCACCAAAGGGAACCGAAAACTGCCAGCTTTGACTATGCTGGAGTGAGTGATGCTGGACTAGCCCTTCAAATACATGAAACTTCTTTCAGATGCCGATCAGTAAGTAGTGACACAGTGAAGGGGAGGCCAGTGACTGCTCCAGCTTTCTAAGGACACTTTGCAGGATGGGGTGCAAGGCAGGGGGACCTGGACAGAGCAAGCAGACTGATCTGGCTGATAGAAGCAGATGGGAGTTCAGGCAGACTGGGTGGCTGATATTTACAGAGGAGGAAACCAGACAGGAAAGAGTCACTCAGAGAAAGCGCCCCAATAATCTGCACAGGTTCCCTCGAGCTTTAAGCTGAAATGCCCATTCACAGGCAATTATCAAGGAAAGAACTGTCCAGGTTCCAACAGCAGGAACTGGAAACTGCACAGAACACCCCGGGCCCCCAGTAAAGACATCAGAAGCTTTTCAAAGAAACCTCGAAAGGGTCAGGCAGATCCTCCGGGAGAGCGGTCATCTGCTGCCACAAAACAAGAGTTTAAGAAAAACACCAAGTAGGGACGGGCCCACCTGCTGCAAACATTCACCAATCTCAGATATTTCATAATTCAAGAGCAGAAAGTCACCAAAAGTTTATAGTCAGGAAGAGATAACAAGTGAAAGCACATGATACTATTACAAACGTTTTAATGAATACTTTACATCGGTATTTAGGGTATTTATCACGTTGTCTTTACTTTTATTTTAGAGAATGTGAAAATACTGGCTACCGCCATCTCTCAAACCTTATTTTGCCCTGAACATCCCAAGCTATTCATTCAAATGGAAACTCTAATCAAGGGGTTTCCAGGAACCTGAACGTCAAGACCCTGTCAAGACCCTGACTGGTCGTAGCTGGGGAACCCAGCGCTCACCCAAACGACTGCGTCGCTGCACATGACATTGGTACAAGAAGTACGCATTGTAGAGCCTTCTGCAGGATCGTTCATCAACCACACAAGAGAAAAGGGCACTTTCACTGTATGTTTAGAGACACGGCCTCCATAGGCCAGGCATGTAGCATCTTCCCATGGAGCTCAATGGACCTCAGCCTGGCTTCTCTAGCCGTAGGGGAGGGCCCAGGGCCCGGGGAACAGACTTGGACCAGCAAAGGGGAGAAAGAAATTGAGTCTGGACCAGGGCGGGGGAAGCTCACTATAGACTGCAGGCCGGTCTGCACCCAGTGTTTCTATGGCCCTCGAGCTAAAATTGGTCATTCCTTTTTTCTAAAGCTTTATAAAAATAAATGTTAAAAAACTGTCATATATTTGTGTGTGTGTGTGTGTGTGTGTGTGTGTGTGTGCGCGCGCGCGTATATATATATATATATATATATATATATATATACACACACATACGTATGTACATACCTATGACAAAGACTATGAGAGGCCCAGAAAGCCTAAAATATCTGGCCCTTTACTGAAAACTTTGCTGAACCCTAGTCTAGACCAAGTCTGGCTCCCAAGGGAACCAACCCCTCAGAAACCAAGCTGGGGTGCTAAACGGCAGTAGCCAGAAACAGACTCCTGAACACTCCATCTGTTTCTAAGTTTAAGCTCTGCCTTCCAGCTGCTGCAGCCGCACGGAGCCTCAGCCACAGTTGCAAGTTCGATTACCCCCCAGCTCTCCGGTGCCCTCGTCCTCGCCAAGGCAGCGGGACCTCACTGGGCAGGGCTGACGAGGGGCCTAAAGACAACGGCCCGGGCCAGCCTCCTCTGCAGGGGCCCGTTCTCCCCTCTCCCCAAGAGAGGCTCTGCTCCTCTGAGACATGCCTGCAATTTAGAAAGGTCAGCTTAATAACAGAACTTGAACAAGTCACTATTCTTCCCCACAAGCCACCTACACATGGACTGTATCAAAATACAAGCTGACTTTACTTAACCATGACACTCTGCCAGTTTTACCTCCTCAACAACCACAATCTTTCAGTTCTTGGTCCCATAAAGTTCAGTACCTTCGACGGTCCAGGCACTGTTCTGATAATGGGTCCCTGCCCTAATTCCAGGGAATCAGAGGGTCTGCAGAAGCGGCCCGATCACAAAATCACAAGTAAAAAAAAATACGTTCTGGAACCGAAAAGCGCCAAGAAGAAGCTAAGATAGGAAACTGTGGCGGAGGGTGGGGGGAGCAGGGAGGGCTGCTTGGGCCAAAATGACAAGGGAACAGCTCCCTAAGGAGATGACATTTGTGCAGAGGTCTTTCCAAGCTAAGGGAACAGAGGGTCTGACAGGAGGAGTTCTGTGTAGCACAGGCCAAGGTGGGGCGGAGCAGAGGGAGAAAGAAGGTGGGAGATGGGGCAGCAGGGGGGAGTGGCCAGAGTGGCAAGACCGTATAGACTTGGTCTCAGTTCCCTACAGATAACTGCCAGCTCGGTGGCATCATCCTCCAGGTCTGGGTCGGAAGTGTAAGCCGGAGGCTGTCCACACTCCTGGGCTTGCGGCCCCTTCCCTGCACCTCTACAGCCTTCCCATCATCCTCTCTCCTCCTAGGTTCCAACCCTCCCGCCTCCCTCTTATACAGACTCTATCCTTACACTGGGCACACCAAATAACCCAGGGTGATCTGCCCCTACCGCCACATAAGGTCAGACGTATTTAGAGGTTCCAGGGGTTAGGGCACGGACAACTTTGGGGGGCCGTTATCCAGCCCACCACACACTTTATTCCTGAGGATTATTTAAAACAGGACTGGGCTGCGTTGTGGGGGGACATGCTAACGTGCTACAGTGGGACAGGGGTGGAATCAGGGATGTATCAGCAGATTACTACTAATACATACTTCCTATTTCTTCAAAAGAAATACTACCTAAAGAGCCTAAAATATTACTTGGGAATTTTTTTTTAATGGAAATAGGGTTAGAAATGAATTAGCAACAGCCAAAAATTACTTCTTCAGAAAGGCCGTGGGTACTCTTGAGTCCTTTTGAATGGCATCTCTGGCATGCTCAAATGAAAAACTTAAAATTAATTATAACATTAAGAGCTTATATTAGGAAAGAAAAAGGGTTTAAAAATCAATGAACTAAGCTTCCACCTTAAGAAGCTAGAAAATGCGGAATAAATTAATACCAAAGCAAATAGAGAAAAGAAAAAAAAAAAGAAACTCAAAGCCAGTTCTTTGAAAAGATCAACAAAAATAATAAATGTGTTATCAGAGTTTAAGAAAAAGACACAAATTATCAATATCAAAAGTGAAAGATATCACTGTAAGTTCAGTCGATATTAAAAAGATAATAAAGGAATATCATGAAATTTATGCCAATAAATTTGAACACTTAGATAAAAACAGATAATTTCTTTACGACACAAACTACCCAAACTTAAGAAGAAACTGCCAACTTGAACAGCCGTATGACCACTAAAGTGACTAAATTTACAGTTAAAAATCTTCTCACAGAGAAAATTGGACCAGATGACTCGGATTTTACCAAATAACTAAATAAGAAATAATACCAATTCTATTCAACCTCTTCTAGCAAAACAGAAGAAATGAAATTGGAACACTTCCCAATTCATTTGATGAGACCAGCAATACCCTCACACCAAAACCAGACACAGACACTACAAGAAAACTACCCCTCATCAATTTCCCTCCTAAACACAGTTGTAAAATTCCTGAACCGAATTGTAGCATACCAAACCCAGCAATATACAAAAACAGGAACACATCATGACCAAGAAGGGTTCATTCCAGGAATACAAGGTTGTTTAACAGCTGAAAATCAATCGATAAGTAACCATTGTAAAACACTGGGGAAAAAAGGTATCATCTTAATAGATGTAAAAGAGATTTGACAAAATTCAACACTTATTCACGATAAAAATAAAAAAACCTCAACAAACTTGGAATAGAACTGTTTTCAACCCAATTAAAAGCAAATTTATGAAAATACTACAGCAAACATTATACTTATTGGTGAAAGACTGAATGCCTTCCCTCCCCACCTGAGACAAGGCCAGGACGGACATTCTCATCACCTCTATTCAGCACTGTAATGAAGGTCTCAACTGATGTAATTAAAAAAAAAAAAAAAAAAAAAAAGGCCAACATACTAAAAAGGAAGAAGTAAAACTGGCTACAGATTACTATCTACATAGAAAAATCCCAAGGAATCTACAAAAAAAAAAAATGATTTAGGGGCGCCTGGGTGGCGCAGTTGGTTAAGCGTCCGACTTCAGCCAGGTCACGATCTCGCAGTCCGGGAGTTCGAGCCCCGCGTCGGGCTCTGGGCTGATGGCTCAGAGCCTGGAGCCTGTTTCCGATTCTGTGTCTCCCTCTCTCTCTGCCCCTCCCCCGTTCATGCTCTGTCTCTCTCTGTCCCAAAAATAAATAAAAACGTTGAAAAAAAAAATTTAAAAAAAAAAAAAAAATGATTCGTAGAACTAAAACGCGAGGTTAATAAAGTTGCAGGATACATAGTTAATATGTGAAAATCAACCGCATTTCCACATGCTAATAATAAAAAACCAGAAGTCTAAATAAAAAACGCCACTTACTGTAGCACCAAAAAACATGAAATACTTGGGAATAAATTTCACAAATATGTCCAAGACATGTACCCAGTAACTGACACTGAACAGCATAGACAGCCTTGGGTATAAATCACATGTATATGGTCAATTGATTTTTTAGGAAGGTCCTAAGTTAATTCAATGGAGGAAAAGTTAACCTTTTCAATAAATGGTGCTAGAAGAATTGGATATGCACATGCAAAAAAGTTGTGTTGTTTTTTTTTTTTTAACCCTGTGGTATAATACAAAATATATTTGGTCTTTTTCACAGGATCCTGGCACAGAGCTCTAAAAATCCTTGAAATATCCTGAGTGATAGAAGTGTTTTTATTTTTATTCATAATGAGCCCCTCTCAACCACACCTGAGTTTATGCTAATGAGGTGACTGTTGGAAGGCCTCTGAATGGCTTCCGGATGGAGGCTGGTCACCAGAAAGACCAAGCCATAGTTAGAGGGTTGGGATTCTCAGCCCCACCCCTCAACCTTTGGGGAAGGGAAGGGGCCAGAGATTGAGTTCAGTCACCAAAGGCCAAGGTTTTAATCAATCATGGCTATGTAATGGAACCTCCATAGAAACCCATAAACAATGGGGTTCAGGGAGCTTTCATACTATTGAACACATGTGTTAGGAGGGTGGCAGGCCCAAAAGGGGGCATATTCTCAACACCAAATTAGGGGGTGAGGGGAGGGTCTCCACACCAATTCTCCAATTAGCTATACCAAGTGAGTGTCCAACAATTTAATTCAATCTTGATGCTAACTCGACATTAGTACAGACCCTATAGGTTAAGGGCTCAGTCCCACGAGAAATGCTTTCACATCACATGCCAGTCACTAGTCCCAGGAAGCACCCAAAATTTTAACTGACAAGCTATGAATTCAAGGGTCTCCAAAAACTCCTCCTCAGATTCACTAATTCACTAGGATGATCCACAGAACTCAGGAAAACCCTTTACTTACATTTACCAGTTTATTGAAAAGGATACACCTCAGGAAGAGCACAGCAGAAGAGATATACAGAGCAGGGTACAAGGAAGGGGAAACATGGAGCTTCCATGCCCTCTCTGGGCACACCACCTTGCCAAAACATCAATGTGTTCACCAACCTGGAAACTCCCCATTGTTTATGGGGTATTATAGAGTTTTCATTACATAGGCACAATTGATTCAATCATTGGCCTTTGGTGATTGAATTCAATCTCCAGTTCCTCTCCCCTCTCCAGAGACTGGGGGGAGTAGGACTGAAAGTTCTAACCCTCTAATCCCATGATTGATCTTCTTGGCAACCAGCCCATACCCTAAAGCTATCTAGGACCCCTGGAACCCCAGACTTGAATCAACTCTTTAGTATACGAAAGGCACTCTTCCCACTCAGGAAATTCCCTGGGTTTTAGGAGTTCTGTGCCAGCAATCTGGGGCAAAGACCAAATGCATATTTTATTATACCACAATACCTAAATCTACATCTTGCAACATAAACGAAAATTAACTCAATGCATCAAAGGTCTAAATGTAAAATATAACAACTAAAAAAACTTCTAGAAGACAACATAGTTTGAGAAAGTCTTTGTGCTGTGGAGGAAGAAAATATTTCTTAGTTCACAAAATAAGTGCAAGCTCCATAAAATACAAATGGATAAATAAAACTTTAAATAAAAACTTTAGTTCTTCATAACAAACTGTTAAGAAAAAGGCAAGTTATAGAGTAGCAGAAAATACTTGCAAAACATACATGGGATAAAGGCCTGGTAGCAGGGATATGTAAAGAAGTCTACAACTCAGTAACAAGACATTCTGATAAAAACAAGGGGAAAAGATCTAGCTGAACACTTCACCAAAAACAAAAACAAACAAAATACATGTGACAAAAAAGCACCGGAAAAGATGCTCACAACCATTAGCCATTACACAAAGTCAAACTAAAACCAGTGACATATAACCACATGCCCATTACAATGCCTAAAATTAAACTTAAAACGGACAGCATCAAGCGCTGGCGGGGACGTGGAGCACCCAGAAGTCTCATACATTACTGGTGGGAATGCAAAGTGGCAGTCACTCTAGGAGACAGTTGGCAGTTTCTTACAAAATGAAACACAGGTATGAACCAGGAGACAGTTGGCAGTTTCTCACAAAGTGAAACACAGGTATGAAAACCCAATAATTCTACTCCCAAGTATTTATCCAAGAGAAATAAAAACTGTTCCCTTAAAAAGACTTGTATGTGAATGTTCACAGAAGCAGTACTTACAAAAGCCAAACTACTGGAAAAACCCACAAGTAGATAAACCATGGGCTATGCATACAACGGATCACTCAGCACATACAATGAACACGCCGCACTGAAACAAGACTACTGCAACACATCGCACAGTGAACCTCAAAGCATTATGCTAAGTGAGGAAACCAAAAGCAACCATCACCTAGAGTAGGACTCCATTTAGGAGACACTGTTTGGGGTGTTTTTTTTAAGTTTCATTAAAACTTAAATGTCTACACCCAGCATGAGGCTGAACTCATGACCCTGAGGTCAAGAGTCACATGCTCTTCCTACTGAGCCAAGCCGGGTGCCCCAGAAGACATTTGAGAAGAGGCAAAACTATCAGAAGAGCAAGGGAAAGAGGGGTCGAAGGGGTCAGAGTTGGGGAAGACACTAACAACAAACGGGCACGAGGAAGATTTTTAAGTGATGAACATCCTCAAGAGACCATACTATGACCATGGTCTAAATATCTGCCAACACTCAGCAACTATATACTTAGAATCAGAACTTTTTTTTTTTTTGAAGTTTTTATTTTATGTAAGTAATCTCGACGTCCAAAGTGGGGCTCAAACTCACAATCCCAAGATCAAGAGTCACACGCTCCACTGACTGAGCCAGCCAGGGGCCCCTAGAATTGGCATTTTATTGCAAGTAATTCCGTATCTCAATAAAATAGATTATTTTAATTCAAAAAAACTGCTAGATAACAACAGAACCCTATGCTACACTATTAGGAATCTGTGGGCATCTACCCTTTTACTTTATTTATCAAACTTCCTAGGGGACTGACATTTAAGCACATAAATACAACTTAGCCTGATATTCTGAAACAGGATCAAACAGAGAACTTCACTAGTCAGAGGCCCCACATGACATCTGTCTCCGCTTGAACAATACGCACAACATTCAATAAAGCGCGTTGACAGTTTTAGTGAGAAGTTTGTAGTCAAATCATAATTTAGTAGAATTCAAAAGCAGAAGCAAAACTACCTTTACTTTAAAAAAAAAAAATCCCACGCTAGTATGTATAATTCAGCGAAACACTCAATTTAGAGTTCTACATACAAGATCAATTACCAAGAATTGTTATAATCTATTTTAGTAATTTCAAAGGAAAAAAGAATCCTTAAATCCTTATTCTCAGTAATTTCTCATAAAATCTCATTTCAAAAATTTGATGGTAAAACCAATACACATGTCCTTTAGTACCTAGTGTTAGAACACCAGAACAAAGATAAATGGCGAGGGTTACACATTCACATCAACTTCCATACCCAAAGAACTTTTTCACAATTTCATTAGAGGCAATATATTAAAATTGTGAAACAGAAGTATTTCCGCTTTCCTTTGTGTGTGTATGTGTGTAAGAAACGTATGTGTGTAAGATAAACATTTTAAATGAACGGGGTGCCTGAGTGGCTAGGTCAGTTAGGCGTCCAACTTTGGCTCAGGTCATGATCTCGTGGTTCACAGGTTGGAGCCCCGCGTCCGGCTCTGCGCTGACAGCTCAGAGCCTGGAGCCTACTTCCAATTCTGTGTCTCCCTCTCTCTCTGCCCCTCCCATGCTCGCTCTCTCTCTCTCAAAAATAAAATAAAAACATTAAAAAAATTTTTTTTTCCATTTTAAATGAATAAATAATATGTAGACTGTGCAGGGAAGACAGCACACAGTTTGGCCGATCTCTGATCTAATCTACACAGCCCGGGCTTCACGTGAACTTGGACTATCAAGATGACAGGTCTCAGTATTCTAAGAGAAGAACGGGCGAGCTGTGAACCCAGAAGCGGGGTGTCTAACCCACAAGGAAGCGTATGCTTCAGTGATTCCCAAGCTGGAGTCGTGCTGAGGATATGGCATGGTATCTGAAAACACGTATGTACCGGAAACAGCTTGCACAGCCAAGATAATTACACTTTTTCCTCTATCTAGATGCCACTGTGAATAACAGAAGATTCACTTAAAAACACTGCTAAACCCAGAGTGGCATTCTGACATCACAGAACTTCTCAATCAACGTAGCACCACTATGATGCCTGTGTACGCGAAATGTTCAGAATTTAAAAGAGAGACCTCATGCTCCAAAGGATTAGAAGTCACTGGTATGGTCAAAACACCAACCACCACCTGCCCTAGGGGTCAGGAGTAGTTCCAGCTGAGCCACCACCTTCAACCAGGCCCTTAACCTCACAGGGATTCTGTACAATGAAGGCATCTGACTTGTTCTGTAAAGTCCTCTTACTCTAAAAATGCTCCAGCAACAGTACTGTTATTGTTGTAACAATAATTCAGAAACTCGGGGCGCCTGGGTGGCGCAGTCAGTTAAGCATCCGACTTCAGCCAGGTCACGATCTCGCGGTCCGTGAGTTCGAGCCCCGCGTCGGGCTCTGGGCTGATGGCTCGGAGCCTGGAGCCTGTTTCCGATTCTGTGTCTCCCTCTCTCTCTGCCCCTCCCCCGTTCATGCTCTGTCTCTCTCTGTCCCAAAAATAAATAAACGTTGAAAAAAAAAAAAATTTTTTTTTTAAAAAATAATTCAGAAACTCAGTTAATGGCACAATTTCAGGAGCCAAAACCAAAACATACTAATATACCTGGTGATTTCTTTTTCCAAATTTACTTATTTCATATATATTTATTTACTTGATACAACTCGCTACTGTAAGATAATTATTTTACAGACAGCGTGGCGGTGGCGACAAGAACACAGGGCTCCTAGGCCACCATCTCACCAGAGCCGCGTGCACAGCTCCAGTCTAACGGCCTGACATCCTACACACGCCGCTCCCTCTCTCAACACGCGCTTCCCACGGGCTACCACAGTCCCCAGGTCACTTTAAATAGTGCCTCCTTGTATCAGTGTGCGTATCTGCCTGCATCTGTACAGTGAAATACTGGAAGGATTGAAAAGAGTCTAATAAAAATTCATATTTTTATTAGAAGAATGAGCAGGGGGTAAGGGTGGGACTTCTCTCTTTGTATACATTTCATACATTTTGTATGCATTTTGACCTACCGCCTATTTTTTTTTTTTATATAAAACTTTATTTTAAAAATTGGAATGTAAGCGAAATACGGTTATTGAGTTTAAAACAGTCTATTTAAAGGGGAAGTCAGAAATCACTCCATCCAACCTCCAGGGCACCTAGGGATTGCTTTCATGGTGCTTACTCATCTGCTTTCTGGCGTATTAGGAAAAGGACGTAAAAAGAATGAGCAGAAGTCAGGGGCCAGAGACACGATCAGGGCACAGGGGGCGGTGGAAGACAACTCAGAGACGCCGCACACCATCCAGCGGCCCCTGACTCACGGGGAAAAGGCGGGTTAATCTCAGCAAGTACACGCTGAGTCCCCCTTCCGGCCCAGTTCCCCGAGCACAACGATGACCTCCAAAGAAGAAAAAAAAGGAGTTCCTGTCCTCAAGAAATCGGAGGCAAGACCACTTCATAAGCCTTAGGTTTTGGGAAACAAACACATGCCCCTGGGATACAGATGGATGGAGAAGAGAACAGAAACCTCCAAGGGGGAAAAAGGGGAGGGAGACGGAGGGACTGGGTGGCAAGGTGGGGGGGGGGGGGGGGGGCTAAGAGAATAATCAGTAAATGAGGACACTGTTTTCAAGCATTTTGTTTTAGAATGTTACTACTCCAGAACAGAAATTAAACCTCTCATTTTTGAAAGTCTGTATTCTTCAACAATAATAAACGAGGCCTGACTAAATTCAGACTTTTATATTGGTGATAAAACCAGGATAAATTTAAGCATTCATTTTAACTATGCAAAAACATTTTACTTATCTGGACTTATAATTATCGTCCATATTAATAATGACATATCATTACCATAATGACATAATAACATATTAATAATGACAGACCTATCTCTCAAATATACGTAGGGAAAAAAACCTTTCAGAGAAATCTGAACGAACGGCTCCACTATATACACTGAGTTACTAAAATAAATGACTTGCCCCAATTTCTCCTACAATTCAAACATTGGTTTTTGGGTTTTGTTTTTTGGTTTTTTTTAACAAAATACAGTAACAGGGGCGACTGGGTGTTTCAGTTGGTTAAGCGTCCAACTCGATTCCAGCTCAGGTCATGATCTCATGGTTCATGAGACAGAGTCCCGCATCAGGCTCTGCACTGACAGCCCAGAGCCTGCGTGAGATTCTCTCTCTCTCCATCCCTCTCCCTCTGCCCCTTCTCTGCACACTCACTTGCTCTCTCAAAATAAACTTAAAAAAACGAGTGACAAATCTCATGAGTTAAAATATATAGAAGATTATCCTGATCATGCAAAAGTTACAAAGCACATACAGCAAAGAAAATAAATCTGATTAACCCTTAAAAAAACAGTATTCAAGGCTAACTTGTTAATCTGGTAAGAAGCATTTGGTATATGATTTTGTATGTCCCCAAAAAGTCGACCTATAAAAAAAGAGCTGCAAACTGTACTAAACGTTAAGCCTTTTCCAAAGAATATTAACGACGTGAAGCAAACCAAATGGGCAGCAAAGGAACAGGTAAAATACGAAGAAATCTAGCAGCAGCCACAGTGTTACAGTGACCAGGCCCATTACCAGGAGACAGTAACACCACTTCCCTCCTGCCTTCACAGTGTCACTGTCACCGCTCAAACGTTCCTACCACTGCACCTTCCTCGGAGGCCCCCAGACCGCTCTGCGTCCCTCTTCCCAACGAGGCCCCAGCAGCCCTCAGAGGTCCTAAGTGCGGGGACGGCCATCGCCACGTGTGAGCCTCAGTCACCTGGACACATATTCACCTGGTCCTAGACTCACAGATAACGACGGTCCTAACTGTCTCAGGGCGAGTCCTCCACATTTGGTTAATTGTACGCGAAGCCCTCACAAAAACAAGCAGCTCTGGTGCAGCGGCCACCGCAGTGTGCCGGGGGGGGGGGGGGGGGGGGGGGGGGTGGCCAGCTTCCCCCGCCCTCCCCTCCCTGGCAGACAGTGCTCCCTGCGGTGACGGGGTGAAGATGGCTAGAACGCCCTCACCCAGGCCCTCACCCAGGCAGCTCGGGAAAACCATCCCCCTCCCACACCCCCCCCCACTACCCAAGTGCAGTCAAACTAACGTTGTCAGGCGTCCCACGTTCCACCGAAAGCCACAACAGAACTCATTTACACGGAATGTTTCCTCAATACCACAAAGTTCTGCAGTACTTTAAGGTGGAAGCCACAGAGGCTGAAGCCCGAACGCCTGAGGACTCTTAAGAACGAAACTGATGAGTACTGGCCACAACAAAGACACCTCCCGAAACTTGTCGTCTTAAGTAGTGTTGTGTTCCCAGCATCGTGCTGGGGGTACTCGACGGGTTCGGTACTCGCTGAATGAATGAAGCACCGTAGGTCATTCCCTCAAATGCTTAATTATCTGCAGGGGATTATCTCATTTCTATTTTTACTGGAAAAAAAAAAAAAAACGTTTATGCTTCAGCCAACTTCTACGTTCATCTGCTTGTTGGTAAACGACGATGATACTGCATGTTATCAGCATTTGCCTTAATCGTCTGCAGCTTTTACTAGTTTTACTAATTGGAAAAGATTCATTCAATCTCAGGGCGTAGAAATAATTACAAACACGAAAAATGCAGGACGACTCAGTCTTTAGCTGTTGGTAATACAGTACAACCGGGGGGAAAAATTCATCATACCTTTTGCTGCGGTGGATGCCAATTTAAAAATACAATCCGTGGACACATACTTAAGTAGGTGCTACTTCAAACACCCTTCAAAGCACATGTCTACATCTGCTACTCAAAGCATTTTTTGACCAACAAATACAGGGCACAAGGTTGTAGGGAGGAGACTCAACTTTTCCCTCCCAGCTGATCTTTCATAAGCACTGTGCATTATTATAAATACTTTAATGGCTCAAATTATGTTTTCAACTTCCCCAACAATCAACATGTTGCCAAAGTTTCTCAACTGATACAGACAAAGCATTTTTTCTCTTGTAAAACAGTAAAAACAAAGAAATTGTCGGTAATGCGACTCAAATCACAGAACGCTTTTTAAAGGAAAACAGTGATCACTGAGGGAAAGTCAATTTCATAATAAGATTTATTTACATACCAGCACAGAATATCCCTGGAACTTCGCTCCTGACTATTATGGTCCGTACTTTCTTATCAGATTTCAAAGCATCCACAGCTTTTGAGAGCTAAACAGATACAGGGAGGGCAAGGAGAAACAAAGAGGAAAAATCACTTTCAGGTTGACGTCAACACTGCATCTTAATATTAGAAGCAGACAGTTTAATGTTTACACTCACCATTTTTACCAGATTTTTACTGAATGAGTTTTTGGCATAAGCTCTGTTTATTCCAAGCACCACAATTCCTAGTCAAGAAAAAAAGGCACACCGGAGTTAGTGAACTCGCAGGGCACAGACTCCCACACACACAGCTAGTGGACTTGGGACTGAGGAAATCTGCCCCTTCCTTGAGGGTCACGCCAAGAGCTTCGTCCTGATTTTTGTGTTTACCCTCCTTTTCAAGATAAGCACATTTTTGAAGACTGTGGTAGATGTACGTAACCTGTAAAATCAGTCTAGTAATCAATGCCCACCTCTTCTGCCTGTTAGAGGAGAACTTTACAACATCGTGATGCTTTCAATTCATCCCTTCCTAAGCACCACCAAGATAATCCGCACATTGTACTAAAGTCGCTCATGGGTGAGAAGAATCCTCCGCTACAGAACACTGTCTAAAATATGGTTTCATCACCTTCAAGTGCACGCAGAAGAAACAGCTGACAAACCCTTGTCACAGGCAGGCCCTGCAGATCAGCTTTTCGGCTTGTATCTTCACTCACGCTGTCTGTCATCCTGTCCTCAGTATCTCCATCCCAGGTTTCTCTCCTGACTCTGTCCCCCACACTCAACCTGAAGGCGCGTCCACTCACAAGTCCAACCAGTGATTCAGCCTCAGTCTAGAAAAGCAGAGTTCACTCCCCAGGAAGTTGCGCTCTCCCTCCTGAGGTTCCTGACTCAGACCAGCCTCCCATTCCAACTGCTTCAGTCTGATCAATTTCCCAAGAACAATTATGCATAGAATCCACCCCCTGCTTAAAATCCTTTATTTATTTGCTTCCGAAACATTTGCGTTCAGAGCCCTACAGAGCTTGTACTTGACCTTACCTGTCCCCGGGGTGAGCACAAAGGTTCCCTGTGTAACAGGAATGCCTTCCACCTCTTTGGGGGTGGGGGTGGAGGGGGTATGACCCTTATTTGTTACTAAGTTACACTGAAGACAACATGTACACACGTCTTCTCTATGCAAGACATTGTGCAAACCTACTTTGCAAAGAAAGTACAAAGATAAATTTCACTCACAGAATAAATTTTCAAGAATTCTAAATGCTCTCAGCATGGAGAAAATCAGAAAGAACCTGGATGTGGGGCAGGGTCTGCATTAAACCCCGGACTGACCTCGGGTAGGCCCCCCACTCAAGGACAAGAGCTGTCACTGAGCACTTGCTGACACTGTTCCCAGGGCCTTATGTTTATCGAGTCACGTGATGCCCACACAACCCAAGAGGTGGACACTACTTTCATCCTATTGGAGAGAAGGAAGAAACTGGGCCTCGGGGAAGCCAGACCGCCAACCACCTCCACAGCTGAATGAAGGACGCGGCTACAGTGTTCAAGCTTCCGCTTCCTCACGAACAAAACCCACTGGGTAAGACTAGACGCGTCATTTATTCAGCTGTGTCGAATACACATTACGGTGCTCAGCCCTCAGGGAACTTGAGTCTAGGAAGGACGACAAACGATAAAAAATGTGCAATTCGAAATGCTTTACATGCTGTAAATGGTGCTCCAGTAACTTCTGACCAGAACCATTAAGATACGGGGGCTGCAGTTCAGCCAAGAGAGAACAGGTTTAGCTGAGGTCAACAGAGTCAGGACAGGAAGCAAGAGGGTTCAAGAAGTAGAATTTCAGCGAGTTAGTGATTGACCGGACTGAGAACTGACCGCACCGGAACGTGTCAGGAGCGTCTACGAGGTTTTCACTTCAGCTGTTGGATGACAGATGACATTTCAAGACAGAACCATAAAAAAACAAGAACCAAGGTGAGGGTGGAAAGGGCGAGAGTTCACGAATTTGGTTTTGAATTCAAGTGAATCTGACGTGCCTTTGAGACATCCACGTAGGTATCAACTCTAAGGGTACATAGAGGCTAAGAACGCAGGCTCTGAGGTCTGGTTGCTAGCGCTGAACTCCCGGGCCAATGCTTACTAGCTGTGTGACCTTGGGCAAGTTACTTAACTAACCCCCCTGACCTTCAGTTTCTTACTCTGTTAAGATACGAATGGTTCCCAACTCTGTGGGACTGGTGTAAGTGAGCATCAGTGATAAAACAGACGTAAAGTTTACAACGTAAGCGTTCAATGATTATTGTTCCTCCTAACACGCTTTGATGCGGTAGAGTATTACCATGATCTGTTGATATGGAAGCTTCTAGAAAATGTATTTCCATACAGAAATAAAGAGTGGTGTGCTACGGCTTTGATCATGGTTGATATTGAACATAAATGAGATCGGAGAGTATCTTCTGCTGGTGCTGATCTACATAAATGGGTCACACATATTTCCTTTATCTTCTTAATTCAGCCATAAAGAACTTTATCAAGATATTCTTTTTAACGAATAACATTCTGTGAAATGAATTTCCATTATTTAGCTTCATTTGATGAGCATTTAAACTGTTCCTGAATTTTTCTTAAAAAAAGAAAAGAAAAGCAATAAAATAAAACAAACCATTCCTAAACTGTCCTAAGTCCTACAATCCTGAATTTTCCTAAATCCTACAATGCTGCAATAAACATTCTTCAAGGTTTCCTTTCCACAGGTGTGTAAGTATTTCTGACAAGTATCAAGAAGTAGAAAGTCTAGGTGTGCATTCTTAATTTTAACAGATACTCCTAAAAAATATCGTCCCTATTAACTGCCTGGCCAAAGCACTAACACCAGTTTGTTCACAACAGCAGACCTCAATGGGATGAAAAACCTCTTAGAAGACATTTGGAAAATGTTAAGGAGCATCTTGAAACTGTGACCAGGTAGAATCCAGGGTTGGCAGGGACTGAAGTTTCTAAAATTTAAGGAGCCCCTGTAAGTAAAAGAATACAAAATTACACACACGGAATTAGGGACAGATGTAAATATTGAAACCTTCAGAATTTTAAAAACTTGAGAAATAGTACATTTTCTTTCCAATTACATATCTGAACTACACAAGGTCACGTCCTTCCCTCTGTATATGAATTTTTGTACATATCAATAATTTGAAAAAATATACAAAACCAATCAAATGGAATTGGAAAGAGGAAAATGGAATTGGAATTAACCCCAAAGAGTCAAAACAATCTTGAAAAAGAAAAACTAAGTTTGAAGTCTTAGTTGAAGGACTTAATCAGGACACTTCCTAATTTCAAAACTTACTACAAAGCTACAGAAAAAAAACAAAACAAAACCAAAAACAAAAACACCAGTGTGCTACTGGCATGAGAACAGACATACAGACCAACGGAATTGAACCGAGTCCACAAATAAACACGTACGCTTATGGTCACCTGGCTTGTGGAAAAGGTACAGAGACCATTCAATGCTAAAAGAACAGTCTTTTCAATAAATAGCAGTGGGACAACTAGGTATTAGCCCGCAAAAGAATGAAATTGGACCCGGTCCTCACACCACGTGTAAAAATTATCTCAAAACAGATCTGAGACATAGTGTGAGAGCTAAAACTGTGACTCTCTCAGAAGGAAACACAGTTCCACATCTTCAGGACCTTGGGCCAGGCAACAGTGTCTTAAATAGGACAACAAAACCACAAGCAACAGAACAGGTAAATCATAATTCATCAAAACTCTCAAGAAACAGTGAAAAAAAAAACCGCGCAGAATAGAAAATATTTGCAGATCATACATCTGACACGAGGTTAATATCCAGATTATAAAACAATTTTTACTACCCACCACAAAAAGATAAACGAATGGGCAAAAGGTTTAAATGCGGATTTCTAAGGGAGATACACAAACGCCCAACAAGCAACATCATTTGTCATTAGGGAAAAGCAAATCAAAACCACAACGAGGCATCGCTTCACCGCCAGCAGGTCGGCCACGATGGAAAACCGTGGAAACAAGTGCTGGCGAGGGTGTGGGGAAACAGGACCCCTGGGGCACTGCTGGTGACACCTGAAAATGGTGCAGCTGCTGTGGGAAACCGCGTGGCAGATCCTCCAAAAACGACACACGGCCCGTTGATTCTACTCCTAGGTATCCACCCAAGAGAAAGGAGCACATATGTTCAAACAAATGGCTATACCCTGGTGTTCAGCAGCGTTCTTCACATCTAAAAAGTAGAAACAAAATGTGGCATATCCATTCGATGGAATAAAAAATAAGAACGGTGGATAAGATTACCATTCACAGCAAGAATGCAAGAAATGGTTAATGTCTTGAAAACAAAGGGGTGGTACCCTCCCACGGTGCTTTCATTGTTTGATTTTACCACCATGTGCATATATTTTTACTTTAGAAGTTTTGTAAACTTCAATAATTTAGCTATTGTTACTAAACAGGACATGTAATTACAGGACATGTAATATACAAAGTACTGAAAACCAGTGACAGAAAGAATATCTCCGATAAACCACATACAAACCTAGCTCCTTCCAAATATACCATTAAAAAGTGAAAAAAATGGTGGCACCTGGGTGGCTCCGTCGGTTAAGCGTCCGACTTCAGCTCAGGTCATGATCTCACGGCTCCTGAGTTCCAGCCCCGCATCGGGCTCTGTGCTGACAGCTCAGAGCCAGAAGCCTGCTTCAGATTCTGTGTCTCCCTCTCTCTCTCTGCCCCTCCCTCCCCTGCGCACTCTCTCTTTCTCTTTCTCTCTCTCTCAGAAATAAAACATTTTTTTAAGTGAAAAAAAACAATTTTTTTACGAATCATTTATCTGATAAGGGACTTATATCCATAATATATTAAAAACTCTCACAATTCAACAATAAAAAGACAAACCCAGATTAAAAAAAAAAAAAAAAAACGGGCAAAGATTTGAGATGTTTCTGTAAAGAAGATACACACGTGGCCAAAAAACACATGAAAAGATATGCAACATCATGCACCATTAGGGAACCCCAAAACAAAGCCACAAGGAAATGTCACTTCCAATGCACCAGGAGGACTACAATCAAAAAGCACAATGACCACAAGTATTGACCAGGAGGTACAGAAAGGGGAGTCCTGAGGCCTTGCTGGTGGGAATGCGAAATGCCGCAGCCACGCTGGAAAAGTCTGGTAGTTCATCCATATGCTAATCACGGAATTACCAGAGAACCCAGCAATTCCACTGTATGGAAATGAAACGCCCACAAAACTGTACACGAATTTTCTAAGCAACGTTGTCCACAATACCCCAAAAGTGGAAACAACCGAAATGTGTATGAATGATGAATAAACAAATTGTGGTCTGATCTACCCAAAAAATGGAATGTCATCGAACCATAAAAAGAGATGAGGTACCGATACGTGCTACCACAGGGATCCACCTTGAAAACATAATGCTCAGTGGAAAAATCCACAAAAAACCATAAATTATTTCCTCATATGAAATGTCCAACATACACAAAGCTACTGAGAGAGAAAATAGACAAATGGGTCCTATTCTGGGGGGAGACAGGGTATGAGAATGGAGAGTCGTGGCTAAAGAAAACAGGGCTTCTCTCTGGACTGATAAAAATGTTGCAAAGTTGGATTGTGGGGATGTTTGCACAACTCTCTACACACACTGAAATTAACTGTACACTCTGAATTTTGTGGTATGGGACTATGGGTCAGTAAAGATTTAAAAATATATACATCTTAATATACATGTTTATCAACATAATTCCCAGCCATAAAACGTATGAAAATATGTTGTTAAAAACATGAGAAAAATACATGACAGAAATCAATCTGCTGAAAATGAAAAGTAAGTAGATGTAGGAAGACCAGCCAGCCGACCCGGCGACAGTCCGCCTGGGAGACGGTGCTGGCTCGGACAAGAGCCGTGTTGGTAAGGAAGCACGTGGAGGAAAGTGGAAAGGTTTCAAAGACACTCAGGAAGTCTTGATAACCTGGATACGAACGGTAAGCAAGGAGCAGGCATCAAGGATGCCTTGCATGACAAGGATGCTTATTTGTTCTATTTCTGCCAGAAGTTTTTCCAACGCGGTTCACAAAGATGATCTCTGAAATGGGTCACAATGGGGGCCCCTGGGTGGCTCAGTCGGTTAAGCGTCCGACTTGGGCTCAGGTCATGGTCTTACCGTTCTTGTGTTCAAGCCCCGCATGGAGCTCTGTGCTGACGGCTCAGAGCCTGGAGCCTGCTTCGGATTCTGTGTGTCCCTCTCTCTCTGCCCCTCCCCTGCTCCCGCTGTCTGTCTCTGTCTGTCTCTGTCTCTCAAAAATAAACATTAAAAAAAAAACTTGAAATGGGTCACAATTATGAGTAGAAGCTTGCCAGACTGGGAGAAGTTTAGAAAGGGGAAGAGAGAAGTTATTTCATTCCAGGAGGTGCATGCAAAAGCAGAAAGAAAAGAGCGGGAAAGGTCAAAGCTTAGACTCAGCTAAAGGCAGACTGGAGAGGAGCCTGCAGGCAACTGGGAGCCACTAGAAGTCTCTAATGGAGCAGAGCAGTCATCCTTGGCCTAGAAAACAGGAACCCCAGGCACCAGCGTGAACAATAAACTGGGAAGGAGAATGACTGGCAGGAGCCGGCCTAAGGAGATGCCTTCGTAGACCGGGGCGAGGACTGGTGTTCTAGAACTCCTGGTGCCCCGGACAACAGTACAAGAAATCACTGCTAAGGAAACGTGATTATATAACCACGTTTCCCCAACAAACACAGAACCCAGACAGCAGAGAAGTGCTAATATAGCTCACATATTCTGCACTCACTCCCCGCCACCGGCCTCAAGAGGGCAAAGGACAATCTGCGGCTCCTCGTGTCAGAGGCTGCTGAGAGCCTCCAAGAGAAGCAAAGGCATCGGGAGACTCCTCGACCTGCGGATTCCTTGACCTCATGTTTTTCTTTGCACTGCTTATTGCTGGTTCACCAGTAAAGCACAGCATTTATCATGTTAGCCAAGCCTGAGTGGTCATCCCTGCCAACTTTCGAAGGAAGCGGGGTCCGTTTTCTTAAGAAGCCATGATTTCCTAATAGTGGATCTTTACACTTTGGGTAACTGTAAACATCTGAATTTCTTGAATTGTCTCATATGCTTTGATTTCTTCTCCTTAATCCAGTTGATCCTAACTTAAGGACTTTCCAGTCATTTTGTGAAAGTGTACTTTCAACTCGCATTCATTTAAGTCACATATGATGAAGTTTTGGGGTGATGGGGGTTTGTGGAGTCCAGAGATGACAGCCAAGAAAGAATTCTTGAAGACATCTTTGGTGCAAAAAGGTGATTTTATTAAAGCATGGGGACAGAACCCATGGGCAGAAAGAGCTGCACTGGGGTCCTGATGGGTAACTCATTATACACCCTCAGGTTGGGAGGGGGTCAGGGATAGAGTAAGTCTCTTCAAGAATTTTGGAAGCGAGGTTTCCAGGACCTTGAGGGGCTAGCTGTTGCTAGGGAAACACCATTTATTACTATTCAATAAAACCTCAGTCATGAGACCTTTCGGTCATGAGACCTCTATGGGGTGGGGGTGGGGGGGGGGGTATAGGCTGGGAGTATGATTGCCAGCATACATCTTGGGGCAGTTGAGATAAAGGAAGTAGACTTACAGGATCCCCGAGGTTGGGATAATGTTAAGCTAAGGTTCTCTTTTGCCCCTAGCAAAGGGTAGAGGGAGGTCACTCTGCTGGTTTCAAGGACTTGTCAATGGGCCATAGGCAGTAAGGGAATTTCATTTTTCATTTGCCTTAGTTTCCCTCATCACCATGGCAAGCACTTAAACCCCTTCCCTTCGTTCTTGGGTAGCTGGGAGTGTCCAAGGAGTATCACACAGATCCCACCCGGGGTGGGGACAGGGGGGTGCTACCTTGGGCTTTGCCCCTCCGCCTGCCTCATGCTCCCCCATCATACAGACGATACAGAACTGGGCGCACCTTACTGGCGGAACGGACAACCTCTGTATCTAATGTACTGCAGGTACACCTAACATAACTGAAATGCCAGTAAGACCCAAAAACTTACCCAAAAACGCTCTAATCGTCCCAGCCCCGATCTACTTTCCAGCCGAATTTCTCAATATTCTGCCTGTCCTTACACTACGGCCCCACGTTATTTCCCCCAAAAAAAGCACAACACGTTCAATTCCACGTCTTTGAACGTGCTCTGGTCGCTGGAGTAAGAAACAACAAATGAAATAACTCATCATACTCCACCATGAGCATCCACTGTGAGCTAGACGCTTAGTGGGCAATCTGTATTAGCATCCTAATCTAATCTTCGCAGCCACCATACAACGTTGGTATTACTTTTCCTATTATAAGCACGTGAAAGTTGAGGCACAGAGAGAGTTTGCCTAAGAACCCGCACTACTCCCAAATTCTATTGCCTAGTAAGGAATGGCTGGGAACCCAGTTCATCTGGAAAACCCTAACTCGATGCTCAGAATCCCCCTGTCAAGTCCTCCAATCCCCAAACATTACTGATCACAAGCCTCTTGGGGGTATTCCAGCCGTTCAGCTCTCCCCAAATTCAAAGTCAGCAAAGCCTTTGGGTCAGCAGTATCTCCCTCACTCTGCTGGAAGATACTAACAGCAATCATGACTTAACTCCTTTTGCACGTCTGCTTAACAGATGATAGGTGCTCGATAACTACACGTCGAAATAAATGACTGGTCCCCTGGCAGGCCGCTATTCCACCTTTCGCGACCCAAGTGGGCAAGGGAAAGGAACCGAGCTCAGGCAGACAGTTCCGTCCTTCCCAGCCCTTCCCCGCCCCCCCTCCCCCGCGGTACTGTACGGCCAATGCATCTGTCCACTCCGCCGCAGGTAGCTCAAGGGCAAGACCAGTTACCACCCACAACTGGGTCCCCAGGGCTTAGCGCGGTACCCGGAACACAAAAACATGCCCGAAAACTGTTTAAGGGAACCGGAATCCAGTCCCCCAAACTAACTTTCTAAAACAAACTAGGGGAGAAACCGCTGCGGCTGAACAGCTTTACACGTGAGACTCTTCAGAATGAAGTGCATTCTCACTGCAGCTCCTGAAACTCTCCCCGCCCCCCCCCCCCGCCACCACCTCCACCCTCGATATCTGAGTTGACAGATTACACAGCCAGCACAAAACCTGGAAGCAAATATCACACACCGGTTTATTGACCTTGGCTCGTCTAGAGATGAGGGCGCAAGCTGCATTTCTGTCTTCGGCGCTGAGTGGGGCCACTTTTACAGGTAAGCTGCTCCGGAGCACACCTTTAGGCACTGAAAGCACTACCTGGGTGCAAAGCTGGGGTGGGGGAGGGGAGGGGTCTCGACCGCGGCCGCGCAACAGACGCTGACGTCAGCCCGGACGCTTGACCTTGCGACCCCTTCCCAGGACCCGCGGCCGCCAGCGCCGCGCCCCTCACCTCGGTTCTCCTCCTCCAGGTACCGCACCCGCAGCTCGTCCTCCGTCTTCACCTCAGAGCTGTAGCCCCTTCGCGGGGCTGAGCCCCGGCCACGGGCGCCCAGCCCCGGGCCCACATCGCCGGGCCGACCCGCGGGCCCGTCAAGGAGCCGGGCAGCCTCCACCCGGGGCCGAGCCGCGCACAGCAAGCGGCCACCAAGCGAGCGCGGCCGGCCTGCAAGGCGCCCAAGGCCCCAGGCGCCGCTGCCGCCGCCGCCGCCATCTTGTATGTTTACGGCGTGGGCCCGCGGCTGCCGCCCCGCCCCCGCCGCGCGCTCGCCGCCGCGCGCACGCCGGGCACGCCCACGTCCCGCCCCCCGGAGCCTCTCTCCGGTGCCCGTCCGCGGCCTAGGCCCCGCCCCCTCACCGCCTCGCCCCGCCCAGACCGGATGACGGAGCGTTCCGGGAGCCTCTGGCCCGGGCCTCCCCAGGCTGGCGCGCGCGGTAAAGGCTCATCCAGCAAAGGCAGGAAGAAGTAGTTTTCCCAGGCTTGGAACGGTTTAGGAGACCGTGTTCCATAAGAACTCCACGCTCTCCCCGGCATACGCCCTGGGGTCCCAGCTTAGCTGCAAAGGTGAGCTGAAATGTTTGAGCTCCCGTTTGGCTGGCTGGGTAGCAGCTCTGCGCCGGACTCCCGTTTACCCCTGTATGTAAGAGGCACAGGTCATCCGTTAAACGTGCCCGTGAACATCCTCAGGGCATGCTGCGCGGAGTTCAGGAAGGGGGTGGGAACAGCAGGTGGACTGGTAAGCAGAGTCCTGGTGAGGCACCGTGGTCTTGACAAAATGGGCTCAAGCCAAACCGTCTGCTGAGGCGGGACTGAGAGCATATGGCTGTCCCCTCGGCCTCAAGCGCAGAATGTCAATTCCTCGTGTAGGTGTTCATCAGAGGAGTTTGAAATGTTCTCCTGCCTGGTTTCTCTCCGATCTCAGCCAAGACAAGGTGTGCTTAGGAGGACTGTTTGAAAAGTGTGCTGCTATGAGCATACTCCCACTGCCACGCACATTTCTGCCGTAGGTCGACCACACGTTTGGATCCTGAGCAAAACCTTCTTCCACGTTATATACCTTCAGCTCTGCCCAGAGTGGAAAGAAAAAGCCAGCTGGGTCCCATGAGTGCATCTGCTGTGCGGCTGCTGTTGAGGGCACCTTTTATTCTACCTTCTGTAAAGTGCCACTTCTGAAATTTCTCTTGAAGCAGAGGACAAGGAAAAACTTTGCTTCTTCTTATATCTTTCCCTTTCCTTTCCGTGTTTTTGGTTTTTTTTCAGGAATACCTTGATCAGTTTATTGAAGTGATTTTTCATGTATGTGTAAAAGTTATGTATGATTTTAAAATGTATATCTGACACCCCTTTTGGTAAGCATAAAAAATCCTAAGTGATAAAAAGTTCATCTTTCCCCTTTTCTGATACTCATGTTCACTTTGGTGCTGAGAAACTCAGGAATTTTATTTATAGCTCAGCTGTTGGGATTACTGTACAATCTAAATTATTGTACACTTTTATTAGATGCTAATTACTTTGATATCTTTATGTTGGCTCATCAACAGATTATAAATTCAAATACAGGTGTTCCAGAACACCTGACATAATGCTATTTAAAATAATATAATCTTGGGGCGCCTGGGTGGCTCAGTCGGTTGAGCGTCTGACTCTTGATATCAGCTCAGATGGTGATCTCTCCTGCTGAGATCGAGTCCTGCGTCAGGCTCTGCGCTGACCACGTGGAGCCTGCTTGGGATTCTCTCTCTCCCTGTCTCTCTGCCCCTCCCCTGCTCTTGCTCTCTCTCAGAATAAATAAATAAATAAACCTTAAAGTAATACAACCTCATACAAACTTCCAGTTGTAAAACAGATAAGTCACAGAAAGTGCAGGGCAGGGATAATAGTCAATAATACTGTAGGAACATTGTATAGCAACAGATAGTAACTACACTTACTGTGGTGATCTTTTGTGATTCATATAATTGCCAAATAACTATGTTTTACACCTGAAACTAACATCACATTTTTTAAAAGACAGATAAAAAAAAATTTAATTGAGTGCTATGATGCTAAATAAAATATTATAGGGGCGCCTGGGTGGCGCAGTCAGTTAAGCGTTCGACTTCAGCCAGGTCACGATCTCGCGGTCCGGGAGTTCGAGCCCCGCGTCAGGCTCTGGGCTGATGGCTCGGAGCCTGGAGCCTGTTTCCGATTCTGTGTCTCCCTCTCTCTCTGCCCCTCCCTCGTTCATGCTCTGTCTCTCTCTGTCCCAAAAATAAATAAACGTTGAAAAAATATATATATATTATTAAAGAAAGAAGCAAGTAGGGGCACCTGGATGGCTCAGTCGGTTAAGTGTCCAACCTCGGCTCAGGTCATGATCTCGCAGTTTGTGGGTTCGAGCCCCGCGTCAGGCTCTGTGCTGACAGCTCAGAGCCTGGAGCCTGCTTCAGTTTCCGTCTCCCTCTCTCTGCCCCTCTCCCACTCACGCGTGTTCTCTCTCTCTCTCTGTCTCAAAAATAAATAAACATTAAAAAATTGTTAAAAAAGAAGCAAGTAGATGAGAACTACTGTTTGGTTGCTTTAAAGAGCTATGTAATCTCTCTTTTGCCCCAATAATTGAATCTAATTACAGTGATCGTCTAGAAGATTTTATTGTAGAACCAGGAATGTTACACACTGAAATTACCACACTGCACAGCGTAGGGAATAATAGTCGCTGGTTCTGGAGGAGGGTTGTGTGGTGACAGATGGCAGCTATACTGTGGTGAGCAGGGCATAAGGTATAGAAGGCAACATAGAGACTCTAGCTCCTTCCTGAACAGTTGTGACTCTGGTTCTTACTGAAAGCAGTCGTAAGCATGTCCCAGTCTGTGAGGATTGGTTCTTCAAAGCTGATGCAAATAACAGATATCACCATGACCATTACAGCATGTCAAGTCAGACGCACTCGGCTTTGGATCCGATCTCAATAATTGCTTCACAAGTTATTTAAAGACTCTGTGCTTCCATTTCTCCATTTGTAATGCAGCTAGTATGATATCTGTTTCCACTCACGAGTTCTTTAACTCCAGTTTCTTCATCTGTAAAATGGGAGGGATTGTGCCCGTGTTTTATAGGCTTGATGAAATCAGCATACAAAATCTTTGGCATGAGGAAACGAGAAGAGATTAGATACTATTAACTACCACTTACCAGCTTCCTTCTTAGTCCACTTCAGACATTTAGACACGTTATTTTACTTAATGTCCAGACAACTTTGAAGTTGGTATTATTACCCCATTTTGCAGATGAGGGCACTGAGATCAAGTTACTTAATCCAACTCTGCTGCTAGTATGTCGCGAAGCCGGAATTTGAACCTTGATGTATCTGACTCCGATCCCCATGTTCTGAATCACCGTTTGCACAGTCTCTCCCTAACTGTTAAGACGCCCAATGAAATTTAATTCCCTCTTGTTCCTTTCTCTTTTTCAGTAAAAGATGTGCACCAGGAGCAGAGTAGGAGCCATTCACAAGAGGCATCAGTTTGGGAGAGGAAGGTAGGGCCGGAGTTTTGGGTATCCGGTTACTATTACTTGCCATCTGTCCATAGGACTGGCCCCCTGGCCTCCAGCAAGCTCGCGGCTGACAGTCGTTTTGATTTGCCACCTCCTTGACATTTTTCTAAGGCTTACTTCTATGTAATATGAAATGGGTATGATTCAGAGTGGCCAACCCTGAGCTCTTAGAATACAGCCAGGCCTGAATGGCAGAAGCCACCCCTTGTAGAACACAGCTCTGTTGCACAAAACACGCAGGAGAACGTAGGTGTCCCTGGTAAAATGGACACTTGCCGACATGTTTCCAACCACGGGTGGAGAGACAAACTAGTCCAGCAAAAGCTATGTGAGGAACAAAGCGGAACTCTGGACTTTTGGAAAAGGAGAGTATATTTTAAAAACTATCTTGCCTGAGGGGCGCGTGGGTGGCTCAGTCCGACTTCAGCTCAGGTCATGATCTCGCAGTTCATGAGTTCGAGCCCCGCGTCGGGCGCTGTGCTGACAGCACAGAGCCTACTTCACATCCTCCGTCCCCCTCTGTCTCTCCGGCCCTCCCCCGCTTGCACTCTCTCAAAACTAAGTAAAGTGTTACAAAGAAAAACTATCTTGCCCCAAGCAATTGACAAGCGAGTAGTATATTAGCGGAAAGGCTGGGCCACTGTATCAGAGACCCCATGGATGTGATGGCTTAGACAAGAATGTTAGCAGGCCGGACACGTAGGATGGCTTTGCCGCCTTCGACATGGGGCCTTCGTCTCTAGGTGTGAAGTGGCTGCTCCCTGGGCCCAGCAAGGCAGACGACATGAGGGGACGTCCCAGCTCTAGAGTTGGCACCTGTCCCTTTTACCCCTTTCCGCAGGTCACACCTGGGAGCAAAATGGGCCTAAAAAAACATCCTCGTGTGGGCCAACCATGTACCCAGCTACGATTGTATCACTGGGTGCAAAGGGGATCACAGATAGTCAGGAACACAGTCTGCCACAGGGTTTTTGAATTTATGTTTTTAAGCCAAAATTTTGGTGAATCCTGAGCTAAAGGTTCACAAGCCCTTAAAATGTGAAAGGTTTCACAAGAAACAGTTGGGACTGTGAACTGAAGACCTCTTTCAACGCAAGCTCCCTGGGAATGATTGCTATTATATCTTCAGGATTGAAGATACAACATAAAAGATAGGTACAAGAAAGTGTGTATAGGGGCGCCTGGGTGGCTCAGTCGGTTAAGTGTCCGACTTCAGCTCAGGTCATGATCTCACAGTTTGTGGGTTCGAGACCCACGTCGGGCTCTGTGCTGACAGCTCGGAGCCTGGAGCCCGCTTCGGATTCTGTGTCTCCTTCTCTCTCTGCCCCTCCCCCACTCGTGCTCTGTCTCTCTCTGTCTCTCAAAAGTGAACAAACGTTAAAAAAAAGTTTTTCTAAAAGAAACTGTGTATACCCTGTTAAATCTTAATGACCTACCTACACAGCAACACACAGGTACACTTGTAATCTACATGTTCTATGATATAAAACTATGAGACGATGATAGAAAGAATATGTATACGATTGTGTTCAAGGTCACATGGTTGTGTTAATTTTAATGTAGAGCTCTTTAAGTACTAAATAGGCATTTTAAGTATTTATAACTTTAAGGCACAAAAAATGGTCACGGTACATTCAAAGAGGGGTGCAAAATTTTACGCGTGCTTTAGTACCAAAATAAAAATCACAACAGCCCCTCTGAATTTCTTTGGGCCTCTTTTTAATGCTTTTAGATAGTCTTGTTTTTCAAGGGTTCTCTAAGTCTCCCGAGTGGATTTCCTCCAGAAGCTCTCCCTTTCCCACCTACCCTGAATACTCACCTCCAAGAGGGAATGATTGAATGGCAAACCCAATAAACCCCATGCCCCAAGTCTTGGAAGGTTCCAGTAAGCCTCACCCGAGGACATTGTCCCCACAGAAACAGTATGGTAGGGGACACCCTCTGAGAAGGCCTCTTGACCAGACACTGCACTCCACACCCTACCAAGATTTTGCAGGTTCCACTCATAAGTACCAACAATGACCACATGTGCCTATGAGCTCCCTCCACCTACGAGGCAAAAGATAGGTGTTGCACAAACAGGGAAACTGAGGCTTTAAATTGCTGAGAGTTACATAGCTATACATTACAGAGCGAAGCCTCAAATAATCGACTCTAGAATCCGAATTATTCATTGTTACCTTGTATCATCTGCTTTTCTCAAGTGATCCTCAGGGCTCTGCCCTACCCTTCCCACCTCCCACTGCCAGCTGTGGGGAACTTGACCAAACTCCTCTGTTATCCTCCTCTATGGAAAGCTTACCCTCTGCATTAGATCCTCTGTGGTCATAATTTCCCAGATACTGCCTCTTCCTCCTGCCAATCCCTTAGTGGCCATTTTTGTGTGACTCATACACACAAACATACGTGCACATGTACACTAGGCTCTGAAGACACAGGCCACCATGTAGGCTGGGAGGGATGGGGACATTGGGGGATGATCAAGTATACGTGGCTTCTTTGGGGGTGATGGAGATGTTCTAAAATTGAATAGCGATGGTTGCATAACTGTAAGAATATCCTAAAAACCATTCAATTGGGGGCGCCTGGGTGGCGCAGTCGGTTGGGCGTCCGACTTCAGCCAGGTCACGATCTCGCGGTCCGAGAGTTCGAGCCCCGCGTCGGGCTCTGGGCTGATGGCTCAGAGCCTGGAGCCTGTTTCCGATTCTGTGTCTCCCTCTCTCTCTGCCCCTCCCCCGTTCATGCTCTGTCTCTCTCTGTCGCAAAAATAAATAAACGTTGAAAAAAAAAATTAAAAAAAAAAAACATTCAATTGTACATTCTATTTGTTTAATTTACGTATGTATTTTTTTTTAATTTTTTTTTCCAACGTTTTATTTATTTTTGGGACAGAGAGAGACAGAGCATGAACAGGGGAGGGGCAGAGAGAGAGGGAGACACAGAATCGGAAACAGGCTCCAGGCTCTGAGCCATCAGCCCAGAGCCCGACGCGGGGCTCGAACTCACGGACCGCGAGATCGTGACCTGGCTGAAGTCGGACGCCAAACCGACTGCGCCACCCAGGCGCCCCAATTTACGTATGTATTTTGAGAGAGAGAGAGAGCAGGCGAGGAGCATAGAGAGAGGGAGGGAGAGAATCCCAAGCAGGCTTGGAGCCGTCAGCACAGAGCCTGACGTGGGGCTTGAACCCACAAACCGTGAGATTGTGGCCTTACCCGAAACCAAGAGTCAGACATTTAACTGACTGAGCCACCCACGTGCCCCTGGATTGTACATTTTAAATGGATGAATTGTATGGTATGAGAATTATGTCTTAATAAAAAGAGGATATGGATTATGGCTTCTTCAATAGACGGCTGATTCTGTATCTCAGACAGAGAAAACACAAGGCAAGCCCAGAATATCTTATTGTGCGAGAATACAGTGAGATGCTCAAAGAATGGCAGAGGTGAGAAAGGACACAGACTGAAAGCGATCCTTCTGGCCAAATCTGGGACAAGTGGAGCTTCGGTATGAATAATGCCAGCAATGGATACTAACATTTAGATTTTTTTTTCTTAAGTCAGTGGACAATTGAGTAAATGGTGGAGGCCAGTTTCTCCCTGCTGGAGTGGGAGAACACAGATAAGCCAGTGGGGCAGGCAGGTGGGGGGGGGGGGGGTGGGGGGAAGGGGGAGCTGCTGCTAGGATCACCCATGTGATAAAGGAATGGCATTGGAAACATCAGTGTAAACTCACATTTAGCTTAGTATAGATGCAGATGATTACAATAGAAATATTTAGATACGTGCGTATACATTGGTTAGTATGTACACATATATGTCCTTGCTCTCAGCTAAGATGACCCCGAAGCAATGGCAGCTCAGTAGCAATGAGCACACTTAGTGCCCAGATCTTGGCTTCTAATACCATTCTTCGGTAAAAGCGCTCCTTGGAGAAATGGCTGGTTTTAGGATGGGGCATTATAGAACATTTACAAGATGAGCCTGAAGGATGTGGTAGAGCCAGAAGGTACGAAAGTGCTAAACAAAACAAAACAAAAACCCACAATCATGGGAATATGTCAAAGAGACTCGGAAACCAAGTGAAAGACCTCCCCAATGGCCAGATGCAGAACAAGTTGAAACAAAATAAATAAATAAAGGAGTGTAGGATCATAAACCAAAGTGGAAAATAAGTATTCATAAATCCCATTGATCTAAATAAATGCTTGAATAAACAAATGGGAAAGAAGAGACAAATCTCCAACGCAGAATTCCAAATAACTTACATAGACACTCTGCCCCCAGGGAGGAGGAGTGTAACCACTATTTAAATGTGGGCTGCACACTTCCTCTCCATTCTGCTGTTAAACCCATCCAGTGAATTTTTTTTAATTTTTTTTTTTAACGTTTATTTATTTTTGAGACAGAGAGAGAGCATGAACAGGGGAGGGTCAGAGAGAGGGAGACACAGAATCCGAAACAGGCTCCAGGCTCTGAGCTGTCAGCACAGAGCCCGATGCGGGGCTCGAACTCACAGACCGTGAGATCATGACCTGAGCCGAAGTCAGCCGCTTGACCGACTGAGCCACCCAGGCACCCCTCCAGTGAATTTTTTAAACTTCAGAGCTGTAGATTGCTGAGATTTCTTAATCAATCACTTATTCTGAGCACATTTCCATTTAAAATTTTGAGCATATTTATAATAGCTGCTTGTCTGCTAATTCATTTAATTTATTTTTTAATTTACATCCAAGTTAGCCTATGGTGCAACAGTGATTTCAGGAGTAAATTCCTTAATGCTCCTTACCCATTTAGCCCATCCGCACAACCCCCCACAACCCCTTTAGTAACCCTCTGTTTGTTCTCCACATTTAAGACTCTCTTATGTTTTGTCCCCATCTTTGTGTTTATATTACTTGTCTGCTAATTCAAACATCTGGATCATCTTGAGGTCTGTCTCCATAGTTTACATTTTCGCTTGTGCAGAAGCTCTGGAAAGTATGGTTTGCAGGCTCCTGAAGTTCCTCAAGATGCTTTCTGGGGGACTGCAAGGTCAACACCATTTTCATAATAATACTAAGATGTTATCTGTCTCAGTGTGTTGACATTGGCATTGATGGTGCAAAAGCAGTTGTCCATAAGACCACTGGCACGTTAGCATGAATCAAGGCAGTAGCACTAAACTGTACTATTGGCTAGTTACTTAAGAATTTCTTTGATAGGGGCACCTGAGTCACTCAGTTGGTTGATTGTCTGACTTCAGCTCAGGTCATGATCTCGCAGCTTATGAGTTCGAGCCCCACAACAGGCTCTGTGCTGACAGCACAGAACCCACTTCCGATCCTCTGTCCCCCTCTTTGCACCCCTCTCTCAAAAACTAAATAAATATTTAAAAAAAGAACTTCTTTGATAAAGCCAGATAAACTATTAGTTTCTTTAAATCTCAACCTTTGAGTACACATCTTTTTAATATTCCTTGTCACAAGATGTGACTCACGCATGAGTCACTTCTGCGGCACAATGAAGCAGATAGAAAAAGTACTTATGTGGTTGATTCAGCAGAACTAGCTGACTCTTTCATGAAACATCATTTCTAATTGAAAAAAACAATAGGTTGTGGCATCTGGGTGGCTCAGTCGGTTAAGCATCTGACTCCTGATTTCTGCTCATGTCATGATCCTACAGCTTGTGGGTTTGAGCCCCCCATCAGGCTCTGCTCTGTCAGTGCAGAGCACACTTGGGATTCTCTCTCTCCCTCGCTCTCTGCCCCTTCCCCACGGTGCTCTCTCTCAAAATAAATAAATAAACATTAAAAAAAAGAAAAGAACAATAGGCAGTCCCACTGTTCTCTCAAAATTTAGCATTTGATAGATATTTTCTAAAAAAAAAAAAAAAGTCATGTGAGTGTATAACTTCAAAGAAAGTGACAATATTTTTTGCCCACAATAAAATTTGAAATTTCAAGTGAAAATTGGAATTTTGAAAAACTTGTATCCACTATCATGAGCATTAGAGTTTCCTGATATGTAAAGATTTGCCTGATGAGATCAGTAATGATATTAGTGAGTTATTTTTTTTTTAACATTGAACAATGAAGTGTGCCAATATTTGAAAGATCTACATAACTCAATGAGTCAGTATTTTACAAGTGGCCAAAGCTAATGTTGTAAACTGTGCATGAATAAAAGATCCCCATTAAAAGTGCAGTATAAAATAATGGATTTTAATAGAATAGAATGTGAAATACAGCAGACTATAATATAGCTTCAAATTCCACACTGCAACAAACATTTAAGAAACTAGCACTTGTCAAATGTTAGCATAGTATAAAAGAATATCCACAATTATCTGGAAAGGCTATTAAAATATTTCTATCTTGGGGCGCCTGGGTGGCGCAGTCGGTTAAGCGTCCGACTTCAGCCAGGTCACGATCTCGCGGTCCGTGAGTTTGAGCCCCGCGTCAGGCTCTGGGCTGATGGCTCAGAGCCTGGAGCCTGTTTCCGATTCTGTGTCTCCCTCTCTCTCTGCCCCTCCCCTGTTCATGCTCTGTCTGTCTCTGTCCCAGAAATGAATAAATGTTGAAAAAAAAATTTTTTTTAAATATTTCTATCTTTCCAACCATGGGAGCCACATTATCTTCATAACCTAAACAAAACCAAAATATTGCAATAGGGTGAATGTAGAAACAAATTTAGGAGTCTTGCTCACCTTCCATTAAGATAGACATCAAAGAAATTTGAGAAAATATAAGCAACACCCCTCTTTTCATTCATTGTTTCTGTTTTGGAAAATAATAGTTATTTTCCACGAATGTGGGTTATTGATGTAAACATACATGAGATTTGTTCTTGGTTTTTTTTTTGAATTAATAAATATCTTCAGATTTTGTCACTTTTAATTTCTCATGTAAATATCAATAGATACAGTATGCATAACAAAATCCTGTTAGGATCCTCAGTAATTTTTGAATGTAAAGGGGCCCTCGGTTCAAAAAGTTTGAGAGATACTGCTTTCAATATGGGTCATGTTTTACTGTTTATTCATGTGTGTAATAATTTTGGGTTATATTCTGGACATTATGTGACAGACTATAGACTCTGGATTCTGTCGTTCACCTGAATAGTATGATTATTTTGTTTTAGCAGGTGGTTAACTTATCTGAACATGAACTCTGCCTCTCTCACAGTGGGCAGTGCTGTGATCTTTCGTTGGTTCTTTTAGCCTTAGCTGTGTTGCTTGGAATCATCTATGCTCATGCATCAAGGGCCAGCCAGAGATTTGGGCAGCATTTACACACATAATTTGGGGCACCTGCTCCGTAGCTCCATCCTTCCTGAGACTTCTCCCTTTATTTTCCAGCTTTTGTGGTTGCCCCAAAGTTTCTCCTCTGATATCTCAACCGGTACATCTGCAGGTGTCTTAGCTTTAGCCTCCATGAATAGTGCACACTGAGGCTCGTCCTCACGCAAAAAGCTGTAAAAGCGGGAAGCTCATGAGAACTGTACCTTTCTTCTAACCGTCAATTCCCCTCCAGTTCCTTCCTGCGCTCCCCTCTGCAGTGCCTCCACATGGTTGTTCTGTAAATTTTGCCCCGTATGAGTTACTCTGCCAATACCGGGACAGAACTCCAAACAAAGGCAGAAATGACTCAGTTGTACTTCTGAGGGGGAAAAAAAAAATGTTTCCTGTATTTGATATCACAATACCTAGGATCTTTTAGCAAGTTGCTTAGAAAATAGAGTCAGCAGGGAAGGGAGACTTCTCTCATTCCTCTTGTACATTTTTTTTTTCTACCATTTACATTTTTTAAACCATATTCAGTCATTCTTTGATCATTTTAAAACAATAAAAAAACAAAAGGAAGAGAAGTTGAAAATATATTGCAGACAGGCGCCAGGGTGGCTCAGTCAGTTGAGCATCTGACTCTTGATTTTGGCTCAGGTCATGACGTCACAGTTCGTAGGTTTGAGCCCCACATCGGGCTCCGTGCTGACAGTGTGGAGCCTGCTTAGGATTCCCTCTCCTTCTCTCTCTGCCCCTCCCCTGCTCTCTCTCTCTCCCTCTCTCAAAATAAATAAGTAAACTTTCGGGGCGCCTGGGTGGCTCAGTCGGTTAAGCGGCCGACTTCGGCTCAGGTCATGATCTCGCGGTCCGTGAGTTCGAGCCCCGCGTCGGGCTCTGTGCTGACGGCTCAGAGCCTGGAGCCCGTTTCAGATTCTGTGTCTCCCTCTCTCTGACCCTCCCCCATTCATGCTCTGTCTCTCTCTGTCTCAAAAATAAATAAACATTAAAAAAAAATTTTTTTTTAATAAATAAATAAATAAATAAATAAGTAAACTTTAAAATATGTATATTGCAGAAACTAAGGTCACTTTTTCAGGTAACAGCATGGCAAGAGCATGCCCTCTGGATTCAAACTACCTAAGTTTCACCAGCAGCGATCCCTCTTGTTAGCAGTGTAAGCTTGAGCAGTGGACCTTCATCTGTAAGATGGGGAGAATAGTATTATTCCCTCTCTACAGTTGTTTGAGGATTAAGTGAGATTATAGATATAAAGCACCGAGTGCTTTATGTTACAAACATTGTCTAAGTATTAGCTGTTATTATTATTACTTTTAAGAGACAGTTTCTTTAGCATTGAGCTATGGTCCCTAAGACAATATACATTGAGGTAGGATAAAAAATATTAGGACTTCTGCTTATATCTTACCCCTTTCCATAACTTTTATTTGTGCGTGTTTATGTGCACACACATGGAATTATATGCTTAAAATTTTTTGCCCTCTTCCTGATGGCATGTGTGATTAAAAAAAAAAAAAAAATTAGAGACTATTGGCTCAGAGATTTAATCAAAACCCAGAAGCATACTTATACTCTCCAAGAAGCATTTTCATTCTCAAAATGAAGCTTCTTTCATTGGAGACCACAAAATATCTTTAAATCATTAATTAATTATTTTAAGTTTGCCCACCTGTCCTGGGGGATGGGAACATGCCCACTTTGGACTGTGGTCCAAAAAGCCAGTGTGCTACATTTATCTGCAACCCCAGCAGTCAATGAAAGTTCCTTTGTCAAATCCCCAGATCGAGAACAGCGTGTTGCCTGGGATACTTAGTTTATATTAAGCAACCAAATTTATAAATAATTCAGGAAATGAGACAGACCTTGTTTGAATAAGCAACATTCCTATAGACGTGCCCAATAGCAAAACTATGTATGTCATCTCATCTAAAGTCACCTGACAATCATGTATCTCCAAATTAGAAAGCCCAGTTAAGTTAAATGGGGGCTTGGGAGACATGGAAGGAAGACCTGACTTTTAATCCCCAGTCGTCAACAACAGCGCAAGCCTCTGTATTTCCCCACACATTTGTCACATGTTATGTCTGCGATTGGCTGCCACTCAGGAGGCGGATGCAGGGTACGCACCACGCTGGAGACTTTGTCTTTTTTCTACAAAACAGGTCGTGGTAGTAGTTAGGAGAAAGGAGAGACAATGTCAAAGTTTCGCTGGGGGGTAATCATCACGTTGAAAGAGAAAGAGAAGGAGAAAGTCCCCCAATATCCTACTCATCACACCGATTGCTTTTTAAACAACTGAGATGTCTCCTTCAAGTACTAGATGCATTGGGGTGTAGAGCCCAAGGGCCAGACAGCCCAGTCTGGAATCCTTGTGATTGATGACAGTGTATCATAACCCAGCAAATGTCCTGGAATCTTCTGGCCTTTAGAGCCCAAAGTCATTTTCAGCCCCAAAGAGAAAGGCAATTTTATCTCCTACTAAATATGAGAGTAAGAACATGTGTTTTTAACAGACACATCCCTGTAATGCTGCTGGTGCATGGGTTAGCTGGGGAAAATGTAACCCAGAGACACATACCGAGTTTCGTTATTTGGGGTCGAACACTCATCTTTTTCAAGTCTGTAGGCCAGGATTGATTTCTAAATTACGTCGAAGAATGTCTCTGGCTCTTTGGGACCAATACCTGATTACCGCTAGATTGTAAGATCCAGGAGCATCGTCCCTTGTACCTCATACAGGCCATAGTATCCCAGGTCCTCTGTAGTGCCCGAGACAAATTAGATGCTTGAAAATATTTGTTCTTCTTGTTGAACAAATGAAAATAAGGTCTGTGGCTTCCCATGAAGTCAGAACTAGGCTGAACCCCATGCCCCCCAAATTACTTAATTTTAGTAGTATCTCAAGACCCAACATTTTGCTTTAAACTTTTTTTAAATTTTTTTGTATTTATTTTTGAGAGAGAAAGAGAGACAGAGCACAAGTGGGGGAGAGGCAGAGAGAGGGGGAGACACAGAATCGGAAGCAGGCTCCAGGCTGCGAGCTGTCAGCACAGAGCCTGACGCGGGGCTCGAACTGGTGAACCGCGAGATCGTGACTTGAGCCGGAGTCGGACACTAAACCGACTGAGCCACCCAGGCACACCCCCACACAACAACAGGCTTTTAAGCTAGAATTGTAGAGTATATAGTGTTGATCTGTTACTGTTGTAATAATTCTCACAGTATCAATAATTACATTATTCTTTCTTTAATTATAGCATTTTTAAACATTTCATTCTTCAGTGGGGTCCATGAATAAAATGACAATATTTAAAGATATTTTTATTTATTTATTTTTTTTTATTTAAAAAAAATTTTTTTTTTCAACGTTTATTTATTTTTGGGACAGAGAGAGACAGAGCATGAATGGGGGAGGGGCAGAGAGAAAGGGAGACACAGAATCGGAAACAGGCTCCAGGCTCTGAGCCACCAGCCCAGAGCCCGACGCGGGGCTCGAACTCGCGGACCGCGAGATCGTGACCTGGCTGAAGTCAGACGCCCAACCGACTGCGCCACCCAGGCGCCCCTAAAGATATTTTTAGATGTCTGAGATATCTACACATTCTAGGCTGTTTTTTAGTTAAAAGATTATTTCGACTTTTTACCTTAAATATCACAGATTGCAGTACCTATAAGTGTGTGTGACAGACTTAAATGCTATGATCAGTGTATTCTTCTGCAAGCAATGTGGTATTCATTAATTCTGGTAACTTTCAGAATAAGATTGAGTTGCCCAGGAAATTCTGCTACAATTTTGTTGCTAAAAATGTAACAACTAATCATCTCGACATTGTGTGTGCAGTCAGAACACAGGGCTCCCGTACCCAGGTACAGAGCTCCAAGAGCTTGGAACACCACTTGTATCATTGATACTATGAATGGTTTTCCGCTCTCAAGTATTGGGTGAGTTTGCAGAACTGATGGGCAATTCACACCTTATGCCGGTGGTTCTCAGCCCCTAGCAGAACAATAGAATTACCTAGGAAGCTTAACTAAGAATGATGATAATAATACACATGTCTATGCAGTCATCTCTTCCCTAACAGAGTACTGGATATCCTAATTTTGTCCCTTGGGAGGTCTGTTTGGCATCTGTTTGGTATCATTTTACATTGGGAAGTCTCTTTGGTATCTGGTACCATTTTGTATTGAGGTTCTTTTTTTCCCCCCACTTCTAGAAACCCTATTTCTGCTGTATAGTTTATGAAGCCACCTGAAAATGATAAGTCTAAATAGCTGTGATTAGTCCGTGGCATTTAATCAGAATGGAGAAGAGTGGAACCCTCCATTTGGGTATATTGAGTCAATGATGGTCCAGAGGGAAGGAAGTTATGTTCAGTAAGGATATTGACAAATGCCCAGGACCTTTGGTTTCTTTTGTAGAGTATGTATTATAGTTGCCACCAAATTAAAAAGGTTTCATATCTAAGAACAAACATCAGTTCTTGAACAGTTTTGCCTCAATCATTATACACAAACCCAAGTATCTTCTGTTGAACTGGAAAAGCAAACAATAATTGAAACACTCATGTTGATGACATTTTAACACCATGTAATTAATCACTTTCTCTTTTTTGAGCTGCCAGTTTTGTTTTCACTGTAGACCTAGATCAGGGAAGGGCAATATCAAAAGAGTCATCAAACATTTAATCACATCAAGATATGAACATATGTCAGAGTTTTCTAAAGATAAGAAATTATTAAAACCAGAAAAGCAAGGTTTAAACTAAGCATACTGGTAAGTAAATATAGCTTTTTAGAAATGAGGAACTTTTGTTTAAAATGATTCAAGATGGGGCTCCTGCTGGCTCAGTCGGTTAAGTATCCCACTCTTAATTTTAGCTCAGGTCCTGAGCTTACAGTCCATGGGTTCAAGCCCCACGTCAGGCTCTGCTCTGACAGTGTGGAGCCTGCTTGGGATTCTCTCTCTCCCTCTCTCTCTGCTCCTCCCCCACTTGTGCTCTCTCTGTCTCAAAATAAATAAATAAACGTAAAATAATAATAATAATAATAGAAATAAAATAAAATAATTCAAGAAATCAGTGCTACAAACAGAACAGCCTCCTGAAACTCTGCTTTTCAGTAGATAAGAGTTAACTGTGGGGTTGTGTCTTCCACTGGAGACAAAGGACTCTTTTGTTGTTTCCTGTTTTCTTTAGAGCACACTGTATATTCAAAGATCAAAGTAATATTTATCTGAACTGTTTGTTCTCTTTATCATTCATAAGCTTTTTCAGTCAAACACATTTTAATGTGCATGTTTATTTATTTAAATACACACAAATGTACATATGTGTAGTTAGATAACAATTTAAAGTCTTAATTTCAGCCTTTTAAAACAAATTAACAGTAGCAAATGTAGGGTAACAGGCAGTATATATCCCACCTACATTTACCGCCTTAATTGGAACTTCACCGAAAGCAAGTATGTACTAATAGAGTGATCGATCATTTTTGTAATCTGTATGCATTTTAATCACCAAAGATTTCAGATGACAACGTTATTTATTAACTTAATATTAGTCCCAGGGGTTAAAATCAAAAGATCTCAAGAATTATATCTAAAGTTTCACATAATCCTCAACTTTAAAAACAAAGAGGTGATGTTTAAAAGTCATATGCAGAGGGGCACCTGGGTGGCTCATTCAGTTAAGTGCCCAGCTCTTGGTCTCCACTCAAGTCATGATCTCACAGTGCATGAGATCGAGCCCCACATCAGGCTCCGCGCTCACAGTATGGAGCCTGCTTGTGATTTTCTCCCTCCCTCTCTTTCTCTGCCCCTCCCCACTTGCCCTCCATCTCTCAAAAGTAATAAATTTAAAAAAATAGTTTAAAAAATCACATGCAGATAGCAGAAGTGAAATAACCATGTTAAAATGATCTGCATTATTTTTTGGAGTTTATAAAAACCCATTGTTTTTATAAAACAGGAGTTATTTCTTAATTTAGTTAAATACACATGTTTGTATTTTCATGCCTGAAAATATCGTACGTAAAGAATAATTTATCTGACCCACAAAACCAACAGAGGATATTCATAAGGTTTAAAATAATGAGGTTAGGGGCACCTAACTGGCTCAGTTGGTTAAATGCCGACTCTGGATTTCTGCTCAGGCTGTGATCTCATGGTTTGTGAGTTCCAGCCCTGCATCGGGCTTTGTGCTGTCAGCGAGGAGCCTCCTAGGGATTCTCTCTCTCTCTCTCTCTCTCTGCCCCTCCCCTCTTTGTGCTCACTCTCTTGCTCTCAAAAATGAATAAACTTTAAAAACATAAAGTAATGAGGTCAGAGAGAAGATGCGCAGCCCTTTTTTAACTCAGAATTGCCAAACTGATATAATTTGCCCAAGAATTCAGGCAAAACAGCAATATTTCTCCTGCAGCTTTTAATACAATTTATATACCTCTGCACTTACCAACAACATTTTTGAACTTGTTTAACTTACAGCTAATAGTATTGATTTTTAAAAGAACTTTTTCTGCATTTTGGGCGGTCCAGGTGTGCAGACGCTTCATCATTGTGACAGATCTCCTCTTGGCCACTTTCCTGAGAGAGGGAGTTATGTTGAAACACCAGCACCCTTAAAACCTTAGGAGTTTCTTTTGTTGGGCAACCTATTTTGTTGTTGTTGTTGTTGTCGTGCTCGGATCGAGGTTCTATTTATTTTTTAAGCTTTATTTATTATTTATTACTGAAGTGTCGTTGACGTACAATGTTATATTAGCTTCAGGTGTACAACATACTGATTCTACAATTCTCTCCATTACTCAGTGCTCCTCATGATGAACGTAGGTACCCCTGCCACCACCTAAGGTTATTACAATCCTATTGATTCTACGCCCAAAGCTGTACTTTTCGTCTCTGTGACTTATTTAGTTTACAACCGGAAGTTTGTGCCTCTTGATCCCCTTCACCTGTTTCACCCATCCCTCCGCCCACCTCCCCTCTGGCAGCCACCAGTTTGTTCTCTGTATTTCAGAGTCAGTTTGTTGTTTCATTTGCTTGTTTGTTCACTTGTTTACTTTTTATTTTTTAATGTTTATTTTTGAGAGAGACAGAGAAAGAACGCAAGCAGGAGGGGCGGAGAGAGAGGGAGACACAGAATCCGAAGCAGGCTCCAGGCTCCGAGCTGTCAGCACAGAGCCCAACGCGGGGCTCGAACCCACAAACCGTGAGATCATGACGTGAGCCAAAGTCGGACGCTTAACCCACGGAGCCACCCAGGCGCCCCTGTTTTGTTTTTTAGATTGCACATTTAAGTGAAATCATACGGTATTGTCTTTCTCTGACCTATTTCACTTGGCATAACACCGTCTGGGTTCATCCATGTTGTTGCAAATGGCAAGCTTCCATTCTTTTTATGGCTAAGTACTATTCCACTGTGTGTGTGTGTGTGTGTGTGTGTGTGTGTATACCACCTCTTTATTCATTCATCTATTGAAAGACATTTGATTGCTTCCATATTTCGGCTATTGTAACTAATGTTGCAACAAGCATAGGGTTGCATACATCTTTTTGAATTAATGTTTTTGTGTTCTTCGAGTAAATGGCCAGTAGTGGAATTACTGGATCCTAGGATATTTCCACTTTTAGTTTTTTTTAAGTTTATCTATTTATTTTTGAGTGAGAACCAGCGTGCACACATGCACACAAGCAGGGGAGGGGCAGAGAGGGAGGATCCCAAGCAGACTCAAACCCACAAACCATGAGATCATGACCTGAGCCAAAATCAAGAGTCAGGCACTTAATTGACTGAGCCCCCCCCCCCCCCGGCGCCCCCTCTGGTTTTAATTTTTTAACGAACCTCCATACTGTTTTCCACAGTGGCTGCACTGGTTCACATTCCCATTTTTAATTGATGCTTCTTAACTCTCTCTAGGCCGAATGAGTCCAAGGAACGTCCTGTACTTCCCACTTGGAGAGAAGGGGGAGCAGAAGCCCCCCCAGGGGCACGAGCCAGGTCAGCTGCTGTCACTGGAGAGACATGGCTGGGCAGCTGGCATCACAGGTCTGGCAGAACAGCAGCCGCTAACCCCCAGTTTGTCTCCGTGGCAGTGCTCCTTTGCTCTGTGTAATGTCTGCCCGTAACCCATCCACCATCACTGGCTCCGTTTACCTCCTCTCATAACCGCATCTCTCCCCTGTCGGATGAAAGGCTCACTCCCTTGGATAGCTGTTAAAATGGCTTCCTTGTTAAGGGAATGTGTCTTTGTTTAGCCCTTATTATCAAAGGATATTTTCCTTGATGTTCTAAAGTTTCAGGAACACAGTTCGCCACTTCCGTGACATAACGTGTTCTTGTCCCACTGGTGCACTGCCGTTCCGAGTTACGTCGCCCATGACCTATTACATAGCTCCAGATGGTTGCTTTAAGATATGAATCGGGCCGTATCCCACCCATTGCTTGGAAATGTTGTGATCTTTAGTTGTATTGCTCTACCCTTTTGCCAACAACTTGTCAGTTTATTTTGTTTGTTTTTAGTTTTTGAGAGAGGAGAGATAGCGAGCACGAGCTCAGGGAGGGGCCAAGGAAGAGAAAGAGAATCTTAAGCAGGGTCCGTACTCAGCACAGAGCCCGACACGGGGCTCCATCCCATGACACTTAGATCGTGAACTGAGCTGAAACCAAGAGTCAGACACTCAACCGAGTGAGCCCCCCAGGCACCCCAACTTCTCAATTATAGTCTGTCAATTTGCAGACCAAATTTTTTTATTTATTTATTTTTTATGAAATTTATTGGCAAATTCGTTTCCATACAACACCCAGGGCTCATCCCAACAGGTGCCCTCCTCAATGCCCATCGCCCACCCCCCATCAACCCTCAGTTTATTCTCAGTTTTTAAGAGTCTCTTATGGTTTGGCTCCCTCCCTCTCTAACTTTTTTTTTTCCTTCCCCTCCCCCATGGTCTTCTGTTAAGTTTCTCAGGATCCACATAAGAGTGAAAACATATGGTATCTGTTTTTCTCTGTATGGCTTATTTCACTTAGCACAACACTCTCCAGTTCCATCCACGTTGCTGCAAAAGGCCATATTTCATTCTTTCTCATTGGCACGTAGTACTCCATTGTGTATATAAACCACAATTTCTTTATCCGTTCATCAGTTGATGGACATTTCGGCTCTTTCCATAATTTGGCTATTGTTGAAAGCGCTGCTATAAACATTGGGGTACAAGTGCCCCTGTGCATCAGCATTCCTGTGTCCCTTCGGTAAATTCCTAGTAGTGCTATTGCTGGGTCATAGGGTAGATCTATTTTTAATTTTTTGAGGAACCTCCACACTGTTTTCCAGAGTGGCTTGCAGACGAAATTTTGGTATTGTTTAGGACTCCGTGTAAAATACGTTGTAATTATGTTTTCAGCTGTAGCTTGGAATGGAGCCAACTTGTTATCTCCCCAATCTTTGGTTGACCGTGGTCTTGTAGCGGCAGGTATCCGGCAGGCAACCCGGGTATCAGCACGGCACCAAGACAGGGATGCCCCAGGGCCCAGGGGCATCCCCTCCAGCTCCCCGCCTCCCCCATCCAAGTTTGTCACCGCCAGCAAGCCCCCTCCTGGGGAAGTTGTGTCTTCCCACAGGAATGGCGTGCCGCAGGTTCTGGGTCAGCCTGCTCTGTGCTGTACCTCTTTGTTTTATAGGGGACTTGGATCCCCCCAAGTCTGGTTAGTTAGTATTTTCCAGGTTGTTGTAACACTCAACACAGTGTCAGAGCACACACACGTGTGTGTGTATATGCATGCATGAAATTGGTGTCTATTTAGATCCAGACTGGAACACACTTTTAGCCCCAAAGCCTGCTTGCCTACATGAAGCAGGGGTAAGAAAACATGGTTATCAAAAATAACAACTTCAAAAGGATGGGACAGTGGGAGAGAGTGAAGGGCTCGCGTAGCTTGCTCACAGGCCATTTTGCTGCTGTGAGGGTGCTCATTCTAGGTTCCTGGGTCTTTCCACAACTTCACAGAGGGGTTGCCGGAGGCAAGAACACATATCCCCAACACCTTAATGCACCATTGGCTTTGTGTGGTCGTCTTGTCTCGGGATGCTCATTCTAGGTTCCTGGGTCTTTCCACAACCTCACAGAGGGGTTGCTGGAGGCGAGAACACATATCCCCAACACCTTAATGCACCATTGGCTTTGCATGGTTGTCTTGTCAGAAAGAGAGCCATTATTTTTATGTTTCCTGTACAACATCTGGTCTAAAACCCTCTTCGGATGATGTCCAAAAGTTCTTTTGCTCTTTGGCTGTTCAGATCTTTTTTCCCCCTCAGCCACTTTCCATACTTTTTCTTCCAGGTCTGTAATAAGTGACAGGGTTTTGGTTTTTGTTCATTTGTTTGTTTTTATGATCAGTCAGTCCCCAAAGTTTCCCAAGAAAGAGGGGGAAAAAAGGAATTAGAAGGAGCCACTACAACCCTATTAGGATGATTAAAATAAAAACCCCAATGACGCCAAGTGCTGACAAGGATGTGAGACAGCAGGAACCCCATGCATCCTGGGGGTGCAGGACAGAGCACAGCCCCCAGAAGGGGGGCTCAATAGTGTCCCCAAAGTTCAACATACACTTAGTGGATGCCTGGGAGTCCCACTGCTGGGATTTGAGCCTCGAGAAATAAAACATTCTGTTCACACAGAAACTTGTAGAAGCTTTAGCCGTGATTGTCAAACACTGGACACCGCCCCGTGTCCTTTGGCACAAGGGAGGACGAGCGACCATTCCACGGGGTTATGCCCGGCAGCGAGAAGAGACTCGCAACTGACACGTTTGGCACCCAGGGTCCACGTCGGGGGCCTGGCGCCCAGAGAAAGAAGCCTGGCTGCGGGCGTCAAGGGTGACGTGATTCCCTTTGTCAGACAGTCTTGGAAAGACAAAACTACAGTGACCAAGTGGCTCAGAGCAGGATCTGTTTTTTCTCTCGCTCTGTTAAGTCATTATGTTTTCCTAAGATTTGCTCAAACTCTTCCCTTCTTTAGTCTCACCTGGTAGAAGTTCCTTGGTTTTGTGATCGGTGACAGGGCCACGAGCAGTATTTTTGGGTCTGCGGGTCATACTCTGTGCCCTCGACCATGGCGATCCTCTTTCTGCCCCCAGGCAGAGTCGGGGGAAGGTGGGTTAGGCAGGAGCCATCTGGGGTCAGCCCCCAGGCCCTGCTCTGGCTGACTTCGGGCTTGCCCACACTCCTCACAGCTCACCAACCCCGGGGACATCTCCTTCACCTTTGGGTTTTCTGGATTGTCTTTTCTCTTTAGATTTGATGAGGCTTCCATTGAATTTTTGGCCTGGATTTATTTCCTAATCTCTTGCTTAAAGCCTTTCTAATTGTAAAAACTCATCAGTTTTCCCAGTCTCCTAGGTTGGAGGTCTTCCTTTTAAGTATTGCTTTCCTGCCAGAGAGCATTTCTGCAGTGTAACCTGGTTTTTCCCGTGCACTTAGTTGGGGTTCATCCCATAGTCATCGCCTGCTGGACACCACCAGTCAGGTGGTCCAGGCAAGCGGTCCCGGACATCCCAGCACAGAAGGACAAATTAAGCCGCTCCAAGCACTTAGATCATTAAGTCAGTTAAGACACACAGGAAGGAGCAAAGGGAAAGAAATAGGGTTCACTAATGGTCTCAGGGCTGGGTGCAAGCAGGTGGGTGGGGACTCACTCCCTGAATCCTCGATTCGCTGTGTTAATGTCACCTGTGTGTCTGTCTGTCTTTGCTGCGTGAACCATGCCTGCCTTGTTGTCACAAGGGCCAGATGGACGTTTGAACAAGGAGACCCAATCCGGAGAGGTGCCCGCAGCCAGGCGCCCCTGTCCCCATCACTGTTGCCAGCCAGCTCACTATTGTGAGCAGCTCCACAGCTCGGGGTTCTATTTGCATTTCTTAGACTGAGGACACAGAGGGCCAGACAGGGTGGTCGAATGAAAACCTCGTGAATATTTAGAGTCACGAACTGCAGGTACCTCTTAGTCTTTCCGTTCCCTCTCTGTCCGTGTTTAACACACACAAGCTCTGCTTGCGAACTTATTTTTAACACATCCTAGGAATGCTGCCGATGGCTTTCATTCTACTTGTGGATACCTATCCGACTTAACACCTTTCCCCTTGTCTTGTTTTCTCGTCTTCTATAGCACTGTTGGCTAGTAACAAATAAGACCAAAAATAAAAAATGCCCTATGCTACCCCCCCCACCCAACCTGTTGAGAAAAGGGTGTGGGCGTGGGAGAGTCAACATCCATGTTGGTGTTTTCAAGGGTTTTCCTCTCTCCCTCTGATCCCTGGCGTTAGGGCCGTTAGCCCTGGCTGTTAGCAAACGGGGTTTTCCTTCTGCAGCCAAATGGACCTCCCGGTACCAGGCTCCAGAACAAGACCCACTTCCTCAGTCACCGACAGAACTGAACAGCTACCGGAGCTGTCCTAACTGTTGGCCTCCCCATCTTTGGGGGACCTGGTCCCCTACGGCCCAAGGCATGGAGGAGTGGAGAAGGCCCACTTCTGCAGATAGGTACCCCCCCAAGAGAGACGGGAAAGGAAGGGGCCAAGCCACTGACCCTTACGTCCCTTGCCCCAAATGACCAGCCAGACTCTTCTTACTGTAAAGTGAAAATTCAGAAAACCACAAAAGACGAATATATGACGTAAGGGCATTGTTGTTAGATATATACTGGAAAGCACTAACCAAGTCAAGAAACCGAGAGTGGCCATCCAACCTGGAAGCTTCTTCTGTATGTCCCCTGCCACCTTCAGTAGCCATCGCAGTAACAGAACCACCGTCCTGACTTTGATGATAATCAGTCATATGAGCCCTTTTTTCCTCCGTGGGGCAAGGAGAGGGTAGAAGGGGCCCAGAGTGTCACTCCAGTGAGATCCTTCCACGTGGAAACCAGAAGAGTGACGTAAGGAAGTGTTTGCTCCCAGCCTCTGGCCCTTGGCCACCAGGGAATCTTCTCAAAGTATATTATTCCTGGGTGGTATCTTGTTGATTACTATGTCTATTTAAGTATTGAATTTATTGCCTTAAAATATCACTAAAGTCCCAATTTCTGACACTTAAAATAGCCCCAGCTTTCTTCGTAAAAGTAAGAGTTGTAAACAGTCTTATCTCTGTAAATGTATATTTACTATACACTGAGTTCTCCCCCCTTCTGGCCCTGGGTCTCCTCAAGGTGCTTCATACCTACTCAGTCCTAATATGGGCTACTATTTGGCGAACGCTTTGGGATGGGAAGCTGACATTTATTTGCTTTCACCCTCAAAGTCACCATCTTCTTAAAAATGTTTTCCTTGGCAGTGTATCTACACAAGAAACAAAATTAATACGATCGAGAAAGAAATTTAAGCTCAAAGAAAAAGCAAATAGATTTAAAATCAGCTGCCTGTCATATATGTTTGTATGCATTTAGAAATAATCGGATACATACCTAAATTACTTAATCTTTATACTTTAGAAGTGGAAAGCAGCTCAGAGGCTGTGTCATCTAAACTCTTCATTTTTATGGGGGAAGGAAAGTGAAATCCAGAGAACCTGATTCTTGTCAATCAGAATCAATGTTACAAATAGTACCGAGTCCTGACTCTTTCCACTGTATCAAAATAGTTACGCTGACAGTAGAGTTGGCTTCAGCACCGCAAAGAAGACGTTAATATGCCGAAGTCTCGATGCGATGCCAGCGAGATAGAGACTCGTTTTCAAAGCAGATCGTTTCTTGAATCTTTTATTGTGAAAATATTGTATTGTAAAAAATTATATTGATTTTATCGTAAAATCAACCTGTCACCCAGCTTCAATACTTGTTAACTGTATCAGTCAGGAAAGGCTATGTTATACCTCAGTAACAAACAACCTCAGTGGCCTTACAGCAGTTTTTTTTTTAATATTTTTTTATTTACATTTATTTATTTTAGAGAGAGAGAGAGAGCGGGGAAGGGGCAGAGAGCAAGGGAGCCGCAGAATCCAAAGCAGGCTCCAGGCTCTGAGCTGTCAGCACAGAGAACTCATGAACCCAGAGAACTTGAAATGAGCCGAAGTCGGAGGCTTACCCGACTGAGCCACCCAGGTGCCCCATAGCAGTTTTTAAAGCAACAAAATGTATTGCTCTGTGTCCAGCATAGGTCGGCGGGAAGGCAAGGGTCTTTGCGTGCGGACCCGGGTTGACAGAGGCTCCAACATCAAGGCAAGAGACTTCTGAGTGCTCCATGGTGCAGGCCCAGAGCAGGCTGAGAGCCAGTGCAGACAAGCAGACGCTGCCCTTGAAGTTCCTCATTACTTCTGCTCATGCTCCATTGGCAGATCTGATGACCTGTCCGTTAGGGTACTGACTTCAAGAACATGGCGGAGTGTACCCCCACCCCCGCCCAGGCCATCAGAAAGGAGGGGGGACCAGATGTTGGTGAACGTTAGTAATGTCTAATTCTGTTCTGTTTGTTTCATTAATTTGTGTGTGTGAAACATTTTAAACCCCTAAATATTGTGTCCTGTATCTCTTTAAAAGAAAGACATCCCTCTCCCACATTTTTTCTGCCGTATTTGCAATGTGAGTTATAGACATTATGACAGTTCACCTCTAAATGTGTCACCAGTATGCCTTTCTTTTTAAAAAAAAAAATAAACTTCTAGGGGGGTGCCTGGGTGGCTCAGTCTGTTAAGCGTTTGACTTCAACTCAGGTCATGATCTCATGGTTCATGAGTTCAAGCCCCATGTCAGGCTCTGTGCTGACAGCTCAGAGCCTGGAGACTTCTTCGGATTCTGTGTATGTGTGTGTGTGTCTCTCTCTCTACCCCTCCCCAGCTCACTCTGTTTCTCTCTCTCTCTCAAAAATAAAAATAAATATTAAAATAAAAAAGAAACTTTTAGGGCCATTTGGGTGGCTCAGTTGGTTAAGTGTCTGACTTTGCCTCGGGCCTCATGGTTCGTGAGTTCGAGCCCCATGTTGGGCTCTGCTCTGACAGTGCAAAGCCTGCTTGGGATTCTGTCTCTCCCTCTCTCTCTGTCCTCCCCCACTCACGTGTTCTCTCTCTCAAGGATAAATAAACATTTCAAAAATGGAACTTTTACTTTATAGTCACATGATCACCATCATACCTGACCAAATGAATAATGCCCCAGTATCTCCAATGTCAAGTCCTAGTTCAGCTTTCCAGCTGTCTCACGGTTGTCTCAGGACTTGCTTTTTTTGTGTCCACACCAGGCCCCAGTTAAGGACTGTGCACCGCATTACTATGTCTAGTGTAATCGCTCTTAATAAAACGTAGTCCCCTGCTATGCGTGCCCGAGCCTTGTTACACGACCCTGACTTTCTGAAGGCACAGTGATACTATGTACTGAATGCGGTCCTAAGTGTCAGGGTCCCAACTCCTGATTTTACCTGTCTCCTTTATCCTGGGTTTGTCCGTAACTCCGAAGGCAGACAGAAAGGCTTCATTCAACTCAGGCTAACCCTGTGGGACGAGGACGCTTCCTAGGTGCTGGTGTAAAGTCCACAAGGCTCCAGGAAGGAGGAGCCGTGGTCTGATCGCCCACTGTCGGTGCCGCTAACGCTGATCACACGTGGTTCTTCCACGCGGGCTGCCTGTGCCCCTGCCAGCAACAAGGGGTCTGGGCAGTGATATTTTGGCACATGTCAGTTCCCCGCCGAGCCTCGAAGAAAAACATTTTAAGAAGCAATAGCCGTTTCCACTTGGAACTCTCCCCGGCAGTGACATTGCAAATAAATATAGAGACGCAACGAAAAGCAACAAGTCAGTGTAGAAAATCTGCTATTTGAATGTCTGAAGTTGGCAAGGGGGGCGTCCAAGTCCTAGTTAAAATGCCTCTCCTTCCAGGATTCTCCTGTGGTTGTGCTCTGGGGTCTGTGACACCAGGGCTTCTGGGTTTTGCTCCTGCCTCTTCAGCTTCTCCTTATAGATGCCTTCCTGCTCCTAAGTATGGATGCTGTCCTAGGTGCTGTCCTCTCTGCTCCTGACATGCCCTCTTGGGCTGATGTCACCCGCATCCACGGCCTCAGCTGCAGTCCGTATGCCATGAGTCATAAATCTCAGTATATTGGTTAGAACCAGTAGGATGTATATGTACTTAGAGATACATGCATGTGTATCTATGCATGACATGTACACAGTATCTCATATATGGGAAGGAGGGATTGAGAGAGAGAGAGAGATTTATTATAAGGACTGGCTCATGCAATTATAGGCGAGTCCTAAGATCTGCTATGTGCAAGCTGGAGCCCCAGGGGCCTCTGGGGTACATTCCAGTCCAAGTCCAAAGGCCTGAGAATCCGGGGAGCTGATGGCAGAATTCCCAGCCCAAGGGCAGGAGGGCGTATCCCAGTGCAAGCAGCCGGAGGGAGAGCAAATTCTCCCTTCCTTTTTTTGTTCTATTCAGGCTGAGGCCCACCCACACTGAGGAGGGGGCGATCTGCTTTATCCAGTCCACGTACCCAAACGTGAATCTCTGCGGAAACACCCTCGCGGACACACTCAGAAATACCGTTTACCCAGCGCCTGGGTGCCCTGGGATCCAGCAAGTTGATGCGTAAAGTTAAGCACCACACGCAGTACTCCTGACCGCTCGGCTAATGTGGCGGCGCCTCTGTCCTCAACGTGTTGGAAACAACGTCGGCTTGCAAAGCTTAACTCACTCTCACCTCCGATCTTTCCAAGAATACTCCTTAACATTGTGTACAACTGTGCAGCCGTTTCTCTCGCGTTCCTTGCTGCCGTTAGGGAAAACACGGACGAGAAGTCCCTCCTGTATGCTAAACTTGGCCTCATCTGATCATCCGAGCAGCTCTTCTCGGTCTCTTGGGTGACCATCTCCTCCTTCCTCACACCTGGCGTGGAGGTGACAGGTGTCTAGAAGTCATGGAAGAAGAAAGTGTGAGGGTGGCTGGGGCAGGTTCTCTGCTCACCCGCGGCTTCTGCCGTGTTTTGTCGGGTTCCCCACGGACCAAGAAGGAGCTTCTTGGAGGAAAAAGAAACAGGATTGAGCATGAAACGACATGTCATTATTTTAGGGGGCAGCCACGCCTGGATGACTCTACGTGGCTGTAGGCTACCCCATCTCCTCTAAAATATAATGAAATTGAAGGAAAAAAAGGCTAGACACGCCAAAACCTGAAGAGAAAGGTGATCAGGGTGTCAAAGGTCAAAGGTATGCAGTGGCACGCTTAATGCATTTTCCTATCTTCTCAGTATCTTTCTCACTGAAAAATCTAATGACGGGTTGGCCAGTTTTTGTTTTAAATAAAACAGATTTGAGGCAGAGGCCATCTATCTTATCTGTGCCTTGCTCCCCCACAAAGAAAACATCTTAGCAATTTCTATACGAAGGTACAAATTTCTTACCCTGTCTAGAGCATCTCTTCTTAAACATTATGACCTCATGCAGAATGTTTTACACGTATCTATTCAGACTTTAATAAAAACAGCCCCCACTTATTCAGTATGACCTTTATTTAATTTTTTTTCATTTTAAAGAGAGAGAGAGAGAGCATGAGCAGGGGAGAAGGGCAGAGAGAGAGGGAGAGAGAGAGAATCTTAAGCAGGCTCCACACCCCACTGGGAGCCTGATGCAGGGCTGGATCCCGTGACCCTGGGATCACGGCCTGAACCAAAATCAAGAGTCGGACACTTAACCAACTGAGCCACCCAGGCGCCCTGAGATGATTATTTAAGTTCTCAGGCACCCCCCAAAACCTTGTGAAGTATGTCTGTGATCATAATAAGAGCGGCCAGGCACTTTGCTAAGTGTTGAACGTAATTCTCTTTGCATCTTTGTATTTTAATCATCACTTTTGATAAGGAAGTGGAAACCTGGATAGTTACAAGGGAAACTTACCCAGTGTCCTGTAGCTAGTAAGAGCCAGGGCTGGTGCTTGAGCTCCTGACCGAATGATTCTGCTTCCACTTTTTCAACCTGTTTAGTGGCTGTTTTCCAAGAGGATGGCATTCTGTGGGCGCTGTTCCCACTTCGTGTGAGAGCATCTCTGTGTCTCTCTGTGCATTTGGGATCTGTGCTCACTCTCTCCCTGGGTCTTTATCAAAGCTATCGGCCATGTCTTTATTTCTCTGGGTTTTGTGGCTTCATATCCTATTTCTCTGCGTTTCGCTGCAGTAAATGTTCAGAATGTAAAACAAAACCATAGATTTTGCCACGTGACACATTTCTGGAGCAGGGTGTTATGGTCCCTATTGTTTTAACATCAAATTAAAAAAATTTTTTTAATGTTTATTTTTGAAGGAGAGAGAGAGAGACAGAGCATGAGCAGGGGAGGGGTAGAGAGAGAGGGGGAGACACAGAATCTGAAGCGGGCTCCAGGCTCTGAGCTGTCAGCACAGAGCCCGCCGCGGGGCTCAAACTCACGGGCCGCAAGATTACGACCTGACCTGAAGTCGGACCCTTAACTGACTGAGCCACCCAGGCGCCCCTTAGCATCAAATTTATATTTAAAACTAAGTTTTAGGGGTGCCTGTGTAGCTCAGCTGGTTAAGCGTCCAACTTCAGCTCAGGTCATGATCTCGCAGTCCGTGAGTTCAAGCCCTGCATCGGGGCCCTGTGCTGACAGCTCGGAGCCTGGAGCCTGCTTTGGATTCTGTGTCTCTCTCTCTCTGCCCCTCCCCATTCGCACTCTCTCTCCTCTCTCTCAAAAATAAATAGACATTAAAAACAATAATAAAACTAAGTTTTATTTTTCATTACTTAGAGATTCTTTTCCTGAAATTCTTCTGAAAAAAATTTAAATCTACAAAAAACTTGAAAAAAGAGTACAGCGAACATGTGTATACCTTTTACCAGTTTGTTAACTGGTAAAAACTATGTTTGTTACCAGTAACTGGTGAAAGGTAACCTCACCAGTTGTTTTTCGAAGGGACTTGCAGACATAATGATATTTTACTCCCACATGTTTAAATATGTATGTCTGAAGAATAAGGAAATTGTTCTGTGTAATACCTTTATCACACCTAATACCTGATAAGTATTCTGCAAAGTCACCGATACTTAGAATTTCCCGGTAGGTCTTCCGTAACTTTTTTTCTATGTAAAATTCACACCTTGCACTTGGTTAGGCTGGTTGTAATCTGAAGAGGTCCCCGCTTCTTTTTTTCCTTCTAAAAACATTTGCTTTTTTGAAGAGCCAGGTGGGCCAGGTGTCCTGCAGAATGTTTGGATCCCAGGTTTCCCCGGCTGTCTCCTCATAGTTGGGCGAGGCTGTGCATGTACGCGTGCACCCTTCCTTCCTCGGGACTGCTGTCCTCGGACCGCTTTCACTTCGAGAAGGGCCATTCCGGTCTGCCCCGCTGTGGCTGCTGCGGCTGTTTGATCGCTGCATTCTGCGGCTCTATATTTGCTTGCGTCTCGTAGCTGCTAGATTGGCATTCCTTTGACGGTTGTTACAAACACCAGGATGGAAAGACAACAAGACAGCAGGTGTCCCAACGGGACAGAGACACATGGCAAGTCCGGCTCTGCCGTGAGACTGAGGCTCTGGGCGGGGGTCTCCTACCCAGAGGCCGTGTCTGCCGCCTCCCGCCAGGCCAGGGGGACACCAAGCAAATGATGAGCAGGGACAGTGGAGGTGAGGAAGAGATCTTGAGGGTGCGGGGTCCGCTGCTCCTGCCCACGGCACTGTCCCCTCTGTGATGCCTCTTTGAGGTGGCAGTGACCAGAATGGTGGGAAGATGCCCCTGAGATCTGCGGATATGTCCATCCTTAGGAGATACTGACAAATAGTTTTTGAATTCATTATGTCAACTTACATTCCTACCAACAGCGTCTGAATGTTCCGCTTGCTCGATATCTTTGTCAACATTTGGTATTTTCAGACTTTTGATTTTAGGCCTTCTGGTGGGTGGATGGTGGATCTCACTGTGGTTTTGATTTGCATTTTGTTGATAACCAAGAACGGTGGGCTCTTGTTCGTAGGCTTACTAGCCCTTTGGATATCCTCTGTGGTGAAGCGTGCCCCTTTACGTACGGATTGGTAGGAGTTTTTAGTATAATCTGATCATGACTCTCGGGTTGGTTATAGGCGCTGGTAGAGATCTTCCAGCCTGTGGTGTATTTTGATGACTAAAAGTCCCTAAAGTCAGCGTGGTCTGATTCCTGGGGAGCTCTTCTTCTTCTGGGTGGAGGAGCACCCTTGCTGTTTCCTGGCCCTCCCCCATGGGCTCGGTGGCCCCACGTGACTTTATGTCACGGCAGAGAAGAGCATTGTGGACACCTTTCCTTCTGTCAGGAGAGAGAGATCTTTGTTGGAAGCCACAGCTGACTTCCCTTATATCTCGCTGAAAAATGGGGGTCACATCTCCTTCCTTCGCTGCAAGGGAGGCTAGGAAAGTGGACATCTGTCTTGTTCCTAAGCTCTCTGTTGTGAGGGCGGCAAGAGGACAGTGCACCGGAGAGAGCCGTCAGGTGGCCAACGAGCGAGGCCTGCTCAAGAAAGACGTCGGGCGCCGGGACTTCCTGCTGTCACCAGCAAGAGGAAGGTGCATTATGCACCCCTCCTCCCACTGAGATGTGTTGATGATATATAATGTTGAGCCGTTAAATCTACCTCCACTGAAAGATATCACGAAGCTGAGATATGATGAAGGATTTCTGATAAAAGTGAGGTGGGTGTGAAAATACCTCCAAGTGGACTCCCATATTTGCATGTGCCTTAGTGTCAGTTCTCATATACAGGCATTATTATTATTATTATTATTATTATTATTCCAAGTCTATTTATTTTAAGAGAGAGACAGCAGGAGAGGATCAGAGAGAGAGAGAGAATGGATCCCAAGCAGGCTCCACATTGTCTGCACAGAGCCCAGCGTGGGGCTCAATCCCACCGACTACAAGACCATGACCTGAGCCAAAATCAAGAGTTGGGCGCTTAACTGAGCCACCGAGGCGCCCCTGCAGGCATTTCGAACATGGAAAAATACATCCTACTGAACTGCTTACCACTGGTCATTTGATGAGGATCAGATGGGAGAAGTGGAAACTTTAAAGTTTTCTTTCTATACTTCTATACTATGTTCCTTTTATGTTTTTATAACTTGAAAAATACCGTAGACCCATCTTTATCTATTTGAGGTGCATTGGAGTCAATTCCCACTTACCAGGGGTGCTGCGCCTTGGTTCGCCATTGTCAGTTTAATGGTACCTGCATTTCTGAAGTGACTGACTGTTGGAAAGCACTGGAAACCCTAACGATTGGCCGCATTTGTGGAGTGGATAAACCATGAAGGAGGTACTTTTGCTTTATAAAAACTCCACCAACTACTTACTATGCTAAGTTACATGAGTCACTCATGGGCTGAATTGTGTCCTTTCAAGATGTATATGTGGAAGCCCTAACCCCCCGTACCTCAGAGAGGAGGTAGGCTCTTTGCAGAGGCAGAGAGAGAGGGAGACACAGAAACCGAAGCAGGCTCCAGGCTCTGAGCTGTCAGCACAGAGCCTGACACCGGGCTCGAACCCACAAGCCGTGAAATCATGACCTGTGGCTAAGTCGGGTATTCAACCGACTGAGCCACCCGGGTGCCCCCAAGGAGAAACCAACCTTGACCTCGAACTTCCAGTGTCCAGAACTAAGAAAAATAAGTGTCTGTAGTTTAAGCTGCCCGGCTGTGGTGCTTTGTGGTGGCCACCTTAACATGCTAACACAGTCGCCTGATACTCTATACGCTATGCCCTTTTTCTTCCTTCTCCTCCCGTCTTACTGAGGCGTCACTGGCAAAACCATGACGTGAAGTGCATGATGTGATGATGTGATGTATGTGCATGTTGGGAGAGGATCCCCCAATGAGTTATCATATCCTTCACCTCACACGTTTACCTTTTGTTTGGGGAGACCCTGTAAGCTCTCCCGTCACAGCCAATTTCAGCTCTACACTGTCATCATCTGTAGTCATCGTGATTTATATCAGATCCTCAGACCTCAGGCATCCCAGAGCTGGAGTGCGTGTCCTGTTTCCAGACTCTTCCTGCCTATCCCACCCGCGGCCCCTGACAGCCACCATTCTGCTCTCCGTTTCTAAGCATTCAGCTCGGGTACGTCTTCACGCCTGTGGGCACTCAATTACACCTAAGCCTTTGTTTGGTGTTTCAGCCTTAACTTTCCAAAGTTCTTCCATAATTCTTTCCTCTTCATCAGCAGGATAATTCAGTGAAGTGAGGTAAGTCAGGTATTCTCGCCTTACAGATATGGAAACTAATTCTAATTCTGGGCGGGGCCTGAGATTCTGTGTTTCTAGAAGCCTCTGTGTCAGGTTCTCAGCCCTGGAGCTCAGACCACACCTTGACTAGCGAAGCTGAGTCTACGCGGCAAGAAACCAGAAGACTGGCTTGCATCCCATCTGTATTTTTAAAAGCTAACCGGAGGGGGGCCTGGATGGCTCAGTCGGTTGAGCATCTGACTTCCGCTCAGGTCATGATCTCGCCACTCGGAGTTCAAGCCCCGCATCCGGCTCTGTGCTGACAGCACAGAGCCTGGAGCCTGCTTCAGATTCTGTGTCATCCTCTCTCTCCGTACCTTCCCCACTCATGCTCTGTCTCTCTCTGTCTCTCAAAAATGAATAAATGTTAAAAAATTTAAAAATAAATAAAATAAAAGTTAACCGGAAACCCGCATGTGAAATTGGCGGGAAGCGAGATGCTCCTACGGTGAATCACACAACAAACGCTCGGCGGATACAGATCCTACGGGTTGTGCAAGATTACTCCAACTTGGCTTTCCGATCCTCTGACTCATCTCAGGAGCGCCTCAAATCACAAGAACACCTCAAAGATTCAAAATTCGGGACGCCTCAAACATTCACAACTCCCGTGTTTTTGTGGCTGCACTCTTCGAATTTACTCTGGGTATCTCTTCCCGACTTAACCTTTAGTCTTAGTATAGACATGGAATATTGGTGGAATTCTTCTAAGTAACGAGTATGTGTCAAGAAACAGAGTATCTACTGCCAAAAATAAAATGGCTTAAAAATAGTGCAAATCGAACCAGCAGGAGTTGATTTCCTGCCATCGCTTCTCAGGGACTCGAGCAATGATTGAGTCCCGTACGCGGAGAACAGATTGTTCCACACGAGGCCTTTGGAAGTTAACTTCAAAGCAGATGTTCTGGAAGCTTCTGTGACCATTACAGACAAGCTGTTCTCATTTTATAGAAAAACAAATACGTAATAATAAATTATCATACTTACTTTAATGGCTTAATGAGGATTCATTAGGAAACATTCATAAAAGGGGATAAGAAGTTTAGAAGCGTACCTTTTAAAATAATATTTTTAGGGGCGCCTGGGTGGCTCAATTGGTTAAGCATCCAACTTTGGCTCAGGTCGTGATCTTATGGTTCATGGGTTCTGGCCCTGTGTGGGGCTCAGTGCTGACAGCTCGGAGCCTGGAGCCTGAAGCCTGCTTCGGACACTGCGTCTCCCTCTCTGTGCCCCTCCCCATCTAGCATTCTGTCTCCCTCTCTCTCTCAAAAATAAACATTAAAATTTTTTTTAATTTTTTAAATAATGTTTTTATTCCATTGGAAGCCCAAGACATAGTCAATGCTAGCAATTGGTGAATCTTACAAATAAATACCGTAAAAATATTGGACAGGATTCATTCAAGGCGGAACCCAAAGCGGAAAATAGCAAAATAGAATGACTTCGGGGTCAGTAGTAATTTTAAAGAAGCTCTAAGTTCAGAGGCCAGATGGTATTCCTTAAAAGACTGATCCAGAGATGTTCCCCACAAAAACTTTAACAGGTGATGGTTTCCCCAAAGCCTATTTGAACACCAGCCCTCAGAGGACTTAATGCCTTTAAAAGGGGGTCTTATATCCCATACAGGGGTGTCTGGTTCCTGGAATAAGCACAGGTCCTCATGGGTTCGGAGCCCAGCTTCCTGTGTCGTTAGACTTTGCTGGGTGGTGTGCAGGGTAAGCTTTCCCTGACTGCTGGAAGGCACGCAAGCCAACCTGTGACTCTCCTGCCCGCTTTTCTAAGAGGCGAGTCTTTAGACACCTTAGGAAACCCAGGCTCCATGCCAATATAGTAGAGGTGTGCAAAATAGTTCAGACCTGGAAAATATCAATAATGCTGTATCACCTACTCAATTCCAGGCTGGTGAAAAGAGATAGGGGGAAGAATAAATTTAAGGATGTGGATGTATCTTTAAAATTCAGAAACATCTAAGAGCTTTGAGCTGAGGTCCTAAAATACACCTTTCAAAAAATTTAAAAAAGAGATTTCTGGGGCGCTTGGGCGGCTCAGTCTGTTAAGCCTGACTCTTGATTTTGGCTCAGATCATGATCTCACAGTCTGTGGGTCCGAGCCCCACATCGGGCTCCACACTGACAATGCAGAGCCTGCCTGGGATTCTCTCTCTGTCTGCCCATCCCCTGCTCTTTGTCAAAAATAAATAAACTTAAAAAAAAAAAAAAAAGGCTCCCAATCAGTTCATCAAATGTACAAAGAGCTATTACCCCACAGCCTCTGAGCCCCTCACACAGAGCTGTGCTCATAAGTGGGGTCCTAATGCCCAGGATATTTACAATATTATCCTCTGCAATATGAGAACAATATTGGAAATTCTTTTGATATTTATTTTTCCAAAAATGAGATATTAACCTTTACTAATGTTTAATGTTTTAAATGACTTTAGTATATGCATCCTCTCTCTCTCTCTCTCTCTCTCTCTCTCTCTCTCTCTCTCTCTCAGGATTGATGGGTAGATGAGAAGATGAATGGATGGATGGACCCATTTTTTTAAAAGCTAGTAACTGTGGGATAAACTAGCAAAAGTTGCAACTCTCTGGTCTAAAAAAACTAGGACCATTTTGTTTTGCATTTTCAGAGCCCGGTCGGGTTACTCAAGTTATTCTTAGCTGTCCTTAAAGGGTACAATTTCAGAGGACAGAGTTTTATCTTTATGTTTTCAAAACAAAATTTATTTTTTAAATTGAGACGTGATCGACTTACAAGAGTGCATGTGTTTTAGGCATACACCACGAAAACTAACTTTTGGATTGAAAGACCGAGGGACACCAGTAATACGGAACAGATGCATTTTGATCTGCAAAACGGTTGTCCTGAAAACTTTGTTCTAATGTTCTCGTATCCGAACTTACTTCGAATAACGCTACTTGAATGGTGACCACCTGTTTCCGCTGGAAGAAAGACAAATAGTACCAGACAGCACGTGGCTGAGGCCGGGCAGGTACACGCGGTAGAAATTCAAAGGGAGAAGAACACCCAGGTCGGGGGGAGGGAGGATATCTTCACACAGTGAGGACGGGCAGAAAAGCCCGAAACTAAGAGAAAGAGGAGCAGGGCGCTGACTACCAGCAGCTGCCTCTTCCCTCCCCCGGCCTCCCATGGGTCCCTGAAGCTTCCTCATGGGACACCGGGGCTCCAGGGAAAACAGCAGACGTCAGTGGTACAAAGCTGTGGCTTCGTACGGCTTTGACTGTGTCCTACAGGAAGGCCCATTCTACGCCGTGAGCAGAAACCTACGTAAGGTTAAATGTTCACCGAGCCACAGCCACACGTGCACATACAGCGCGTGGCTAGTCTCCGTCAAGTTCGCACCACGCTCCCTTGTGGTTGCAGCCCCCGGTTCGGAACCCACAGGTGAAGAAAGGAGGGGTGTCTGCAAATTTGGTGTCCGCTAAAATGATGAGCGCCTCGAGTTCCAGGCAAGGGAGTCTGGCCGTTATTATTTATTAACGGGAGGGTCTACTGAGGGCAAGCGACGCGACCCGATGTGGGTTTTGGGTGCTCACTCTGCAGCAGAAAAACCAACATGAACAGACCCAACATGAGACACGAGGCAATCAGGCCCAAACGAAGGGGACAAAATACTTACTGTGCTTCTTCCCCTTCCTCTCCGAGTTCTGCCTTGCGAGGCACCTCTAGTTAAGGCGGGGGTACACTGTGGTTAGCAGCAGGGCTTTCGGACATCACATCCCTGCCCCCACCTGCCGGCTCAGTGAGCTTGGGCAGGTGTGATGGTTACGTTCATGTGTCAGCTTGGCTGGCCACGGGATGCCCAGATCGAGCGTGTTTCCGGGCGTGTCTGTGAGGACATTTCGGGGCACGGTTAGCATTTGAATCAGAGGACCGAGAGAGGCCGATACCCTCCCCAGCGTGGTGGGCCTCGTCCGATCCGGCGAGGGCGTGAATAGAACAAAAAGGTGGAGGAAGGGAGAATTCCCCCTCTGCCTGACTGCCAGGGCTGGGACACCACATCTCACTGGGTAAACACCACGGGCTCACCTGGTCCTCCAGCCTTCAGACTTGGACTGAGTCATACAACTGGCTTGACTTCTCTGGGCCTCCATTTTGCAAACAGATTGTGGGACTTGTCAGCCCCCATAATTGCATGAGGCAATTACTCATAATAAATCTCAGTCTCCCTCCGTATATCTTTATGTATAAATATCCTCCTATCCCTTGCTTCCGTTTCTCTGGGGAACGCTAATACAGCGCAGTAACTTTACATTTGCATCACGGACGAGGAAGAGCTCCGCAAGGCGTAGCCACTGTTCGTGGCACTGGGCAGAAGCCCAGAGCACCGCGAAGCCCGTGCCCGTGTGCTCACTGGAGAGTGCAGCCGTGTCCCGCCGCATTCCCGAGGCAAAACGATTCCCCGGAGTTCAGGCAGAATACTCCGGCCTCCCACGGGCCGCCTCTGCTGCCTTTACAGACCAGCCACGCATCCCTCCCAGATTCATCCTGGCCTCCCTCAAATCTTCACCTCACCCCACGCCTCCGCGCTCCTGCCCTTCCCCATCTTTCGGCAGCGGGTGGTCACGGGACCACGTTGCCCCGGGCTGGCCAGCAGGCTCCCGTCCCTGTCCTATGCCTGGTGGCTGTGGTGGAGACCCCCACAACTTCCTCCCTATCCAGCCCTACCCGATAACCATCTTTCTGGGAACCGTTAGGAACTACGGTGGTCCGAGCCTTCCCATCCTTGCTTTTGGAGAACCGTTAAAGATTTATTCGGTGTATAAGCATTTTGTATCATTTTTTGGAACTTGGGGAGTGGGAAGTTCCCACGCCACACGCCATGAAACAGAAGTGTCACGGTGCAAACACGCTCGGTTTCTTTGGTTCCTAGTGAGTGTGGAATTCCTTGTTTCTGACATTCTTTTTTTTTTTTAATTTTTTTTTTTTAACATTTATTTATTTTTGGGTGGGAGAGAGAGAGGGACACGGTGCGAATGGCGGAGGGGCGGAGAGGGAGGAAGACACAGAATCCGAAGCGGGCTCCAGGCTCTGAGCTGTCAGCACAGAGTCTAAGGCGGGGCTCGAACCCACGAACCGTGAGATCATGACCTGAGCCGAAGTCGGACACTTAACAGACTGCGTGCCCCTACCATTCTTTAACATTCTAGACATCGTCCCATCCATATCTTAGACGCTTGAAATCATAAGGAGGAAGAAGGCCTCCGTGTTTAAATCCAAGTATTCTCCATGACAACTGACAGGAGCACTTCACCCGGAAGATGCTACGGCCTCAGGCAGGCCCCTTTGCTTCTCACAAATGCCTCCTCCTTCCTTGAAACGACTCGAGTTTACCTTTCCTTTTTAAATATATATGCTGTTCTCTGTTTATTTGAGTAAACTCTACCCCCATCACAGGGCTCAAACTCACGCCCCCGCAGATCAAGAGTCGCACGCCCTGCGGACTGAGCCACCAGGTTGACCTTCCTTGCTATCATCTGCTTGTTCTTTTTTTTTTTTTTTTTTAACATTTATTTATTTTTGAGACAGAGAGAGACAGAGCATGAACGGGGGAGGGGCAGAGAGAGAGAGGGAGACACAGAATCGGAAGCAGGCTCCAGGCTCTGAGCCGTCAGCCCAGAGCCCGACGCGGGGCTCGAACTCACGGACGGCGAGATCGTGACCTGAGCCGAAGTCGGCCGCTCAACCGACTGAGCCACCCAGGCGCCCCTCATCTGCTTGTTCTTAATCCCCTTGTACCACACACTGTAGAAGGTTCACCTCTTTTCGGGGCAGTTTCTCAGGGTTTCTTAATACCTTCTACTCTGTGGCCTTGAGATTGGCCACGTCCGCTAGGTGCCTCTGGAGCGTTGACTCCTGCCACCCCTAGCGACATCCACCCGGGTGTAACACGACCATTGTCTTCATGCCTGGACACCGTTTGTATGGACACAACCCAACATCCCCTGGGAGCTGACTTCATAAGCTGGAGGGAACCAAAGCTTCCCCCCTCTCCCCACAATATGTATTTATTGGATTGCTTTTCTCCCAACTGTGAACGTGGACGCCATTACTTGTGTTTTCACTTAACATGGGAATCTGACTTTACACTTTATCCCTATTGTAATCCACGTTAGGTTCGTTTCACCCGTTCTAGGCTGTCAGGTGCTTTGGGATCCCAAGAGCCACGTAATAGTTTAGTGCTCTTGTGTGCTCTGGAAATGAGATGGGCTTGCCTCTGGGCCTCACCCAGCCACGGATAAAATATGAAGACAGAAGGCCAAGGGCTAATCCTCTAAGCAACCACACTCCTCGAAGAGCCAGGGCATTTAAGAGAGAAAACTGGTCTCTGTGGCCAAAAGGACAGTGTGGATAGCATGTATGTGCGTTATTAGCATTGCCTATAATTCAAAGGGCCACTTTTGTTTTAATGTTTATTTTTGAGAGCGAGAGACAGAGTGTGAACGGGGGAGGGGCAGAGAGAGAGGGAGACCCAGAATCCAAAGCAGGCTCCAGGCTCCGAGCTGTCGGGCTCACAGAGCCCGACGCGGGGCTCGAACTCACAGACCGCCACGTCATGACCTGAGCCGAAGTCGGACGCTTCATCGACTGAGCACTCCAGGCGCCTCCAAAGGGCCACTTTTAAGAATCTAAGGGAGGCAGCTTTTACTCAAACCAGGCAGCCAAAACGACTGCTAGCACGGATGCTGGTCGGGCCCCTCCCTGCAGAATGAGGGTTAAGTCACTCCGCACATGCTCTGTGATGCCTCAGGCCCCTCCACCCATGCAGAACAGGAAGGAGGTCAGTGTGGAACGAACTGGGTCTGCAGAGGGCTTTCGTGAGGACAGTAGCTTTGGAGAAAGCCGGGTTTGACCGGCATCCGCCCAGCCCCTCATGCGCCCCCCCCACCCCCACCCCCAGAGACCAGTCCCACCGCACAACAGCAGACACCTGGTCCTCACTTACTTCTACAGGCGACTGCGGATCCTGGACAAATCATCAGTAATGCCCTTATCAATTTTCTCAGAATGACGCTTCCTTCTGGCCTTCTACGTTAGAAGCTACTATTTATATTCCTCGCTGGCAAACCGTAAAAATATCAAGTCATTGTGTATACTTAGGCTATACATGCTGAAATAGGACAACTGATGTATTTCTCTGGAATTCTGGCAACTACGTAAAAATGGGATTGCACGAGCTTGACCCCTAGACTATTGTGCTCTAGAACTGTTAAGATTTAGAATCACACAGAAGTGACTTCATCCTTAATCCTCACACCCTCTTTCAAAAGAACCTTTAATTAATAAGGTGGGTCAGTGACTCAACTCTCCGCATGAATGTGTCAAAAAGGAGATGACCCAGGAGGCTGATAGCCTGATGCCAGCCAACTTGGGATTTTTCTACTAAAAAAAAAAAAAAAAAAACACAGAGAGGGAGAAAATGTAAGCTTGAAGAAAAATAGATAATGGGGAGTAATTTAGTAAATTAGTCTCAAATGCGAGAAAATTGTCACTGCTTCCCTCTCCTTGGAAAGTTTCCAAACTTATGATCGCCTGGGCCAAACTAGAAGAAAAACAAAGTCCGCGCTGAACACACATTTCGGTTTTCCCCGAGTCAGGGGAGAAACCCCCGCCCCGCCCCCCAGTGAGTAAAATGAAGAAGATTTTCATATCCACTCCTGCAACTTAAGTTGCCTTCTCTTTTCCGTAAAGTCAAGTGCAAGGGAGCAGAAGCTCTGTCTTTGTCTTTGTCACCAATCCTTTATTGAAACTGGCAACTGACACACTTTATAACAGAACAACAAAAATAATGTTCAATATGTACAGCCTTTGCGACAGACTATTTGACTATACACAAGGCAGAGTGATAACACAATCTAATCTCCGTAATAACCTGTGCACAGAAAGACACCCAGCAGACAGCATGTGGACGCATACAGTGGAATGACATCACGGGTCCAGTGAAACTCCCGCCTAATACAAAACGTACTCCTCTATTGCAAACGACGGCTTTCTAAACACCCAGAGCGTTTCAGTAGTAGTCTACCCCGAGTCCGAGGCGGAGATCTGGTGTGTGGCTATGAGTCTCTTCAGTGACACCACCTCTGCAGACAAGTTTGCTATCATCCCCTGCTTCAGAAACAAATTCTCCGGGTCAGAGACTTGGTAACCGCCGTCCTTCATGTCTACAACTCCCGTTTTGAAGCTGTTCTGAGTTTTGCCGTTCAGTTCTTTTTGATGCCAGTGTTCCGATTTGAGAGACCAATCCTGGATGTTAGTCACCTGCACTGAGAAAGGGGGGAGGGAAGAGTGTACCATAGTCGGGGCGCTATGCTTCTCCAGTTCGAAATGCCTCTTCGGCGTCCCGTCCACGGGCGAGGACGGCTTTTGCGTGGCCTCAAACTCGTGATCGAAGGCTTCGACTTTGATCTGCATGGCTTTGGCTTTGATGCGAAGCTTGTGCGGCAAGGCCGAGGAGTTCACTTCCGGAACTTTCACCACGGTGGCGTGCACGCGCTGAAGCTCCACGGGAGAGTGGATGGGGCCCTTGGGGACCTGCTGCTCGTCTTCTCCATCCGAGGACTTCCCCACCGCGCCGTCCTCGGTCTCCGACGTCCTGGGGGAGTTGCTGGAGGACCGGGCGGCCTGCAGCAGAGGCGGGGAGTGGGAGTAGCCGGGGAAGGCGGTCCCCATGAGGTTCCGGTACACGGAGGCCCGGTAGGCGCCCCGCTCGTCGCCGGGCTCCCTGGCGTAGCTCTCCAGCTCCACCGGCTCCTGCTTGATGGCCTGGAACTTGCCGTCGGGGCTCCCGCAGCCACCCCGCGCGGCCCCGTCCTGCGCGTGTTCCAGCGAGGACACCTCGGAGACGTCGGGCAGGGAGGCCTGCGGGGAGTGCTTGATGACCGAGATGCAGCCGCTCGTCACCATCGCGGGCTCGTGCTCGTCCGCGAAGGGGCCGGCGCTGGACTTGGCCGCCTGGTAGTCTTGAAAGTACACAGCCGTGGAGTGGCTGAGCTTCTGGATCTCCTGCGCGTACGCCGCAGAGCTGATCAGGCCAAACTTCAGCTTGAGGGAGAGCAGCTCGGCCTTCAGGGTGGCGTTCTCCTCGCCCAGCGCGATCAGCTTGTTCTCCAGGACCAGGTCGTTGAGCCGCCGCTTCTCGCGGGAGCGCTTGGCCGCTTCGTTGTTCTTGCGCCGCTTTTCCCAGTACATGGCGTCCTTCTTGTCGTCGGGGATGAACTCCCGCTTCCGCCGGCACGCCGAGGACTTGCTCTTCCCCGCGCTGCCCTCGCCCAGCAGCAGCTCCTCGCCGGCCGTCAGCTCCTCGGAGACGTCGGCCAGGCCCGGGCCGAGCACCGTCATCTTGTCCGCGCCGCTCCCGGCGTCCAGGGACGCCTGCTCCTTCTTCACGGTCTGCATCTTCCGCAGCTGCATCCGACTCACGCGCGCGCGATTCCCCGCGACTCACCGCCTGCGCTCTGACGGCGGCGGCGGCGGAAGAGCCATCAACAGGCTTCCTCCTCCCGGTCCGCGCGGCGAGACGGGTCTCTCCGGCTCGGCGGTCGGTCCCCGGGGCGACCTGCAACACAGCGAAGGAAGAGTCACCCGTCTGGCAAACGCGTATCGCCCACCGCGCACCGGGAACCGCGCTACGCACGCAGGGCCCACGGGTCTGCTCTGCGCCAGACCCAGCTCTCTCCCCGGGGCGCCTGGGGGCCCAGTCGGTTGGGCGTCCGACTTCGGCTCGGGTCGCGATCTCGCGGTTCGCGGGTTCGAGCCCCGCGTCGGGCTCCGTGCTGACGGCTCGGGGCCTGGAGCCCGCTTCGGATTCTGTGCCTCCCCCTCTCTCTCTCTCTCTCTCTCTCTGCCCCTCCCTCGCTCATACTCCGTCTCTCTCTCTCTCAAAAATAAATATTAAAAAAAAAAAAAGACACAGCTCTTTCCTCCAAAGAGTCTGCCATCCAGAAAAGGAAATAGGTAAGTAGTACAGGACAGGTCCCCCCGCTCCCTGGGACCTCTCAGCAGAGTGCCACGTGGCCCAGGAAGAGGGGTGCAGCAACGCGCGTGCCCAGGGAGAAACAGAGGCAGGCTGTTTCAGCAGCAGAAGTGTGGGGCCGGCGCGCAGACATGGGGCCTCCCAGGAGGGAAGGACAGATGGCCCCTGGGGGGGTTAAGTTTTTGGTGCTCCTGAATAATTTCAGATGACATCTCTATTATCACCGCAAGGCAAGCAAGACCACCGCTTTCTTCCAAGGAACCTTCCCAGGTGAGCTCCGATATCCGGAAACAAATTCTGCAATCACACGGAACAAAATATATAACGGGTGTCAAATCTGTTTCCGTGAAAATGAAAACAGAAGCCACCCAAACCGACTGACTTGAAGTTGTCTCGACCTGACTCTCAACGGGGACACACCCCTGACTGCCTGCTGGGCTCGTGTCCACAGCTCATTGTGCCAGGTGGCCCAGGATTCCTCCCAACGAAGCCGCCTCTCCTGGTACATCTGCGCTCCACCATTAGATAGATATGTTCTTTTTTTCTGGTTCCTTCGAATTGATTCGTCAAACCTCCACTTTAGATTGAAGCATCCTAAGTGCTTTTTTTTTTATTTTTGGTCCCGAAAAGTCTGCCACAATAGATTTCATTTAGACAGTAGTTTGGGACGAAAATAAACAGTTACTATTCAAAGGGTTTTTTTTTTTTTTTTAAGTACAGTGCATTCCTGAAACTTGAAGTTATTTTAAACCTAGAGAATATAATTATGGAAAGAATTTCTTTCCACTTTACTAATGAGTTTCAAACAAAATATATGAAAAAAAAATAAACCCTCCAAAATAGAACCATCAGCTGGCTTCCTTTTCCACTGATGAGATATTTGTAATCTGAATTTGGCTTGACATGAGGTAATAAACCCATACTAGGTTCCAGTAACAATCTTTTTGTGGTGGTTTTTGGATCTGTGTTTCTAGACGGGGCTTCTCTGCCTAATTTCCCAGTAGGCAATACTTTCATAAAGGAGATATGGAGAGACAACCGTTCATTCAGCACTATCTGTATGGCACGCTCCCTTGCCACATTAAAAACCTTGACTGTTCTTGCTTACGTCACTCTCTCTTTCTTGTACATAGTATTGTGATGACTAATGAAATGAAGTCTAATTTTATCAGCTGGAAAAGCCTGCCAGCTTCTTGTGTCTTTTCCAGAAGGAACAGAAGAAATGATGTAATGATTTCAGGATCATAAAGAAGGTTTACTGCCATGTTTTGTTTTTTGGTTTATTTTATTTTATTTTATTTTATTTTATTTTATTTATTTATTTTTTTTGTCCATCAAACTGAGCCAACATGCAAACGGTCGGCTGCGATGTAGTGAAACCCGTGATTAAGAATACCAGGTTTCTGTTTGTTTTTGATAATACGGCGTTAGAGGGAACAAAGGCACGGAGTGTGCGCAGTGGGCAGGGATGTTGTAGAAAGGGAAATCTTTTCTGGTTATCTCTTCGCAGAACAACACTGCTTTCTGTAGTTCCGCTCAGGTTTCATCTTCTGACGTGCAAACCCACGTTGCCTCTACATACTGGGTGGGCTCTTCCCTGCTACGAGAGACTTCTGATCCCCAGCTCGGTTAGGTCTCTACCAAGTGTGGAGGCAAAGAGTCAGAGTTCCAGCAGCAGGGGACAAGTGCATCGATCTTTTCTGGGGAGCCCTTCAAATTGCTACGAGATCCTCAGGTCCTACTGGTGTTTTGTTTTGTTTGGAGCCATCATATAGTTCCTTTCAAGGATATCTTTTTTCCACTGGAGAGTCACTCTCTGTGCATTTAAAAAAGTTTTCTTTTAATGTTTATTATTTATTTTTGAGAGAGAGGTAGAGAGACAGGGTGTGAGCAGGGGAGGGGCAGAGAGAGAGAGACACAGAATCTGAAGCAGGCTTCAGGCTCCCAGCTGTCAGCACAGAGACCCACATGGGACTTGAACTCATGGACCAGGAAATCATGACCTGAATGGAAGTCGGATGCTCAACCGACTGAGCCCCGCCCCCAGGTGCCCCTTTCCCATGCATTTTAAAATGTGTCCCTTGTTGTTTTTTTGTTTTTGTTTTTGTTTTAAAAGAAGTCACATTCCTTTTACATGTGCCTCCCCAATGAGTTTTCACAGCTAGGCTTTTGAAATGCCACACCTTTCTGTCTTCGTTACTCTTCCTAAACTTGTCCTTATTTCATTGTTTCCAATCTTCCAGTGGGTTGGGACGTTTTCAGCCTCCTGGTCCAAAGGCTGCCCATGCCATGAGTGTGGGTGAGTGGGGCAGGCAGCCCTCACTGTGGGAAGGACACTGTCCCACCTCCGTTTAATGCAAGTACCCCCCCCCCGCCTTGTTTTAACTTCTCTTTCACCCCCCGCTTCTCACCGTCTACGTGCTTGATGTCCACTCTGTCATCTCTACAACTTTGTCGGCACGTTCAACACCTACAGAAACGCTCATTTCTTTTTACTTAATCTTCTTCTGATTTGAGATGTACTACGTGTACTAGAATCTGGGCATCTCCCCTCATCTGCAAGTATAAATTGTCTCTCTGACTCCATTGGCAAATGACCGCCTGCTACCTTAGAGTACTTTCTGCAGTATTTTTTACCGAATAACCTTGCAGTGTTGGAAAGAGTTGATCATAAGTGTGAGAAAACGCAGGGGCGCCTGGGTGGCTCAGTCGGTTAAGTGTCCGACTCCAGCTCAGGTCATGATCTCGGGGCTCGTGAGTTCAAGCTCTGGGGCTCTGTGCTGACAGCTTGGAGCCCGGAGCCTGCTTCGGATTCTGTGCCTCCCTCTCTCTCTGCCCCTCCCCCACTCATGCTCTGTCTCTCTCTCTCTCTCTCTCTCTCTCCCTCTCTCTCCCTCTCAAAGTATACATTAAAAAAAATTTTTTTTATTAAGTGTGAGATAATGCAGACAGAGGTGCTGATGTTGTATACCGTATCTCAATACAGGTTTGTTGTATGTGTCCAAATCCTCTGCAAAATTTTTCAGGGTCCAAAGTAGTACCTTTGTATCCTAGCAACAAAGTGAATGTATAGGTGCCCAACATTTGATTGACAGTCACTCACCTGCCTTGTCTAAGAAAGTTTTGTATCTAAACAACTTTCTCATGTTTTTTTTCACTGAAGATGATTATGTAAATCCTAAAAAAAAGACATCTTACTTATTCCCAGAGAGCTTCTCTTTTTCATTAACTGATTTATTCGGCACACACGGAGCACCAACTGTGTGGACCAGGCACGGAGCCAGACTGGAGGGAGGGGAAAAACAAACTCTCAAGAATCAAGGAGCTCCTCGTCTCCCGAGGGGTGCCATGACCGCGGGGGGCCTGGTGCACACAGCACATCATTTCTAGCGTTTTTTTTTCTTGGTAGGGTGGTGATAACACGAGCCACCGTGACAGGTGCCACCGACTAAACTACGCAGCAGGCACCAGGAGCCTCTCATATTTCTGTTACCCTCACAATGACCATTTTCAGAAGAGAAAACAAAGGCTCAGAGAAGTTAAGTGACTTGCCCAGTGTCCCACAGCTATTAAGTAGCAGGGCTCAGCCCAGATGCGGGTCCTGTTCCCCCACCAGCACCCTCTCCGACACCTGCACGGGGCCGCTCTGTGCACCTACGGTTCCTTTTCTGCGTCACTCCCACTCTTGAGTCATACACACCCGTTTGCTGAGTTACGCTGGGGGCAGAAAGCCACTGTTAGATGCTGCCAGAACTTCCTTTAAGACAACAAAGGTACCCCCGGGAACTTTTCTCCAGCTTCTTTGGAGTTGTTTCCTATCTGGAGAGTATTTCACGAATTGAGAAAACATTCTAAACTTTCATCTCTGCTAAAAGGTTAATCTCCTGGCCTCCCTATAGGCTAACATAGGGAAAAAGAAAAATTATCGTAGGGGCATTGTCGCCTATGAGGTTTTTTGTTTTGGGGGTTTTTTTGGTACTAAACCAAAGTGTGTCCGTTTTCAACATGGAGGGGAGGCGCGTAGTTAGAACACAGAGAGACTGAGTGACTTTCCTAAGGTCACACAGCACTGAAGGGCAGAGGCGGGCCTTAGACTGTCTTTATGCCCCTGGATGATGAGTGTAAAGGATGCTCGACTACGAGCCGTCTAGCACATCAGCACACATGCTCAGCTAATGGTTTCATTTCAACCTCCACTGTTTTCCCTCAGGACTGACTGAACACCGACTTGGCCTCTGCTTCGTGTTTTCAGACCGCCACGAGCGTGCACCTAGATTTCCTTTCTCTAGTGACTGCCCCCAGCTGCCAGTTCTGTGACACTCGCAGGCCCGGAGCGGTCAGCTTCAACACACCCACCGGGTAATCGGCCTGCTGCATGAAAACACGAGTGAAAAGGGACACTGAAGGGCAGGAGACGCCGCATTGCAGTTGACACACACCGTCCCATCCCTGGGACGAACGTGCCGTCTCTAGTTAAGGCTTCTTAACATCACACTATCCACTATGGGCGGGAGTTCTGTTTTGTGAACGCAGAGTTTCAACGTCTGTTCCAGTCAGGTGACCTAAACGTTGTTTTAAATTAAGACGAAAGTCTGGTTGAAGAAATTCTCCAAAAGAATAAAAGTTCCCAACGTGAAGTTCTGCACCTCATGCTTCCTCAAGGAGTGACATCTTCACCCATGTTTACCATGACAGACCTGTACCTTCCCTGGTCCCCAGCACACCTGTCAGAAAAAATCATAGATGGGACGCCTGGGGGCTCCGTCCGGTAAGCATCCAACTCTTGATTTCAGCTCTGGTTGATGATCTCCCAGTGCGTGGGATCGAGCCCCGCGTCGGGCTCAGGTCAGTGATCTCCCAGTGCGTGGGATCGAGCCCCGCGTCGGGCTCAGGTCAATGATCTCCCAGTGCGTGGGATCGAGCCCCGCGTCGCGCTCAGGTCAGTGATCTCCCAGTGCGTGGGATCGAGCCCCGCGTGGGGCTCAGGTCAGTGATCTCCCAGTGCGTGGGATCGAGCCCCGCGTCGCGCTCAGGTCAATGATCTCCCAGTGTGTGGGATCGAGCCCTGCGTTGAACGGGCACTTCTGACCTCGCAGAGCCTGCTTGGGGTTCTCTCTCCCTCTCTTTCTGCCCCTCTCCCCCACTCTCTTTCTCTCTCTCAAAATGAATACATAGACTTAAAAAAGAAAAGGAGAATCACGGTTGACAATTCAAGCTCTTTACAAAACGAGAAGGAAAATTTTGTTTCAAGCATCTAAAATCTTAACAGTAGTGTGGCCACTACGATCAACCGCGACACATTTTGTCATTAATGATCTCTTTAAAGGGAAAGTCTTACTGCAAACTGCTTGCATTAAACATCTTGACTTAAGAATTCTGTCAATGCAAGATAAAATACTATTTAATGGGCTCCCCATTTCGGAAGCATTTTTTATAGAATTACCTCATTTTCCTGCACTCTCTGGATGTGCCATGTACTCCCTCAGAGTTGTAGCAGAGATGACATTAAAGAAAAAAATTATTTCATGTTAAATTGTAAACGGTCTCTCCACGAAGCAGACAGCTGCTTGTTTTTAAGAGGAGTGCCATTTCAGTGAAAAAGTAAATGAATAAAGCTAACCAATTCACAGCCCTTTAAACTGTTAAAACTAGCAACACGTGAACCTTCATTTCTTGCTGTGGGTGGGATAGAGTCCAGGACATGATTGTTTCAATAAAATGCTTTACTTCTTTCCCTGGCCAAGAATAAAATCCAGTACTTAAGAGCAGAGATAGAACAGGAAAAGAATACACACATGCAATCACAGGGTGGGGGGGCCAAGGGGGGGGCGGGGAGAACTCAGGAGGCATTGAACTTGCAAGGGGATTTGCTAATCCGGCTGAAAACAAAAGGCTTTTTTTTTTTTTTTTGTAAAGTAATCTCCATAACCAACATGGGATCTCAGGACCCCGAGATCAAGAGTTGTATGCTCTACTGACTGAACCACCCAGGCTCCCCAAAGACTTTTTTAAAAAAGATATTTATTTACTTTTAATTATTTTTAATGTTTATTTATTCTTGAGAGACAGAGAGAGAGAGAAAAAAACAGAGTATAAGCAGGGGAGGGGCAGAGAGAGAGGGAGACACAGAATCCAAAGCAGGCTCCAGGCTCTGAGCGGTCAGCACAGAGCAGGACGCGGGGCTCGAACTCACAAACTGCGAGATCATGACCTCAGCTGAAGTCGGATGCTCAACGGATTGAGCCACCCAGGCGCCGCATCGCTTTTTTTTTTTTTTTTTTAATAAAACTGTGTTAAGCCTTTCTAATTGCCAATGAAGTGCCTCCCATTCAATAATACAATTCTGTCTCTAGTAACACAGGCTTGAACCCTAACATTAGAGAGAAGTGTGTACTTGACCCAGATACAGGCACACACATAAAGTGATTCTCACACTTCGCCAAAATCTGTCCTATCATAGCAACAAATTAACCTACTTTTTCTATTTGGGCGCCTCTGTAAATAAATGTGTCAAAACCTGATGGAGTTTACGAGTTTTTTACCATACGTGGAAATATTTCAAGTTGCTTGCTCTCTCATCCTCAACAAAGGACTACTTAAAAATCAGATTTAATCGGAATAAATAGGACAGTGCTGCATTTTGTGATAGCAGAGCTGAAATATGAAATAGTACAGCTTGACACTCTTATAAAAGAAGACGTGTTTGTAGCTTAGCGCACAATAGAAATACTCCGAAGACCGTGTGCAGAGATGCTAACATGTACAAACAACCGAACGGCCTGGGGAAATACAGACCAAAGGCTCTCACTGAAGAGGGAGAGGAATCTGGGGGGCGGGGGGGGGGGGAGGGCAGGGAGTGGAATGGCAGAACATTTTTCAAAAGCCGCAGTCACTTCGAAAGGGGGACATTCCTTTCCTTGATACTTCCAAAGATAATGGATGGGTCCAACGAGTAATCTGAAATCCTAAGGGACACCGGCAATCGGCAATCGCGAGGTAACCCCCTTATAGGAAATTCTGCCACGGGCAGGCCACCGCAGAGCACGTGCGGGATGAATAATGATAGCAGAGAAAGTTCTTGAATGTCTGGGATCACACTGAAGTTCTCCTCAGCTTGACTTGTCGATTTCTTCTGTTTAATTTCACTTTCTTTGACAGTGGGCAAGATGATTACAGAGTTAGGGCAGATTTTTTTTTTTTTAAGTGTTTCGGTGTTTACCTGAAGGCTATTTAATTGCAGTTTCGGATTCTTTTTAAGAGTTAACTGATAAAAGACACCATGTTCTGATAACCAAGAGCCTTCTAATACAAAGATCATTCTGACTCCAAAGAAACTGAGTCCTCAAAACAGATTATTATGATGAATGGCATCTAGAAAATCCCTACTAAACTTTCTTATCATAAAAACAAGCATAAACTCTCTAATTAAAACCGTATGAAAAACAGCAATTTTTTTGAAGCAGTATTTTTTTTTTTTTTAACTACAGGAAAAGTATCTGCAAAGAAATTTGAGAGGTAATTGGGGGTAGTGGTAATACAGATTCATTTTGAAACTGAAAAGCTCTTATGTAATGTCTGTGATCAAAGGTCAACATCTTTCGACATTCTCCACGAGTCCGATCTGGATAAAAATCAACTCAAATATAATTTAGGAAAATAACAGGATATCAAACAATGTGTTAATGCTGTGAAATACTGGCATACCTTGCAAAACCCAGAAATGCATATTAAAGGAAACTTCAATTACATTGTTTCTGTCATATTTTGAACCGAATCCCAAGTTGCTCTCATTCCCTCAATACAAATTAAAAATAAACAACTCCTCACAGCATCACTGCCATCTGGATTACAATGGAAATAATGAAGTATGTGTGATTTTAGCTCGGGTAAAAATAAAGCCGAGGCAATATGACTGCACCTTTTCCATTCCATGCTCCGATCACGTTCACGTCTCGGAACTGACTATGGACCAAGGCAAGGTCAACTAGAAATATCCACCGGGCTGGTGAGTCAGGCAGTTGCTCAACACGGGTAAGCGCCCTAACAAAGGGTTTTTAATTTTCAGGTTGTTGCATCACACCGATGTTATAATTGCCCTTCGCAAAGATAAGCCCTTAACACAGAAAAGGAAATTGTTTCAAAAGCTGCAGTGAGCTTGCACTCATGCTCTGGGGAGGGGGAGAGACAGCCCGTTTTCGGGCCGGTGGTCGGGCTCTGTGCCTCCAGTCCCTCACCTATAAACTGGGGACGGTGACGGAACACAGCACAGTGGCCAGGCACACGCAGGGCTAGGGTCTAGGGAGGATGCTCGTAATTTCGTTTCTGAAGAATGAGCAGCATCGAGGCAACGAGGGTGATGAGTCCCAGGCTGTGTCAGCCTCTCGTGATTCTTAGGGAAGCACTGCCCCATGTCGATCGGACGAAATCTTCTCCTAATTAATCAAAAGGGCTGAACGTGACCGGCTTCACGGAGCACGGCCTCAGTTTCCAACCACCCAGGCTGCAGCCCAGTCCTTCCCAGACGTGTCATCTGTGGGGTCCCACGAGCCGCGGCTGGTCTCGGGCCATACGAGTTCACAAGTGGATGATCCAGGCCAAGGAAAACCGTCACAGAGAGGTGAAGGGAACTGGAAAAGGCCGCGCTGGGTGGCACTCTTTACATCATTCCTGCCCTCCCCCCATCGCACCCCTGTGTTCCTTCTAACACTTCCCCCAAAATATTAACCCAGTGACTTGGGTGGTTGTACAGTACGTCAAGAACTCCCTTCAAACTTAAATCACCGTGGAACGCAATGGCACAGTTTTGGTGGGGGGGGGGGGGCGGTTGTTAGAACAAGAACATATTCCAAGAAGGATCTTCACTTACAGGCTTAACTCGAACTTCCATCCTTACTATCACTGGACAGAGACTTAGGCAGAGGAAAAAAATCAAGGTGAGCGTCTTTATTAAAAAACAAAACAACCCGGTTTCTGGTCAACTACACGACGAAAGCTGTGCTCCTCACTACTACCCAGCTGGACAGGTTGTGTGTGCTCGGTTTACCGGGGACACCAGTGGAGATCCCAGCACCTCCCAAACCACAGGTTGGGGCTTGGACCCGGCTCTTCGGGGCCTGCGCTCTTAGTGCTTCGCCAAAGCTGGCCCCGACCGATTGACAGTGGCCTTGGAGCTCAGGAGAGAAACCGACTGGGGGCAGGGATGCGGCACGTGACCCCCCAGAAGAAACTTTCCAACGGAGTGGACTGCCGGCGAACACCTGTGATGTGGTCGTGGCTTCACTGCGAACCAGTTGAGCTCACTCTCTTGAAGTCTCTACGCCAGGATGAAAGTACTGTAGTCTTACAGTAGGACGGCGGCGTCTACGTGGGCGTTTTGATTTCTACTTTATTTTGAACTCGGGGGATTCAAGTTCTTTCTACTCTAGCCTTTGACCGCAAGAAGTAAAGGTTCAAAAAAAAAAAAAAAAAAGAAAGAAAGAAAGAAAGAAAAATGCATCCACTCGACTAGCCACAGTCAAGCTGGGGCGCTCCTTCCCATCGCCACCGTCAATGCTGGAGCGCCCCCACCCCCAGTGCCTGTGGTCTGTTGACATTTGGAGGTTTTCTCGGTCTTTCTCACTTCACCAATCCAGAAGCACTTGGCTCCGGCTCCAAAATACAATGAAGCTGCAGGAACAAAGGTGTCCGCGGTGCTCAGCAGCTCACCGGGGAAGAGCAGGAGGCAGGCCGCCAGAGCTGCCCCGCGGCCCGCCTGGCCTCTCCTCGCGCCTCGCCCCGGGTGCCTCTCGCTCCTCCCCAGCTCCCCTCCCCACCCTCCCCGGCTCCTCTCCGCTCCCCTCCCTCCGCCCGGCGAAGCCTGGGCGCACCCGCACTCCGCGGCCCAGGTCCCCCCGCGCCCCCAGCGCGGCGCCTCACCGGGACCCGCCCCCACCGGGTGGGCGGCGCAGCGGGGCCTCGGCTCTGCCAGGACCCCCTCGCCAGAACAAAGGAATGTGGGGAGGGGGCGCGGAGGCGCGCAGGCCGCAGAGCGGCTCCCGCCCAAGCGCCGCCTCGGGCGCTCCGGGGTCCCGACCCTAGCCTCCCACGCGCCACCCCCGCATCCTAGCCCCCAGCCCCGGTCCCCCGCGGGCCCGCAGGCGGGAGGGGCGCGCCCCTGGAAGTCGCGATCGGAAGGTGGCGCTACGCGGTCCCCAGCAGGCCCGGGGCTCCCAGGCCAACCTCCAAAGTAGGTCGGGGTCTGACACCGGGGCGGGGGTGGGGGGTGGGGTGCTGGAGCGCTATCAGCTTCTTGGAAAGCAACTGCAATTATCTGGGGTAATGTAATTTATTCCGGGGATGAATCTCTGTAACGCGCCCCCCCCCAAAAAAAAACCCCAAACCCTGCTCTTTAATTATTTAAATGTTACGTCAGGGAAAAAAAATCTGACATAGACACCACCATATAAATATATTCACACATAATTACACTACGTCAGAGTGCCGGAGGAAATTTAAAATCTGGGGACATTATATATTCATATATCCTCACTCGAATAAAAACTAGGGTATCTACACGAAAATGCAATCTACTAACCTATATCTGTTTCCCATAAATCATATCTGGTCTGGAGGGGGGAAAAAAAACACGATGTGAAATAAATACTTGTGACCTCATTCGCTGTTGTTATTTACAAAAGCCAGGGCCAGAGATGACGCTTGGCCATCCCCTGCTGTTCCCAGGGAACACAGCACTTTCCTAAAGTGTCCTTTATAAAGATAAATGGGAACCAGCATCCAGCAAATCACCGCGCTCGGCGAAATGCCTTCCTAAAAATACAATCTTATCAAAGGTCTCCGAAGGCGTGAAGTTGAAACTACAGCAAATGGCCTTGAACTTGTATTTGCACACAGCCCTGGAGAAAACACCAGAAATAGCATTGCGAGGCCACAATTGTTAAAATGTGATAGGGCTAAATTTAGAAGAACGCTCATTTCATTTAGGGCAAAAGACACACATTCAGCGGCGGGAGCTAACGCAATGCCTTACCCGGTTGTCTACTTCCCTGTTTAAAATATCCTCAAAAAAAAAAAAAAAAACTGTGACAGTGACATTTTAAAGGCTGACATTGTCCTACTTTCTTTGTAGCAAGATTATAAAATCACGTAATTAGCTCCCGCTTCCTATGCTGACTGCCAGCAAATTCGGCAGTTACATAATGCAACATTTCCAGGAAACTATTATGTGATCTGTCTTGTCGTGTCTGAAAAAGCAATGACAATAAGGTGAGAAACAGGGCTGATGGAGTGGAACGCATTAAAAGCACGGAGGTACGGAGGTCAAGACCACAATGGTTCGCCCCAGATTTAAACATAATAGCTCGCAACACCTACGGGGCAAACCCCGGGAGTATCCAAGATCAGAATACAACCCGAGGGGTTCTTCGCGTTTTGTAGGAGGCGTGTGTACAAAATCTCCGTCTTTATCCGGGACGTGCCAATAACGACCTCCTGTCCAACGCCGCGCCACAATTTCCAAATCATCGCACACGTACGCGCACATTCCCACATCAGCCCCGTAACCCGAGCCAATATTTCACCGTGGGCAGATTATGCAATCCGGGCAAGGACGAATCCTACAACCTTCTCGGGCGCTGGTAAGACACGCTGACGACAAACGGGCTGGAAGACGTCCGTGCAGACACAGCCCCCGACACAAACAGACGCGGCGCACGCATTCTCCGAATGCCGTCACGGTTCACGCGAGCTGCGCTCTTTCCCAGCAAGAAGATCAAGGCTCGTCCCATTTACTCGGCACCCCCCTCCGCCCCCCCCCCCCCACCCTCCGCACACACCCCCGCCGCCAGACCCGCAGAAGGGACGAGAAAGGAGGCAGCGAGCGCTGCCCTCCCCGCTCGAGATGGCTCAGCCTCCCCGGCGCGCCTCTCCACCAAAACATCAATTTTCCTGAAATCAGGAGACATTATGCAACAGCGGCGCGGGGGGGAGAGCCAGCCGGCCCGGACTACGTGCCGGCGCCAGGGCGCTGCAATCAAAGCGGCCACCTTCAGGTGGCGAGTCCCCTCCCGGCAAAGCAGCAAAAGTTTATGTCATGAACGCCCCGCGCACACTCGCCGCCGCCGGCCAGCCCCGCGCGCAGCCCGGGCCGCGCGCCCCCGGCAGCGGGCGGGGAGCTGGGGAGCCGGGGCGCGGGGCGCCGGGCCCGGCCGGCGGTGGGCGGAGCGCTTACCGTGTTCCTGCTCCCGGGACGGCGAGCGCCCGGGCGGCGGGGCGGGCGGGAGCGCGGGGGGGGGCGGGGGGCCCGGGGCGCGCGGGGCGCGGGCCGGGGCTCCGGGGCGGCGGGCGGGCGGCGGCGAGGGCGCGGCGCGGGAGGCGGGCGGCGCGCCGGGTCCGCGGGCGCCGTGGCCGCGCCGGGAGATGTGTGTTAGTAGGTCAGTTCCGAGCGCCGCGCTACGTCGCCGCCCGCCAGCCTCGCGGTGACGGGCGGCCGCGGCCCCAATCGCCGCGCCCGCACCCGCCCCCGGCCCGCCGCCAATGGCCGCGGCCGGCGGGGGCGGGCTCTCCGCGGCCCCGCCCCCTCCCGGCCCGCCCCCACCCCCTCCCCTCCCCTCCTCTTCTCTCCCCTCCCCTCCCCGCGCCCGCTCCCCCGCCCCGCCGCCCGCGTCCCTCCCCGGGCCGGGGCCAGCGCCCCCGCCACCGCCACCGCCCGAGCGCCCGCGAGGACCCGCGCCCCGCGCCCGGCTCCGGGGCTGCGCCACGGCCGGCGCTTCAGGGGAGGGGGGGTGGGGCCGAGCTGGGGAGGGGCCCGCCCAGCCGTCCAGCTCTCCCACCGCTGCCTGCGCCCCCCGGCGATCCGCGCTCACTCACAGCGGCGCTTTTTGTCTCCCCGAGCACGCAGCGGCCCGGCTACCTGTTGCCCACCCAGCACCGGGCCGGGGGGCCGCGGGCGTGGCGCGGACCGCCGCCCGCCCCTCCCCGCACACCCCCGGGAGGACCCCTCCTCCTGGGGGCGGGTGGGGAGGGGCGGGCGGCGCTGGCGAGCCGCCAGCGCTCGGGGCGGGCCGCCGCGGGGAGGGGGGGCCGCCGGCCGGCCGGAGCCCCGCGGGGGCGCTGCGTAGGCGGCGGCGACCGTGCCCCCGCGCGTCTCTCCCGGGAGCGCGACGGCCCGCGGCCGGGAGAGAAAGCGCCGCGCGCAGACACCGCCCCCTGCGCAATTAGGGCGCAGATGACGGAGGCGAAGTTGTTGCGTAAGACGCCTGGGGAACGAGGCTCGCCGAGGTCCGGCTGCCCTCGGCCGCGCCGAGTGGCGGCCGACGCGGGTGCGCCCTGCCGGCTGGCGGGCCGGCGTGCGCCGCTGGGGCCGGGCGCGGCCGCGCGGGGAGTCTTCCTGTGATCCCGGCGCCGGCGGCTCGTTCGGGGCATGTCTGCCCCTAATCGGACGCGGTCGTCTTCTCCCCCAGATTCCCGGGCCACGTAAGAGACGCGAGGAAATGGGGGAAATGGCACCTCGCGGCGCGTTCCCCAGGCGTCGCGCTAAGGGCTGTAAAGGCACGTGGCACACACACACACAGCGCGTCTACAGAATGAGAGAGAGACAGAGACAGAGAGAGCGTCTGCCTTTGCGAAGGGAGCCATATTCCTTACAGCGGCGCACAGACTTGCCCAAATACGGGATGTGGCAGGTGGGGAAGGACCTCAGGCCCTACTTGGACTAGGCGGGAGCTGGGCTGAATGCCTTCGGTGACTTGCCATTCTTTTCCCTAGGACACATTTCTTCAAGAAGAAAAATTTGAACCAAACCCCAAAGTAAAGAAAGAGAAGAGTAGACTGAACCCCCAGCCCCACCCCGCCACCAGGCTAACATCACTGGTGCCCATCATCAAGCGTAAATCTGCTTGATAAGTTGTCTCTTCTACCTTCCCCGTTCTCCTATTACACAGTTACAAACACCCAAAGGGTGACGCTGAAACATGCGTATCACTTATCACTTGGTATTTGGAAAGCCTCACATTTCAAACTATTCTCCAAGGACAATGTTGTGGTTCAGAACACATGCTTGTTCCCAACTCCTCTGGTAAAGTGTACGTTTACCAACAAGGCCCTGACTATTTAGACATGCAAAGTGGGTTTTAACATCTTCCCCAGATCCTCTGCCCAGGGGGCTCACCAATTCAAGAAGCTCTTGGGTCTGTGGCTTTTGGGTCTGTCCCCTCGAGTCGACGTTCACTCCAAAGAGTTGACTCCGCCGATGAAAATGAGTCTTGATTTTGGTTTGTCATTTCCACTTTTCTCATTTGTTATTACGCCGTTCCTTTTTCCAAACCCGCGCAATGCCCATTAGGGTTTGCAAACCTCCCTTAGATGAAAGTAAAACCAAATCCCGACGCCAGTTGCCTTCTCTGGGTTAGAAGCGTGCTGGTTCCTAGAAATCCAGAGCCACTCTACATTACCTCCGCTCCCCCACACCTACAGCACGTTCTCCACGTTGTTCTGCTTTTTGAATAATTGCATAGACTCCCAAAGCTGTCGTAGAAAGGGTGGTAAATGGTCTTAGTAGACAACGTGAAATTCAAGAAAGGTAGAAAACGTGCTTGGAGTCACCCAGAAATGATGGGGGTGGGGATTTCTCTGAACTTGGAAACTGGTTCTTTATGCCGAATTTTGAAACCTGAGGCTCCTTTCATTACTTGGGGGTACTTCTAGATTGTGCCTGTATCATTTACGCGCATCAGTTTTGGTCCCCACCCTACTTGGAAATCAGATGAAGTGTAAAAGATGTCTGAGATACCAGCTTAGAAAATAACTCTTTAGCTCCTCCTGGTGATTGGGAAACCGCTGAACAATACGCAGAGGGCTCTGTCCTCATTACCCAAGAGGTGGTGTGTCCAACAGGGGCTAGAACTTTCACCGAATCGGCAGGCACTTGCAGGTGAACACAAGTAAACGGAGCATAAAACCTGAGACGTTGGAAACAAATTGCCGCAGGTGGGAGGCTTCTAGGAAGACGTCAGCATGGGCCTGACTGTGGAACAGGGCTGTGACCAGGTCTCTGGGAGGAGAAGGAAGACAGTTCTGGTTGAAGTCTGAGGTCAAAACTTCCTTATTCTCCGGCTCTCTCGGAACTTGGGGTGGGGGGGGGTCCCGGGGGGAGGAGGCAGGGTCTGTGATAGGGGCTGCGGGCAGCAGACCGTTGACCACACTCAGCCATATCTGATTACGCTCCCAATATCCTTTGTGGTTGAGCCAATACAAGGAGAGCAGAATGACCACGAATGTGGCCTCTCCTTCCTAAGATGGAAAACTCCTTTGTGGAACATTCCAGCCAGACGATACCTAAGGGGCCACGTGTGTCCAGAGGTCCTTTCTCGGGGCCTCTTCGGGCACAGGTGGCTGCAACCTCAGACACCTAGTGAGAATTCAGTTAGGTGCATGTGGCCCGTGGCAGCCAGAGAGCCACAAATTGCGTTTCAGCTCTCGTGGGTTGTTGTGGCACAGGACAACTACAGGGGCCCCAGGCTCCAGTTTTTCAAAAGCAAGTGGACATTTAGATTTTTTTTTTTTTTTTTTTGGCAAAATACCCTGATTTTTCCAGTGTTGTGAGGCCGCTGGTTAAAAAAAGAAAAGATCCTGTGGCTTGGCGGGCTGGAGACCGGACAGGCTGTGCCCTCTGACCGAGAGGTTCCGTGGAGATGCCCAGGGAAGGCGCCATCGGAGGCTGGAAGGCAGGCTCCCCGCCGGGTGACCCGGCTTGGACAGCTCCCGTGTGTCCGTTCTAGATCCTGAGCTCTGGATTTCTTTGCAGGAAACCTTCCGTTGCTTAAAACCCTTTGGCCACCACCGGGGCCCCAGAGCCCAGGGCCACAGCCTTCCCACCGTGCTATGCCTCCTGAGGGTCTGGTGCCCACTTTTTTAACCCTCACGAACACAAGGGAAAACCACTTCTAGGAATTCGTAAGTTCTAGTTTTATTTTGTTTCCAGGTTGGGGTTTAAATAGGGAGCTAGCGTGGCACCGATTGGCATGGCTCGTCACCCGCAGGAGGCCTGCCCACACCCGTCGGTATGCAATTTATGCTGGTATTTTGCTTTGACCTAATGAGTCATTGAATGTTTAGGCAGAAACTTCCTGGAATGGTATTTCTTTCTTTCATGCTCTTTGCTTTCTTTCATTTCTCTTTGCTTTCTCTGTACGCTTGATGCAATTTCCAATCACTGGGCTCACTCCTGTGCCTTCTTTTTCCACCTGCTCCTGTGTGTTGACTTTTCTTCTTCTTGTGTATTTTCTTCTCACTTACCCGATGCATTCTTAGTTTTCCCATCGGCCTTTCCCCAATCATCGAGTCCTCACGACTCTTCTGGATTCCTTCCTCTACCAAGCTCCCACCTCCCCTTCCTGCCCCCCACCCCCGCCCATATCCCAGCCACAACCCAGACATTGCGAGGGTTTAAAATTTCCACACCGCCTTCCCCAGCTCCTGCCACATGGTTCCATCGGCAGGCATTCCATTAGCATGCTTGGCCTTATTATTCAAAAACTAGTTTTCGTGGGAAATTGGGTAACAGAAGATAGCCAAATGACACTCCCCGTAGAAGCACAGGCTTTAAAGTATGAGAAGTTGAAACGTTTCCTGTTAAATGACTGTTGCTCAAGCTAAGAAAGAAATTAGATCTCCACACGGACTACATGGCTTCGCCAGACAAAAGCAGCTGATGGCCTGAATACATTTCAAAGCATTTCCAGAAGACCCAGCAAAAGGCCAGAAAGAGGTGGTTTTGCAAAAGAAGATGTTGCAAGTACAGCATCACAAAAACCGAAACGCGTCTTTAAATTTGGCCGCCACCGACGGCCTTCGTTTCAGCTAGCATGTTCGTTCATTCAGATTAAATGGCATATGTGAGCCAAGGTGTCAAAATAAAAGAAACTCACAAAAAGGCGGGTGGCAGGGGGAGATACACTAAAAATGGTCAAGACTTCAGAAGGGGCCAACTATGTTCATTGCAAAATCTAGAGTGATGGGGCAAGGCCTGTGGTAGCTGCTAGCTGGCCACGGGGACACGGCAGGGTGACCAGAGTGTGAAATATAAAATTGTGAAATGTGTTCTAACAAAAAAGCATTTTACTAAGAATTAGAGGTGACACACCCACACTGCGAGGCAGCTCCAGTCCCCGAGGCAGACCTTATCTAGACATTTCTGTGAAGTCCTGCACAGGGCATCCGTTGGAAAGAGCCATGGGGGCAACCCAGGAGGCTGGGGTTCTCGTGCGTTCGTTACCACCGCCGCCGCCGCCCCGACTCACGAAGGGAATCGTTTCATCTGTCTGGACTTCATTTCTTCATCGGAGCCCCATGGGAGCTGAGGCAGACCCCGCAGGGTTGCCCTGGGGTGATTCTTCAGAAACAGCCGCGCAGAAAAAGAAAGCTGCAAATTTGGCATTTACAGAGAAGCAGGTCCCGGTTAAAGCCGGCTCACCCATAACCCTCGCCCTGCCTAATTACAACACGCGGGGAGGAAATTACACCGTGAAATGCACACGGACGGCCCGAGAGACAGAAATGGTCTTCCCTCGGGGTGGTTTATTTCAGCAAGAGACGAAAATGAACGCTATCAGTTTGGTAAGTGCACTAAGAAGCCCGGAAATTGGGTGCCTGACCGCATTTCTGGTCTTCTGAGAAACTTCCAGACTCTGAGCGCCTGAGCAGAAGTGCCTAAGATTATTGTTCAGCTCCTGCGTGTGATGATCATCTCAGGCAGGCCACGCACCTGTGTGGAGGGCTGCCACGTAGGTATGCCGTCCGGATGCCGCCAAAGCAGAGTCTCAGGCGGTCGTCACCCAGGCAAATGGGCGGGAGAGCCCGGGGGAGGAGGAGGCCATGGTGTGTTCACATCCCAGCTTCGCTGCTCACGAGTTCTGCAGACAGGACAAGTTACCTCCCTTAACTTCTCTCTGCCTCCGTTTCCCCTTCCGGCAACCATTGATAATAATGGCGCCAATCTCAGGACGTCTGGGTGGCTCAGTGTTTTGAGCACCCGACTCTTGATTTCGGCTCAGGTCAGGATCTCACGGGTTGTGAGTTGGAGCCCCACATCAGGCTCTGTGCTGGCAGTGCAGAGCCTGCTTGGGATTCTCTCCCTCTCTCTCTCTCCCTATCCCTCTCTCCCTCCCTCTCTCTCTGTCTCTCTCTTTCTCAAAATAAATAAATAAATTTAAGAAATAATGACATCCGTCTCAACAAGTTGTTCCAAGGTTAAGATGAGCTAAGAGCTACTAACTGCTCGGGAAAGCACCTGAGCTGAGACAGTGAGTTGTGTTCGGTATTATTATCAACCCAATGAAAAATCAACCCGCACGAGGGAAACAATATCATTAACCCAAAGAGTGGGCGTGGGTGTCGTTGGGTGTGTGTGCCTGAGTGTGTGTCCCTGTGAATTGATGTGGACAATGAATTGCGTCACGGTGTCAGTGCGATAGACCCAGTGAGTGCTTAGGTCTCCAAGAAAGCACAGCAGAGGTAGCTGGGGACAAAAGTTCAGTGTGTGAGGTTCTGTGGTGAGAGAGAGCAGGTGGGAAGGCTGACCAGGCCGCAGGACTCCGCGCAGCCGCACCAGCAAGGCTTACGCGTTATTCAGGCAGGGAGGAGCATGGCTGCTTTGGGGAACGTGGTCTGCAGAAGCGACATGCTGTTTTCAACGTGTTTTTATGCCAAATGTCACACGTGAAGCATCAGCGTGGGGGAAGTGGCTGAAGGCCTGGACCCCTGGTCTAGATGACCCTAGGACACCCGTATTAGATGACCCTAGGACCCCCGTTCTAGATGACCCTAGGACCCCCGTATTAGATGACCCTAGGGCCCCCATACTAGATGACCCTAGCACCCCCGTTCTAGATGACCCTAGGACCCCCGTACAAGATGACCCTAGCACCCCCATTCTAGATGACCCTAGGACCCCCGTACTAGATGACCCTAGGACCCCCGTTCTAGATGACCCTAGGACCCCCGTTCTAGATGACCCTAGGACCCCCATATTAGATGACCCTAGGGCCCCCATACTAGATGACCCTAGGACCCCCGTATTAGATGACCCTAGGACCCCCGTACAAGATGACCCTAGCACCCCCGTTCTAGATGACCCCAGGATCCCCGTACAAGATGACCTTAGCACCCCCGTTCTAGATGACCCTAGCACCCCCGTTCTAGATGACCCTAGGACCCCCGTTCTAGATGACCCTAGGACCCCCGTTCTAGATGACCCTAGGACCCCCGTACTAGATGACCCTAGGACCCCCGTACTAGATGACCCTAGGATCCCCATACTAGATGACCCTAGGACCCCCATTCTAGATGACCCTAGGACCCCCATATTAGATGACCCTAGGGCTCCCGTACTAGATGACCCTAGGATCCCCGTACAAGATGACCCTAGCACCCCCGTTCTAGATGACCCTAGGACCCCCGTACTAGATGACCCTAGGACCCCCGTACTAGATGACCCTAGCACCCCTGTTCTAGATGACCCTAGCACCCCTGTTCTAGATGACCCTAGGTAAGTCACCCGAGACTCTGGCGCCTCAGTTTTTCCATCTGGGAAATAGTACAACGGTGATATTGTATGTAACTGCAGTGTTGTTTAGAGGGTAGGAGTGAGCTGACCTATGGAAAGCACTGGCCACTAGGCCCTGCTCAGGACAGAAGCTTCCCTTCAGGTCAGAGAACTTCAAGATAAGTTTCTTGCTGTGGTCTTCTCGTCTACACGCTGGCTTTCTGGCCCCAGAGTAGCAGAGGCCCTCAGGCCTCAATCAGGCCTCCTCGGCTCTCAGATAGCCAGACCTGGCTGTGGTTCTGAAGGAGACAGACCCACGGAGGACGTTTTGCTCAGGGCCACACAGCAGAAGCAGCAAGCTGGGAGGGGGGAGCCGGACGAACTCAGATGGGGGAAAACGGAACCCGGTTACTCACACAGGTATGAAGAGCTGAGGTGGGGGGGCATGGGAAGGCAAGAACGTGGAGGACGACGTGGTCCCAGAGGACGGGCCTCCCCAAGCCATTGCCAGTGGGCAGGAAGGGGGCAGAGACACACGGGGCGGGGCCAGGTGAGCATGGTCACGTGCAGTGACAAGGTGGTGACAGATGCCACACGACCTGGGACTTTGAGACGTGGGCTTCCTGCTCCTCCCCACCCCCCAGATGCTCCTGCTTTGTGGCAGGGGAGGGGGCAGTGTGACTCCTGAACAGTGGGTGAGTGCTGGTGCCACGGTCCCCAGGGAGGGCCCCCCCCCCCCACCCCGGCCCCTGGGACACATGCCTGCCCGGAGCTTGCTGGACTCACCGGGAGATGTGAGGGCGAACTCTTGGTGTAAAAGTTGGTTTACTTTCCCAGGGCTGAAGATTCCTTGAGAGAGGAGTGGACGTGCAAGGATTTGGCGCCAGGCTCTGCGTGTGCCGTTCGCGCGCTTGGTTCTCCTCGGGGCTCCTGTAGCAGGTACTTCCAGAACGACCCCCCCTCCGCTCCCCACCGTGCCCACGCGGCTCCAAGGCCTTGCGCCCTCCTGCAGTGAAGGGTGGGGGTGTTGGGACCTGGAGTCAGGCCCGAACTGCCCACGTTGGAAGCCGGGGGCGGAGGACAGCTCGGCTGGGCACCAAGGGCGCGGAGCCCGGCTGGCCGGGTGGAACCGGGTGGAACCGAAGCCGAGGCCCTCGTGGCCTCGGCCCCCAGGCGACGTCCTTCCTCGGGCTGTGCCGCACCTCGGCCCTTTTGCTTGCGGCCATCTGTGCGGTGGTGCCCAACGCAGGACTGGCGCTGCCCGCTGCCCGTGCCACACAGGACCCTTCTCCTAAGGCGCAAGAAGGTAACCTCTTCCCGCGTGGAACCCGCCCCTGCCCGAGTCCCGCGTGCGCTCCTCCCCAGCTGCCTGGGCCTCAGCCGCCCCAGGCCGCGGCTGCTTGCCACGTGGAGAGCGCGGCCAGGCCCCGCGCAGGGCACCTCCCCGCCCCGGGCAGCCCCGCGTGGCTGGCTTCATCTCGCTACCTGGCTGCGCCAGATGGGACCCAGCAGGCCCCGCAGACACCCCGATGCCTCCATCACCCAGAAACGCGGCAGGGCGCAGACGCGGAGGGGCCCGCCCTTCCCCGAGGCCGCGGGTGGGGGTGCGTCGGCGGGTAGCAGGACCCCCAAGTGCAGGGGGGCGGTCCACCGCCAGGTCGGCTGGGAGCAGGAAGAGGCTGGACCTGGGTGAGCTGCTCCCTGTCACTGAGCAGGGAGGGCCTGTGGGCTTGGGAAGCTGGGGTCAGCTCGCTCACACAACCCCTGCTTGACTTTCCCGACCTCTCTGCCTGCCTCTCCTTTGGCCGGCTCTTGGGATTGTACCTGCCGAGAAAGCCTCTCAGCACATGCACTTTGAACTAGGAATCCCACATAGCCGGTGTTTCTTCTTTCTTCTAGAAACCGTAGAAGGTATTCCCCCAAATAGGTTCCTGATGGGATGTGCCTCACGGAAATGAGCGAAGGGACAAGAGGTGAGTGTTTGAGCCCCGCCTAGAAACTGGTGCCCACGGTTCTTGTCTCTGGCAGACCACCTCCGACCTGGAGAGCGCCTTCTAGACATTCCAGCAACATCGTTTAGTTTCTAAATGAGACTAAAGTTTCTTGGGAAAGCATGTGGGAAGCCACTTTTTGGGGGTGGTGGTGGTGAGATGCATTTGTTAACTTTACTGGAGAGGAGTCAGATACATGGATATCTGTTGGTGATAAAGGGGAACATTTTGAAGAGTAGATTAGAAAGGAGGACTTTCTTGTTGCTGAAAAGTATCTGCTTCGACCACTGACTATTTGAAGAGCATTCTTTTCCGGGACAAATGTAATCATTTACTTAGCAGGGGAACAAGAAAGCCTTTGTATTTAAATAGGAAAGTCACCAAGGACACCCATTATTTTTGACATCAAAACTGAGCGACGAGGCAGGAAATATCCAGATTATCATGATGACAGGGAAGATGTGATCCAATATGTTCGTTTGCTTGAAGGAGGCAGGACAACATGAGAATTCAGCAGCGTGGCTGGACAGGATTTAGAATTCATAATTTATTTATAAACAGTGGCTTTCCTGCATCCGGGAGGCAGGTGGAACCGAGTGATGCCACATGACCCAAACTCCGTGTTCCTCTGCTTCCCTACGTGTGAACTGGGTGCTGATCCTGCTGCCCTCAGAGTTTCCAGGGAGTCACTATAGTTTGACTCCCTCAGTACCCAATCCCAGGCTCATCCCTCCAGCCTCCCTGTTTTTTTTGGATTTGCGAGTGTCCAAACTTTCACAGACTTCCTTGGAGGTAGGGTGGCTATTTGACATGAGTCTGGCCAGAGAGATGTACAAACTCATAGATGTCTCCTGGGTTCCTTTCTTCCTGCCTTAAAAATGGGTGTAATCCTGGAACTGTGGCACCCGTCTGGCAAGGAGAGAAGAGGTCAATGTCAGCAAAGACTTACCGCGTCTCTGAGCTTCTCGAGTGTGCAGAAGACAGATCCGGGTTCGCTTAAGCTACAGCTGGGTGAGTATTTTGTGACCTACAGATTTTCATTTGTGTCTGAATAACATGGAAAGCATAATGTAATGTGTCTGGTGCCTAAAGGAGGCTTAATAAATAAGCGCTTGTTTTTACATTTTAAAATATTATATTTAAATATATTTGAAATACGATTCGGAAAAGTGTCTGATTCCTAATAAAAAAACTATTAAATAATTCATGCTATATCTAACAAAAACAAGTATAAGCTGACCTACGTAAAGAAAACTGTTAAACGCTGAATAATGACATAAAAGGAGACACATAAGTAAAGAGATTGAGCACATTTCTGGACTAAAAGAGCCAATATTATAGAGATGACAGTTATCCCCAAATTAACCAATAAAGATTATCCCACTTAGTCAAAATTCCAGTGGGTATTTTGAGGGAGTTGAAAAGTTGATTCTCCTTTTCCGTTGGAAGGATAAATATCCCAAAGTAACTGAATTGGCCTTGAAAAAAAATAATAAATCTGGTGAATTTATTCAATTCATCCAACCAGATGTTAGAGCTACACTAATTAAAACAACGTGGCATCACTGAAAGAAAAATCGATCAATGAAATGGCGTTGAAATTCTAGAAATAGATTCGCATATAAATATAAAACCATATATGATAAATGATAAGTGTGATCATTTACAGCAAAGAGCATATCAGTCAGGGTTGAGCCCAGGAAATAGGTTGCTTTAGGTATTTTGGACAGAAGGTGATTTAAAATAGGGAATTAGATATTTTCTTTTTTTTTTTTAATTTTTTAAATGTTTATTTTTGAGACAGAGAGAGAGAGAGAGAGACAGAGCACGAGGAGGGGAGGGGCAGAGAGAGAGGGAGACACAGAATCTGAAGCAGGCTCCAGGCTCCGAGCTGTCAGCACAGAGCCTGACGCGGGGCTCGAACCCACAAACGGTGAAATCATGACCTGACCCCGAGATCATGACCTGAGCCGAAATCGGACACTTAACCGATTGAGCCACTCAGGGGCTCCAAGGGAATCAGATATTTATTTTCACCACCATTGGGAGTACGGAGCACATCCTAGGCTGGATCTCCTGAAATGACTCAGCCTTCATAGAACAGATTCCATGAGGGGCCTCTGGCTCTAACCTAGACATTGTTGCTGAAGCTATGCCAGAAACAAGAAACCAAGCCAGATATAAGAAACAACAGCCTCTCACATTTAGGGAATTGGACCATGGGGTCCAAGGCTGTGGTCTGGGCATAGAAGTCCCATGAAGAAGCTGTCCCTACCGCCATTGCTTCTTGACCTCCAGGAAGCTGGCGGGTGGACACTGGAGCACCATGCCAGGAAGCTTCATGGTTTTGGAGTCCATTTGCCAGTGGCAAGGTTCAAGAGACGTGGGAAGACAGTTCACTCCTTCCTTCCAGAATCTCTCGCGAGTACATGTAAATGATGCTAGAACATTTGCTTCCAGAACCTCAGTTTCAGGGGAGTCTGGAAGTGTTTCCTCTAGCTTTCAGTGTCCCCAAGTAGAAGCCAGATAACATGAGGGTTGAGAGAATTGATCCAAAGCGTCTGCTCGTAAGGGAAAAGAGCGTCACATCGGGGTCACTGGTCAGGTCCCCACCGCGCCCCAAACATAAAAACATTCCCAAGTGATCACCGCGTTCCAAACATAAAGATATTTCCTTGCGATTGAAGATTGAGGTGTTGATGGATGCCTGGGTGGCTCAGTTGGTTAAGCGTCTGTCTGACTCTGGATTTAGGCTCAGGTCCTGATCTCTCGGTTCATGGGATCGAGCCCCTAGTTGGGCTCTGTGCTGACAGCCTGGAGCCTGCTTGGGATTCTCTCTCTCTCCCTCTCTCTCTGCCCTTCCCCTGCCTGTGCTCATATGCTCTCTCTTTCTCTCTCTCTCAAAATAAATAAATGAATTTTTAAAAAGACTTAAGTGTTGAAATTACACATCAAACGACTAAAAGACCTAGGGGCGAACAGATCTATCACCTTGGGGCCAGGTGTAACATGAAATCCGGAGGCTATGGAAGAGAAGATAAATATATCTAACTGAGTACAAATCACGCTGCTCTGGTTTGCTAACAGATACCCTACACCAAGTTAAAAACAAAAAGGGGGAAATAGCTATCATTTTTATTCTGGACAAAGGGTTAATATTTTTAATCTGTCAGAGTTCTTACAAATCCACAGAAAAAGATCAACAGCCAATAGTGAAATAGGCAAAGGACAGGAATGACTAGTTTTTTTAAAACCTCAAGTGCAGATCCCTTTGAAGCATATGGAAACATGAGTAGCTTCGTTAATAATAAATGCATGAAATTACAATGAGAATTTTTTACTTCGCCAACTGGCAACACGCCGGAGAGTGATAACATCTCCAGTTGGCGGGAGTGGTATGGAAATGGGGTGCAAATGGCTGCAAACTCTAAAAGTGAGTCTGGCTGTATGTGTCAGATGTTGACAGTCCCCGCCTTTTAACCTGCAACACGCTTCCTAGAATTTGTCTCGCGGAACAACGCTACCCTTCTCAGAATCTGCCCCACAGAAATACTCACGCAAGTGAGCGAAGACACATTTGGCAGGCTCGTTGACAGAGTGTTACCTGGACGGGGGAAGCCTGGCCACAGCTCTCAGTGCCCATCCAGGGGCCATTACTCAAATAAATGATGATGCATCCACTCAATGGGTTACTAGGCAGCAGTTAAAAAGAAGCAGGTCTAGGGACTTCTGGGGGACTCAGTCACTTAAGCGGCTGGCTCTTAGTTTCGGCTCAGGTCGTGATCTCACGGTGTCATGGGTTCGAGCCCCACGTCGGGCTCCTCCGTGCTGACAGTGCAGAGGCTGCTTGGGATTCTCTTGTCTCCCTCCCCCTCCGCCCCTCCCCCACTCACGCTGTCTCTGTCTCTCTCAAAATAAATAAATAGACTTAACAATAATAATAATAAAAAGAAGCAGCTCTATTTCTATGGACATTGAAAGATGGCAACAATATAGCAAGTCGGAAATAGATCTAAGTAGGGAACACGATCGCCTTGTTTCTAAAGACAAAAATGTGGACTGTATGTGCAGCAGGTCTGGAGACGTGCAACCCCAGTTGCTTGGGTCGGGGGGGCGGTCACCTCGGGGCTACAGGAGTAGAACTTCCTGTGGGCAGAACTTTCCTATTTTACCACCTGTACGTCTTCGAGGTTTAACATCACGAAAAGACTTGAAGGTCCATAAAGAACGAAACCCCCAATTCATCCAGGGAACCTAGAAGCGTGGCGTCTAGGTGACTGACACCCCCGTTAAAGTCAAAAGGTGCTTGGAGCTCACTTGACAGATGTGGATATTAGGACTCGCACTTCTGTTGCTCCCAAGGCCACTTGGAAGGAATTGCATTATTCCTGAGGCCACGATTTCCGAATTCTAAAGCCAGAAGCAAAGACTGCCCTGGCATTTTAAGGTTACATGGCACCTTCTACTCCCGGCTTATGGGGATTAACTTCCCTGCCAAGGTGGCTGGGTATGTGGGACCAGCATCTCCCAGGCAACCTTGGGGTGGGCTGTGTGCAGAATATCTCTTCGGATTAGCACCTGCAGTTACTGCCTCCAGCTCTTACTATCTGCTTCTTGCCTGCCCAATCTGCATATTATTATTATTATTATTATTTTTTTTTTTTTTTGCTTAAACTTGGTCACCTTATCTTATCTTGGCTTGCTGCTTGCCTGTGCGAGCTGTGGTAATTGGCCTATTTGGGTAATTTCCTGAATACAATCGTAGATGTTACAATGCTTCAAAATTTCCTACGAAATTTTGTACTTGAACCTACATTTTCAACCCAGCCTCTTTTGTAAATCTATCCTTTGGTTCTTTGTAACAGATGATTCGGTGCCCAAGATGCTTCAGTTAAAAAAAAAAAAAATAATTTCTTTCAAACTTGTCAGAATGGCCGAATCCTGGGTGTGAACAGAGGCAAGAGTCTGTGATTGAGAGTGCGCGTCCACAGCCTGCTGTGTGACCTGGGGCAAATCACCTGACGTCTCTGGGCCTCAGTTGCTCCATATGTGAGTTCGATGTGAGCGCCCATTACCTTGAATAAGACGATATTGTGGTAATTTTTACCCAATTATCCGATCAGTAAAGCATTTGACAAGCCTGACCTGATTAACAGGTTACGGAGAGCCTTCTAGCTGTCGGGGGATGGGTGGATGGTAGAGGGGCCCAGGGAGAAAATGGCAGCCCCTGAAACCCGTCCCATTCCATCCTCACTGACTGGGCCCCAGCCAGCTTCCCCTCCGCGTGACCCTGTCCCAACCTGCCCGTTCCGCACACAGGATGCTGCTGCTTCACGAAGCTTCTCTGCCTTGGTGGCTTCTCAGCACACTCAGGGGAGAAGCCACATGCTAACCATGGTCCATGGGGGTCTACGAAGCCCACCCACTTCTGTCTCTTCGTCTCACACCTCTCTTCTTGTTCCCAAGGTGCCACAAACAGCTAATCTTCCTTCAGTTTTGTTCTGTTTTGCTTTTTACTATGTTACTCTGTCTCCCACCCCAGGGCCTTTGCCTGTGCTGTTTCCGCTACCCAATGGTTGGTCCGGCCTTCTTTCTCCTTCATTAGATCCAGCTTCCGTATCATCCCCAAAAAGAGACGGGGGTGTGCAGCCCACATCCTTTCCCGTTTGTACTTCTTGGGGCGGTAGCACCCCAAATTCCCTCTGTGGAAGCATCCCTCCCACACTCCACGGAGCTCACACGGGGAAGCCACGCCAGGTCCAACACATAGAAAGCTGTGAAAGTCTTTCCTTTAGTTTTCCCTGGGGAAGAGCCCTTCAGGCCTCCTAGCAATGGGGTGGGAATAGTGGCATCGTGGCCACACAGGCGGAGCGCTGAGGAATAAATGTGACCTTGTGCCCAGGCTTCCAGTAGCTCCTCACACACCCACACCTTCCCGTAACTGATCCCGAGCCTCCTGGCACCTGCACATGGAAACTGAGCCCCTTTCGACGGATTTGGCACCCGCGGGCCCCTGTGGGGCGGCCGCCTCCGCTCCGCAAGGCCAGCCCCTCTCAACGTTCAGTTTGCCCTCAGCCTCCAGTGGGTGGTTCCTCTCCCGCCCCCTTTGTCCTTCTTGCCATTTCCCTGGAGGTGGAGAGAGGAGAGGAGACGACTTCAGGAGAATGACTGCCCATCACCACATCCAGCCACAGGTTGGTCCCCCAGAAGCGCTCGGTCTTCTCCTCTCGGGAGGTGACCACAACCTCTTCCCGCTGTCCTCAGACCTCCTCCCTCATCCCCTCCCTGCTCAGACCCAGGAAGTGACCTCACGTGCTCCAGTCTCCAGAGGAAAGACCAATAACCACCCTCCATTTCCGGCCACTTGCTGCAAGCCAGGAACACCAACTCTGCTTAATCTACGTGGGCAGGATTTTACTGAAAGGATGTTGAGTAGCTCACGGGTTCTACGGCGAGACTGCAGGGCAACAGTTCGTCTTAGAGGAGCCAAAACCAGTGCCTGGTCAAGGGACAGAGCCGGCGCCGACTCTGGGCACAGACACTGCTGTTTCCATCACTAACCCTTCCGGTCCTGGATCTCGGACACTTCTGCTGAAATCACAGACGATGTGTCATTACCACGCCCACCAGAATGCTGTCGCTATAGTACCTGCTTTTTTTTTTTTTTTTAATTTTTTTTACGTTTATTTATTTTTGAGACAGAGAGAGAGCATGAACAGGGGAGGGTCAGAGAGAGAGGGAGACACAGAATCCGAAACAGGCTCCGGGCTCTGAGCTGTCAGCGCAGAGCCCGACGTGGGGCTCGAAGTCACGGACCACGAGATCATGGCCTGAGCCGAAGTCAGATGTTTAGCCGATTGAGCCACCCGGGCGCCCCAAGTATCCAACGGTTTTGGCTTCAGGAATGGGAGTCCTCGTTCTCCATCACAAGACGGTGGATGCCTCAAGCCTAGGAATGAGGTTCTGATGCCAAGTGGCCAAAAACGAATCGACAGTGTCCACCCTCCACCCCACTGTCTGCTCCACACACGCTTACGCTTCTTCGAAAATGTCCCTGTCTAACATAGTGCAAATCTCCCTCATAAAACAAAGCCCGTTCGAGAGCTGTCCAGAATCTTCTCTTTTCTGAGAACCAGGATCTCTGTATCATGACCATTTGTCCCTTGTTGCCAAAACGATCACCTCTCCACATTTTGTAATCTACGGACCCGATAGCAGTCATAGCTCAATAGAATGGAAAGACAAAAGTTCTTCTTAATGATGTAGAAGAAAAAAGGGAGAGATTATTTCAGATAATTTTCCTTCTGCTTGAAGCGGTGAGGACTGAAATACAGGGAGCTTTTGTGGCTGTTGTTTTGTGACCGTCCTGTAGCTCTACTAAGCAAATCTAGCAAGTAGCGTCTTAAATTCTTGTTCCCTCTGTCTCCTAACATCCCTCAGTTAACCCTTTCTGCTGTGGGGTGCGTATGGATGAGGAGCCACAAAGAGGTGGTTTTGACTGGCAGAGTCTAGTTCACGTGCGTGAGCCTTCGGCGGCCCTGCCTTTATAGACTTGCAGTCTAATTTGTCATCGGAGAAGGGAAGTCAGGAGCATCAGGGCATCCCCAGGGAATCCCCCGGGTGCGTGCACACTCTCCACCTTACCCCCGTGCGAGTGTGTCACTGTCCCTCCTTCCCCCTTGATAATCGGCTCGGCCCCTGCCTCTGATGGCCTAGCCCTTCCTGCATTCCCTGCTCCCTGAAGGTCACAAGAAGCTTCCGATGGCCAGATGGACTTCTCGACGTCCAGTTTAAAGACACAGTTGCCCCGCCAACTGGTGGGAGCACCTTCCTCGTGGGGATTAAGTCCTCTAAAGGATCAGAACCCAGAGCTGTGAGGATTGAATGAAAGACGACGACACAGCTGACCGATAGGCTAATACAAGTCTCAGGCCCTTGAAAATGCCGCTGCAGGAACCCCTGACATCTCGGGGACCTCCTTGCCTGCGGCAGTTGCTCACTCAGCAGGAAGATGTGCCTCGCCGCCGTCGAATTCTCTCTCGATTTGCATCTAAAACCCCGGTTGTGACAAACTAGTAGATGCGGATGGAGTTCAGCCTCCGCCGTTACACACGGGGCCCCTCAAGGGGGGTGGGAATGACACCTGAATGCCAGTTCCCCTCCGCCCCTTCAAGACGGGGCCCAATCTCTCTGTGCTCAGGGGGGCGGACGACCACCCTGCTTGGCACCAGAGTGGTTTTAGTCACTGGCAGACTGGAACCTCGGCGGTGTCGGTCGGTAGGTCTGCCCCGGTGGGGGGAGGGCTAGGCCTTTGCCGTGTCTTCGTGCCTGTCATCCCAGTCTGCGCCAGTGGTCGGTCAGAACCCTCTGCGAGTTTTCAGTGAGTATTTATTCCACAGCTGACAGTCTGGGCCACCTTTCACTCACGGGTGCCAGGGGCCATCAGGACTCCTCTCCTTGATTCCAGCCAGGGTCTTACTTCCTTCAATGACGTGGCGTCCAGAGAATTCCATCCCACATTCCTCTCAACTTCCTGAAGATCTGGGACCAGTGTTTACATCATTCCGGGGACTTGGTTGCCCACAACAGAGACCAATTCTGGGTAATGTACACAGCATGGTTATTTATTTTAATATTACCAGCCGATTCACAGAATCCGCGGGAGGGTTGGCAAACCGGATCGGAGGCCACAGAGTCAGAGGCCGTCGCCCGAATCAGACTGCAAGAATGGTCTCCTGAAGGCGCCGCTGTCTACACTGTTGGGCACGGCTGGCTCTTTCCGCGCCCTGCAGACTGGACGCAGCCACCTTCGCAGGCGCTGTCCTCCAGGGGACGAACCTTCACGGCTTCCTAGCACCGTCTTCTGATAAAAAGTTGAGGACAAGGAGCCACAAAGAGGTGGTTTTGACTGGCAGAGTCTAGTTCACATGCCTGAGCCCCAGCTACAGGAGGCTAGAAAATAAATACATGAGTTTTCTACGTCTGTGACAGGAGGCAGACTCTGTTGTCCAAGAGAGGAAGAGGTTTCGCTGCCGTGTGACCAGGAAGAATGACAAATACTCACCCTGTCCCCCATATGTACTCAGTTACTAATTCTACCTATAGAAGGTCCAGAATCAATTTCCTACTTAATTCTACCTCCTAAACCTCTCTCTTCTTAACAGCGTTTCTGACATACAATTCGCCTGCCATAAAATCTACCCATTTAGGGGCGCCTGGGTGGCGCAGTCGGTTAAGCGTCCGACTTCAGCCAGGTCACGATCTCGCGGTCCGTGAGTTCGAGCCCCGCGTCAGGCTCTAGGCTGATGGCTCGGAGCCTGGAGCCTGTTTCCGATTCTGTGTCTCCCTCTCTCTCTGCCCCTCCCCTGTTCATGCTCTGTCTCTCTCTGTCCCAAAAATAAATAAACGTTGAAAAAAAAAATTAAAAAAAAAAAATCTACCCATTTAAAGTGCACGATTCAGGGCTCCCGGGTGGCTTAGGCGGCTAAGCAACCAGCTCTCGGTTTCAGCTCAGGTCGTGATCTCCCGGTTTGTGAGTTCAAGCCTCGCGTGGGGCTCTGCGCTGACAGTGCAGAGCCTACTTGGGGTTTTCTCTCCTTCTCTCTCTGCCCCGCCCCAGCTCGTGCTGTCTCTGTCTCTCTCAAAAATAAATAAATAAATAAATAAATAAATAAATAAATACATTGTACACTTCAGTGTTTTTTGGCATATTACATGATGAATGTTTGTAAATTGGGGTAAAACACATAACATAATAAGACTTGCCATTTTAACCGTGTTAAGTATATCATTCAGTAGCACCAATTACATTCATAATGCCGTCCAACCATCACCCCCATTTCCGAACAGAATCTCTGTCATCATAAGTGATAACGCTCTTTTTCCCCTTCCCTTAGCTCCTGATCACTTCTCCTCTACTTTCTGTGTCTATGAATTTCCCTATCCCAGAGATTTCCTATAAGGAGAATCATACAATATCTGTCTTTTTGTGTCTGGCTGGTTTTTGTGTCTCATTTAGTGTAGGCCATCCATGGTAGAGTGTGCCTCAGAACTTCATTCATTTATGCCTGAATAATATTCCACTGCGTGGAGAGATCCCATTTTGTTCATCCGTTCATCTGTGGATGGACACTTGAGTTGCCCCGCCTTTTGGTTATTGTGAACACGGCGTACACATATTTGTTGGGGTCCCAGCTCTCAGTTCCTTGGGGTATACGCCTAAGAGTGCAAATGCTCCTTCATATGGTAATTCAACGTTTAGCTATTAAAGATAGCTAAAATATGAGAAACGCAGCAAATTGTTTTCCATTAAGGCTGCACCATTTTACGTTTCCACCAGCAATGTGCAAAGGTTCCAATATCTCCACATCCTTGCCGACATCCTTGTCATTTTCCATTTTTTTTGTGATAGTCTTTCTATTAGGCGTGAAGTGATACCTCATTGTGGTTTTGATTAGCATTTCCCTAATGGTTAGTGATATTGAGCGCCTCTTCACGTATGTATCCGCGTGTATACCTTCTTTGAAGAAATATTTTATTCAAGTCCTCCGGCCATGTTTTAAATTGAGTTGTTTGTCTTTTTGTTGTTGAGTTGTAAGAATTCTTTATATTTTGTGGATACTGGGCCATTGTCAGATATACGGTTTTCAAATTATTTTCTCCATTATGTGGGTTGCTTTCTCATTATCTTAATGTCCTTTGATGCACAGAAATTTTAAAATGTGATGAAGGGCAAGTTGTCTATTTTTTCACGGTTGTTACTGTTGCTTTTGGTGTTATATCTAGCAATTCATTGCCAAATCTAAGATCTTAAAGATTTACCCCTCTGCTTTTTCTAAGAGTTTTATGATCTTAGCTCTTACGTTTAGAACACTGATCCATTTTTAGTTAAGTTTTGTTTAATTTTGTATATGGTGTGAAGTAGACGGTCTAACTTCATTCTTTTGTACCATCTGTTGAAAAACTATTCTTTCCCCATTAAATGCACTTGGCTCCTTTGCAAAACCCAATTGGCCAGCGATGTATGAGCTCATTTCTGAACTGTCAATTCTGTCCTCCTTATCTTATGTCTATTCTCGTGAGTATCACATTGTTTTGATTACTATAGCTTTTGTATTAAATTTTAAAACCAGGCAATGTGAATTCTCTAACTCCGGTCTTCTGTTTTCAAGACTGCTTTGGCTATTTGAGCTCCCTTGTAATTGCATATAAATTTGAAGATTGGATTTTTTAGTTCTGTGAAAAAAAGAGCCATTGGAATTTTGATAACAAGCATTGAATCTGTAGATCTGTTTGGTTAGTATCTTTATACCATTAAGTGTTTGTATCCATGAGCACGAGATGCCTTTCCATTTACATATGTCTTAATTTCTTTCAGCAGTGTTTTGTAATTTTCAGTGTTCAAATGTTTCACATCGTAGGTTATATTTCTTTTCAGGTATTTATTTTGGGAGATGCTATTGTTCCTTAATTGCTTTTCAATGTCCTTTTCTGATTATTTATTGTGGGTGTGTAAAAATACAACTGATTTTTGTATGTTGATCTTGCTCCCCGGGGCTTTGTTGAATTCGTTTATTACTTCCGGTAGCCTTTTTTTTTTGGTGGATTCTCTGGGGTTTTCTCTATGTAGAATAATATCTGCAAACAGAGGTATTTTACCTCCTCTCTTCCAATTTGGACGCGTTTTCTTTCTTTGTTTTATTTAATGGCTCTGGATAGGACAATGCTGAGTAACAGTGGTGAAAGTGGGCACCCTTGCTTCATTTCTGATCTTAGCGGGTGGTTTTAAGTCTTTCTTTTATGATATTAGCTGTAGGTTTTTCATAAATGCCCTTTATCATGTTGAGGAAATTCCTCCTATTCCTAGCTTTCTGAGAGCTATTTTTTAATCATGAAAGTATGTTGGATATTGTCAAATGACTATTCTGCATCAAATGAGATGGCCATATGGATTTTTTCTTTCATTGCATTAATGTGATATATTACATTCATTGATTTTCTTATGTTATATCACCCTTGCATTCCTGGTTTAATCCCACTGGTCACGGAATATAATCCTTTCAATGTGCTGCCGGGCTCAGTTTGCTAATGTTTTGTTGAGGCTTTTGCATTTCTATTCATAAAGGATATTGGTCTGAAATTTTCTTTCCTGATGACGTCTTTATCTAGCCTTGGAACCAGGATAATGCTAGTCTCATAGAATGAGTTAAGAAGTGTTCCTTCATCTTTATTTGAAAAGTTTGAGAATTGGATTAATGCTTCTTTAAATATTAGTGGAATTCACCAGTGACGCCATCTTGTCCGGGACTTTTCTTTGTTGGAAGGTGTTTGATTACTGTTTCAATCTCCACTTATTGTAGGCCTGTTGAGATTTTCTATTTCCTTTTAAGTCAGTTTAGGTAATTTGTGTTTCTGGGTATTGGTCCATTTTATCTGTATTATCTGATTTGTTGTTATACAATTGCTCATAGAATTCTTTTATGATCCCTCTTATTTTTCTATGGTCAGTAGTAATGTCCCCATTTTCATTACCAATTTTAGTTATTTGCATATTCTCTCTTTTTTCCTTTGTCGGTCTAGCTAAAGTTTGTCAATTCTGTTGGTCTTTTCAAAGAACCAACTTTTGGCTTTTGGGTTCATTGATTTTTTTCTATATATTTTCTATTTTATTTATCTTTTCTATTAATGTTATTATTTCCTTCCTCTTAGTATTTTTAAGTTTAATTCACTGTTTCCACCCCATCCCCATGTCCCAAGGATGCAAATTCGGTTATTGTCCTGAGATCTTTCTTTCTTTTTTTTTTTTTAAAGATTCATTTTTAAGTCATCTCCACACTGAACATGGGGTTCAAGCTCATAACCCCAAGATTAATAGCTCTGTGCTCTCCCAACGGAGTGAGCCAGACGCCCCAGATCTTTCTTATTTTTTTAATTTTTTCACAGCTATAAATTTCTCTCTGAGCCCTGTGTTTGATGCATATCCCATAAGTTTGGGCATATTGTGTTTTCATTTCACTTGCCTCTAATTATCTAATTTCCTTTGTGATTTCTTTGACCCATTGGTGGTATCAGAATGTTTTGTTTAATTTCCACATATTTGTGAATTCTCCAGTTTTCCTTCTCATTGATTTCTAGCTTCATTTCACCGTTGTCGAAGATATGTGATATATATATCATATTCACTGTTGTTGAAGAGATATGATTTCAAGATTTTAAAATGTATTGATACTTGTTAGTGTCATATAGTCTATCCTAGAGAATATTCCATGTGTCCTTGAGAAGAACACGTATCCTTTTGTTGTTAGGTTGAGTGTTCTCCGTACCAGCTAGTTTACAGAGGTCGGGTCTAGCTCGCTTATAGTGTTGTTCCGGCCTCTGTATCCTTATTCGTCTTTTGTCTAATATTCTATCCGTTACCGAAAGTAGAGCATGGAAGTCCCCAAATACTGTTGTGCCACTGTTCATCGCCTCAACTCTGTCAATACCAAAGGGCTCTTGAATCCACCCTTACCACCAAACTTGTTCCTGTTCCGCCCTAATGGCATCTGACTGGCCTCATCCTTACTCTGATTGAATGTGTTCTCCACACAGCAGCCAAAGTGGTCTTTTTGAAATCAAACACTCATCCCAACACTTCCCACCCTAACACCATTTTCCCTAGCTCTCCATCGGGCTCGGAAGAAATTCAAAATCTTTGGCGTCGTTTCAAAGCCCACCATGACTTGGCCTTGCTTCCTATCTCTAGTTTCGTCTCCTTCCTTCCTTCCTTCCTTCCTTCCTTCCTTCCTTCCTTATGCTGCCTTCTTCCTTCCAGTTCCAGACATGATGAGTGTTTCGTGCTTCCACTCACACCACTCCCGCTCTAACCTTCTGACCTTTGCTGTGATTTTTTGGTGCTGCCGAGGACTGCCCCTCGTTCTGCACCTCCGCCTCTCGTAGAGAATGCCTGTTGATCACTTGAGTGTCAGTTAAGCTAGCAAATCCTCCAGGCAGCATGGGCTGACTTCCTTACGCAAAATCAGGTGCCCCTTCCCCCCTTCTTTTCAGAATTCCACCCATGTGCTTTGACATGTATCACAGTACTTAATACCGCATATTGGGATGACTTCTTGGTGTGTTGGTCTACACCACTAGAGCCTCTAGCGTTGTGCCTGGCACGGAATAGCTGTGTTGGGAGAGTCAAGCCACATATGATCGTGAATATCTGCGTGTTCTTATTGGCTATGGCAAGAATACAAGACCTCGGCCGCTGTTTATCTGGGCCACTTACAGTGAGTAATCCTGAGAGATGAGGTAGCATCTCCTCCCAGATAAAGAGCAGGTCTCTTTCCACTTACTGGAATAGCGATGACTCTCCTAAGCTCTGTGTGTTCCTGTTTTGTAACACAACTCACGGCACATACAGGCATGCATTCCGGACCCTTTGTGTTGGCCTTGAGGAATTGGGGGTGGGGGTATAGGAAACCCATGTACACCTGCCGCTTTTGCCATCGATAATGAAGTCTGTTATCTCTGATCCAGGAATCTCATGTCTTCTGTTAGCATGCACACAAAATGCCAACAGGCTAACTTATTAGCTAAAATAGAATCCTAGACTCTTCGCTGACCTTGACAACACGAAGAGATAGTTATTAGCTTTCGGAACAAGACCTGGAATTGACACCTGTATTAGTTTGCTAGGGCTGTTTTAACAAAGCATTACACACCGGGGGCTTATACAACAGAAACTTATTTTCCCACAGTTCTGGAGGCTAGATAGATGAGATGAAGGCGTTGGAAGGTTTGAAATCTTCTGAGGCTTTGAGGGAAAATATGTTCCAGGCCTCCCTCGTTGGCTTGCAGATGGCCATCTTCTTCCTGTGTCTTCACATCACCCTCCCTCTGTACACATCTATGTCCAGATTTCTTCTTCTTATAAGGACCGCAGTCGTACTGGAATAGGGCCCACCTTAATGACCTCATTATAACTTCAGTACCTCTGTCAAGACCCTATCTCCAAATACGGTCACATTCCGACACTGACATATGAGTTTGGGGAGGAACACAATTCTGCCCATAAAAACACCATAAACAAAAGCAGAATACAGACATTCATCAGGTTTTACAGCATAACCTCCCCCCTCCTTTTTTGTTGTATGTAATGAATCATCAACAAAAAATAATTATAAAACGAAACTTCAAGATGTCAAAGTTCTTTTGGAAAGATACAAACTTGATTTTTCCCTAGGTATTTCAAAACTTGTTCTTAAATCCTTGAAACTTGGCACTTTCTTCAAGTGGTTACACTAATAAGTCATTTTGACCATCTGAAACTGTATTTTGGAGCTAAGATATTTCTAACGTTACACTAAAGCAATTATTTATTACACATATTAATTTAAAATTGTCTATGAAATTAAAGCATAGGAATAAAGAACACTTTGTGTTGGTAGGTATTTATCTAACCAAGAGAAACAATAGAATTAAAACATTATAAGTAATCACAATGTGACGACAGTCTACATTGACCTGGGATTTTTGCTTTTAGCTTGTAATATCTCATGTCTTGTTTTATTATTTATTATTAATTATGATTTGTTATTGTGTGGAATTCAACATCAGCCTTTGATGTTAAGTAGAGATTTCACTTGTATTTGAGGAATACAAGTGAAGAATACAACAGCTAAAATAACTCAGAATTTTTGTTCCCCAAGTACAAACAAAACAGTTGGAATAGAGAAAATATTTCTTTTCCATGGAAGTCATCTTTTAGGAAGGCTTTTAATCCCAAAAATATTTGGTTTGTTTGTTTGTTTACCAAAAAATGGGGTTTTGTCTCTGAAGACATCCTATAGAAGAAACATAGTCGTCTTCTTTTTAATTTTTTTAACATTTATTTATTTTTGAGAGAGAGAGAGAGAGAGAGAGAGAGAGAGACAGTGTGAGCGGGGAAGGGACAGGGAGAGAGAGGGAGACACAGAATCCGAAGCAGGCTCCAGGCTCTGAGCCATCAGCACAGAGCCCGACGCGGGGCTCAAACTCGTGAACCGCGAGACCATGACCTGAGCTTCCGGAAGTCGGACGCTTAACTGACTGAGCCACCCAGGCGCCCGAACCGCAGTCTTGATCATGCGTAAGATCCATACGTTTCCTTGTAGATTGGGCCATAATTGAATTACCCCCAAAATGATCCTCAAATCTTATTTTTAAAAACACCTCCATAAGAACCACCAGAATTCCTCTCGGTAAGTGGAAATCATTCTTCTACTCCATTCAGTCTTTCCACACACGTTAACTGAAAGTCTGCCACGGATGAAGCCTCACGCGCATTGCTAGGGTTGCGGTGGTGAGCATGGTGTATACGTTTCTGTGAGGAAGTTTTGCCCTTTCTCCCAACTTTGTTTATCGAATGAATTGTATCAGTATGGACTTGCAGATACGTGTTTTATTCTCTTCAACACTCTCAACATTTATTTTCTGGCTTGTTTGGCTCCACCCTCTGCCAGTAGATCTCCTTCAGGTTGGTTCCTGTGTCCTTCTGATAAGCCTAATTCTTTTTTTTTTTTTTTTTTTAATCTTTTTCGAGATTCATTTGGAACCTTTTAGCCACCAGGGGCTTTGTTGTTGCTTCATTTTACACAGCATTTTTAACCTTCTTTAAAAAACACTGTCACTTTGTTTAAAAAGGTTTAAAACATTTTTTTTTAATTTTGTTTATTTTTGAGAGAGAGACAGAGCATGAACAGGGGAGGGACGGAGAGAGGGAGACACAGAATCCGAAGCAGGCTCCGGGCTCTGAGCCGTCGGCACAGAGCCCGACGCGGGGTTTGAACTCACAAACCGTGAGGTCGTGACCTGAGCCGAAGGCGGACGCTTAACCGACTGAGCCACCCAGGCGCCCCTAAAATGATTTTCTGAGATAACACGGGCTACTTTACACGTAATGAACTTCACTTGTTTAAATGGTATCGTTCGAAACATTTTGACGATGGACGCATCCGTGAGACCATCCCTGCCTTCAAATTAAGAAACGTGTATACCAGTCAGTCCCAGAAGTTCTCTGTGCCCCTACCTGCCCTCGCCCCGTATCCAGTGAGAAATACCAGGCTACTCTCTGTTGCTGCAGATTCATTCATATTTTCTAAAATTTATGTAAAGAAAACCACACCACTTTCTTTCTGGCTTCTTTCAACAGCATCATTATTTTGAGATCGAGCCATGTTGTTGTGCGTATCGATAGCTCATTCCTTGTACTGCTGGGTAGTGTTACTCTGCCTTGTGTGTTAAATCATTCACCTGCTGACGGACGTGTGGGCTGTTGCCTGGTTTGGGTTATTACTGATGTTCTTTTGTAGGCTTTTGTGTGGACAGGAAGATGTTAGTAAGGGTGATGGGGAAGGTAGAGAGATTGGGATTGTATATGTTCCTTTGTTCACTAAACATTTTAGAAAGAGGATGTCTGAGCCAGGGGCACCCGAGTGGAGTTTGAGGCGTGCACTTAGATGAAGATAGTTTGAGAAGTAATCCCTGGAACAGGAGTGAGGGCCCGGGGTGAGGTATACGGGAAAGAAGGTAAAGTCAATATAAGGTGCTTTGCTGGGGTTGCCACTTTAAGCAAGGAACCTTGATTCTTTTTTTTCTTTTTTTTAATGTTTGTTTATTTTTGTGTTTTGTGTGTGTGTTTTTTATTTTTTCCATGTTTTATTTATTTTTGAGGCAGAAAGTGACAGAGCATGAGCAGGGAAGGGGCAGGGAGAGAGAGGAAGACACAGAATCTGAAGCAGGCCCCAGGCTCTGAGCCGTCAGCACAGAGCCCGACGCGGGGCTCGAACTCACAAACCGTGAGATCATGACCTGCGCCGAAGTCGGACGCTTAACCGACTGAGCCCCCCAAGCGCCTCTGTTTGTCTATTTTTGAAAGAGAGAGCGAGAGAGAGCTGGGGAGGGGCAGGAAGAACAGGAGACAGAGGATCCCAAATGGGCTCTGTGTTGACTGCAGACAGCCCAACGTGGGGCTCAAACTCGCGAATCATGAGATCATGACCTGAGCCGAAGTCAGACGCTTAACCGGCTGAGCACCCACCCCCCCTCAGGTGCCCTAGGAAGCTTGGTTCTTAACGGACACTTCATGAAGCCAGAATTATCCACCTGAAGGGCAGGAGGCGGGAATGTCTAGCCACCAGATCCTACTCCTTATCGTTCAAGGGCTTTCCCTGGAGGAATTACTCCATGCTTCTGTGCCGTGCCTGTGCGAGAACCTAGCAAACACCACTCAATTCTAGTTATGAAATAGAGAAGTAAAAAAAAAAAAAAAAAAAAAAAGAGCATCTGGCTGATTATGCATGGCATATGGTGTGAGTACATTGGGCACCCTCTGAAAAGCATCATAAATCCAAAAGTACTATTTTACTTATATCCTGAAAACTGCAAAAATACCTCACCCATCCTAAGCATATGGGCAATATAGGAAGATTTAGAATGGAAATGAAATGTTAACACTGCATAAGAGCAATGAGTAAACTGATTTCATCATCTTCCCGCCTGGGAACTTCCGCGTGCTGTGCCCTCCAAGCCTGTAATCGGTGCTATGTGTGTGGTTTCTCGTGTATCCTGGGTACAGACTCACTCCTGGTCACCGATTTGTGGAAGATTTACTCAGCGATGCTTACGGGGAAGAATTTGTTAAGCTACGTCGTGTTCAGAGCGACAAAGGGATTCAGTTACCGTGTCAGTACCACACTTTTAATTTTTCCAACTGATACACAGAAAAACAAAATCATACCCTCAGGAAAATGAAGTGTAGTTTGACCTTATAAGCTTTGTAAACTAAACATGAAATACAGGTAAAAAGCCAAGATACTATAAAACAGAACGCGAAAGTAATAAAACAGGAAGAAAATGGGTCGATGATTAAAAATCACAGGATAATCATGTCAGTTTCCTAAGGTTCCCACAACAAATCACCACGGACATGGTGGCTCACACAACAGAAATTCATCCTCCCACAATTTAGGAGGCCAGGAGTCTGAAATCAAGAGCGCCTGGTGGCCGTGCTCCCTCGGGAGGCTCTAAGGGAGGACCCGTCCTGCCTCTCGAGCTCCCGGTGGCTGTCACTGGTCCTCCAAGTCCCTTCAGTGTCTAGCCCATCTCCTCCATCCTCACTTTGCCTTCTCTTCTGTGCCTCAGTCTCCCCTCTTCTGTCTTAAACCACCCTCTGCCTTTCTCCTGTGACCCTTCTGATTGGGTTTCGGGTCCACACAGATGACCCCGGATGATCTTCTCATCTCAATGTGCTTAATTACATCTGCAAAGACTCTTTTTCCAAATAAAGTGACATCCGTAGGTTCTTGGGATTAAGATGTAAGCATATCTTCGTGGAGTCACCATTCAACCCGGTACAGTCATTGTTTGAAAAAGCCATAAAATAGGCATATCCTGGACAAGTCTGATCAGGAAAAAAAAAAAGAAGGCACAACCAAAGAACAATAGGATAAGAAAAGTGTGTAATTATAGGTTATAGATACGGAGGATATTTAAAATTACAGGTGGGGGCTCAGTCGGTTACATGTCTGACTCTTGACTTCGGCTCAGGTCATGATCTCGTGGTTCGTGAGTTGGAGCCCCACATTGGGCTCTGCACTGGCAGTGTGGAGCCTGCTTGGGATTCTCTCTCTCTTCCTCTCTCTACCCCTCCCCTACTCCCTGTCTCTCTCTCTTTTCCCTCTCTCTTATAAATAAATAAATAAACTTTAAAAATTCTCTTTAAAATAAAATAAAATTACAGGATAAGAAAATGCACGGCTGTGTACCGATACGTTTAAAAAGTTAAAGAATACTGACAATTTTCTAAAATGCTCAAGTTTGCCAAATTTGGCTCAAAAGGTCTTAGTATAACTAAGTAGACCATGCGTTAAAAGAACATTTGGTATGGTAGTCAAATATCTTCTAGAGTAGATAGTCGAATGGTTTTAGAGATGAGTTCTACCAAACCTTCAAAGAACAGAAAAATTTTATCCTCTATTTCCAATACAAAAAAAAAAGGTTGTGTTCATTTTCTTGAGCTGCCATCACAAAATAACACAGGCTCGTTGACTTAACAACCAGAAGTTTATTTTCTCATCATTCTAGAAGCGAGAAGTCCAAGATCAAGCCTCCAAAAAAAAATTCAGTTCCTGATGAGACCTGGCTGGCAGATAACCTCTTTCTTCCTTGTCTTCACTTGGCTTTTTCTCTGTGGGTACATGCAGAAACTGAGAGAGAAAGTTCTAGTGTCTCTTCCTCTTCTTATAAGGACACCAGTCCTATCCCACTGGAAACCACCCCCTTATACCTCATGTAAACCCGATTACCTCCTTAAAGGCCCTGTCTCCAGATATAGTCACATGGTGGGGGGGGCTTCAACATATAAATTTGGGGGGGTGGGACACAGTTCACTTTTTTAATGTTTATTTATTTGGGGGGAGAAGGGGCAGAGAAAGAGGGAGACACAGAATCCCAAGCAGGTTCCAACCTCTGTGCTGACAGTTCAGTTTCAAACCCGTGACCCGCAAGATCATGACCTGAGCCAAACTCGTACGCTCAACCGACCGAGCCACCCGGGCGCCCCCCAAACAGTTCACTTTTTTTTTTTTAATTTTTTTTCAACGTTTATTTATTTTTTTTGGGACAGAGAGAGACAGAGCATGAACAGGAGAGGGGCAGAGAGAGAGGGAGACACAGAATCGGAAACAGGCTCCAGGCTCCGAGCCATCAGCCCAGAGCCCGACGCGGGGCTCGAACTCCCGGACCACGAGATCATGACCTGGCTGAAGTCGGACGCTTAACCGACCGTGCCACCCAGGCGCCCCAACAGTTCACTTTTTAACAAAGATAAAAAAGTAAATAACTGAGCTTATGACAGCAGCATAAATCTGATATCAAAACAGGAAAAGAACATCAGAAATAAAATTCTGTAAGTCAGTGCTGCTTGCCTGTCAGCGTAGATGGAAGTCCTTAGAATATAAAAAAAGAAAAGGAATTAACAGAAGGAGCGGGGAAAGTTTCAAAAATAGAAAAATGCCAGTCAGTGTTTTCAATACAGATGCCATTCAAAGCCAAAATCGTATTATCTTCAATTTGACACTAATGATGAAAGAATAGGTGTGCTTTGGAAAAATTAGTCGTAGCAGGAAGCAGCTTAAGCCTGCGAGGGAAGGTAAGGGCTGGCAGCAACATCGGCCGCGCTCTGCTGAAAGTCAGACACAAAACTGGCCTGTCCCTACTCCTCCTCAACATTATGCTGGAGATTTGAGCCAACGCAATAACCAACCAGAGCAGGTGTGAGCATCGGCGAGGAAGACCCAACAATATGACTTTTCCAGTGACGTGATTTCTGCCTAAGAAAAAGTGCACTGACAGATAAACTATTAGTTTCAATAAGTTACTTCAAGCAGATTGTCAGACACAAGATAAATACACACAATCAATAGCATGATTGCCTAGGTGGCAATAATCCACGACAGAGCCGTAGAAGAAAAACATGATCAACCGTAGCAAAATTTTAATATCCGCAAGAATCAACCTAACACAGTAAGGGAAAGATCTACGCAGAGAAAGCTGTAAAATATTACCGAGTGAGCTAGAAGACAATTTAATAAGTGAGAAAGTTCATTCCCAAAGTTCATTTCTGAGTGCAATGAATAACAATCACGATCTCAACCAATGTTTTCTTGGAAATTGACTATCTGATTCTAAAATTCATATGGAACCATAAATGTGCATGAACACCCAAAATACTGTTAAACAGGGAGATGGGGATTCTATACAGGTGTAAAAATATTACAAATTTGCTGCACCAGACACTTTTGGCGGTCTATCTGATGTCCGTTCTCTCTTCTTATTTACTAAGACCATCCTAAATTTATTTGGAGTGGTAGTATTTTCCATTTCCCAATCTCCTCTGCTCTTGAAGTGGCCCTGTGACATAGTTTTGGTCAATCGGATTTCAGTAAAGTTTGCCACGTGAGGCTTTGGGGAGAAGTATAGTTTTCCTGACAAAGAGGGACACATTCAGATTAGATACTGACAGAGTTTGTCCCTTTGCCTTGTCCCCTCCACCTTTATTCTGTCTACGATATGGGGTTCCTCAGCCAGCTGGAAGCCATGAGGGCCAAAACCTCAGGTGACAAGTGGCCGCGTCAGCAGCAAGAATGGTTCTGGGTCACGGATGCCATCTTGGATTTGCCGTGCGTGACCTGGACAGTCCAGCTCTGGCATTTTCATTACATGAGAACAATGAACTCCAGTTAAGCCGCTGTTAATCAGAATTTTGTAACACGCAGTCAAACGCAGTGCTAACTGATACAAAACACAAGGAGCTATTAATATTGACAGAGGGATAGACAAATCCATCTGCCGAAGAAAATACGAAATCCTAAGTCAGACCCATAGAAGTTTGGGATTTTGCATAATATAACTACAAACTGCCTGTCAAATTGAGGGGAAAAAGCAACGGGCTTAAGAATAAATTGTAACTGGCTACCCATGAGAAAAAATTGAGATATTTACCAGATACGAGTGCAAAAGAAAAGAGGCTGTGAGTGATAGGGAGACTTGACATCCTGGCTCGCTCAGGACAGTCCTAGCTTGGTCTTGTTGGTGACATGGGACTATCAGCAGCTCTCCATGCCAGCTCTCCATGTCAGGCCGTACAGGTGACCTGTACGGCCACCCTCAGGTGTGAAAAGAGATTGAGCCGCCACTGAGCACTGCCTGGTCCAGGGCTCGTATGCGCCTGGTGCCGGGCGCATAAACCCCGATATGGCTTTTGATTAGTTACAGACACAAGCTGCTTGCTGGCAGGGGGAGGGGCCTGAATATCCCCACTCTCTCTGTAGGGCGGGGGGCTAGAATCATTAATATCACATCTGCTTCTAGACGTAGGGCCCCGCAAGACTGAGGGAGCACGGAGGACACTTTGAGAAAATACAGAATCAAAACGAATTTCCAAACCAAAATTCTAAAGCACATTAGGAAATCGAATAATGGACCCAACAAAAATTTCAAAAATAATTTAATCCCTGTGAAATTACTTTTTTTTAGTAGACCCTTTAAGGAATTTTAAAAAGTATGCCAGAATCCTTAAAGATATAAATGAAAGAGAGTATCTATTGAAAAGGAACAAGACATTGTAAAACACAAAGCCAGGAATGAAACAGTAAGTCTTTAAATTAATTAGAAATATGGGAAACAAGATATATAGTCTTCTTAAAAAGTAGTAGACTTTATTTTTTTATATTAAAAAATTTTCTTTAATGTTTATTTATTTTTGAGAGAGAGAGTGTGAGCAGGGGAGGAACAGAGAGAGAGGGAGGCATAGAATCCGAAGCAGGCTCCGGGCTCTTAGCTGTCAGCACAGAGCCCGACGAGGGGCTTGAACCCACGAACTGTGAGATCATGACCTGAGCCGAAATCAGACTCTCAACCAACTAAGCCACCCAGGCACCCCTAGACTTTATTTTTTAGAGAATATTGACGTTTACAGAAAAAAGGAGCAGAAAGTACCCAGAGATCTCACACACCTATTACCTTCTGTCCACCCTGTTATTTTTTTTTTTTCAACGTTTATTTATTTTTGGGACAGAGAGAGACAGAGCATGAACGGGTGAGGGGCAGAGAGAGAGGGAGACACAGAATTGGAAACAGGCTCCAGGCTCCGAGCCATCAGCCCAGAGCCTGATGCGGGGCTCGAACTCACAGACCGCGAGATCGTGACCTGGCTGAAGTCGGACGCTTAACCGACTGCGCCACCCAGGCGCCCCCCACCCTGTTATTAAAGTCTTGCATTAGTGTGGTACATTTGCTACAACTGAACTAACACATACATATTAGTTGAAGTCTCTAGTTTATATTAGGTTTCACTCTTCGTGTTGCACATTTTGTGGGTTTTGACAAATGTATGACGTCATCTATGTACCATTACGATACCTTACAGAACAGTTTCACTGCCCTTAAAGTCAGATCTGTAATTTTGAAATACAGGAAAAACTTGAATAGGAAACATCTTACACTGAACACATAGGAAAGTGGTAAATTAGAGATAACAGTAGAGAATTCATTCTGTATACCCAACAGAGAGACAAGTATTTTCAGTACACAAAAAGAAAGTTAAGGAACATCGATGTGACATTGAATGGTCCAGCTTACACCTCTAGGAAGGAGCTCCACGCGAAGGGAGTCAAAGCAATGGGGAAGAAGAATTAATATTTGAAAACTTAAAGCCTAAGAATTTCCCAGAAACTGAGGAGAGACCTGGGTGCTTAGCCCAGAAGGTGCACTGAGCACTGAGTGGAATAAACGAAATAAACACCACCTAGATACAGAGTGAAATCTAAAGCTTCAGGGATGTAAAGATGAACGTCTAAAACTATCGGGAAAAAAACCAAAGACTACTTACAAGGGAATAGTGCTTAGGCTAAAAACAGTTGACAAGCTAGATGTCAGAAAATAATGAAATAATGTCTTCAAACGGGCGAAAGACATGTCAAGACAAAATGAAGAGGCATCTCTCAGAGATGTTGCAGGCTTGGGTCTGGACCACCACCGCGAAATGCCTCTTGACGCTTCTTCTTTGGCAAATGCGTTCTTTACAAGTGTGCCGTGTGACTTCCAAATATTGGGGACTGTCCAGATTTCCTTTTGCTGTCATTTACTGGTTTAATTCCAATGTGGTCTGAGAAGGGCCCCGGAGGTGTGCTCTCCGGTGGATGTCCATGTGTGTCCTGCTGTTGGGTAGAGTCTGTGTAAGGGTGAGTTAGATCTGGTCGATTAATAGCGCTGCTCTAATCGTCTATGTCCTTAATGATTTTCCGCTCCGTCTGTCAAGTGTTGAAGAAGCAGTGTTGTCATCTGCAACTCACAGTAGAACATTCCTTCTTTCTTTCTGTCAGTTCTGCCTCCCGTGTTCTGATGGTCCGTTGCCAGGTTCGTGCCCGTTTAGGATTGCCATGTTGTTTTGGAGAATTGACCCCTTTATAACTATGTCATGCCCCTCTCTCACCCTGATAATTCTGTCTGGTTTTTCTGAAATTCCCTTCCATGAGCGTTAGTGAGGTATCACTTTCCCCGTTCTTGACTTCTCAGTTCTCTATGTAAACAGCTCAAGAGGGGGCATCTGGGGGGCTTAGTCGGTTAAGCATCCGACTCTTGGTTTTGGCTCAGGTCATGATCTCACGGTTCGTGGGATTGAGCCCCACATTGGGCTCTGTGGTGTCAGCATGCAGCCTGCTTGGGATTCTCTCTCTCCCTCTCTCTCTGTCCCTTCCCTGCTCTCTTTCTCTCAATAAATCAATAGACGTTAAATGGCACAGAGTTGTTTTTTCTGTCATCTCTAACACTTTCTGTCTTCTAACTAGTGTACTTACCCCATCCTCATTTAAGGTGGTAGCGACATAGTTGAATTAATATCCATCACTTTGTTGCATTACATTTGCTGGTTCTGTTGTTCATGCCCCCACTTTCTTCTCTATTTTTATTTTTAATTCTTGTTTATTTATTTATTTATTTATTTATTTATTTATTTATTTATTTTTGAGAGAGAGAGCACGCAAGTGAGCACGGGGCACAGAGAGAAAGGAAGAGAGAGAGCGTGGAGCCCAAAGCGGGGCTCGAGCTCACCCGACGTGGGGCTCAAACTCAGAAACTGTCAGATCATGACCCGCACCGAAGTTGATGCTTAACCAACTGAGCCACCCAGGCACCCCTCTTCTCTGGTTTTAATTGAGCTTTTTACATAATCCCATTTTCTCTCCTCTCTTAGCACATCAGTTACAGCTTATAATTAATTAATTTATTTATTAATTTATTTATTTTTAGAGGTGGCCCCACAGTTAACAATATACATTTAAAACTAGGGTAAGTCTACCTTCAGTAACGCTGTTCCCCTTCACGGGTACACAGGGACCTCCCCACGGAGGATTTCCAATTGCTTCCTCCCTTCCCCTGTGACACTGAGGCTGTTCCCTTCACTTAGCCAGGTGCTGTGACAACCCAGGACTTTACACAGTTTTCTCTTAGATCCATTAGGAATCATAAATATAAACAAAGTTATGTTACTGTCATTCATTCTTTTCTGATGCACTTCCACTCTTTATTTACATTCAGCCTTCCGAATTTAAGAATTATATCATTTTCTTCTGCCTGAAGAACTTCCTATAGTATTTTTTGCAGGGCCAGTTGAGTAGTGATGAGCTTTCTCTTTCTCCTGCAAAGTCTTTAACTCAGGTTCAATTTGAAGGCTCGTTTCACTGGGTATAAAATTCTGGGCTGGTGGGCACTTTCTTGTGGCATCTGGAATATTTCACTGCTCCCAATTCCGGGTTCTGATGAGAAGGGTTTTATCTTCTGTGAAATAATTCTTATCCTTGCTTCTCTGCAGGTGAGATGTATCTTTCTTTGGATTTTTTCACGATTTCCCTGTCTTTGGTTTTCTAGGTTTGAATAGGACACGCCCAGGTGTGGTTTTATTCATATTTATTGTACTGGGTGTTGTTTGAACGTTTTGCATCTGTGGTTTGGTGTCTGTCATCAATTTTGGAAGGAGTGTTGACAATTACTACTCTTGGCAATTACTACTTTATACATTTCTTCTGCACTGTGCTTTCTTCCTTCTTTTGGGATTCCAAATACACATTTATTATACCTTCTGATATTATCCTGAAGTTCTTCGGTTTTATTATTGTTTTAATTCTTTCTTCCCTTTGCTTTTCAGTTTGTGGAATTTCGGTTAACCTGTCTTCACTGAGCATGACTCTGTCCTCGCCGCACTAAGTAAGCCCTTCGGAGACGTTCTTCATTTCTGCCGGGGTAATTTTTTTTTTTATTGATAACACTTCATTTTGATACTTTCTTAGTTTCATCTCTCTGCGTGCATTACCCACCTGCCCTTACATGGTGTCTGTTTTTCCATCAGAGCCCTTGACATATGAATCATACTCTTTTCAATCCTGTGTGATCATTTCAATTTCTAGGTCATATCTGCGTCTGGCCCTGACACTTGCTTGGTCTCCTCACACTGTGTTTTTATTTCCTCTTGGCTTGCCTTCTAATATTCCGTGAGAAGCCTCGCACGCTGTGTTGTGCAACAGGAATGGAGGTAGGTGGGCTCTAGCACGAGGAGTTGTGTTAATCCGGGCAGAAGCTGAATAGCGTTTAGTGTTTGCTGTGACTGTTGGTGCCACAGGCTTCAGATTCCTCTAGTGTCCTTGTTTTTATCTCCCCTGCTCACTTTGGGCTTCACTAAGTACTCTTTCTCAGAGAGAATCCACATCTCACAGCACTTTCCATTGGAGCCCACTGGTATACTGGAGTCCTGCTGGTGTGCTGGTGGTGTATCTGTGTGTGCGTGTGCGTGTGTATGTATACGTGTGTGGTGGTGTGTGTGTGTGTGTGTGTATATATATATGTATATATGTGGATATGTGTGTGGTATGTGTGTATATGTGTAGGGGTGTGGGGGTGTATGTCTGTGGTACGTGTATGTATAGGTGTGTGTGTGAGTGTGTGTGCACAAGTTGTGGCGCGTGACTAGCGTGTGTGTGTGAGTATTCTACAGTCGCCTGCTTGAACCTCGGTCGAAGTTGGCCTGTGTCTCTGTGCGGTGACCCTCACCAGGGTCTCCCCCACGGACCAGCTGTCTTGTCTCCCGGTCCCGCTTTCTTGCCTGGCCGCCACACCCCTCGCCTGTCCCCTGAAGTGCTACCCTCGCTGTGGAGGGGCAGGAGGGCTGCAGGGGCTGCAGGGAAGGAGAGAAAGGCCAGGGAAGGCTGCAGGGAAGGCCGTGAAGTCTTGCCCCGGAACAGGCTGGGGCGTCTTTCCCCGTGAGGGCTCCTCCCTCCCTGCCCTCAGCAACAGGGACATCCTGTTCCCGTGAGAAAGACGAGGACCTGCTGGGCTTCCTGCGGGGGAGCCCTTGAAAGTGGGCCCCGAGGCCGCAGCCCCCCACGCTTCTCGCTCAGCCCACGTGCCCCCTGGGGACTCATCGCACCTTCCATCTGGGTTTTCTCACCATTGTTGGGCTCCTGCGGCTCCCGCGTCAGGAGCAGGATCTGGGCTGTGACACTTCACACCTGCCTCTTCCCAGATTGGGGGGGGCCACCCTGCCACCTCAAATCTCTGACGGGCCCAAGCTTTTCCTCGTCGTGAGGATGAACGTGTGGGTCTCCAAGCCTTCCCGTAAATAATGTCCACGCACTATTATTTTTTATCATCTTACCACTCTTTCATGATGAAAACTGGAAAACACTTCTTAAATTAGAAAAGCCTAATGACCCTTCAGACGCCCCCCCTCCTCAAGGTACGTCCTGCTTTCTGGAACCGTCTCCCCCGGGCCGGTCCTGCCGCAGCCCGTCCCACAGCCCACGGTGTGCCAGGGTGCACAGAGGCTGCTTACGGCAGTGTCCAGGGAGCGGACTCATGCCCGATGGACATCACTGTGAGAAAGACCCCAGCTTCAACCATTATCAGTATTCCTGCCAGGGCGCCTGGGCGGCTCTGTCGATTGAGCGTCCGACTTCAGCTCAGGTCATGACCTCACGGTTCACGAGTTCCAGCCCCACATCGAGCTCTGTGCTGACCAGGTGGAGTCTGCTTGGGATTCTCCTTCTCTTCCTCTCTCTCTGTCCCTCCCCCCCTCTCTTTCTCTCTCTCTCTCTCTCTCTCTCAAAATAAATAAATAAACTTAAAAAACATCATTACTTTTTAGGTATTATGCAATTTTGACTTGAATACCTCTTGGAGACGGAATTTGTTTTCTCGTATGATAGAAAATTAAACATTTTCAATGCTTGAGTTTTTCTGGTTGCTAATTTTCTTGTATTTCTCCTCAGTGCATATTGGTTTGAAACTGTTATCCGAATTACTTCTACCTCACAGAATTTTTTTAAAAGTTTTATTTAGGGCTTTATATATAATCCGTAAATATTTCATAAGCAATTCAAGATAAACTGTATTCTCCACCCCCCACCTCCCGCACCCCCTGGCATGGTGTTTAGATCGATTCGATTTGCCTTTTTCAGAGTGCCATTCAGATTTTCGATATCATTTTTCTTTCAAAGTGTGATCTGCGTGTCAGAGTCACCTGGAGAGCATATTAACTTCAGATTCCTGAGCCGTGCTCCTGACCTACAGGGCTAGAATCTTCCGAACAGCATTCTTCGAAGCATCCCCGATCGTTCTGGTGCACGCTGCATGCCCAAAATCATTTGCTACATTCCTCATTTTTTTTATCTACTTGAAAACACTTTTCTCAGTTGTTGACAGGTGGGTCGTGTCCTACTGCTGTTGTGTTTCCGCGTCTCCCCCTGCTTTCCTCCTTTTTGGCTTTGTGAACTTTGATACTAGAGTACTTGGGAGGTAAAAAATTGATGAGGGCTCATGTGTACGGTAGCCTGTGTTGTTACAAAGTGAGCCTTGCCTCAGGTTAAATCTTCTCTGTTGTTACCATTGGTACCTTGCTTTCTTCTAATTGTGCTTGCGGGATATCTTTGCCTGTCTTTTGTAACTTCTTGTGTTCTGCGTTGTTTTCTCTTTGTCGTTTGAAAAAAAAAAACCTTTTTAATGTTCGTTTAAAAAAAAAAACTTTTTAATGTTTAATTATTTTTGAGAGAGAGAGAGAGAGCGAGCGAGCATGAGCAGGGGAGGGGCAGAGAGAGGGACACACAAAATCGGAAGCAGGCTCCAGGCTCCGAGCTGTCAGCACAGAGCCCGACGCGGGGCTCGAACCCATGAACCGTGAGATCATGACCTGAGCCGAAGTCAGATGCTCAACCGACTGAGCCCCCCAGGTGCCCCTCTTTGTCATTTGTTTTTATACGCAGCTTCCAGAAGGGTTTTGATTCAATCTGAAAATCATTTTTCCTTGTAATAAAGCAGTTTGTCCGTGACTGGGTATTACAGATATATTTGCCTTTAACTCTTCACCTCATTACTCTTCGTGTCTTCTACGTCTTTTTTTTTTTTTCCTCTCCTTATCTCTTGCTACATGGCTTCTCTTTTTGAGTGTGTCAGTAGTTTCCTTTTGATAATTTGGAAGATTTACAGTCAATTTCGTTTCTTCTAGGATTAGCCTTACAACTTTTAATAACTTACCGAAACCATTGTTTTTTTTTACACTTACGACTTTAACAATATCTATCGATTCCCCGCAAGGAAACGAACAGTTCCCCTACCTCCTAATCTTTATGTTATCATATTATATTCTTCACGTGGTTGCTGTTATCTTGGAATGTACGTGCTCCGTTCGAGGTCTCTCCCCCGAGCTCTGGACCTGGCCAGCCGACTGCCTCCTTGATATTAACTACCGGGGGTCTGGATAAGCATCTTGAGCTTGTTGCGCCAGAACCAAATTGGGATCCCTGCCGCCCGGACACCCTCCTTCCATGTTCTTCCACACTTTGGGAAAGAGCTCACTCTCTACCTCTTTGTCAAAGCCAAACACTGTGGTGTCATCCCTGGTTCCTCCTTTGTCTGCGTCCAGAAAATTGAATCCAACGTTCCTTCTCCGAAATATACTTGGGTCCCTTTCTCTCTCTCCTCTCGCCGAACACCCCCGTCCATGGCACCTGCACCTCCCAACCTTTCTAACCACTGCCCCCTCCCCTGCCGGCATGCGCTTACCCTCCAAAGCCCATCTGTTCCCAGCACAGAGAGGGGCCAGAGCCATCCTGCGTGAGACCCTTTGCTGATCTGATCATTCTCAGAATGAGACTCCTCCCTACTGCCTACAAGGCAGGCCTCTGCCGTGGCGGCCAGACCCAGACCCCAGCCCGGGCCGCCCCCTTTTATCTGCGTGTTTCTGCACGATTCCTGACAGTGCACCTCTCTGGAGAGCATCTCTCTTTGCACGAGGACCATATGGTCATCTTCGCCCCTGACTATCTTTCCCACAGTCTCACACCCCCGTCACCCCCTTCATCCCGGTCTCGCCACATTTGCCTTTGTTCTTTCGCTCAGGCTTGCGAGTCCTTCCCCACCCGGCACCTTCACACCTGTTCTGGAACGTTCTTCCCCCACATCCACACGAGGTTGCTCCTATCCCCCTTCAGATCTAGGTCGAATGTTACCTCCTCAGAGACGTCTTCCTTGATGCTGGAATCCGAAGTAAGCTCTGCTCACCACTGCTCCTGGTACGTCTGTCCCTTCATCGTTGTCTTTCTCACGGTGACACCAAGTCACCGTGGCCTCAGTTATGTGCCGTCTGCTGCCCCCACGGAGCACAGTCTGCGGGAGGACCTGGCCTTTTCTTCAGGACTGCCTATCCCAGACCACACGCTGTGCCTGCTTCCCAGAGTGTAGTCAAAAAAATACTTGGTGAATGAATGAATATATTTAATTGACTTTTGTTTTTCTAATTTATCTGATCTGGGCGGCATGTAACAGCTCCCAGCAGAAGTGGAGAAAATTGTTCACTCTACACTTTCTCCATCTGTCCCGTCTCGATGACTTCTTCTCACTTATATTCCTGTTTGCGTTTCCCGCAGTTTCTAACATTTGCCTTCCACTGGATGCCCACAGTCTCCCTGCCCTGGGACGCTTAGGCCCACCTTTAAATGATCACACGTCGTTCCCACTGCCCCTGGACCCCCGGGCTCCTACCCTCACTGACCTCTGGTTGCCCACACCCCCTGACCTGTTCCACCCACATCCCCCCCACCCCTGCCTTTCACGTGCCAGCTCACCTGCTTTCATGACACTTTTTATGGGTGACTGTCCCTCTATACGGCAAAACCATCAGTACCTTGAGAACAGATGCCATGTTCAGTCTTTCCCGTGTCCACCCCAGTGTCTAGGAAATGGTCCGGGACATCGTACATCTGCAGAAAGCCAGCCCCTGCCCGAAGCCCCCCCACCCTCCCGCCCCGGAATGGCTGGCACCCGCCCCCGAGCAGAGGAATGCTCGCTGAATCCCAGCCGGACCCCGGCTGAGAGACGACCGGGAGTGTGCAAGCCATGTGCTCCTGGTGTGGGTGACGAACACCCGTGCGCTCAGCGGAGCTCTGCCTCCTTCTCACTGTGGGGTCAGGGCTGTGGGGTCAGGCTGCCTAATTCCAGTTGTGCTGGTAGGAAAATCAAGTGAGATGCTTGAGGGTAAACGACCAAGATGGGAGCAACTGATGGCCGTAATCACATGCCGGTGACCCAGGGTGTCCAGGGGGTCACTGTCATGACTTCACGTGTGCACGGGAGCAAATCCGGGGGTGCCTGGGCCAGGTCGGCCATCGAGCGAGCGGCGAGGGGCAGCTCTTTGAGGGTCTCCTCCGGATGCCCTTGTGCCTTGCAGGAACGGGGAAACTTTTTACAGTTACCTTTGGGGGGGGGGAGCCCCCGAGGATAAGCCTGTGCCGTGTTTGAAAGTAACTCTTTTGTGCACCAAACGATCGATCAGATGATTTTTGTTGACAGATAAACATCTTTTCGTTATGGTGGCACCAGTAATCTCTGTGTCCCCTCCTGGGACAACGAAAAAGATCACACACGATGTGGCATCACGCGTAAAGGGCATCCGTTTTCCCGAATTACAGTCACCTTTTATATCAGAACCCCCCGGGTGTAATTGCTAAATGAGAGAAGGAAGTTTTCTCCTTTTAAATCCAGCCTTTCTTTTTTTTTTTTAATTTTTTTTCAACGTTTTTATTTATTTTTGGGACAGAGAGAGACAGAGCATGAACGGGGAAGGGGCAGAGAGAGAGGGAGACACAGAATCGGAAACAGGCTCCAGGCTGTGAGCCATCCGCCCAGAGCCTGACGCGGGGCCCGAACTCACGGACCGCGAGATTGTGACCTGGCTGAAGTCGGACGCTTAACCAACTGCGCCACCCAGGCGCCCCTAAATCCAGCCTTTCTTAACGAACGCCACACACCTTCCTGTTTTGCAAATAGGTGATTACCCTTTCGTTTCGTTTTGTTCCTCAAAGGTACCTTTTCGCCCCCGAATTCGAAGGGAACCCATTCTCGCTCTATAAGCACACAGTAAAAGGAGCATTCTATTGCCGAGCCCACCTGCTTTATTATTCGGGGTTTTCTTCTTTCAGCCTTTTCTGTGGCGCAGTTTTTGTACACGTATTCTACTGCCGTGTGGCACGTTACCCGTCACACGTGCAGAAGGGATGTGGCCTCACGGCTCTGTAGGTCTGAAGTCCACAGGGCGGGCTGGGGCTCTGCTCAGGGGCTCCCAGGCTGGCGTCCAGCTGTCCTCAGGCAGGGGCTCTTCTCTGGAGGCCCTGGGCAAGAATCCACTTGCAAACACATTCAGGTCCTTGGCCAAATTCAGTTGGTCACGTGCGTAGGGCCGAGGGCCCCATTTCTTTGCCATTGTCAGCAACGGCCTCTCTTCGGTCCTTACCTTACCCTGTCTTCTTTCCTCCTCGCTGGACCTTCAAATGTCTCTGACTTCCTCTCCGCACCGAGCTGAAAGACGCTCCTTTCAAAGGGTCCCCGGGGATGCCCTTTCCCTATGGACGGGGATGCCCGTGTCTGTGGCATCACAGAGCCACCGAGCGGCACCTCGCCCTCCCTGAGCAGTCCAGGTGGAATCTTGGGGGATGTGCTTAGAATTCTGCCGACCACATGTCTGGGTATTTTAAAGCATTTTACCTTTTAAACTTGAATTTGGCATCGTATGCAATTTAGAAACAGAATCGAGACTGGTACCGTTGGGTAAGCTTTTCACTTAACCCTACACGGGAATGTTTTCTCTCCCATCCAGTGTTCTGGAATGTGATGTTTTAGGACTGCAGAGCATTAGAGGTACACAATCTATTTTGATCATGCCTACGTTACTGGGCGTTCGCCTTGTCTCAAACTTTTCTGTCTCGTATGTCACGCAGCAGTGAACAGAATTCTGTACACGTGTCCCGTAAATTCTTGGGTGTGAATGGCTCGGGGCGGGGGTAAGTGTCTCGTGGCTGCTGAGACTTACTGCCACACTGGCCCCGGAAGAGCCCCACCCACCCGCACTCTGACCCCGGGTGTGTGAATGTGCTCACTGCCATGTGGCCTTGCTAACATCAGGACGACCCCCTTTGCCTAGACAGGATCACAGCAATTTGAGACTGTGACCCTCTGACCCAGCTAACCTTTTCACACCCATGGCTTGGGACTCTGGCGGTCCCCAGCATTTCCTGTCCCATGCGCATTTTCAGTTAGGCGACGCCAAACACAGCAAGGGTCTTGTCACCCATCAACGGTGGCCCATCAAGGGTGGACCCATGATGAGTTGCAGGGTCATCGGAGTCCTTCCCACTGACGGGCCTCGGCAGTCCCCAGCCGTGACCCGATGCTGCGTCTTCACCCTCTACTCAATATGCATTTCCATGGTCCTGAAGAATGTGGCTGCTTAAGTCCCTTGGCTTCACTCCTCGTCAAACAGTCGTCCTCGGCCCTTGTTGGAATGATCTTTTTACTCTTTTTGCTGTTTCCACGGTACCCGGTGAAATGGTTGTGTTTTCCTATGCATCGTCTGAAGCCCTGAGTCCACCTTTAGGGGAGGAGAGAGTGATGTCAGAGCCGGGACAAGAGCGGGCATGAACTCAGCCACCCAGCTTGGCTGTCTGGTCCTGCGTGTCCAGGCGCGGGCTGCCCTCACCACCGGGAGAGTGCGGTCAGGTCAGCGCAGACCCTCCCGTGACGGCCAAGTCCATGTCTGCCCAATGGCGCCTGGCACCCCTCCCGTCGGGGACCCTGTCTCAGAAGATAATAAGATGCATCGGTACTGACGTGGCTTCCATAGGGGACCTGACTCTGCAAGGGTGGTCTCCATGAGACGATCGTCTCATGGAGGAGTGGCGCGGCCAGTGAGATGCAGCCGCGTGCTGAGAATGTGACCCTCATTAGGACGACAGAGCGTACCTGGGCGACGCTGCCGAGCAGGGTGGCTCCAGGAAGATTTCCAAGTTGATGTCACTTCCTGCCTGTCACAGTGGTGATCTCTCTGGAGCCTCTGGAGAGGTAGCCTTGCTCTCCCCTAGCCCAGGCCCCCTGAATGAACCTCGAATTGTAGACTTTTCTAGATCACAGGCTTTCTATGGGAGCCACTAAAATCAGAGACAGCGAACTGCTTGGTGTGTGCGTAGTCAGCCTGTGAAGGAGACCTCTCGTCTGACAGTAGACTTTAGTCCTGGCAGCGAGAAGACCCACGTTTCCCCTACATGCTGTTGACTGAAGCCACCCAGGACCCAACACCATACATGATGTGGCTTTATGAGCCTCTTCTGAGATTCCTGCTCATCTGGTTCCAAGTCGTTTAAGTCAAACCAACACCTACCGGGGCACCCGGGTGGCTCAGTTGGTTAAGCCTCCGACTTTGACTCAGGTCATGATCTTGCAGTTCGTGGGTTCTAGCCCCACGTCGGGTCTGTGCTGACAGCTCAGAGCCTGGAGCCAGCTTCGGATTCTGTGTCTCCCTCTCTCTCTCTGCCCCTCCCCTGCTTGCTCTCTGTCTCTCTTTCAAAAATAAACATTAAACACAAAATTAAAAAAAAAAGCTACCAAATTTGGTCTTTCTAATGGAAACGTTTTGTACGTTTTCAGTTTGGGACCCACGGCCCGACTTCATGGAGTCAACACAATGGACCCCCACGTATTCACCTCTGAGGGGCATGGCCGTTAGGTCCGGGGCTTACCAGAGTGTGAATTGATCGCACAACACAACACAATACACAAGGACACAGGGAGTTAACAATATCAACGGCATTGTCGATCGCTGTTCAGATATGTTATGCCCCTTTTGACAACTCCAGGCTCGTTTCATGCAAATAAAATACAGAAGATCACAGGGGGGATGGGAGCAGACTTACTGCTGGGGGTATGTCTCCACATGCAGATTTGAGGGGATACTCAGGGACGCTCAGGCCCCTTTGAGGACTCCTGCGGATTGGGGGGGGGCAGGTAAACAGGCGTCTCTTCACAGGTGGCCCTGCGCAAAGGCATACGGTGCTGAGATCGCTCCTGACACCAGAAATGAATCCACGAGTGGAACGGTTCCTGTTTTTACGGTGAGTTACATTCCTGCATTGCAAGAAGGCAGATTTTCCTTGATGCGTGATTTCGTAAACCTAGTACGCAATCTAGAATCAAGCAAAGACGGGTAGTTGTTCTTTTCGCAAACACGTGGCAATGGGGCTCCGTACCACACCACGTCCTGGACGTCTGTGTGTGTGCTTTCATGGTGGGCGCCGTTGCTAAAAACCCACATTGGATCTTGGCACGGACACCCGCTTCAGAGCCGGCTTATTGGTCAGAGAAGCAGACTGGTGCCCTTGAACACGGCCTGAGGACAGTCCGAAGCCCCAGAGTCGGCCTCTCAGCTTCTGTCTCTCTCCACACCTCTTCCTTCTTCCTCAAGAGTCAGGAAAAAGCCCTCGATTCCCAGAGGCGGGTTGTGTGGCTACCCCCGCCCCCACTCCCGCCCCGGCATCAGAGATCAGAGCGGCCGAGCGGAGGCGAGGGCAGAGGGGTGATGGCCTGGTTCAAGGCCACGGCCAGGTGAGAGCTGGGAGGAATCGCGGAAGCCATCGCTGCCCTCTCTGCGGCTAAGAAGGGGCTTCTCAGAGGCACCGTGCATTCCCTCCCCAAACCTCGCGAAACCAGCCACGGGGGCCACTCTGATCATCTGGCGGGACCCCGAGGCACCGAGAACTCAGGAACAGCCGCCTTCATGCTTCAGGAAGTGGAAGTCATGGCCTTCTTCCATTTCAGACAGCTTTGCTCGTGCCGTTTCCTCAAGCAAGCATTTCCTGGCCACCTCCCCGGCCCTCCTGCCATCAGGACTGGTGAAGTTGACCCCGAGCTCTCTCGGAATCACGCGGTCCCCGGTCATCGCTGCCGCGTTGTGATCGTTCGCTTGGCCTCTGCTCTCTCCCGGATGGTCGGATGGTCGTTAAAGGCTGCACAGCTTGACCGCAAAGAATTTAGTCCCAAAGCCACACTGCCTAGGTCTGGACACCTGCTCCACCGCCTGGTAATGGTGGGACAGGGGACACATTGCTTACCTTCTCTGTGCCTCTGGTTCTTACTCTGCAAAATGGGACTAATAATGGTACTGACTCACACCGTCATTGTGGGATTCAATGAGCAGACATTTGGAAGGGACTTAAATCAGGTCGTGGTGCAGAGAAAGTATCAGATGGGTGTGAAGCAGATTGTGCGTGCGTGTGTGTGTGTGTGTGTGTGTGTGTGTGACACAGTGAGGCAACACAACAGGGACCGAGTCTGTACATTTGGTGCTTTGTCCCCAGGGTCGAGAGTATCAAACACAGCACCTGCTATAGCCTGTGCTCAATAAATAGTGTTGAGTGTTGACTATCACTGTACTCAGGTAGGTTTCATAGCAAAAGCTATGTGTTTACCTGCTATATTTACCCTGCTTCTCTGAAATGTCAAAATTTCCCTAACCATAGTGCTTAAAATGACAAAATTTCCCTAACTCCGAAGCTTAAAGCTACAGCAGATGATTGGTATTCAAAGTGCATGTGGAATGTTATTCAGCAAAAACGGGGAAGGAGCCACCAAGACGTGAAAAGACACGGAGAATCCTGAAGTACATATTGCTGAGTGAAGCAAGGCGGTCTCAGAAGGCTCCCCATGGCGTGATTTCGACTCTATGACGTTCCGGAAGAGCCGAAACTATGGGGATAGTACAAAGCTCAGGTGATGCTGGGGATTAGGGAGGAGGGAGGAATGAACAGGCAGAGCACAGAGGATTTTTAGGGCAGTGAATCTCCTCCGTGTGATACCATAATGGTGGACACGTGGTATTTACACATTTGGCAAAGCCCGTAGAACTGAAAAACACAGCGTTAGCCCTAATAAACTGTAGCCTTTAGTTAATAATAACGTATCAACATCAGTTCATCAATAATAATAAACGTACCACACTAATGCAAGATGTTAGCGGCAGGATCTGTGGCCGCGAGACAGAGGGTACATGGGGAGCTCTCTGAACTCTCCGTAAAGATTTCCCCTAAACCCAGAACTGCTCTACAAAATCTGCAAGGTAGAATTTTAAGAAGCGTACGAGGACCCCACCCGCATCTCCCAACAGAGAAGAAAATGACAGGCGTTCACACTCGTGAGGTTCCAATGGTGTGCTCAGCACTTTCTCCTGATCTCATTTAACCCCCACAATAATTGCAGTAGGCAGGATGCTCATCAAGTAGAAACCGAAAGACAGACACATCGTGAGTGTATCTTCTGATTTTTTTTTTTCCCCAATCAGGAGGGGACTGTTTTCTTCATTTGACCACTTCTTCTCCACTATGAAACACAATATTCATCTAATTTGGCTGACTTACCCATTAGTTGGCATTAAGTTCCTTTCGTACCACTCCTAGGACGCTTTTGCTTTTTAAACACATTTAAAAAGAACGATTTGTTTTATTTTTTTAAGTTTATTTATGTTGAGATAGAGCTTGGGCGGGGCGGAGAGAGAGGGAGAGAGAATCCCAAGCAGGCTCCGCGCTGTCAGCTCGGAGCCCAACGTGGGGCTCGATCCCACAAACCGTGAGATCGTGACCTGAGCCTAAATCGAGGGTTGGACGCTTAACCAGCTGGGCTACCCAGGTGCCCCTAAAGAGAACAGTTTAAAGGAAAGAGATCAAAGTAATTTCTTTACAAAACATTCCAAGAGCACCATGGAAGACTGAGGGAGTGTTCACAGGGACTATATTCCAAGTGAGTAGAATATTCTAGATGCTGAGAAAGCAACTCGAGGCTGTTTTATCCTAGAAAAGAAAAAATAAAATATTGCTAAATGTATCCTTCTTCCTCTTCTATCTCCTCACACCTGTTCTGTTTGGGTAAATTGGGTAAAATCCAATTTAATTACGGTGTCCCCAGTCATGCATGAAATATGGATTGAGTGCACCTACTGTGCGCCAAGCAGGACGCTAAACACAGGGTGCAGAGCAGGGGTGAGCGGCTCGCGGGTCTCCCCCTCCAGCCTCTGCACCTCGGGTTACACACAGTCTATTTGCCTGCTTCCCCAGCCTCCCTCGAGGGCAGGCTACCTCTGAGTCTGAATAAATGCCCGATAAAACACATCGTCGTCAGGTAGTAGAAATCTGTGACACATTAGAAGTGACCTTCCAACCTGCTCTTGCCTATATATATATATATATATATTAGCGTTAGTTTATTTTTGAGAGAAAGAGACAGAGTATGAGCAAGGGAGGGGCAGACAGAGAGGGAGACACAGAATCCAAAGCAGGTTCCAGGCTCCGAGCCCTCAGCACAGAGCCCGACGCGGGGCTTGAACCCACGAACCGTGAGATCATGACCTGAGCGGAAGTCGGACGCTCAACCGACTGAGCACCCAGGTGGCTGGGCCACCAACCTGCTCTCGCTTTTAGGAGACCTGTCCCTTGGAGTAGGACTGGTGGCCGAGAGCTCTCCCTTGCGGGTGTTTCTGGCGGGGGGTACATTTTCCTTTCGTGGATGGTCGGTGGTGGGTGCTCAGTGACAACCAATCACTGCTGCCTTTTGGTCCCTTTAAATTTCCAAACTTGTCATCACGTTGAGTGCTCGCTTGTTCTCAGAACCCAGAGCTGTCTGGGGGCTGTGACTCTGGACGTCCACGTCTTCCCTGATCTGACTTCTCAAAGTCTCATCTCCGTCCCCCCTGCCGGGGTCGATGAGGCTCCGCAGGGAGGGGACAGCTCGCTTCCTGCCCACGTGTACCGCCCTCCCCAGCTTCTCCTCAGCACTTTTTCTTTTGAAATGCCATCTATTGTCAGTTGTTGTGTAAGGCTTCCTGTCGGCGGGGCTGTTGTTTAAATAAGGCATTCCTGAAAATTACCTTATCCCAACTGGGTTGTTTCACTTTCCGGATGGAGGAACTCGGACATTTGAAGAGATCATCCGAGGGGTGAGGTCACTGGCCTGCTTGCAAAAACCGTGTCAGTTTTCGAGTTTGCCTGAAACGTTCCGCCCGGGGGCGGGTCATTGCTCTGTGATGGAGCGTGTCAGTCTCTGTGCTTATCAAAAGGCGTTGTGGTTGACAGAAAGGCTTGAACGCGCCCCGACAGGGCGGGCAGGGTCCTTCAAACGGATGCAAAGGGCGTACGATGTCCACCCAGGGCAGGCAGACCACGCCTTGCCCGCAAGTCCCCCCCGAGGACAGCGAGCTGGGTGACACCAGCTGGTTGAGAGGACCCCATCAGGAGCTTCCAGAAGCTCCCTGTGGCCTCCCCTTGGACCCTCCCTACCTTTCCAGAGACCGGCTATGAGCTTGCCTGGTCTCTGGGTGCGAGAGACTATAAAACCTGTCCACTCCCGAGTTCTTCCCAGCTGCACCACCCGCCCACCCGCAGGGGCGGGGTGGGGAGGGGGCGGCAGGGGGCAGCAGGCGCTTCCGAAATCCGTCCTGACTGGGGCTAAATATTCACGCAGAGTGGACTCAGCCGAACTGATGTTTCTTTCTTTCCCTTGAAAACATTTCTTGCATCTGAGACAGAAAACAAAACAGAGGCCCATCCCTCCTCTAACAGTAACCACTTGAACCCAAATGTATCGATTAAGCCAGTAGTTGGAACACTTTCTGATTGCAGATCCCTTTATGATCCTGTAAAGCGCTGAGGACCCCAAAGAGCTTTGATCATTTGTTTACAGGTGCGCATTGCACTAGATATTAAACCTGAGTTGCTGGGGTTTTTTTTAATTACTTTTTTAATGTTTATTTATCTTTGAGAGAGAGAGAGAGAGACAGAATCTGAAACAGGCTCCAGGCTCTGAGCTGTCAGCACAGAGCCCGACGCGGGGCCCAAACCCACGAACCGCGAGATCATGACCTGAGCCGAAGTTGGGCGCTTAAGCGACTGAGTCATCCAGGCGCCCCTTGGCTGTTTTTTTAAAGTTTGCTTTAGTATAAAAATGCATCCATCCTGTCTGCTCCTTTCCTTGTGAGCATTGATGCACCCTGCGCGTTATGCCAAATAACATCTTCAAATCACAGCGATGCCCCCCACAGGCAGAGGTCTTAGTTTTCTGTTTCCAGTTGTGATCTGTGGTTCCAGCGCCCTGGAACCAAAGCCTGCATGTTCAAACGTCTTCCTGACCGCCATCACTCATGAACAGAGAGTGAAATCTCACCTGCCCCTCAAGGGGACACGAAAGAATTCACGACAACAGCACCGTCGAGCGGTGGCAGTCAACGTGGTAACACAAACCCCGAAACCTGTCTAGCTGTTTACTGAGAAAGCTTGTCGACTCCCTGTGTAATTGGTCATATCGCCATCCAATTGTGTGGGCACCGACTGAATTACCCTTCCCCCCATGGGACTGCCTGTGCATTCTTGGCTGTAAATCACTTGACCATAAATGTAAACATTATGTCCTGACATTCCCTTCCCTTCCATTGATTCTTACACCGGTCCCGCAGTCTTTCTCTCCACCGTTGTGTTCATTTGTATGCTTGACTTCTTATGAGTCACTGCACCAACATACCTTAGGACTCATGCAATGATAGCTCGGGGATTACAGTTCAACACCCTGAATGAGCAGGGCTTCTTTGTCTGTGGCTGGAGAAGCCCATTCAGAGTTCAAGTCATTTACAAATGTGTTCTAACTCCTGCTTTCTTTTTTTTTTCAATTTTTTTTTTTAACATTTATTTATGTTTTGAGAGACAGAGACGGAGCATGAACTGGGAAGGGGACGGAGAGAGAGGGGGAGTCACAGATTCCGAAGTAGGCTCCAGGCTCCGAGCCGTCAGCACAGAGCCCGACGCGGGGCTCGAACCCATGAACCATGAGATCAAGACCTGAGCCCAAGTCGGCCACCTCACCAACTGAGCCAGGCTCCCCTAACTCTTGCTTTCTTTACACAGGCTTCTTGTGTCTCCTTTTCTGTGCGTGCGCGGCCTCCAGTTCAGCCGGAGATGGAGGGGATGCTAGGGAGCCGTCCGTTCTCTTCTGAGTGCGCACGCAGCCGTGGGCATGTGCGCAGCCTTTCAGGCCAGCAGAAGCATGTGGGAGCTTACCAAGGTCCACTGTGGCTGCCTCATGCCTTGTATTTCCCCGGTTAAATTTCTGCTTAGTCGGCCAGTCACCTGCCCACCCCACCTCCCACCCCCACCAGAGTCACAGCCTCAGGCTAACTGGAGTGCTGGTTTTCTCATTCCTTTGCCCCTGGGAGTGCCCCAGGGAGTGTTCCACTCTCTGCTCCGATCGTGCCATCACCCTCTGGTAGCCAAAGTTTTCATGCCCCGATAGAGGCGCTGCGATGACAGAGCTGAGGGTTGGGGACAGGACCAGTCCCAGGCAAAAGTGCCACATTCTCTCACTGCTAACACTCAAGGTTCGGTGGTTTTACTGAATACACCTCCCTCAATTTGTTGTATGCCCTTGGTTGATTTATAGAGTCTCGAAAGGGTGATTTTTGACCATTTTTTTCTAGTTTTCTTCTCCTTCTCCCCCCTCCTCCTCCTCCTCCTTCCTCTTCTTCTTCTTCGACAACGCAGGGTAAGATTCGCCAAGCTCTTCTCACTGCCCATATGGAAGTCCTGCCCCCAGTAATCTGTTTTAACAAGCCCTTCGTATTTTTCTGATGTCCGCTAAAGTTTGCGAACCCGTGCCAGAGATGAACTACCCCGTTGCTGTCTACAACCAAGGTTTCAACTTGTGCAGTAGACTAGCCACTCTCCCGCGAGCCCGCTTTCATTGGAAGGCCATCCCACTGGTTTTCCATCTGCCATGCTCTTCCCCTAGCTGTTGGCGTGGCTCACTTGTTCACCTCCTTCAAAGCCTGCTCAAATCTCCTCCCTCTCTTACCACTTTATATGAAAGTGTAAGGTTTCTTATTTATTATGCTTATAATTTTTGTGTGCTTCTCTGTACTAGACGTGTTGCTCCAGAAGGCAGACGTCTTTGTCAGTCGGTTCCCTGACTATCCCCGGTGCCTGAAATAGTCTCTGGAATATAATAAATCATTGCTGAATGAATGCATACAGTACCAAGAAGGGTGCCATGGGAAGTCACATTGGGCTATTTTCTGAAAGTTAGCGCAAAAGAAAAGGTTCAATTATTTCCCCAAGAATGGGATATTGTTTGAGTTTGGGCTTCTTGACTGGGTCTTGGCAAAGTTAGGAGGGAGAAAGAGAGGGGGCCGCAGATTACTTTCAAGCGCACCGTACCTCTGCAGGCAGGAATCTGTTTGGATTTATTGTGCTCTTGGAGGCTGGTAACGCCAGACTTTCTTCTTCTGTGATGCAGTCAGCATCTGGTCATAGGAAGAGAATACCTGGGGGCTGCATCATCCCATCCTGAGGCCTTTCCTGTTGCCACTTCCCAGGAAGGCACTGGTGCTGCTGGAGAGAAAGGCACAGCCCCTTCTTGAGAGGTTTTCTTCGCTCTACTGGCTTCTGGCATGTGAATGTCACCACCATGATATCTGAGCTGGGGAGAGCCGCGTGACTGGATTGTGTCCCCATGACCAGCACACGTCTCCATGGCGCTCAGTGTTTTTTCTCTATGCACCTTTTTCTGTTCCGTCTGGAAAGCTTGGGTATTAAATCCTGTGTCATTTTATAGGCCACTCCTTAATTTTTTTTCCATGAATAGCAAATGGTCTGTTTATTTTTTTCACTCGTGCCACTGTGAAACCACCAACAAAATCAGCAGCCGACCAATATAAAAAGTGAAAGAACAAAAGACAGACCAAAGTTGTTTTGTTTTTTTTGACTTCTTGTTTTGAAATAAGAATAGACTCACAAGAAGTTGTAAAAGATAGTATAGACAGGTCCTCTACACATGTCTGCCAGCTTCTCCCCAATGGTCACAGCATACATAATGCGACTACGTGGTCAGACCCAGGAAACTGACATTGACACCACATAATAGTAAGATACTTAAGAGTAAATTTAACCAAGGAGGTGACATGTCTCCACTCTGAAAACCACAAAACATTGACGAAAGAAGGAAGAAGACACACATAAGTGGAAAGGCATCCTGTATTCATGGACTGGAAGAGTTGGTATTGCTTCACCGTTGATACTGACAACTATAGATTCAATGCAATCCTGATCTGTATTCCAATGACACTCTTTACCGAGGTAGAAAAAACAATCCTAAAATTTACATGGAACCACAGAAGACCCCAAAGAACCAAAGCGATCGTGAGAAAGAAGAAGAAGGCAGAAAGCATCACATTTTCTGATTCTAAGTTATCCGATAAGGCTATAGTAATCCCAACTGTGTTACTGGCATGAAAACAGACAACTAGACCAATGGAACAGAATTGAGAGCCCATAAATAAACCTGAATACATATGGTCATCTAATATTTGACAAGGGAGCTGAGAATACTTAATGGGGGGAAAAGATAGTTTCTTTAATAAATGGTGTTGGGGAAATTGGATATTCACATGAAAAAGAATGAAACGAGACCCCTATCTTACACATTCACAAAAATTAACTCAAAATGGATTAAAGACTTCAATGTCAGGCCTGAAACAAAAAATTCCTAGAAGAAAATACAGGGAAAAAAACCTCTCTAACATGGGTCTTGGCAATGATTTTAAAGCACAAGCATCAAAATAAAAAATAAGCAAGTGGGGCTACATCACTACAAAGCTTCTGGGCAGTAATAGGAACCATCGACAAAGTGAAAAGATATTCTACAGAATGGGAAAATACATTTACAAACCACATATCTGATAAGGGGTCAACATCCAAAATATATAAAGAACTCATCCAGGGGCGCCTGGGTGGCTCAGTCAGTTAAGCATCTGACTTCAGCTCAGGTCATGATCTCGTGGTTTGTGAGTTGGAGCCCCACGTCGGGCTCTGTGCTATCATGTCAGCCTGCTTCAGATCCTCAAGGAGCCGAATAGATAGTTTTCCAAATAAGATATACACATGGCCAGCGTGTGTGTGAAATGATGCTCCGTATCGCCAGTCGTTAGGAAGATGCAAGTCGAAACCGCAAAATCACACCTGTTAGCATGGCCATCATCACAAAGACACGAGACAACAGGTGCCAGCAAGGGTGTGGAGACAAGGGAGTCCTTGTGTGTTGGTGGAATGTAAATGGGTGCAGCCGCTGTCAGAAACAGTATGGAGGATCCTCAAAAAATTAAAAATAGAACTGCCATATGATCCAGCAATTCCTCTTCGGGGAATATATCCAAAGGAGACAAAAACACTAACTCAAAAAGATATCTGCACCCCCATGTTCATAGCAACGTTGTTCACAATGGCCAAGACATGGAGGAAACCACCTAAGTGTCCAGTGGACGAATGGATAAAGAAAACAGAGTAGATATGCACGTTCTAGAATATCATTCAGCCGTAAGGAGAGGAAGTACTGTCATTTGCAACAACACGGATGGACCTTGAAGCCGTTATGCGAAATGAAGTAAGTCAGACAAAGACAGATACCGTATGATCCTGCTTACATTCGGAAGCTAGACACAAAAACCAAAAAACCAAACTCATAGAAGAAGAGGGCAGAATTGTGGTTCCCAGAGGCAGGGATGGGGTGGAGGAGACATCGGAGGCAGGTGGTCAAAGGGTACAATCTGTGGTCACAAGAGAAATAGGAACCAGGGGTGGGCTGTGCCACGTGACGCGTCCAGCCAGCACGGCCGAGCGATGTAGAGGACAGTAGGTCCTAAGTGTTCTCATCGCAAGGGGAAGGATTTTTCTTTCTTTTAAATTTCTTTTTTAAAGTTTATTTTATTTATTTATTTTTTTTTTAATTTTTTTTTTCAACATTTATTTATTTTTGGGACAGAGAAAGACAGAGTATGAACGGGGGAGGGGCAGAGAGAGAGGGAGACACAGAATCGGAAACAGTCTCCAGGCTCTGAGCCGTCAGCCCAGAGCCCGACGCGGGGCTCGAACTCACGGACCGCGAGATCGTGACCTGGCTGAAGTCGGATGCTTAACCGACTGCGCCACCCAGGCGCCCCTATTTTATTTATTTTTGAGAGAGAGGGAGAGAGAGAGCAGGGGAGGGACAGAGAGAGAGAGAGAGAGAGAGAGAGAGAGAATCCCAAGCAGGCTCCACCGAGCAGCAGCACCGAGCACGAGGCAGACTTGAACTCATGAAACGTGGGATCATGACCTAACCTGAAACCAAGAGTCGGACGCTGAACCGACTGAATCACCCAGGCACTTCTAAATTTTTTTATTGTATCTATGAGATGATGGATGTTAATGAAAAGTATTGTGGTGGTCATTTCACAATATCTGTGAGTCAAACCTTCCTGACCTCGTAGTGATGTATGTCAGTTGTATCAGTAAAACTGGGGGGATAAACAGGTCAGTTTTTACGTGCACTTATCTAAAGAAACGCTTCAAAGGATAAAAGAGTCAAATTCTAGAAAATATTGGCTTTAGGTTTTATGTTTTCATTTTTGCGATATCCATGATCTGATTAAGTGATAAGTGGGTCAGTCGGTTAAGCGTCTGACTCTTGGTTTTGGCCCAGGTCATGATCTCATGGTTCGTGAGTTCGAACCTTGCGTCAGGCTCTGCACAGACAATGCGACGTCCTCTTGGGATTCTCTCTCTTTCCCTCCCCCACTTGTGCTCTCTCTCTCTCTCTCTCTCTCTCTCAAAATGAATACATTAAAAAAAAAAATTTTTTTAATTCAAAGGACATTGGGGCGACCCTTTTGCTTTCATAAGGTCATATTTACAGGTTCTGGGAATTAGGACCTGGTATCTTTGGAGACTGCTGTTCAGTCCGCCATGTGAGGTACGTTCAGGAATCAAATGAGGAAAGACTTTGCTGCCTATGCAGCTGTGGGTTTCGTTCTTGGAACAGGCTCTCGCTTTAGCTGCACCAGAAACATTTTCCACATCCTAAAGAGAAGCGAGAACTTGGTAGCTTTGTGAAACATACAGGTGTGATTTCTGGAACACACACGGCTTCTTTCTCCTTTGTGGACAGAGTTAACTGTGTCTTCATTTACAAACCAGGCACTGAATCCGGCTTGAGTCACCAGTATTGTTCTTCCATTGTAAACTGGCCGTTTTGCTAGCGAAAGTCCAGAAAAATCTCCGGGCGCGTGGGCTGATCCCAAGCTGGCATTTTTAGACGCTTGATAAGAGTCACAGAAGAAAGCACGGAGACACTGTGCTCCATTACCCGCTCCGCCCGCACCTCTCCCCCACAATCCGCTATGAATCACGCTGGATTAACAACACGTCGGAGACAAAGACACTGAATTACATATTAGCATTGCCTGCAAAGACGTTGCATTGAATGTCCTCGGCGAAGTTCCTGGGGAGAAGTCTCAGCTTGTGAACCAATCTGCACGTAACAAAATGAGAGCAAGGGTCAGAGAGAAACAAAGAATGTTTTTGTGACTTACTGCAGTCAGCACAGAGTTTATGTGGCAGATGTTCATCCTGCCACGCAATGTGGATGACTTCATACGTGGGGGGGAAGGCTGTTCACCACTGGCTTCCTGCCCTCCAGGACGACATCATCGCCACTCCTTGACGGCAGTTTTTATGAGCAGTGTGGAACGCTGTGAACAGAGCCCCGACCGGTTGTGTTTTTAAGCAGTCCTGTTGCTCTAAGGCAATCCCCAGTGGATTCTGTTTGTGTGTTCCGAATCCACATTCTGATGCGTGAGAGAAGAAAATGAAGTCTGTGTTTACATTTTAATTCACGTTTTAAGTACCTTTCCCTTTATGCTGTGTCTCCTGTAATTGGTGTTGTTACTTTTGTACTAATTCAAATAGAGCAAATCTACAAGTGTGTGAAACGCTAAAGTAAAAAAAAAAAAATTTAAATAAAATGTAACCAGCTGGTAAAAACTTATTTCAGGATTCTGGTCCAAGTTCATGTCCCTCCCTTGTGGCCAGCTTAAAGCAACAAAAATAATGAGCAATAAAGAAGAAAATACCAACAAAGGGTGGCTGCTAGATATAACCAATTTGGGGCCCGACTGAGACATGACACCCAAAGGCGTATGCGACCCCCCACAGCTCTTTTCCATGAAAGGTTTTCCATAAAAGGGGTAACACAGCCCCCAAGGGGTCCAACCCGAGGTCCTGGCCCGAGGCATCCACGCTGGGCACGGCAGGTGAGTCAGTGTGGGCAGGAAAGCACCAAGAGGATGTGGAGTCGTGAGAGAATCCTCCCAAAGGCCACCTGAGTTGGGGCACCTGGGTGGCTCAGTCAATTAAGCGTCTGACTCTTGATCTCAGCTCAGTTGTGATCTCGTGGTTCGTGGGATCGAGCCCCATGTCAGCTCCGCGAGCCCCGTGACAGTGACAGTGACACCTTGAGCCCGTTGGAAGGAAAGGGGAGGACGTGTGGTTGGCAGGGGGGACGCACTCTGTCCGTCTTGGATCCTCCTCGAAGCAATCAATGTCCAGGATGTGCCACAGACTCCTTGCGGGAAATAGCGCTGACACTCTAAATAACTCAAGCAGCTTCCTTCGTTCGGCTGCACATTCTGGTTCCCTCGAAAGCACCCCCAACCCCGCGTGGACTCGTCAGCTCTTGCCAGTACTGCTGACCAGGTCCTGTGGCTCGGTGGGCACAGCCGCCTTCCTCCCGTTGGGGTCCGGCAATGCCAGGCTGTTGGTGCTTAGCCTGAGCCAGAGTTCTCGGCCTGGGAGCCAGTGGGGAAGGTGGGTGTGAGCCCCGGGGGAGGCACGCGGGGTTCGTGGGAGACGGGACCGTGAACCATCTTCGACAAGAGGCGCAGGCCAGCCCTCAACGGGCAGGGGAGAGCCCCTCGCGTGGGCTCAGAGCTGGGGGACAATCGGGAGGGTCGCTATTTGGGAAGCGTGCCCCCCCTGACCCCGTCCTGCACATCAGGGCCTTGACTACGTGCGGCCTGTGCTCTCTCGCCGCGAAGCCCGGCCCTGACGCCTGGCCTTCTCGGCCCTTCCACTACAGGCGATGAGAACCTCTTCACACGCGACGAAGGAAGTCTCTGACTTCTCGCTTAGCTTTTAGTTGCAAACTGGTTTATCTCGTCTTCCCGTTCTCTTTCCCAAAGGCTAGTCGACCCAATTCCATGTTCTCCATAGTTACTATTTCCCCCACGTTTCTCAAACCCCTGCTACACCCCCGATGCCAGCTTTGCCCACAGCTCCTCCCCGTGCCCCCCGTCTGTGCCCACCTGCCCTGGTGACACGGGCTTCGTTGCTGGCCAGCCAGGGCGTGATCCAGCGGGAGACTCCCTCCTTGGTCCCATCTTGGGGCCCAATCCTGATACCCACTGTCACAAATTGGGGTCCCTGGTGGGCAGCCTCTGAGAAGGAGAATGGCACGTGGGGGGTGTTAAGTGAGCTCTTGAGATCAGCCCCCGGGGGACGGAGTTCAGGAAGCAGGGCTCAGCAGCGGGGGGAGACAGGGTGACAGTGGTCCCAGCAAAGGCGTGAGCTGCTCTAGCTCTCTCCGGAACAGGATGGCCCTTCAGAGCTGCCTGAGCGGGAGGGATCAGGCCGGGCTTTATTCCCCTGCATCGATCAGTCGGTGAAGGTGGCCTGCCCTCCGGAAGAGCTCGGACCTGGGCCCGGGGGTATCTTCAACCAAGCTGGTCCCCAAAGAGCGCGGGCAGCCGAGAGCTGTTGTCCCATGGCTCTCCCCGCAGCGGGGATGCGGGGATCCCGCCAGCTGACGAGCCCACGGCAAAAACGGAGGCAGGATCCGTGGCAAAGTCTGCTTCACTGGGATGGGAAAACAGAAGTGACAACAGGGAACCCCACACCCCGTGAAGAGGTGCTTCCAGAATGAAGACATTTCCCGTTAAGAGAATCGGCTGCCAAGAAGCCTGCCCTCTGTAGAGCGCATTTCAGGTGAAGGACGAGCCGGATGGGAGGTCAAAGCGTTAAATCTAAAATAACACTGACTTCCTGAAGCACTTCGTGAAAAACTTAGGAGCCCAGCGACGCCAGAGGTAGGAGCGGGTGGGGTAAGTGCTCCGAGGTCCCAGCGCCGGCCCGGAGAAGAGTCCGATTGAGACAGAGTATCCATTTGTGTTGGACTCAGGTAAGGCAGCCAAGCATTGTGTCATTTTGTAAAAACCGTTAATTCTCCCCAAAGAATAGAAAATGATGTGTAACTTTGCAACCAACAGAGAGAAAACTAGAATACAAAAAGTTCTCGGTCAATACACATCAGGGTAGAAAGGAAGGAAAAATCACAGAACAGGTGGGACAACAGAAAAAGGTCCTGCAAACACACGGGTACAGAAGGCACGGAATCAAGAACGAGAAAAGCGCCAGCTAGGGCTGAACAAAATCAGGTGGGCACAGCCCACCCCAGACAAGGTGTACTTTAAGGAAGAAAAGCTCCATTCGAGGCAGCGGAAGTCACTGCGGAATGACAGAAGACCGAATTCACCTGCGTGAGTTACAACGTAGCCTCAAAATAGGTAAAGCGAAACGTAATCGAATTACAGAAATTCACAATCACGGTGGGAGATTTTATTACACAATTCGCCAAATCGTAACCACCGGAAAATTCAGAAGGGGAAGATCTGATGGTGACCTTGACCTGACAGGCCTGTACGCCATATTTCCTGGACTCTGAGAGCCCACCGACTGTCACACACACCGTTAGTTGACGGGCCGCTAAAAAGAAAATAATGTCAACTATGGCACAATGATTCCTCATTACTCAGAACTGTGATTCCACACTTACTGAGAACGCTCTTTCGTATTTAATCACGTCATCCTTATGCATACGTGAAACAGAAAACGTAAGAGAAATAACCTGTGTGACGTATTTCTAAACACCTTTGAGGCTTCTTTTGTTTGGACTCTACTTAAGACCAGGAGCCACATTCAATATTCACGTTTCTTCGATATTCACGTTCTTCCATTCAATATTCACGTTTCTTCACACATTAGGATCCTCAGTGACGTCAGGAGGGTTGGGGTTATGGTGTTCCTGAGAGAGAGCTCCATTAGCGTCCACCCCGTGATGCCATCTCCAAGACCCTGGTGCTACCTCCTATCTGGAGGTGACTATGGACGCGCATTTCGTCCTCACACGGCCCTTACACGATCTGTCTGTTGGAAGTTACACGTGCGTTCATGTATACACACAGGCCATGACAGCACTATCACGGAGGGTCGCGTGCCCCTCTCTGGTTACAAAATGCCTCTTCATTTTCAAGACATTAAACTGTGCAAAGCATACACCTTAAGATCATTAGAATACAGCAAAACGCCGTATCCAGCCGTTCCAGAATATACAATATTTGTAAGCACACGCGGAACAGTCACAAAAATTGCCCACGTGCTGACCTTAAAATGAGTCTCGCCGCATTTTCAAGAATTGCATAATTACAGAGCGTGTTCTCCGATCGCAGTCCCATTATGCTAGAAATCTGTCACAAAGGGAAGGCTAAAAAACTTCCTGTATGTTTGAAATGACAATTATACTTCTAAATAATCAATAGGTCCGATGAGAAATTATAATGGCAGTTCAAAGCATTTTTAATTGAACTTAAGAGAAAAAAAATGTTAGTCTCAAACGAGTATGGAGTTAATCCTCAAACAACGTGGTTTGAATCGTGTGGGTCCACTTGTATATGGATTTTTTTGATAAATACAGTGCAGTCCTATAAACGTATTTTCTCTTCCTTATGGTTTCCTTAATAACATTTTCCCCCTCCAGCTCACTTTATTGTAAGAATAGAGTGTATGATACATATAACCTACAAAATAGATGTTAATCGGGGGGTTATACGATTGGGAAGGCTTCCAGCCCATGCTGGGCTATCAGTAGTCCTGCTCGGGGGCGTCAACAATTATATGCGGATTTTCCTCTTTTTTTTTTTTTAAATATATGAAGTTTATTGTCAAATTGGTTTCCATACAACACCCAGTGCTCATCCCAACAGGTGCCCTCCTCAATGCCCATCACCCACCCTCCCCTCCCTCCCACCCCCCATCAACCCTCAGTTTGTTCTCAGTTTTTAAGAGTCTCTTATGCTTTGGCTCTCTCCCGCTCTAACCTCTTTTTTTTCCTTCCCCTCCCCCATGGGTTTCTGTTAAGTTTCTCAAGATCCGCCTAAGAGTGAACAGTAGCCAAATTATATGCGGATTTTCAACAGCGCACAGATAGATGTCTGTGCCCCTAACCCCTGCGTTGTTCAACTGTACTAGACGAGGAAAGAAGGAAAGAGGAAATTAGGAAAGTAACACAGAAATCAACCCGAAGAAAGCAGAAGGAAGGAAAGCAAGGCAAGAACAGATACTAATGAGGCAGAAAGCCCAGATGCTGACCCGCGGACTGATTTGTCCCTGCTCCTTCGAGGTGGGCAGAGCCCACACCGGAAGGTTCCACGAGCCGGGCGTCCTGAGGCCGCACTGCAGATTGTTGCTGAGATTTCTGCCTCCAGAAGAGGCCCGTCTGTGTTGTCCCTTTCACGTGACCTTCCTAACTCAGCAGAGCGACCTGACGTTGTCTGGGCCTTGCTCCTTTCCCCCGCCCGGGGCTTTGCCAGTTGGGACCATGTTGGGTTTGTGTTACTGTTCTCCGAGAGCCGCCAAGGGTCAGCTCCTTTGGTCCGCCTGGGGGGGGAAGGATGGGGGGGCTGTTAGAAATACAGAGTCTCAGCCCCCCGCCCCCCAGCTCTGCTGATTCAAAACCCACCTGGAGGAGGAAGAGCCTCAGAGGATTCCCACAAGGCGTGAGAGACGCTGGTCTAGAAAGCTCGCCGGAGAGGATGCCGAGTTTCACCTGAGCTTTTGGGAGCCACAGGCAGGTGCGCCCCGAAGGCCCTGTTCTCCGGCCAGTGAAGACCTGGGGTGTGTCCTCCCCGCCATCCCCGCCTCCTGCCGCACCTCCCCTCACAGCGCTGGGGGCTGGGGGTGTTTCCACGCTCCCTTGTTCTTCTCCTCTTAGGCACCGGCTGGCCGCCCCCCGCCACCTTCCGCCAGGCTGTCCCATAGCTTCATTTAGGGGCGCTTGCGCCTGGGGCGTGGACACCCTCATACCAGAGGGCGGGTAAATGACCTTAACGCCGACTGACTCATTGTCCCAGGAGGCAAGGGGGGAAGCACATCCAGCTCTGGGGTGAACACGCAGAAACATTAAAAGGGGTCAGAAGGGGAAGAGAGAAAGCAGGTCACGTGCCTGCCAGGCGAGCTGGCCGATCTCCCCTCCCAAGAGGGACGTGCCAGGAGCTGGGCCGAGTCACCCCACCCTCCTGGCCAACTTCACCGGAAAGGCTGAGCGTCCCCCTCCGCGTGGGGTAAACTGTGGCTTGTTCGTTCTTCCGCCCTTTGCAAGTTGGGAGGGGGGACCCTTGTGTGGTTATAGAAAGAGCCTGGTTTCAGAGGAACAGTCGTCTCCTTCCCCCATGTTAGGCTAAGGGTCGCTGTAGGGCAGGGAAGTGGCCCAGCTCTGTCCGGAAGGAGGGCTTGATGGCAGAGGAATCCACGGCACGGCAAAGGCACAACCCCTTATTGGTGGTGTCAGGGATCCCGGCATGTTTCATCAGGGACTCCGCACACTGGACGTTCCATCCTCCATGGAGTGCTCAGGGAGGGGGGCCAGAACGGCCCCTGCGGCCCACCCGGGAGAGGTCACATTCAAGGACGCTTCTGCCAAAATACTCTTTCTAATGTTTATTTATTTTTGAGAGAGAGAGAGAGTCAGAGCTCGAGTGGGGCAGAGAGAGAGGAAGACACAGAATCGGAAGCAGGCTCCAGGCTCCGAGCCATCAGCCCAGAGCCCGACGCGGGGCTCGAACCCACGAACCGCGAGATCGTGACCTGAGCCGAAGTCGGACGCTCAACCGACTGAGCCACCCAGGCGCCCCTAAAATACTCTCTTTCTGAGGTGAGCATTTCGGGGACAGACACAGCAGTGTCTGGGTAGACAGAGCTGACTGCTTGCTTTGGGACCCACTGCCACAATAATGGCCATCACCCTGGAGGCTCCCGTTAACAAACATAGCTGTAAAAACATTCACATAAACTTGCCTTTCCCGTCTTTGGAAATCTCGTTGTGAGCAATGCAGTTGAGTCCTTCCAACTAAGCAATCAGGGGGATGGATGGCTGCTGACCCTGGGAAAGGCTCAGCTTCAGAGGAGGAGGGAGTAAGGATGTACACTTTTCCCCCCCTTAAACTCTGTCCAATTTCAAAACTGCGCCTCTAGAAACACCTGCCGTCATGCCGGTCGTGACCATCATCACGGTAGCTGAGGGGTATTGGAGGTTCAGTCAGAGGCGGTGGACCGAGCTCTCCTGCCGCAGGAGATGGTCAGCACTGCACGAGTCAGAGTCCGTGGGGAGGGGTATGGTTGGCTCGTGGAGTCCGTGTGGGAACAGCGAAGGGGTGACCAGCCAACAGCCGGAGCCGCGTGGGACGAGGGGACCCCGTCGGGCACCTGTAGCCGCACCTCGCAAACCCAGCCTGTGCAAACGTCGCTTATTCAAGTAGCCACGGTGGCCCAAAGCAGTGTCGATCCTGCTGGAGCTGGAGGGTGTTCCCCTGCGAAGCCGACGGGCTCCCTCACGGGTAGGTCATGTTTTTAAAAGAACAGAGTTGCCAAATCCCCCCGACGTGGCGGCTTTCGACTTCTCACAGTGCCACGATGGTGATCTGAACCCTTCTGTGAGTTATTTGCGATGCTTCCCGCAGCTTAATGGAAACCAAACATTTACAAATAATAAGGCCACAGAGGCTCACTGAAATGGCCTGTTTCTTTTCACGAGCCTGGGACCTCGCCAGCCTGACGCTGTTTTTATCTGTGTTTACTGCTGTGAGTTATCGTGTCAGCTGCTACTGAGTTTTGTGTGCTCAGCTATGATTAATAAAAGGGGAGAATTTATTTGTTTTGCCTTAATGAAAGCAATCGGGTGGTGGATGTCATCTTTTAGCTCGTGAAGTCTGTGGGTAGAAATACTGCCTCAGGGCTCCTGGGTGATAAGAAGGAGTTGCCGGCCAAGCCACCGCCCTCCTCTCGGCCACCGGCTGTCACAGTTCCCGAACCCGGAGACCAACTCGGTCAGACCCGGAAGCAGAGAGACGGGAAGGGTCCCACACCTGCTCCCACACGGTTGAGGCACGTGTTCTAGAAAAACCTATTACTCGGATTTTTCTTATGTTTGTGCAGAGAACAGTTTGGGGGGTTTTGTTTCCACTGTAGCTTCTGTAACTCCGATTATAGAACCTGAGAAGGATAGCACAGGGAATTAACCATCAGATGATCCAACTTTATGGCCAGGGGTGCAAAGATCCTAAATATGTACCATTTATTAAAAATATAGCAAACAGGGGCGCCTGGGTGGCGCAGTGGGTTAAGCGTCCGACTTCAGCCAGGTTACGATCTCGCGGTCCGTGAGTTCGAGCCCCGCGTCAGGCTCCGGGCTGATGGCTCGGAGCCTGGAGCCTGTTTCCGATTCTGTGTCTCCCTCTCTCTCTGCCCTTCCCCCGTTCATGCTCTGTCTCTCTCTGTCCCAAAAATAAATAAACGTTGAAAAAAAAAATTAAAAAAAAAAATGTAGCAAACCACCATCAAGTGAGTGTATTTGGGGGCTCCTGGGTGGCCCGGGTTAAGTGTCAGGCTCTTGATTTCAGCTCAGGTCAGGATCTCATGGTTCATGAGATAGAGCCCTGAGTTGGGATTCTCTCTCCCTCTCTCTCTGCCCCTCCCCTGCTCATGGTATCTCTCTCATTCTCTAAAAAAAAAAAAAAAAAAATACACATTTAAGAAAAAAAGGAAGGGGCGCCTGTGTGGCGCAGTCGGTTAAGCGTCCGACTTCAGCCAGGTCACGATCTCGCGGTCCGGGAGTTCGAGCCCCGCGTCGGGCTCTGGGCTGATGGCTCGGAGCCTGGAGCCTGTTTCCGATTCTGTGTCTCCCTCTCTCTCTGCCCCTTGCCTGTTCATGCTCTGTCTCTCTCTGTCCCCAAAATAAATAAACGTTGAAAAAAAAAATTAAAAAAAAAAAAAAGAAAAGAAAAAAAGGAAGATTTTTTTTTTAAAGCAAATGTATTTTAGGATGGTTCAGCCTTGGTAATTTCTACAAATGAATTTATTGTATTAATTTATCACAAAATTTTTAAAAAATATGATCATATCTATGGAAACCAAGAGAATTTTGCAAAATTCAACATCCTGATTTTTTTAAAGTATTTTCTTTTGTTTTTTTATTTTATTTATTTATTTTTAATTTTTTTGATGTTTATTTATTTTTGAGAGACAGAGAGAGAGACAGAGCATGAGCAGGGGAGGAGCAGAGAGAAAGGGAGACACAGAATCCAAAGTGGGTTCCAAGCTCTGAGCTGTCAGCACAAGAGCCTGACGTGGGGCTTGAACTCACAAACTGTGAGATCGTGACCTGAGCCAAAGTTGGATGCTTAACCAACTGAGCTGCCCAGGTGCCCGCTTTGCTTTTTATTTTAGAGAGAGAGAGAGACAGTGCATGAGCAGGGGAGAGAGGCACAGGGAAAGAGAGAGAGAGAGAGAGAGAGAGAGAGAATCCCAAGCAGGCTCCCCTGCAACAGCACAGAGCCCAATGTGGGACTTGAACTCATGAGTTGTGAGATCATGACCTGAGCCAAAATCAAGAGTCAGAGGCTCAACCGACTGAGCCACCCAGGTGCCCCTGATTTTTTTTTTAAGGAACACTTCAGGACACTAAGAATGAGTGGAAATTGTCCTTCAAAAAGGGTATTTATCAAAATCAAAGACAAATAGTGTAAGCAACAGCAGAATAGCTAAAGGTACGCAGCTGTTCTAAAGACTTTCTGAGAGCCTTGCGGCCGTAAGTATTTTTTGGCGTATCTTCACATCGATGCTTCTCAGACTTAGCTGGTAACAACCATCCAACAGGAGCCATTGTCTCACCTCAAAATGCGGATGTGCCCAGTGGGACGGGGCATGTGGCTCTCGAACCAGGGTTCCAGGGGACACTTACCGTTTGGAGAAGTACTACCCAACCCCTTGTGCCCTTTCAGCCCATTCGTCTTCAGAGTGTCCCCTTCGGGCTCCTCTCCCACGGTGAAAAGCCTTATGAGGCCACTCCTCAACTCTTGCCTGGGTTAAATCACTCTGCTACCTCGACCTCAAAGGTTCCGGTTTCTAATCATAGCCACCCTCCTCACACCGAACTTCCACGAGTTCTACAAACATTAGCCGAGCACGTTCTGGGAACAGGCTGGAAATCCCTCCGGAGGGTTGTGGGCCTGTGAGCCTATACGTGAAAGCCATGGTCTGCCTCAAGATTGCTGGGAAACTCAGATGTCCCGGGGTCACAGGCTCTGGGACTCTGTCAGGCCTCCCCCCACCCTGCTTCACGCTTAGGTAAATTGCGCATTCCAGAAACGTTACATCTGCCGTGGTATAGGTTTGGCTTCCTTCCCTCTACAACTCCACTTCGACAGATTCCCTGTTTGCGAAGAGTTTTCACCACCGATGACTGTTGAATGTCGCTAAATGCTTTCTCTGCAGCTACTGAGATCGATTATATTGTTTTTTGCTTTTTTCCTATTAATGTGGTAAAATACACGGCTTGATTTAAACAAACAAACAAAAAAAAACCCATTAAACCACCCTCAAGTTTCTGAGATAACCCTACATGGCCAAAATGTGTCATCCTGTTTATAAACGTCCGGGTCTGGTGTGCTGATGTTCTTGTGAAGGATTTTTATGTCTGTGCTCACGAGGGATGTTGATGTCGGTAATTTTCTTGCAATGCCTTTGTTTAGTTTTGTATCAAGGTTATTTGACCTCATAAAATGAAGTCATTCCCTCTTCCCAGAGTGTTTCCTCTGCTCTATTGTCTGGAGGAAATCATTTTTGGATTGTCGTCGTGACATTTCTCCTCAGGTTGGAGAATTTCTTTAGTGCTCCTTATAATGCAGTTCTGCTGAAGGTAAATCATCTCTAAGATGTCGTTTGTATTTTTGAAGGACGTATCAGTCAAGGTTTAGCCGGTCCTTAGCAGAGCCAGTCCTTCCAGAAGCTTCTCTGCCTACTGGTCCTCATCCACAAGAGACTCGTGGCTACATCAGGAGGAGGCGAGCAAAAGGATCCAGCCCTACAGAGAAGGACGCCTAAGGTAGCGATTCTGCCTCCCCACATCCCACACCCCCCAAAATTAATTCACTCCCGTGCTTCTTCCGTGATTTGTTTCTTTATATTCATCCCTCCTAGGCCGACCCCTGAAGGTGCTCCCCTCGCGTGGACTTCCCGGTGACGGTCCCTATTTCAAACATTCTCCTCCTCTGGCTCAGTCTCCCTGTAAGCGAGGGAACTGTCCTGGCTACCTTAACATTTTAACATATATACCGTAGAAGTTTATCCACTTGGTCAGGGCTTCAAACCTGCAAACAGTACGAAATCTTCGCCCAACTATGTTTGCCAGTTTGGCCCATGGCATTAGTGGAACTGGAGGAGACAAAAATATGGCGCCCATTATGTAATGTCCACTGAGCATCCTAGGAAAAAAGGACCCGAAAATTTTGGAAAGCACAAATTCTCTCGGAGGCCCAAGATACTCACAGGTGAAATACACCACTGTCTGACTCCTTAGTGTGTCATTCAATGAGGGGTGGGGGGCATCCCCTTTGGGGACACAGGGCAATAAAACACCCAGGCCTTTCCTTCAACATACAACTTCAGCGCCCTTACACAAGAATTCTTACCAGCCTTCTTGCGTGAAGCTCAAACCCTTCCTTCAAGGAAAGGTAGTGTAGCTCTTTCGAATTGACAAGAAGATCCATAGCTTTCTTTTTTCTCTTATCCTGCAGAGCAACAGTCAGCTGCTTCTACTCGGCTGCCCACTTTGTCTCCTTCCTCTTTTATTTAAAAAAAAATTTTTTTTTAATGTTTATTTTTGAGAGAGAGAGACAGAATGTGAGCGGGGGAGGGGCAGAGAGAGAGGGAGACACAGAATCCGAAGCGGGCCCCAGGCTCCGAGCTGTCGGCACAGAGCCCGACGTGGGGCTCGAACTCACGAACGGTGAGATCAGGACCTGAGCTGAAGTCAGACGCTTAAGCGACTGAGCCGCCCAGGTGCCCCACCTTCCTCTGTTATTGCCTTGCAACCCTCAGTCTGGTCCGATTGGTCTTTCCCAACAACACCTGCATTATCGAGCTTGGCACATGAAGTAAGTGGTGGGGCCTCCTTCCTTCCGGTAGTTGGCCCTCTAGCCTTCTCTGCTGTCCACCGAGGCCGTGTCTGGCCCTGATGCTGGGTGGGCCGAGCCGGGGGTCCTCTCCACTGAAACTTGTGCTCATTTGCCAATCAACCAAAAGGTACAAATCTCAAACTGTACACATAGGGTGAAGCATACAGCGATGTCTCGTGTCCAGAGTCAGTGGACCCCGGGGCCCCATGTGGCCCCCGGAACAGTAAATTCTATTTAAAAATGTAAGCATTTGGGGGGTGCCTGGGTGGCTCAGCTGGTTGAGCGTCTGACTTCGGCTCAGGTCATGACCTCACGGTTCGTGAGTTCGAGCCCCCCCGTGGGGCTCTGTGCTGACGGCTCAGAGCCTGGAGCCTGCTTCCGATTCTGTGTCTCCCTCTCTCTCTGCCCCTCCTCCGCTCACACTCCATATATCTCTCTCAAAACTAAATAAACATTAAAGAAGATTTTAATGTATTTTGGTTGAAAAAATATCCAATTATACTACACATAAACCTGCCTTTTCCGGTAGCCTGTGGGCCTGAATCACCTTTTCTTGGTGATTCAGATGGTGTGGTAGTCTGAAGCCGTCACACCTCCTGGTATGTATACCATTACGTAGCTTCCCCCTGGGGAATCTGGTGCCCTTCTGATTCACCTTAACCAAGAGAGGGTAGTGATGCTTTGCCAAGCCTAAGGCTTAAAAAATCCCGGCAGCTTCATGTGGGGCTCTGAGGGAAGTCCGTAGCCATATACCCCAAGACCACTGTGTTGTGAGAAGCCCACCCTACAGCCACAGGGGAGGCCGCCAGAGGAGGGCTGAGGTGGACAGACAGCCGTGGCAGAACCCTCAGCCGACAGCCGGCACCCACAGGCCATCTTGGAAGCGGGTCGTCCGGCCCCCACTTCAGCTGTCCCCCCACCAGGTAATGCAGAGGAGGAAAAAGCTGTCCCCAGCCAGCCCTGCCCAGATTGCAGGAGCAAGAACCACTCAGTGGCTGTTGATCGTTAAGTCACCGGATACGGCAGTGGACAGCAGTGGACAACGGACACGTGGCTTATCGGGGGCGTGGCTATTGAGCTGGGATTGTGCCCCCCCCCCCCCCCGGAGCAGGTGCTCAGAAGCCCAGGTGATACTGTGAGAAAGTCCTTGCAATTTGCTCCGTGCGGTTTTTCTCTTCTGGTTCTATTAGGAGGTCGGCTGTCATTTCTCCCCGAGGCTGAAGTGCTGTCACTATACAAGGGCCCTTTGAGTCTTCGTGGAGAGCTGGTAATTGGGCTCGGAAGAGGGAAACAGGTGAGCACGGGAAGAAAGCGACATGGTGGATGGCTGCTTCTGAGCGCCGGGGGGGATTGACTGGGGGGCGTTGGTGCGCACGGGGGAAGAGAGCGCAGGAGAGCCTTGAAAAGACTCACTCAGACGTTAAGTGCTCCTGGTAAACAGCAAAATGGTCTGAACCAGCCATTAAACACCTGCACCCGGGCTACTTAATGCGATCAGCTAGAAGAGAAGAGACCAGTTAATGAAATGTGTTTCAGGTAATGTACAGTTAAAAATGGTAAACAGAAAGCTTAGGCGTGAATTTTATGAAGCCCTCAGCAGACGATTAGGTATAATTTCATACAGTTAGAAGCTTCGGGGTTTTCTTCACCTTCACGATCTCTTTCTGTCTTTAGGAGAACTTTCATTAGGACATTATTTACTGGTTTTTTAGCCTGAAGAATCATGCTTTGATGGAAAGTGCCGACAACGCGCTCATGGAAATGGCATCCCCCATCGGCAATCCCGTGGGCCTCTCTTGGGATCCTCGGGATAGCTCGGCCTGCAGTTATGATGGAGACATCACCTACGAAAGCCGTTATTCTCTATGCCAAACCTTCCATCATTATCAGGGTCTCAGAGCTTAATTGTGTTATAAGTGAATTTTGAGACTCTGCCTTAATTTTTCCACCAATAAGCAAGTGGTCCAATTGGAAATAAGTACGGTTGACCTTTGAACAACATTGGTTTGAACTGCACGGATCCACTTACATGCGGGTTTTTGTCTTTTTTTTTTTTTTTTTTTTTTTTCTGGAAAAAGCTTTATTGTTTCTTTTGGTCCACAGCTTGGGAGAGGACTCCGGGGTGGTTAAAAAGCTGCCAGTGGCTACAGGGAGAGGTGTCAAGGAGCCTTGACACCAGGGGGATGCCAGAGGGGACTTCAAGGATCAGAGGCTCCTACATATGCTCAAGGCTGAGCCTTTCCAAGAGATACTCCACCAGCCCAGCCTGGGGGCCACCAGCCCGTGGAGGTGAGTCAGGTGGTGCCCGTCTTCTTGATGAGTTTCACCTCCTTATCCAGAAAGCAGTTCTCTGAAGTCACAGACGTGGGGGTCTGTGTGGGCAGACCCCTGGGTGTGCAGATCCAAAGGGGTCTGGTTCAGTTTTCTCTAGGCCGTGGCAGCTTCCCTGGCGTCCAAGGGTTTACTCCACTCATCCTGGGACCACTTTGGTGCATCCTGGAAGAGGGCACGGCTGCCATGCTGGTTTTGCATCTTCAAGAGATGCCGGGTGCCCTGAGCTTTTCTTTGGCCAAATGGAGGAAGAAGTGGCCCATGGGCTCCTGAGCCCCATCCCTGAGGTCAAAGAAGCCTAGAAGGAGGAGCAGGAGGCCCACACATGCACATTGACCAGGTGGTCCTGGAAGCCGAGGATGCCTGAGAAAACGTGGCTCCAAAGGGTTCAGTGGGAAAAGAGGTCGGAGGATGGTCAGAGGTTGGAAGAAGGGGCACCATCAAATCAGCACATTGCACATTTCTAAAACATACACTTTTATTTATGGCTGATGCTTCAATAAAGCCGGAAAACTAATACGTGCTCTGTTATTTTATTTCGTAGACACTTTCAAAAGTTAGGACAAATATAATTTTATTTTCCAAAGCATTTGCAAACGAAATGAAATCATTTTGGTTTCGTGATTGCAGTTCTAGACATTGGCCACAAAACGGTATCAATGGACTCGCCAAAGAGAAACTCAATGTATTTCCAGCAATTTCAGTACTGTTTGAATAATACGCGGTCCCCCAAAGTAATACCTTAAAGGACACCATGCCTTCAACTACAAAAATATCATCATGTAATTGTTTTTCTTTAGGAAATAATATTTTAGAGTCACTCTGGCTCCTGTTTGCTCCTGACAGGTATACTTACGCAAGTCTACCATAAGAAAAAATAAGATTTTTTTTAAGCCATAGAAGAAAATTTATTGACATGGGAAATGTTAACGGTGTACCTCTACATGAAATATACAGGGTACAAAGCCGTATATACAGTTTAACACCATTTTTATGGAAAGAGAAATGGCCATATATACAAAATCATGCATAGGAAAAAACCAGAAGGATGTACATAGCAAATGTTGACAACGGTTATCTCTAGAGAGCAGAATTAGAGGTGATGCAATTTTTCCCAGGAAATGTCACCTGCTCTCCGAACAGGAACTGCTTCTAGCTATTCTTTCTTGGGTGTAATGAGCTTGATAAAATTCTTTTCAAATGGACTCTGTTTCATGATACATATCTCCAAATCATACTGCTTTTCCCATGTAAAAAGTAGATGCTACTTACTCTTACATACTGGCATATGGAGAATATTTGTTACTAATACAATATACTATCAAATGTGCCACAGCCTCGGGGCGCCTGGGTGGCTCAGTCGGTTGAGCATCCGACTTCGGCTCAGGTCATGATCTCGCGGTTCGTGGTTTCGAGCTCCGCATCGGGCTCTGTGCTGATGGCTCAGAGCCTGGAGCCTGCTTCGGAGTCTGTGTCTCCCTCTCTCTCTCTGTCCTTCCCCTGCTCACTGTCTGTCTCTCTCTCAAAAATAAATAGACATTTTTTTTTTTAAATAATTTTTTTTTAAATGCCACAGCATAGATCTGGCTGTAGAAAATTATTGTGTGGAGGATCTGCAAATCCTCTAATAGAGAGAAATTTTAAATAGAGAGAAAGATGTTATCATTAGTTAGGAGTCCTTGGTGGTTGGCTGTAAATAACTTAGGTTCCAGGACGGGAGACTTTGGGATCTCTCCTTCCTGGTTAACTGACTTTAGGCAAAGGAGCTTAGCTTCTGTAGTCGGGGAAATGTGGTTAATAATTTTGTAGAAAGAAGCAAAAATAAGATTTTTTTTTAAATAAGGGGAAAATGAGATCACAGATCGAAAGTTCTTCTATGAAGACCTAACCAAGTGAGAGGTGAAGCCGCAAGAAAGAAATTCACATTTGCTGTTATAGAAAAATTAACTCCATTTTCCTGCGGCACCAAATTCTTCCTGCTTTATGTCTTTGTTCACAGGTTAGACCTGTGCCAAGATTGTGGAATTATTTTAATGTTAATTAATGGTCTTCATCCTCTTTATGTAACAGTAACACAGGACGAACTTGAGTTGTCATGGAATCTGACCTAAGTGTCCTAAATATAGGATACGATATATATAGGATATCCCATAGGAAAACCCTACTATTACTGTGAGGAGTTGGAATATTTGCTGTCACTTTGCCAGGTTGCATTTGCCAGTCCAATATTTCAAGAGTGGCACATTCCCCCAAATGTGCCCCTCTTTCAAGTAAAATGTTAGCTAGATAATTTAGTAGAAAATCGACTTACTCTAATCGCATTTAGAGAGGAGGGTAGCATCATTTCTTGGTGCAGGTGAGTGGCAGATCTCAAGAGATTCAACCACACGCTGGTGGTTATCAGAGAGAATATGTTAGCAGCCCATCTCCAACTGCTAGGTAACATTATATATAATACAGTTGCCTAGGTAAAAGCACACCTGTTCTTAAAAATCTGAAAAAAAAAGGGGGCGCCTGGGTGGCTCAGTCAGTTAAGCGTCCAACTTCGGCTCAGGTCACGATCTCACAGTTTGTGAGTTCAAGCCCCGCGTCGGGCTCTGGGCTGACAGCTCGGGGCCTGGAGCCTGCTTCGGATTCCGTGTCTCCCTCTCTGTCCCTCCCCCACTCACGCTCTGTCTCTGTCTCTCAAAAATGAATAAAGGTTAAGAAAAAAAAATTTTTTTAATCTCAAAAATAAGATAAAAACAGAGAGGGAGCCAAACCATAAGAGACTCTTAAGTGCAGAGAATAAACTGAGGGTTGGTGGGGGCGGGGTACATGGGGGACGGGCACTAAGGGGGGCACTTGTTGGGATGAGCACGGGTGTCACACATAAGTGACAGGTCCCCGGGTTCTACTCCTGAAGCCAAAACTACCACTGTATGTTGACCAACTTGAGAATTTAGAAAACCCCTCAAATATGCTTTACGTGACTTTGATTTTCCTTCTTGCATGTCCGGGACCCAACTGCAGCCCCTCCTGTGCCCACTGCTCTGCTGGCAGAGGCTGCCTTCCACGTACAGGTGCCCATGCCGAGGAGATGCTTTTCCAGCCTCTCTTGAAGGTAGGATGTGGGTGTAATGCGATCATGGCCACGGGGAAGGCAACTGGAGGCAGAAGAAGGGAAAACTGGTCTCTAACAACAATAAAGGTGCTCTGTGTGGATGTGACACTTGCCACAGAGAAGGGAGAAACCCCCACGGAGGGTGGCGGGAGGGGGGGATGAGGTGGGTCTGGGCTCGGCACGAAGCCTGGAAACCACCCCGGGAACGTCCAGTCTCCAGACCTCTCGGGGTACAAGACAATTGGGATTTTGGATTTTAACCTGTCGCTACTCCAAGGGTGGCCCGTAGGCCGGCAGGTGGCCACACCGTCTGGAACTCTTTAGAAATTTGGGATCTGGGACCCGCTCAGACCTGCTGGGCGGGCGTCTGCGTTTTAACCAGAGCCTTGGTGATTTTTTTTTTAACGTTTTTTTTTTTTAATTTATTTTTGAGACAGAGAGAGACAGAGCATGAACGGGGGAGGGGCAGAGAGAGAGGGAGACACAGAATCGGAAGCAGGCTCCAGGCTCTGAGCCATCAGCCCAGAGCCCGACGCGGGGCTCGAACTCACAGACCGCGAGATCGTGACCTGAGCCGAAGTCGGATGCTTAACCGACTGAGCCACCCAGGGGCCCCGAGCCTTGGTGATTTATGAGCACGCACAAGCGTGAGCTTCTTCAGCTGGTTTAAACTGCTTTTGAGTGTTCCCTACCTTGTGACCAGAAGCACCCTACCCACACAGATGTGTTTCTGCAGCCCGGGTATCTGCCTGTCCGTGCAGTAGCCACTCCCTACGGCACATTGTTAGTCTTTAAAATCTCAGGAGCCCCTTCGGTCCAACTGTACGACTCTCTCTGAGCTCCTGTCCTCAGACAAAAAGAACTTTCCATCGATGCCAAATGCTATTTGACAGCCTGAGGAATACGGCGTCAGAGGCCGGGAGGTTTGCAGGAACATCTGACGTGGCCTGTTAACTAAGCCCGAGGTTTCTCCAGGGCTGACCATGCCGATTCCTTGGGACTCCAAAGACTTTTCGTCTTTTCTTTTCTAAGGCAGTTCTCCCATCCCATCCTCCCAGAGCCCCTATTATTTTGGGAGGTACATTCTAGGGGTGCCCGGGTGGCTCAGTCGGTTAAACGTCCAACTTCGGCTCAGGTCATGATCTCACGGTTCATAGGTTCGAGCCCCACATCGGGCTCTGTGCTGACAGCTCGGAGCCTGGAGCCTGCTTCGGATTCTGTGTCTCCCTCTCTCTCAAGGCCCCCCCGCCCTCCTCAAAAATAAAGATCAAAAACTTTTTTAAAAAAAGAGGTACCTTCTAACAGAACATCAAAGAGAAAAATCACTGTCTTAAACTGATCATGATAGCAGTTGACAAAGAAATGAGAAACATTTGGAGACTACTTTTTTCCCGTTTTAATTCTCCTTTAGACACGTTGAAAAAAATCAGAGAGGCACTTATTAGTGGATATTAGCAATGTTTGCGTAGGCGTGCACTGGGAAATGCTTTTAATAGATTGTGTATTCCTGTTTTTAAATAAGCCACGTTAAACATGATCTAGTACAGCATCATTATTGGCATTTCGCATCATAAAACTAGTAACCGTACAGAAAGTCAAGATGTTTTCCCAGGTCCCGGAACATAATTTTCCATCATGGGAATTATTCTGACAGTTGCACAAATGGGAACTTTCTCCCCCCCACCCCCCCCCCTTGTGTCTGGGCATGAATCTGGACCTTTCTGACCCTTACACGAGCGATTATTAACCTTTCCAGACTCCCACTTTTTTTTTTTTCTTCAGATCCATAAGGACGTTACATGGAACACCACCCTGTAACTGAGCACAGTGTGAAGACAGATGACTAATTTCCCAAATTATTTCTGGATTTTCCCTTTTATTACTTACAGCCTGAAACGGCCTTCACAGAAAGCAGTGGCTGTGAAGTCCCCTTCACCCCCCCCCCGGGCCCCCTCCCCCCATAAGAGGTAGAAAGTGAAAAGCTGAAATGGAACACTTAAAAATGATCCCACTGGGCCCTGCCTGTTATTCACCAGCAAGGAATGTGGTCATGTTTATAAGGCCGAGGTTCGTCTGAAGGAATTTTCATAAACCACCAATTGCATTACATCAAGGCCTCATCTTAAATCCCATGGTGATTTTCGTAAACACAACTAGCCTGCTGGCTTCAGACATATTATCTCTTCTTGTTGTTGCAGAAAATTCTCTGGATGTTTATATTCCTGCCGGACCACCCTAAAACGGCCCGTTGGCTAACGGGGACTAGTAAGGGGTGGGGGGTGGGGGGGAGGTGACATAAACGACAAAGAAGAAGACCGGGGGCGGGGGGGGGGGACCGTGCCCGCCCTCAGACCTCTGACATGAGGCACTGACGGCCTGTGCCTGCGTATTTTTTTGTGGCTGGTGCGTGGCGGGTGGACCAGACGTGGGCCTGGCGACGACGGGGAACGGAGAGGAGCAGGTGACAGAGCCAGAGAGTCCTATTTCCGTCTCCCAAACTCCACGTGACCACAACGTCCGTTCCGGATTCTCTGAACGTGAGTAAGGAGCAGCAGTCAACCAGACGCAGGGGAAGGAGCTGTCAAAACCAAGTTGGGGCTCTCGAACGTCGTAGCTGAGCTCAGGCGGTCACGTTACGAGCTCTCAGCTCAACGCAAGCCCCATGTCCCTTTGGTCATGGCTGGAAAGCCCCGTGGAAAACAACACAGAAAGGGAATGAGGTGTCGGGCGTCCTTACAGGGACAGTTTCTGCAGGACCTCGTCTTCCTGGGAGGGCTCTTCACATCCTGCACCTGCTCCCATGTGATGTCCACCAGCAGTGCTCTCCCTCACCCTCCGCCCCCCCGCCGCCCCGGTCTCCCTTCTGAGCTCTAGGTGCAAACAGCCAGCTGCCCCCAGGGCATCTCCATGGGAGGCTCCACGGCACCCTGCATGCCCACGCCCCAAATAACTTTTCACCTCCCTCTGCCTGCTACCCTCCAGCTTTCTCCCCTCCCCGAGTATATTCCAGGAGGGCTGGGACCATCATCCGCCCTCCCCTGAGCCCAGTAGCGCCCCCTGCTCTGTGAAAAGAGCCCCCCCCCATGACCCCAAGCATCCCCACCAGGCTGAGCCAGGGGTCGGAGCTGCCGGTGAGGAGGGAGCCAGCAGTCAGTACCTGAGCAATGGCTCGCTCGGGAGAAACACTTAACACTCAGCCAACAGAGCACGCTCTTTCTTAACACAGTGGAGAGAAAACAGAAGGAAGGATGTGGGGGGGAGGCGCGCAGCTCCACGGGGGAAGCTGAGTCAGGGTCAAGGATGACGCTGGCCCTGACGGTGCTAATTAAACCGTAAGCGTTTCATGGTCTCCAGGACGCCGTGGGAAAAGGAGGATATGAAACAAGGGGTCCAAGCCGAGGATTGTTGGGAAATAGGTGGGCCAGCGAGTTCCTCCTGAGTTTAGAGGAAGGGGGCCCCGTGCGGGCAGGGGGAGCCGGGGAAGGCCCCTCTTGAGCCTGGAGCTCCGGTGGGTTCTGCCCAGCTCGCGGGGTGAGTGGGGCTGCAGGGCGAGAGCACCTCTCATCCGGGAAGGGCCCGCAGCCCTACGTGGCCTCACGCCGGGCTCACGCTCTGCTGCGCTCACCTGGGTGGTCACGAACACATCCAGGTTCTGCATTCCGGGCGGGAACCCGACCGAAGTCAAGTGCCCTGTTTTCTCAGCCCGTCGCATCAGCAGGTGCCTGAAGTCAGCGCATCCCCGATTCCCTAGTGGCCTAGTTCAGGCGGGCGGGCCAGGCTTCTCCGCCCTGACGCTGGTCTTCCCCCCCTTGTAACCCAGGAGCGCTGGCTCTTGGGGCGGTGCTCGCGGCCAGCGTGAACGTGCTAAGTCTGTCGAACCGTCACCTGCACGTTCTGGCGTCCGCCGATGACGAACCGAATCCATCGTTACTCTGATCGTTGCCGGAAGTCGACGTTCTGGGTAATTCATTCCTTCGGTCCAAAGGGAGAGACGCTTTCCAAAGTAACCGGCTTGTATTCCTTAAACATATTGATCTCGTGACAACCTGCGGGGCTGTTCCGGATTAAAGGGGCTCGAAGAGAACCAGCAACTGGATGCAGTGTGTGATCCTGGACCAGGATTCCTTTGTCCTGTCCTCTAAAGGACATTGCTGGGACAACTGGTGACATTTGAAGAAGGCCTCGATATTCTGTGAAATTAGTACGTCCGTGTCAAGTTTCCGGTTTTGTCATTGCGTGTGTGTGTACTTGTGTAAAAGAATGCCTCCAGGCAGGACACACGGGAGCATTTCAGAATAGAGGGGACGGTAGCTACACCTCTGTCTCAAATGGCCCAGGAGAAATGCTCTGCGCCTACAGCACACAGTAAGGCAGGTGTGGTGAAATGCTAACATCCAGGGGATCTGGGTGGAGGGCATCTGGGGGGGGGCATTTTTACTTCTCTTGCAAATTTCTGCACATGTGAAATGACGTCAAGATGAAAAAGTTTTAAAAATGTGCTGGGAACACGAAATGGCCCGATTATGTCGGCATGGCTGTATTAAAAAAAAAAATTAATGTTTATTTTATTATTGAGCCAGAGAGACAGAGCGAGAGCAGGGGAGGGGCAGAGAGAGACAGGGAGACACAGAAACCCAAGCAGGTTCCAGGCTCTGCGCTGTCAGCCCGGAGCCCGATGAGGGGCCCGAACTCGTGAACCTTGAGATCATGGCCTGAGCCGAAGTCAGATGCTTAACTGACCGAGCCACCCGGGCGCCACATCGGCATGGCTGTATTTGACAAGCACCCCATGGGGAAGGTGGCCTGGGGATCTTGTCTCTGGGGACATTCTAAGGCTGCAGGACAGTCAGCTCCATCCCACTGTGACAGAAACAGACCCGCAGGGATATGTGGCAAGAGGCAGACTTCTCTACTGTGCTGCTCGCAAAGGCGAAGCCTTTGTGTCATATCAACAAAGGCTAGTTTTCAAGGAAACTTACTACCGGCTCATTGCTTTCGCCTCCAAATTCCAATTTCTGGGCATGACAGTGGGGCTGTCACATAACTCCATTCTGTATCAAGTATCCCGAAATAGATTATTCCAGAGCCCGCAGCTTGCCTAATGACTGAAGGTCTTACATGGCAACAACAATAAAGGTCTTCAGCCACTGAGCCCTCATGAACAACAAGCACGCCAAGCAATCAGTCTTTCCCACCATGTGAGTAAGCTCCTGTCCCCCCCCCAGAACCGCCGGAACGCGGGCTGGGAGCCCACAGGCCCACACTGCAGATAATGACTTCAGCCTGCAGAGGGAAGAGAGAAGGGGCCCCCAAAATAGAGCTTTAAAACCCTCCCTTGTCTTTTGTGACAGTACAATTTACTGTTTCGTTTTGGTCTCTTATCAGGAAGCCTTCTGAATCAGTGCTCTATTTTGAGCACAAAGTCAAGATTTTTGTGGCCGCAGCCAAAGATGTTCACGTGGAGAGCTGCTGAGCTGGCTTGTTGATTCAGGCCCCGACGATTCCTCAGGTCTTTCTGGGTAAGTGGGAAGGGGTTCATCCATAAAAGCTTTTTCTTGGCCTTTCTATGCCTCTCCCACCCCGTCCACTTAGCATTCCACTAGAGAGGACACCAAATTGAATTCACGCCAAGAAAATGGACACGCTCCACATACGTTGAGAGCTTTCCTGTATTAATAGCTTGCCCAGAGTCGACTGTCTCCCTGGGGGATTTAAGTTTCTTCCCTTGTGAGTGTCTATTTTTTCCTCTTTGTTCTTCCTCTCCCCTGGCCTTCTTACAGAAATAACAGGGTCATTGACATGTAACGCGGTTATAAAACCTGTGACGAGGCGCCCGTCTAGCGACAGCAGGGCCGAGCCAGCCGATACCTCCGCGACCGAGTCCCCGTAACGCGAGTGCCTCGCGCCATCCCGTGTAACCCCCAGGACAAATCTGCAAGATAAGTTGTGCCATCCTGAGTTTTCACATGAGAAAATAGAAGCTCAGAGAAGATGAATATCCTTTGCCCAAAGACCCATGGTGAGTACAAGAGGTGAGCTTTAAACTCAGTCGTCTGTCTAGAGGGCTCTAGTATTCCGCTCTGTGGACTTTGACGGTAAGTAGAGAGACACCCAGACCTCCTTCTTCTTGGCCCCAAGTTCTTTTACCAGACTGGGTTTGGTGCCCCGATTGTATAAGAACGTATTGCCTTTAGCACCTCTTTCCCCTTGTGGCTGCTACCTCAGCAACCCCGTCGAGCAGGAAAGCGAACATGTTCAAGATTTCACTCAGCTTGGCCGTTCGATCTCTCCACCATGTGTGGGCTGAACCTCTTCGGGACCAACGCTGGGCAGGGTCGCCATGTCCCCGCTGAGACGGCCAGGTGGCTGCAGTAGTCGGTAGCCCTGCGTCCTGCCCTCTCCTACAGTTTCTAATCTCATTTGGCTCCTTGTGAATTACGTGACATCTGAGCCTGTGAGAGCAGGTGTTCCCGCCCCCTCAGGGGACCTGAAAGGCAGCCCTGGGGCATGAGCCCTTCGTGGGGGGACCGTTAGACCATTTCCGACAAGCACCTAACAAGACATCTCCTGCAGCCGAGTCAGCCCTCCCTACTCCCGGGCAGTCACCGAAGCCATGTGCCCTGGTGGGTTCTTATAGAAGCATCCACACCCGTCCATCTGAGGACCCTATGGGCCTGACCCCCTACATAGGATTGATGCAAAGTGGCAGGGAGTCAAAGACCCCAGGCATAACCTTGAACTCATGAACCCACAGAAGTTGGCAAATTAAGGTCCTGGACTCTTTGACCTTCGGGTGGGACAAGGCTAAGGTGTGTTGTCCACTTTCCACCCATCTCAAGACCAACGGGGTTGATCCAGCACTGTCCATGGCAATGACTTCAGTAAAACACCCCACGTTGGCTTGCTTCTCTTCTGTCTTACTTGCGCTCCTTATCAGGGCTTGCTGGGAACAGCGCCTAGTACATTCCTTGGACTCAGACCCTAGTCTCAGGGTGGACTTGGGAAGAACTGACCTTGGACACCCCCCAAGCCCCCTTCCCTGCATCCCAAGTGCAGCCAGCATACTGCTGGGCTCTCTCAGGGAACGCAGTTGACAGAGTTGAGGGCAGTCGTCCCTGGGCCCCCACTTAGACTTTTCCATGCCAGAAACCTATAGTTCCAGCCAGACAGCATCCATCAGGAGCTCCTGGAGGACACAAGAGGTAGGGATCAGGGTGGGACACCAGAAATGTTAGTGAGTTTCTATTGTAATGAGTCCACACTGAAAGAGGTTCCAACAGAAGATCTCCTGTTCCAACTTTAAGCCAGATGAGGCTCTTCAACAAAGAGGGTCCTCTATCCACCCAGAGGGCATCTGGATTATTGCAGATTGACAATGTTTCAGATGAGAAAGAACAGTAAGATGTTTCTTTTACCTCCTTGAACGCCCTTCCTTCTCTATCCCAGGTCGTATGCTCCATTAAGTCATCTGGATGATTTCTGGGGAGGCACGGGACTCCAACGTCATGCACCCCACTTCTGCTGGCCGACACTTGGGGACCGCCGGGTCCTGACCTCAGCACCCTGGATGGTGGAGTGGGTGACTGTGTGCGTCCGTTTCCTCCAGCGAACACGGCATCCGGGAGCGAGAGCGTTCACTTTGTCAAAGGTTCAGAAATAACAGAAGTAAAACCAGTGAATCACCGTGGTAGCAATCAGTAAAAGTTTATCATGCACACACCAAAAAGGAAGTTTGCAAACCGGGAGCACTCAAACCGGAAGGTAGCGTGAGGCTCGGGGGTGGATTCTTATAAAGCAGCTCATATGGTGAGAAGGCAGTGGCTGTGTGTTCTTCCAGGGTTTGGTCCTAACGCTAGAATTTTCTTAAGTCATAGGGAATTGGTGAGTGGTTACCTCATACCAACCTTGGGAAACCGTTCAAGTTTTGCTTGTGACTTCCAGAGGCGCAAGCAAAGGACTGACCCAGGTCCAGTCAGTCTTGCAAAATAATCTAAATTAAGCTTTGTTTGTATGACCAAAGTGGTTTCATCTGCTCAGGGCATTTTCACGGCTGTGTTTTTTATTCAACAGCCTCCTCCCTCATGGATCAGAGATGGGCACGTGACGCCCTGAGACCCAGGGCGGCCTCTCCCAGAACCCCTGGGAAACAGCTCTTCAGGTTCCTCCATGGATCCCCAGGGTCTGGGCCGCCATATTGGTATGCTTGGCCAAGGACTTGGGAATGGAGCTCCAGGGGAGGCAGAACCACAGGGAGTCCTTGTGCTGTGAGCAATGGAACCTGCCTGTCCTCCTCCTCCTTTGCAGCAATGGAGCCATTCCTTTCCTGTCCTTGCTTACTCCAGTTTTGACCAAGGTTTCCGTCACATGTGGCAAAGAATCCTAAGCGATGCACGTGGAAGGGAGAAGTCTTCTTAACCTGTGTTTGCACCAGGACCAGAGATCCTTCTCCACAGTCCCCGTGGCCCAGTGTTGTCTATGAGGCCAAAACGTGTCGCTGCTGGGTGCCCCTCAACATGTGTGTAGAATATTGGAAGTCCTCCTGGGCTGTGGGAGCGCATTGGCTCCTCAGAAGGGGATGACAGCACTTACCGGAATTTGTCCTTGAGATGCCCAAGGGTCTGACTCGGACATGCTGAGGTTTTATCCTCAAAGTTAAGATTTCATTCGCAAATAAGTTTATACAAAAGCACTAGGGGACGGTACACTTTAAATCCAAGCACAAAATATATCCAGTTTAGTAAACTGGGACCCATATTTTGAAAAGAAGGAGAAAATATTCCACTGGAAACAAAGGAATTCAAATATACAAAGTGATGTTTACCCACCAGTTGATTTTGAAAGGTTAGAGACGTGGCCTTTTTTACATGGAAATATATTCTTACCACGCCATTTAAAAAACTCCTTAGCCTCTCTTCCGCCTTTCATTATGAAATGTTCAACCTACAGAAAAGTTGCAAAAATAATCGGATGAACGTCTACGTATCCTTCACCTAGATTAACCAATTGCTAATGTTTTTCCGTGCTTGTCCCAGATCCATCGGTATGTGACACACACATGCCTATGTCCACAGGCAAAAATTACACACACACACACACACACACACTGCACATTCACACACACGCTCTCACACATACGCTCACATAAGTACTTTTTCTGATGGACAATCTGAGAGTTAATTGCAGACATCATGACACCTCACCACCGAATACTTTGGCATCTGTCTCCTAAAAAAAAAAAAATCAATTAATTGCCACACTCAGGAAAGTTAACCCTGAAATAATGCCATTACCTAAAAAGATGGTCCGTGGTCACATTTTTCTATTTGTGCTGATAATGTCCTTTGGGGCTGGGGTTTGCTGCTGTTGCTTTTTGTTCTTGTATTTTTCTAAATCTGGGATCCAACCAAATATCATGCATTCCTTTACTAACATTTTACTTTGAATGTTATGCTACTGCTTTTTTTCTTGTTCTTAATAAAGGAACTTGGGTTTTAGTAAAACCAGTATTTATTCCATCGATTACTTACTTCCTATCAATTTCCATTCATCTCATTAGTTCTTTATCGAGAAAAGTGCCTGGAAACAACACCCACACAGGTTCAAGAATTTGTATAATTTCTTTAACGTAAAAGAACCTGTTGATTTTACACTTAGGAACACCATTCATCCGATTGTGTTACGCATTATTGCCGGCAGATCATCAGAGCCACAGAAAGAGGTTCGGTGGCAGAGGGCGTAAGGCTACTGACGACCTAAGACAGAGGCAACACCGAAGAGGAAGAGGAGGAGGAGGAAGAAGATTGTAGGGCTTGTGAGTCATGCCAACTGAACACAAGTTGTATCCAAAGGCGGACACGTTGGTGGTATTACGCGTTTGCAGAAGGACAAAAGCATATCCATAGAATATCTCGGTGTAAGCCACCTCCTCCACGGTCATCACCTTGACCGCCTTCCCCCCAGACCGCCACATCCTGAAACCGCGACGCGGGGGGTCACCTCCCTGCCTGCCCTGTCAGGCTGCCTAGCTTGAGCACGATGCTGTCCACGGAACATCCTGCAATGACAGGGGCGTCCTAGCCACACACATCCAGTACCTGTGGCCGCTAATGAGCGGGCAGAGTACGCTCCCGGTGAAGAAACAAGAATGGTTCCTGGAACGTTTTGGGGCTGAGTGCTTCGCAGGAGGTGACTCGTGGAAGCGTGCTTACTGGGCCCATTTTCAGTCGACAAAACCGAGGCCCAGAGCATCACGGTTGTGGCTGAACTCGAACTCAGTGGTGCGGTCTCGTTCCAGAGGGTGTGACCTGCCTTTGGAAGGAGAGTCCCGCTTGTCACTCATTCAGCCTGGGGTCCGTCCTTGCGAGCCCTTCATGGAGCGTGATGGAGGTGGCGGCTCAGGGGGACCGCTGTCCGCAGCCCCACAGCTCCAGGAAAAGTGGCTGATGAGCCACACGGCTGACCCACAGAGAAGGAGACATTTTTATTTAAAGATACTTTCAGGGTCTTTCGAAGGCCCCTCACTGTTTGCTTCCAGGCTGGAGACTCTGAAGAGTGAGTCATTCTAGCTGTTCTGGGGTTTTCACTCCAAGGTCAGAGGCTGCAGGAGTCTCTCGTTTAGATATGCATCATGAGTTTTAAGTGCCCAGGCTGGGGAATTAATTTCGGTCGCCAATGTCACCCCAGAATATTGTGCTTCCAATGACTGCCACCCAGGCGTCCCTCCTGCACTCAGCGGAGCCATGCGGGCGGCCGGGGCTCCACCTGCCAAGGGGGAAAGAGAAAGAGAGCAAGAAGCTGACTCCTTACAAATGAGCGAAGCAGGTGGGGGGCAGGGGGCAGAAAGAAGAGAGGAACGAACCAAGAAACAGACTCCTCACTGTAGAGAACAAACTGAGGTGGGGGGACGGGTGGGGAAATGCATGATGGGGATTAAGGAGAGCGCATGAGATGAACACGGGGCCACATATGAAAGTGTTCCATCAGGGGTGCCTGGGTGGCTCAGTCCGTTGAGTGTCTGACCTCGGCTCAGCTCATGACCTCGAGGTCCGTGAGTTCGAGCCCCGCATGGAGCTCTGCGCTGACGGCTCAGAGCCTGGAGCCCGCTTCCGATTCTGTGTCTCGCTCTCTCTCCGCCCCTCCCCTGTTGACGCTCTGTCTCTTAATAACAAATAAGTGTTAAAAAAAGAAAAGAAAAGAAAGTGTTCCATCACTGTCAGTACACCGGAAACTAATATCACAATGTAGGTTACCTGTACTGGCGTTGCAATGAGATAAAAATAAAGAAAACGTAAATAAAAATGCAAAAATAATAAACAGACAAAAAAGAAGCAAACTCCTGTCTTCACTGCAACGACTGTGTTCACCGTGCCCCGTCCCTGCTGCTTCCTGCACCTGCCGTGTCCGCCCGTGATGGAGGAACGTGGGCCCTCCCCCCCAGCTTCCAGGCTTTCGGATTTTGAGTAGGGTGAGGACTTTGGTGCCCAGACTCCGTCTTCATCCCGTCGGGGCTGGGCCCAGCCCTGGATACGACAGCAGATCCCAGTACAGCGGTCATGAGCGGGTCGGGGAAACAGGACAGGAGGTGATGAGGAGAGACGCGGAGGCATCAGCTCCCTACCTGGTATGCCCGCAGCCCCCGGAGGGAGGGTCCCCTGGAGCCTCTCGTGGCCTTTGCAGAGCCTTAAACCCTGGAAAGGACCCAGCAGGGATGACTCCCAGGGGACTCTGGGAGAAGAGGGACAGGAACAGGGACCTGGATGTAGGACAACAGGTCTCCTAGCCAGGGAGGCGGTGCCAGCCCACACCCCACAGCCCTTCTGCAAACAGTCAGTGGTCTCCCTGCACATCTGTCCACATGTGCCCCTTTGGGGGTGACCATGAAGCCTCCGGGCCCTGTAACCTGCACACTGTGCACATCCACACTAATCAGCTCCTTAGAAGAATTCAATCACAAAGTGATCTTTGTGCACAATCAAATCGTCATAATCAGCGTCATCGAGGCTTGGGTTCTTCGAGTTAAGCTCCCACCCCCCCCCCCCAGGCCAACGGCCACACTTTTCACCATGTTCTTACATATTCGAGGTGATGTTTTACAAAACCGTTGTATGCTTTACAAAACTGGACTCGTACTGAATACATTTGTCTGCAAATTGCCTTTTATCCTACCTCTTTGTTGGCAAAAAGCGTGGCCAGAGACACCCTCCTTTTATCGTATGGTTTCCGGGAAGGGAGCCTGCTCAGCCAAAGGGTAGGTGTATTTTAATACTTTCATGGATACTGATATTAAAATGGGTATCGATACCGTAGAGTTTCAGTAGGTCCTGCCAGATGGCCTCCGAAATGGTTGTAGTCATTCCTGTTCCCATGAACAAAGTGGGGAAGCTCTCTCCCCTAATCCATGCTGGCACTGGGGGGGGGGGGACATCGCTTTCTCTTTTTTTTTTTTTAGTTTATTTATTTATCTTGAGAGAGACAGAGACAGCATGAGTGGGGGAGAGACAGAAAGATCTCTGTTCGGAGATCATGACCTGAGCTGAAATCAAGAGTCAGACACTTAACTGACTGAGCCACCCAGGCGTCCCTCTCTTATTTTTGAACACAGGTATCAGATGAAATTAGTAGCGGACTATTATTTGAGTTTTCCTTTCTCTGGGTATTGCCTATGTTTATGGATCACTAATATTTCCTCTTCTCAAGATGGTCTACTCATATCTTTTGACTATTTCACATTGAGATTGAAAAATGTTTTTCTTATTAATTTTTAGGGGTTTTTGGATGCTGTGGATATTAATTCTTATTTGTCAAATGTATTTCCTTGTTGGTCATTTGTCCTTTGACATTGCGATTTTTTTTTTTTTTTTTTTTGCCATGCAATTGCTTTGAGAGGAATGTGTCATCAGGATTTCCTGTGTTGTCTGCATGCACGTTTAATTACAAAATCAAAAGGAAAATAATTTGAAAAAAGTACAAAAGTTGGGGCGCCTGGGTGGCTCAGTCGGTCAAGCGTCCGACTTCGGCTCAGGTCATGGTCTCGCGGTTTGTGAGTTCGAGCCCCGCGTCGGGCTCTGTGCTGGCAGCTCGGACCCTGGGAACCTGCTTCTGATGCTGTGTCTCCCTCTCTCTCTGCCCCTCCCCTGCTCACGCTCTGTCTCTCTCTGTCTTTCAATAACAAATAAACGTTTAAAAACAATTGAAAAGAGTACAAAAGTAGATACGGGGCTGTATCAATTGTTAGCACTGTTTACCATTAAAAATAGAGGGGCGTCTGGGTGGCGCAGTCGGTTGAGCGTCCGACTTCAGCCAGGTCACGATCTCGCGGTCCGTGAGTTCGAGCCCCGCGTCGGGCTCTGGGCTGATGGCTCAGAGCCTGGAGCCTGTTTCCGATTCTGTGTCTCCCTCTCTCTCTGCCCCTCCCCTGCTCATGCTCTGTCTCTCTCTGTCCCAAAAATAAATAAATGTTGAAAAAAAAATTTAAAAAAAAATGGAAATAACTTCCATGTTCAAATATTCCAGGTATAATTTACTTACGGCATGGTGGATGTTTTACATTTTTCATTATTTTCCTCGTTTGTATCGTTTTCCTGTCTGCACTGCCAATGTTGCTGCATTTTTGTTTTCTATACGTTTCATTGCAAATGCGAAGTGTTTTAACCACATATGGGTTGCAAAATTTCTTCCTTTTTAAAAAACTTGTTTTAATGTTTATTTTTTGAGAGAGACCGAGAAAGAGAGCACGTGAGTAGGGGAGGGGCAGGGAAAGAGAGAGAGAGAGAGAGAGAGAGAGAGAATCCTAAGCAGACTCCACGCTGTCAGCACAGAGCCCCACGCGGGCCTCAAACCCATGAACCACAAGATCATGACCTGAGCCAAAATCTAGAGGCAGACACTCAACTGACTGAGCCACCCAGGTGCCCCTGGATGCCAAAATGTCTTACCGGCTGGCCTGAGATACCAGCCGCCAAATTTAACACTGTTTCTATAGGAAAGTAAGTTCCACTGGGAAAAGAACAAATCTGGAAGCCCAGTTTCGGGATGTGTAAACTGAGGCTGCCTCTGTGCCAGACCATTTAGGTGGAAATGAGCGAAATAAAACAAATAGGCCAGGACTTCCTGTGACCATGTCTACCAACTTTTTCTTAGTTCTTGGGATTTTTTGGGGGGGGGGGGCGGGTGTTCTTTTTCTCCTTCTTTTTGGATTGCTGGATAATAGTCACCTTTGGAAGCTTCCGTTAGATTCCCTACATCTGCCAGAAATTGGCATCATTCCATTGTGCTTGGCTAATTCAGCGGCGTCGCCTCCTGTGGAAATAGCTGCTTCTGGCAAAACTGTTTCGTTTATCATTTAATCAAAACATTTGCATAGTTGTAACTGAGTTAAAAAGCAAAAGTGGGGTTGATCGTTTCTGCAAAAAGACTAGTCAAATCAAGGAATGCTTTGAACCATGAAATGAAATTTAATTAAATATTGGCATGACAAACATTTCGCAGGGCACAGACGTCTTCAAACAATGGTTAAATAATGCACAAAAGAAATTACAGTTTTACATGTAGACAACATTTAATGGCGACACAACGAATGTGTCCCCAGATCTTCAGAATGTGTTAGCAATGCGTAGTTTCCTCATCTGGGGGGTGAGTTGCTCTGTGAAGATGCCTTAGGCGATGCTTCTGCTTCTCAGACTTTGCGGCTGAATGGCCTTGGAGGAGATTGGAGAATCGAAACCCTGCCCAACACAGAGGTCGCTCTCCCTTCGTGCAGAGGGACAGCACCGATTTTAGGTACTGATTATGCTGCCTACTCCCTGCCTACTTTTTTTGTAATGTTTTATTTATTTTTGAGAGAGCACAAGTTGGAGAGAGAGAGGGACAGAGGATCTGAAGTAGGCTCTGCACTGTCAGCACAGAGCCTGACACGGGGCTCAAACTCATGAACCATGAGATCGTGACCTGAGCCCGAAGTTGGAGGCTCAACCGACCGAGCCACCCAGGCGCCCCACCCTGCCCACTTCTTAAAGGGCGCCCTTTAGAAAAGCCACTGTATATACCCAGTTGGATGGTCTTCTGGTTCTTATCCAATGGATTCTAACTGCTTTCCCCTCATCATCAGAGAAGTCACCATTAGTTTTCTGTATTTCTGCTTCCTTCTCCCCGCCAAAAGGGCTTTTAAACTAAAGTTCAGCCTCTTAAGCCTCCTGTGATTCTTCACGAAAATACACCGTTAGGAAGGGTTTGCTGCAAATCACCACATGGGATCTGCAAACATAGGAACATAAAATCATTACGAAGTCTCCTTGTGGCTGCTGGGGGTCCTGGGGAGCCGGGGGATGCGCGGGGGGGGGGCATCCATGTCCCCTCCCCTCCTGCTTGCCCCTGCTGACGAGGCAGAGCCCACCAGGAAGCCACTCGACGTGGTACGTGCCTGTCAGTCTTGGCGCAGAGAGAGACGGCAGAGGGTGATGATGGAGGGGTCTCCGGGGGCAAAGGGAGAGTTCCCATCTGTGAAAAGGAATCAAAAAGCAAATGGGAATTTGGCCAAGTCACAAAAGTGATCCCTGGGGCTTAAAGAGCGCGTGCCCCAGGAGATTTTGCAAACTGCGCAAAAGCCCTCCTCATCCTGGTCTCACTACGTCTTGTCACCGAAACGCCTCTGGATCAAGGTCCTTTCCAAATTATACTTAACAGAAATGCACAGTTACTTTCCTAGTGGTCTCATTAAATCACCGTTAGGCAGGTAAGCTTCCCCAAACAGGTGTGCAGAAATACATACATGTTAAAATGCAGAGGGCAAGACAGGGTTGCTGTGATCATCGGGGTGGTGGGGGAGGGGGGGAGAAAAAGTAGATGGAAAGGAATCCATTTTTTTTCACGTTTATGTGTTTATTTCTGAGAGGGAGAGAGAGCATGCAAACAGGGGAGGTACAGAGAGAGAGGGAGAGAGAGAATCCCAAGCAAGCTCCACACTGTCAGTGCAGAGCCCGACACGGGGCTCAACCTCACGAACCGTGAGATCATGACCTAGGCAGAAATCAAAAGTCAGTCGCTCAACCCATCCCGGAGCCATCCAGGAGCCCCTCGTGGTGTACTACTCCATATGGCTCTCCGCGTCCATACTCCGTGAAATCAGGGTTGCAGCTCTCGTAATCCACAAGGTGGGTATTTACACCACGGAAATCAGTAGACAACGACACAAATTGTTTTCGATGCACTTGGTTGTTAAGCATTTACTAGCATAGCGCGACCAGCACATTCAGAGGGATGCGGGTTAGCACAGGGGGAACTTCAGGTGATTTCCTAGCGAGCAATGCTAAAGAAAAGTGTGTAACTCTTCCTTATTGGTTTCTCCTCCCCGGGAAGAATGAAAAGCAGGACCAATTCAATTCAGGAAGGGTTCAAATCAATTCCATTTTTGAAGGTGACAGCCTGTGTGTTCAGTGCCGGAGTAGACACTTAGCATGAATGCTTAAAGTTGTTCATGCAAACAATGCCTCTTTCTAGAATCAGGATTAAGTGATTCACAGAAGATTCTTCTATTTCAATGAATCTATTCATCTATAAAGAAATACTTCATACAAGGCCCAGGAGCCAAGATGATTGTTTTTCTCCAGATTGTGGAATTGCAACATCCTCTCTCCTATTTACCATTCAACGCACTCAGGCCATTCAATGCGCCTGTGTGAGCTCTTCCCAAGATGTAAACAGATTTTTGAAATGTAGATAATTGATGTTTGATGGAGTTCTTCCTTGTCGCCAGTTAGAGAACTCAAATATGTTAATCTTGACTCTTCTCAGGGATCTAAAGGCATTGTCTTTCATTAAGCCCTATGCTTATAAGAGCTGCTTGAATCAGTCCCCAAGTCGGTGGCCCTGCTTCCTTCCACCCTCATGTGAGTGGCCGTTGTGCATAGCAGGACACGGGAGGAAAGTCACAATCTCGAGGAAAATCCTTCCCTTTATTTTGACCGCTCATCTCTGCTGAACAGTGCCGTAATTTTGGCTGAATCTTGAAAATTATGGCCACTGTTAATTTTCAACTTATTAGAGAGATTCCGTCTGTATGCACAACTGTGGAAGGGGTTTGGAGACCCCACATGAAAGCTGCTATTGATGCGAAATTGTCCAAATCTCTTGGTGGTGTTTACAAAGTGGGGGAGCTGTCATCAGTGAGCCATTAAAACAGAAACGCTAGGTGGATTTGACATTTGAAAATCATGTAATTCACCATATCAACAGATAAAAAAGAAAAATGATATGATCATGCCGATCAATGTGGAAAAAAGCACTTGGCAATAGAAAACATGAACCAACTTCTAGCCAGACAGACCAAGAGAAAAAGATACTGAAGTCATAAATTACCAACATCAGGAACCAAAGAGAGGACATCGTTACCGATTCTACAGTCAGAAAATATACAATAAAGAAGTATTATGGAAAACTTCTACTAATAAATGTGACCATTCAAGTTAAATGGAAAAAGTCCCCGAAAGACTACTGAAGCTCACTTTAGAAGAAACAGATAACTGGGATAGTGCTACATCTAGGAAAGAACCGAAAATTGAATTCGGAGTTAAAATTTCGGGGCAAGCAAGTGCCAGCCCCGGATGGCTTCATTAGTGAATTCCACCAAACGTTTGAGAAAATAACAATGTTAATTCTACATAAACGCATCCAGAAAATGGAAGATTAGGGGACATTTCCCAACGCATTTTAGGAGGTCAGCATTACCCTATAACGAAACCAGACAAAGACGTTATGAGAAAAGAAAACCAAAGACCACATTCCCTCATGATCGCAGATGAAAAGTGCTCTTAAGAAACCTAACAAAATTAATCTAGAAACCTAAGAAACAGGATAATGCATCATGACAAAGATAAGGACGTCTGTTGTCACCACTTAAAACCCTCACTGGCTCTTCTGGCCAGTGAACTATGGGAAGAAAAAGAAATTGAACACATACGATTGAGAAAAGGAGCAGTATAGCTGTCTTTATTTAGAAAGAACATGACTGTGTTTGTAGAACGTCTTAAGAAATGTAGAAAAAAAGAGCCTCAGAATAAGTGAGTTTAGTAAGATTATAGGACGCGAGGACAATGAATACACAAATTAATTATCCAGCTTGGTCTCCAGTCCAGACCAGAAGGGATAAGCTCCTTTCTCTCTGCTTCTGCCCACTGAGAACAATCAGGACCTTGTAAATAACAGAAAGGGAAACTAAGAGAACTTTGAAATATGGTAAAAAGAAGTCATGTTGCCTTGGAACCCTGGGACTGGAGGAACAATACAACAGCGGGCTGTTTCCTGACCCCCTTCTTCACCCAACAAAACCAAGTGCCCCGGGCCTGGTGTTCCCCAACCCTCAAGCCATTACACGAGGCAGACCCATTCTTCTTCCGGATAGAGTGGGATTCCCAACCGTAATGCCAGGTGAGTCCAGAAGCACCAGCAAGGGCGATCAATCAGGAGCCCACCCTTAAAAATGGCTAAGGAGCATTCTTGAAACAGAAAGGAAAGGATAAAAGAAGGAATATTGGAAGATCAGAAAGGAAGAAAGAAAACAGAAAGAGGAGAAAAAATGGCTACATAAAATAGGCTCTCCTCCTCATGAGTTTTAGAAATTACATTCAATGATCAAAACGAAAATCATCCGATATTGTAAACAATCAAACTTAAGTGCAGGGAAGTCAAAAAGGCTTAAATGAAGGGAAAATAGCCACACTTCACCCAAAGTGAAGAAACCAGCAGATCGCAATGAGTCGCATATGTATATTTTAATGCCCGGAGGAAACTATACAAGGGAATAAGAAAACTATACCCCAAATACACTCAAATACACTATAAATAAATCAACGTGAAATCCTAAAAAATTTTAAGTAATCTAGAAGAAGGCATGAAAAGGAAAAAGAGAAGAAATAAACAGGAAACAAACTATACAATGGCAGAGCTAATCCCTAGTATATAACCATTTTCCTTTAAGGTAAATGGGCTAAACATACCTCAGAAAAGGGCAGGAACTAACTGAGTGAATAAAAAACCCCAAGCCCTCTCTAAACCTGAGACACTCATCTCAAATTCAACACTGGTAAACTGAAATAAAAGGATGGAACACGATATACCATGGAATCATTTTTTAAAAGCCGTGGGTGATTATACAAATACCAAATTAAGTAGATTTCAGGGCACAGGAAATCACTAGAGATGAAGAGGGATATATAAAAGAGGAATATTGCATGATAATTAAAGGACCAATCCACTGGGAAGACATAGCGATCCTAAATGTACACTCGCCAAACAACATAGCCTCCAAATATATAGTGCAAAAACAACAGATTTGAAAATCCTAAGTTACGCTAGGAGACTTCAACGTCTCCTTCTCAGACACCGATAGAACTACCCAAGAAAAAATCAGCAAGGATATATGAAGAGTAACACTACCAACACGATGTGCCGGCAGATTCAGCGTCAGAGCTGAATGCTTACTGTGTCCTCGCGGGGCAGAAGGGGCAAGGTGGCCATCTGGGGTCTCTTTAAGGACACCACTCCCGTTCATGAGGGCTCCACCCTCATGACATAATCACCTCCCCAAAATCTCCCCTCTTTATGCCATCCCATGGTGAGCAAAGATTTCAACATATGAATTTTGGGCATTCATATGTTGGACACAGACATTCAGTCCATTAAAATCCTGCTGACTTCAGAAGGGCAAGGGAACGTTAACAACTCATATGTTAAAATTGACAACTTACAGGGGTGCCTGGGTGGCTCAGTCGGCTGGGCGTCTGACTTCGGCTCAGGTCATGATCTCGCGGTCCGTGAGTTCGAGCCCTGCGTCGGGCTCTGTGCTGACAGCTCAGAGCCTGGAACCTGTTTCAGATTCTGTGTCTCCCTCTCTCTGACCCTCCCCCGTTCATGCTCTGTCTCTCTCTGCCTCAAAAATAGATAAGCGTTAACAAAAATTTAAAAAAAAATCGACAACTTACATGAAATGGACCAATTCCCTGAATAGTGCAAACTACCACAATTCATCCAATATGAAACAGGTAATTTGGTTTTGTAACTGTGAAGGGAATTGAGTTTATAATTTAAAATGTCTTGAAAGAAGGAACCTTCAGGCCCAGCTGGTTTAACTGGAGAATTCTAGTAAACATTGTATAAACCAATTCTACACGTTCATTTCCAGGAAACACAAGAGGAAGCATTTTCCACCTCATTCTATGAGGCTGATACCAAGTGTAGACAAAGACAGTTCAGAAAAAAAAAGTTGCAAACCAGTATTCCTCATGGACAGAGATGCAAAGATTCTTGACAAGTATTAGCAGACAGAATTGATCACCATTTAAGAATTACACACCATAACCAAGTGGGACTTATTCTAGATATGCAAGCCTGGTTCATATTTAAAAAGCAGTCACTGTAATCCACCATGGTGACCTGCTAGAGAAGAAAAATCATATGACCATATCAATTGACGTGGAAAATCTTTTGACAAAATTTACCTCTGCCCCTCCTCTGCTCACGCTTACACACTCTCTCTCAAAAACACAGATAAATAAAATTTAAAAAAGAATGAAAAAGCCAACCCCCCCAAGTTATATACTAAATAATTTCATTTAAATAATATTCTTGAGGGGCGCCTGGGTGGCGCAGTCGGTTAAGCGTCCGACTTCAGCCAGGTCACGATCTCGCGGTCCGTGAGTTCGAGCCCCGCGTCGGGCTCTGGGCTGATGGCTCAGAGCCTGGAGCCTGTTTCCGATTCTGTGTCTCCCTCTCTCTCTGCCCCTCCCCCGTTCATGCTCTGTCTCTCTCTGTCCCAAAAATAAATAAACGTTGAAAAAAAAAATTAAAAAAAAATAAATAAATAAATAATATTCTTGAAATAAGATTATGGAGATGGAGAACTGATACTGGTTGTTGGGTGTGAGGGTTGGGGAGGGGAGGTAGTTGTGGTTATAAAAGAGTAACACAAAAGGGGCGCCTGGTTGGCTCAGTGGGTGGAGCATGTAACCGATGGTCTCGGGATGGTGAGTTCAAGTCCCACGTCAGGGGTAGAGATCGCTTAAAAATAAAGCCTTTTTAAGAAAAGGGCAACACAAAGGAATCCTTGTGCTGATAAAATTGCTTTGTCCTTTGAGTGCGGTGAGGGTTACACAAACCTACACATGTGATAAAATGGCAAGGACATGCACGTGCACGCACGTGTGCACACTCACGCATGTACACACACGCACGTGCACACACACACAAACAAGCGAGTACAAGTAAAACCGAGGGGATCTCAGTCAAATTGGTGAGTTGTATCTCTGTCAATATCCCGGTTGTAGTATCGTAACTACAGTTTTGCAAGATGTCACCATTGAAGCAAACTGGGTGAAGGGTGGAAAGAATCCCTGTTTTATTTCTTACAGCTGCACATGTATCTACAATGATCTCTAAACAAAGAACTTAATTTAAAAAACCAACTGTTTTTCATGTTATTACCAGTGAATGATGGGAAGTTGTGCTAGAATAATAATTATATTTACGGTGACATCAAGATATGAAATAAAAATGAGTCTGACAAAAGCGTGCAAGATGTGTACCCTGAAAGCTACAAAACGTTGCTGAGAAAGATTTTTATTTTTATTTTTTTTTTTTCAACGTTTATTTATTTTTGGGACAGAGAGAGACAGAGCATGAGCGGGGGAGGGGCAGAGAGAGAGGGAGACACAGAATCGGAAACAGGCTCCAGGCTCCGAGCCATCAGCCCAGAGCCCGACGCGGGGCTCGAACTCACGGACCGCAAGATCGTGACCTGGCTGAAGTCGGACGCTTAACCGACTGCGCCACCCAGGCGCCCCGAGAAAGATTTTTAAAACATCTAAATAGGGGCACCTGGGCGGCTCAGTTGGTTGAGCATTCAACTCTTGATTTTGGCTCAGGCCATGATCCCAGGGTCGTGGGATCAAGCCCCATGTCAGGCTCTGTGCTGAGCGTGTAGCCTGCTTAAGATTCTCTCTCTCTCTCTCTGTCTTCCCAAGTCCATCTCTCTCTAAAATAAAAAAAGAAATCTAAATAGAGCAGAGAGATATCATGTCAATTGGTTGGAAGATTCAGCATTATTATGGTGTCGCTTTTCCCAAATTGTACAGATTCAATGGAATCCTTACCAAAATCTCAGAAAACTCTTTTGTGGTAATGGTTATCCCGATCCTGAAGTTTGTGTAGAAATGGAAAGGTCTAGAATAGCCAAAACAATTTTGAAAAAGAAGAAATTGGATGACTTCCATTACCTGATTTCAAGACTTACCACAGTAATCAAGACAGTGGGGAACTGGCATAAAGGACAGACACAGAAGTGTGTGGAATAGAAGAGAGAGTCCAGAAATAGACCCATGGGGTCTGCGTTTCTTCAACATTACAAAATGCAATTTAATCGGAAAATAATAACATTTTCAGAAAATGCCGTTATAACAAGTGGATACCCTCCCACACACAAATGAACCTGAACACTTTCATCATATATAAAAATTAACCCAAAGTGGATCATAGACCTAAATTTAATAGTTAAAACTACAAAATGAGAAGAAAATCTTCACGACCTTGGGATCGACGATAGGGTAGCAAAAGAATGATCCATAAAACTAAAAAAGTTGGAAAACTGGACTCCAAAATTAAAAACCATTGCTTTTCAAAAGACAGAGTTAAGATAATGAAAGCATGCCACAGCCTGGGAGTAAATATTTACAACACAGAGCTCTGACGGAGGATTTGTATCCAAAATATATAAAGACGGTTTCAATTCAAAAATAAAAAGACAAACAAGAGGCATAGGTTATAGTTAAGCACACACTTCTATGACCTATAAGTTGCACTCTTAGGTATTTTCCCAAGAGACATGCCATCAAAAAAAGATAGGCAAATAGCAAATTAAAAAAATGAAAGTTACTCAATATCATTAGTTATTAGGAACAGTGAATTAAAAATATGAGATACACAACCACTGAAATGGCTAGAAAGATTGGCAATTCAAAGTGTCGGAGATGGTAGGGGTCAAGTGCAATCCACCCTCAGACGTTGCTGGTGGCAGTGGAGGATGATATAACAACTTTGGAAAAGAGTTTGGCAGTTCCTTGTAAAGTTAGCCACACATATACGACCTAGTAATTGTATTCCTAGGTATTTCCCTCAGATAAATGAAAACATAAGTTCACACAAAGACTTAAATACGAAAGTCCGTGTCAGCTTTATTCATCATAACGCAAAACTAGATGCAACCCAAGTGTCCATCAACCAAGGAATGGTAAACACACTGTGGCATACTCATGCAATGGAAAAGAAGGGGCGTGGTTACACACGACAGCATGCGTGAATCTCAGAATAATTAATTGGTGTGAAAGAAGTCAGACACAAGACAACACCTACTGCATGGGTCCGTTTATACGGAATTCTAGAGAAACATTATAGCAATACAAAGCAGATCAGAGTTTGTGCCAGGGGCCAGAGGATGGGAGAGGAGATTGGCGATAAAGGGGCGTGCTGGTGTGCTACTTCATAATTGCGGTCATGTGTTACACGTTGTGTACAATTGTCCCAAATCATTAAATAGTACACTTTACATTGATTAATATTACTATATGTAAGCTTTACCTCAGTAAACCTGATATAATTAATGATCTCTAATTAAAGGCATTTGAGCGGGGCGCCTGGGTGGCGCAGTCGGTTGAGCGTCCGACTTCAGCCAGGTCACGATCTCGCGGTCCGTGAGTTCGAGCCCCGCGTCGGGCTCTGGGCTGATGGCTCGGAGCCTGGAGCCTGTTTCCGATTCTGTGTCTCCCTCTCTCTCTGTCCCTCCCCCGTTCATGCTCTGTCTCTCTCTGTTCCAAAAATAAATAAACGTTGAAAAAAAATTTTTTTTGAAAAAAAAAAAGGAATTTGAGCTACCAAGGTAGTGAAGAAGGATGGGCGGTCTCAACGAAGGAGGAAATCTAGAATCGACAGGCACCCGTAGGGCCCGAGGTAGCATGGAACTGCCCGAGGAAGACAAGGGGTTGACAGTCCTCCTGCTGCAGACAGACACACACGTACACACACACTCACAGTACAATGTGGTGAGTGCCAGTCAAAGCATGTGGCGTGCATGAGGACCGCATACCCTAATTAGCAGTAGGATTTTTCAATTTTTGTTTTAAATTTTTTGTTAATGTTTATTTATTTTCAAGACAGAGAGAGACAGAGCATGAACGGGGGAGGGTCAGAGAGAGAGGGAGACACAGAATCCAAAGCAGGCTCCAGGCTCTGAGCTGTCAGCACAGAGCCCGACGCGGGGCTCGAACTCATGGACCGTGAGATCGTGAGCTGAGCCGAGGTCAGACACTCAATGGACTGAGCCACCCAGGCGCCCATCAATTTATATTTTATAGCAACCTTGTTGAGTATAATTTCCATTCCATAAAACACTTCTGTAAATTGGATGTGTTTTAGTATATTTGTTCAATTGTGCAACCATCACCACAATCCATTTTTTGAAAACTTCCATTACTCTAAGAATTTTCTTCATTGCTTTTTGCAGACTGCTGTTCCTTCAAACCCCAGCCTTGGGCAACCACCGACCTCCTTTATGCCTCAGTATTTTGCCTTTTTTAGAAATTTCACATAAATGGGATCGCATAATATGCCATCTTTTGAATCTGGCTTTTTTCATTTTAGCATAATGTCTTTGAGATTCACCCATATTGTTGTACATTTCAGTGGTTGGTTCATTTTTTTTTTTTTTTTGGATGGTATCCCATTGAATACCACATTATCCCCTGACCAGTTAATGGGCATTTAGATTTTTCCAGGTTGGGGCTATTTGAATAATGCTGCTCTGAAATGCTGGTCCAAATCTTTGTGTGGACATATGCTTTCATTTCTCGTGTCCAGATCCAGGAGAGCGATGGCCGAGTGCACGGGGGAGTGTGTCCAACCTTTACAGAAGCTAACAACATGGTTTGCAAAGTGGCTGCACCACGTCACATTCCCACCATCGCCCTCTGAGGGTTCCAGTCTCTCCACATTGACGTAGTGGAAATTCTTCAATCCTGACCATCCTGGTAGGTAGCTGGGGAAATCTTGCTGTAGGGTTAACGTGCACGTCTGTAGTGATTAGTGATGTGACGCATTTTCCACGTGCTTACTGGCACATATTATCTTTGGCGAATCATCTACTCAACTCCCGTGCCCATGCTTTCATTGGGTTGTTTTTTCTCTTATGTCTGGCCCTAAGACTTCTTTATAAATTCTGAACACAAGTCCTTTATCAATGCATGAGTCACACCTATTTTCTTCCTGTCCCTGGCTTGTCTTTTCATTTTCTTCATAGAGTGTCTTGAAGAGGAAACTTCAATTGGAATTCCAATTACATTTTTTTTCCTGTTTTGAATCCTGCTACCAGCTTTTTGCCTAGTCTGAGATCGCGAAGATTTTTTTTGTGCTTTTCTCTGTCGATGTTATAGTTTTAGCTCTTTATATTCAGCCAATTGGGTGTGGTATGAAGTAAAGGTCCAACTTAGATCTTTTGCATATGGACATTTAATTATCTTAGCACAATTTGTAGAAAAGACCATCCTTTCCCTCACCGAATTCCCATGGTACTTGTGTTGAAAGTCAACAGACCACATATTGTGTGGATCTGTTTCTGGACACTCTATCTCGTTCCACTGATCTATGATATGTCTGCTCTGGCTCCAATACCACACTATCTTGATTACTGTAGCTTTAAGTAAGTTTTGAAATCAGGTAATGTAAGTCCTCCCACTTTGTGTTCTTTTTTATTAATTGGTTAATTCATTTGAGAGAGAGGCAGAGGGAGGGAGAGGGGCAGAGGGAGAGAGAAAGAGAATCTATGCGCAGCACAGAGCCTGATTCCGGGCTCGATCCTGGGATCCTGGGATCAAGAGTTGAGTGCTCAACTGACTGAGCCACTCAGGCGCCCACAAAGAACTTTGTTCTTTTTTAATATTATTGTATTTATTCAAGATTCTTTGCATATTCATGTACACTTTAGAACGAGAATGCCAATTTCTATGGAAAAAAATAAGCCTGCTGGTACTTTGGTAGAGATTGCATTGAATCAATAGATCAATTCAAGAAGAACAGAACTCTTACTGTGAGTCTTTCAACCGATGAACTTGACATAAGACTTTATTTTCTCTCAGCAAAGTTCTGTCGTTTTCAGTGCGCTTGTCTTGTGCTTCGTTTGTTGAGTGTCTTCTTCAATATTTTATTGTACAGAAGTGCAACTGATTTTGTATATTGATTTTATATCCTGAAACCTTGGTAAACTTACTTACTAATTCTAGATCTAGTGACATTTCCTAGGGCTTCTACCTAAACTTTAATGTTTTCTGTCAATAACGATAATTTGACACCTTTCCACCCAATATGTATACTGTTAATATTTCCCCCACTTTATTGCCATGGTTACATGTTGAGCTCATTCACAATTTAATCTTACAGTCTCGTGTCAGCTGTAGGATTTTTATAGACACCCTCTGTGAGGTGCCGACAATTTCTTGTGTGTCCGAGTTAGTTGAGAATTTTTACCACGGAAGAGTATTTGATTTCGTTAAATGCTTTGTGTCCACTGGAATGATCGTATGTATTCACCCTTTATCTGTTAGTATGGTAGTTTGCATTAATTGATTTTCAGATGCTAACCCAACCTGTATCCTTACAAGGTTATACACCACTTGGCCAATCAAATTTCCTTACTTGATATGGGTCCGTTTAGATCATCTCTTTCTTCTTGAATCAGTGTTGACTATGTCTTTTTAGTAATGTGTCCATTTCATTCTGGTTTGGGGGTTTGTTTACACACAATTGCTTATAGTATAAATCCAGAATCTGTTAAATGTCTTTAGAGTCGGTGGTGACATTGCTTTTACAAATCTTGATTTGGGAATTGGTATCTTCTCTCTTGTTTCCTTATTCAGTCTACCTAAGGGCTTATTATTTTGTTGATCTTTTCAAGAAAACATTTGTTTTATTGATTTTCTGTGTTGATCTTTTATTGTTTTCACTGATACCTGAGTTAATCTACATGATTACCAACTTCCATATGTTGTGCTTCCATTTTCATTCAGTTCGAGATATTTTTAATTTGGTTTGTGACTTCTCCTTTGATCCGTGAATCATTTAAAAGATATGGTATAACTTCCAAAGATTAAACCCTTTTCCGCATTCATTTTTCTGGCTGATTGCCAATTTAATTCTATTTTGGTCATAAAACATCCTTTATGTGATTCTGAGTCTTTAAAATTTAGTGGTAGTTGTGTGGTAAGCTACTGGTCCCCCTAAAGATACCCAGGTCCTAATCTGTGGAATCTATAAATGGAAACAGAGTCTCGGTGCATGTGATTAAATTAAGCATCTGAGGGTATCCTGGACGACGCAGTCACACGAGTCCTTGTGAAATGAGGACACAGAAGAAGAGGTGATGTAAATGGACACAGACACCCAAGCGAGGCAGCCCCCAGCTGAGGCATCCGGTGGCCACGGGAAAATGGAAGTCGTGCGGACAGATTCTTCCCTAGAGCCTCTGGAGGAAGCATGGCCTCCAGACATACTGACTTCACACCTCGGGCCCCCAGAACAGAATAAACCTCTGGTGTTTTAGGCTCTGGCATTCGTGGCAACCTCTTACAACAGCCACAGGAAACCAACACAACTTGCTTTTTGACCTGGCAGGGGGACCCTCCCACAGGATGTTCCCGTGGTCTTGAGAGGAATGTGTATCCTGCTGCTTTGAGGGGAGGGGTGTTTCACAGACGTCCATTAGGTCAGTTGGTTGATAGTGTCGTTCAAGCTTTCTGTGTCCTTCCTGATTTAAAATTTTTTGTTGACATTTATCAATTTTTGAGAGACAGAGGGAGACAGCATGTGAGCAGGGGAGGGGCAGAGAGAGAGAGAGACAGACAGACAGACAGACACTCCACGCTCTGAGCTGTCAGCGCAGAGCCCCATGAAGGGCTCGAACTCGTGAACTGTGAGATTACGACCTGAGCCGAAGTCGGAGCTAAACTGACTGAGCCACCCAGGCGCCCCTTTGTCTTTCCTGATTTTATTGGAATCTTCAACTCTAATTGTTGAATTGGCTATTTTCTCCTCTCAATTCTATCAATTCCTGTGTCTTGCATTTTGGGACCCTAATGTTAGATGCATTTATACTTAATAATTGTTATATCTTTCTGATGTTTTTACTTCTTACTTTTTTTTTTTTTTGGTTTTCTAGTATTTCTTATTTCAAAATCTATTTTGTCTGATTTTGGGGTAGCCACCTCAGTCCTCCTCGGCCACTGTCTGCACGCACGTATGGGATCATTTAAAAAAATTTTTAAAAATGTTTTATTATTTATTTTTGAGAGAGAGACAGAGAGAGACAGAACGCAAGTGGGGGTGGGGGACGGGGGACAGAGAGAGAGGGAGACACAGAATCCGAAGCAGGCTCCGGGCTCCGAGCTGTCGGCACAGAGCCTGACTCGGGGCTGGAAGTCACGAACCGTGAGATCATGACCCGAACCGAAGTTGGATGCTTAACCGACTGAGACACCCAGGAGCCCTAGGATCATTTTTTTTATTATCCATTTATTTATTTCTACGAACCTAGAACATGTCTCTCACAGCCTTGAGCTGGACCTTGCTGACCTGCCTGACGCACTCTGCTGAACACGCTCTGGCAGAGAAACAGGTCTCAGGCCCCGCTGTTTCTCAGACGCTTCCCCGATCTCCACGCTTTCCTGCCTCGATTCCCCATGCCCCGTGTCCTTCCTGCTTCCTTGTCCAGAGCAACACTGCTGTCTCATCCTGGGAGGTAGCGGTAGAAGGGTGTGGAGGGTGAGGAAGAGCATCCCGGGGTCTAAATGCTCCCCACACAGACGCTAACCATCCGATCTGTGGACCCAGCCCGGCCCCGCACGCGGTACATCAGACCCCTGAGCCGTTCAGACTCTGCCCAGAAAGTGATTTTCTGCCTATTGGCATTGTCCTGTCCGGGCACCGTAGGTTGAAAATGGGTTTCCCTTTCTAAATCAGTTACCAAACTATTCTCTGTGTTCTTAGCTCGCAAAAATCTGTCGAAACCCCTTGTTTTTCCATCACCTTCTGCACACGGCTTCCACCGCAGGGTCAAAATGGCTGCTGGAGCTCCAGCCGCCACATCTGTGCCACATTCAGCAAGGAAGAGAAGGACGCGGGGGAGGGCCCACGCTCTTTATAGAGACGTCTCTGGAGGCCCCACCTGACACGCTGCTCTGCTCTTACTGCCCGGGGCCTGGCCACACGGCCGCACTGAACGCGGTGAGAAGAGGGGTCTTTATTCAAGACAACTCATGGTTTTCAACCGGAAGCTGGGAGTCTACTGCCAAAGAAACAGTGGACAGGGACTGGGGGACTTCTCTCCGTCTGTCACCCTCAGGATGACAGCAGTTTTTAAAAACTAACTCAGCACCTAACGAGCATGGCTCTTCATTGGAGTCTGCACACGGGGGCCAACAGAGGCGAGTGGCACCTACAGAGTACACGTTTTTGGTGCTTAGTGAATTTTTGTCAAAAGGACGAACGAATTTGAATAAACCACCAGCCTGAGGAGAAGGCCGGTTTCCTGTGTTTACTATAACCCGGGACAAGTGATCACATCCGTTATTTTCCTGTATCGAGTTCATCAACAAATAGAAAATATCACCCTGCCTCTGACATTCCGTCTTCCGTCTTCTGTCTTGCTGCCATATTGTATTTGACCCCCTAGTCAGTGCCAAGCGCAAAGACTGGAGAGACCAGACAGAGAAATAGCTGGAAGTATTTGTTTGACTCACACACACCCACGAAGCCTCCCCCAGTGCAGAACCAGTGATAAAATAAGCACTAGCCGACCAGCCGTTGTCCTTGACCTTGAACCAGAAGCCATGGTTCTCATGTCTGGCATTTTTCAAGGAGGGCGAAGCAGCTCTGTTTAAAAGAGCTGCCTGCCGTGGGATAAATAATCATTTTTATTACAGGGACTTAGCGGTGAGCCTGAGAGCAAAGTTCTTCATGAGCAGAGCACGGGGAGAATGCGGGAACGTTCCATCCGCCACAGCGCCCACGATACTGCTGAGAGACAACGGTGGTTCTCGAGTTACCGTAAAGATGTGAGAGCTTAGTAAGTTACCTCCAGTGTTCCTAAAATCCTTCTCTTTGAATTAAATTTTTGAGAGAGAGAGAGAGAGAGAGAGAGAGAGGGGAGAGAATCTTAAGCCCACCCCACTCAGCGTGGGGCCCGAGACGGAGCTCAGTCCCATGATCCTGAGGTCATGATCTGAGCAGAAATCAAGAGTCAGATGCTCAACCGACTGAACCACCCAGGTGCCCCGTCCTTCCCTTTGAAGAGAAGAAGAGGAGAGGAGAGGAGGGACTGGACGGGGAAGGTAGTTTGTTTAACCCACAGAGACATGTTCGTGTGTGCCCGTGCAACTTTTCTTTACGCTTGCCATAAAGATCAAAACAAAGACCCTTTATTCGTTCTGAAAATGCCTGTTACACAGGAGGACTGTTAGGAGCTCACGATCTGGTGGGGTAAGAGAGGCGGTTAGCAAGTAAGCAGTAAGTAGCAAGTAAATACCGCTGGGCGGTAGGAGGGGAGGGGTGAGTGGGGTGGCTACGGGGAAGGCGGGGGCCTCTCTGGGGAAAGCACCTTCCATCAGAGACCTGATGCTTGATCACAAGCTGGTCACGCAGAGTGAATGTGAAGGGGTAGAGAGGGGGCAGGGTGAGCTCCAGGCCGACGGGTGCGCACGGCAGAGGCCGCTGGGACCGGGGCGAAGCCGGCGGGGCAGGTGGCAGAGCTGGGACCTCCGTCCCGGTCTGAGACCAGAGAGGGGGCTGGGGCCACCTCGAGGACAGACTCGCTGGCCCCGGGAAGGAGGCTGGGCTGCACGCCAGGTGGTGGCAGTGACGGGTGGGGAGGGCGAAGGTTTACTCCGCCGACACCGCCCGCGGCTCCTGGAGGTGGAACGGGCTTTGTGAGCGAGGCAGGGCTGCTGTGGTAGTTGAGGCCAGAGATGACGGTGGCTTTGATGAGTAGCTGCAAGATAGAAAGATGTGGAAAGAAAATACATCCTGGCGGGGGGCCAAGAGCATAAATGGCCGTAGCGACGAAAGTGTTTGCAGTAGAACCGTCATTTAAGGCTGGATTTGTTCTCCCGTTTGTTACCCGAAAGCCGCTTTGGGAAACCGCCCTGTGGTTCCAGACCCAGGAGCCCAGTGCTGGTGAAAAAATGCGAGTGCGTGAGTGACCTTCAGGGCCTTCCAGAACATGAGGTCTCTGGCGGGCATCTCCCCCCTCTTGACCTCGCGCCATTTGCAGATGCCAGGCAGGAGAGGTGGGAGGCGGGTGGATCCACGCGGTGTGCAGAAACTTCTGTCCCTCGAGTGGCAAAAACAGAGCGTGCACAACGGATCCTGAAAACACGAGAATGGCCACAAACATTTACTGAACACCGACTGTTCGTTTACCCAAATCGCCTGCTTGGACTAGCGGACATAAACATAGGCAGCTAATGGTGTCACAAAGGGCAAAGGACAAGTCTTGAAGCGAGAGGACTGCGTTGTCAGCAGCACGTGAAAATTAGACCGTTTATATATTAGTCGCACCTGCTTTGCACACCGAACAAGATTGACAACTGCTCTAGACTGAATATTTGTGTCCCTCCAAAATTCCCATGCTGAAACCTAACCTCCAAGGTGAAGGTATTAAAAGAGGGGGCCCTGAGAGGTGGTCACAGGGGATAATGGCCCTCGAGAAAGGCACCCCAGAGACCCCCCTCGCCCCTTCCGCCACGGAAGGACTCCGAGAGGAGAAAGCAGAGAGCTGTCCGGGAGCCCAGAAGCCAGGTCTCCCCACACACCGAATCTGCCGGCACCTTGATCTTGGACTTCCCAGCCCCCAGAACAGAAAGACGTAAATGTCTGTTGTTTATAAGCTACCCAGTCTGTGTTATTCTGTTAGAACTGCCTGAATAGACGAAGACAGCCATCATTCAAGAGCAGAAAAAAGGCTAATCGTGTGGTTCAAACCGAATGCAAAGGCTGTAGGGATCTTGGTCACCTCCAAGGAGGAGGAAGGTGTGGAAAGGGACACTGGGTTGGGGGACATGTGGCGTGACATGTGGCTAACTCTAAAAGGAAGTGGACGATGGTTTTTTTTTCCAAAGAAAGGAAAAATGTTACCAAACAGAAATGTATGAAAATAAACACTAAGGAGGCTGCTTAGTCTATGTCACCCTTAGAACCAGAAACTTCACCTGGATCCTGCCCCTTTAAATTCCAATCTCCCCACAGAAGATAGAATTCCAGACTCTTCCGTTATTCCGGCAGGTGTCTGTCTGGCATGGATTACGGGGCGTGTGTCCTGAGGACTGGCTGCACCCAGTAAGAAAACTGTTGTGGGCTGAGATGTGTCCCCCCAGATTCATATGTTGGAGTCCTGACCTCAGAATGTGGCTGTATTTGGAGAGAGCTCTTGGGGTTTTGTTTTTTTTTTTTTTTCAGCTTTATTGAGATATAATTGACATAGGACATTGTGAAAATTTAAGATATACAGCATGCAAATTGAATACATTTATGTATCGCAGTACGATTACCGTCACTGCGCTAACCTTCATCGCATCGCGTAATTACCGTTCCTTTTTTGTGCTGAGAACGTTTAAGGTCTACCCTCTTAGCAACTTGGAAGCATAGAATGCAGTATTGTTGGCTGGAATCACGATACTGCGCATTCGATCCTCAGAAGGTGTTCGTTCACCTTCCAAGTGGGAGCTGGTGCCCTTTTACCCGTCTCCCCCCTTCCCCCCGCCCCCAGCTCCTGGTAACCATCATTCTGCCCTCCATTTCTACGAGTTTGGCTTTTTTAGATCCTGTGCATGAGACGTGACATGCAGTATTCGTCATCCTCCATCTGATGTATTTCACGTAGCGTTATGCCCACAGAGGTCTGCTCCCGGGTGCCCGCAGCATTTTGCACCGTAACCCAGCCGTGGAAACGCCCCAGGTGCCTGTCAGCGGGCAAATGCATAAAGCAGATGTGTATAAATATACAATGGCGTGTTATTCGGCCACAAAGTGAAGGAAATCCTGCCGCTTGGGACATCACAAAGATAAGGTCCTTACAGAGGTAACTGAGTTAGGCTGAGGTCATCAGACCCTAACCCGGCATGACTGCCGTGGCTCTTAGAAGAGGAAATTTGAGGGAGAGGGAGGCGATGTGAAGACACAGCGATTAGTTGCTGACAAACAAATCGTCATGTTTCAGGAGTGTTTAGAAATATTGTAGTCCCGGAAAGTGATTCTTGGGGGGAAATATTCTGCCTTTGAAAATGTGAGGGCTCTGCACCCCTTAATAGGGCACTTCAGTGTCTCGACGGTAAAGGGCGTGAGAGCCTAGCTCCCCGGGGACAGCGTGGCCCGAGGACAGACCCTTTCACCAATGTTGTCAGGGTTCACCGGGCCCCCAGGAATAATGACGTGAAACACGCACGCTCGTATTATTGTGCTTATTCTCTTAGAGAAAAGACAGCGAGGGCTACTCCCGACTGCCACCCGGAATGGGGCTCTGTGCCTTTCTGGGGGTGGGGGGGGCTGGGGAAGTCCCAGCTGGGGTGCAGCAGACTCACGAGCTGCCCCCCTGGCAATCTGCCCCCAGCGGGAGGACACTGTGTCTGGGCAGGCCGGGACCGGGTTCCACACAACACAGCAGCCACGTGAGGGATGCACCCGGCCGTCCCTGGCAGCGTGGCTGGAAAAATCCACCGCCGTCCTCCCCCCCCTCACTTGCCGCTCAGGCTCCAGGTCTTGGGGGCAAGTTCCAACACTTGCTTCCCATTGAGGACACGTCAGATCCCCGCATTTGCCCAAAATCGCCCACGGGGTAATTAATGGTGCGCCCAAGGATCATTTATGAGCTCGTTGTTCACAGCAATGCCTGATTGGCAAGAGACGCTGGTCCAAGGAGCCGGGTAGGGCTCTCCGTGGCCCAGAACTCGACTTCAGAGGCGAGGCTGATTCAGACTTGCATTCTGGGAGGTTTCTTTTCATACACAAGGTTTCTGCTACAAAAGGGACCGGAGGGACTGGACTCCCATGAGCTGGAGAATTCTTTGGAGTCGTAAGTCTGACACTATGTTTCCTTCTGACTTTCATCCCTGCAGATAAAGGAAGCCGGATAGGCTTCACTCAGCAAGCAAGCCGGTGGGGGAGACAGAGAAGGTGACATCGGAGTCCTAATCTTCCTGCCCAGCGCCTGGGCCATCTGAATAAGAGATGCTGGGAAATCAGGAAACCTGACTTTAAGTCCTGGCTCTGGTTAAGCACTGAATTACCGTCCATCAGCACTGTGGTCCATCAGCCGGGTTCAGGATCGCTGCTGACGGCTGGACGCTCGCCTCCTCCCTGCCCTTCTCCGTGACGCACACACCCCCCTCAAAATGACATGCCGTGGTGCGCACGTGCAGCAAACAAATGTGACTGTCTTTCTTGCCTGGTTGATCCCATAATCAGTGGTCACGGGGAACTTGGGCTCCCCAGCAAGCCCACCAGTCACAGTTGGCTCCGTCTGACCCGCTCCTCGGGGCTTGGCCCGGCTCTTTCTGGAGCTCGCTCCGTCTGCCCAGGGTGCCTGGCTGTGCGCTCCCAGGCCACGTGGCATGGTTGCTGGTCCAGGGATCACCTGCTCACCCCGCGGTTTCTCCCCAATCTCTGGCTCTGCTGCAGCTGCAGCACAAATGAGGATCAGGGTCCCTCCTGAAGGTCCCCACCTCGGCCCCCTGGGGGTGCAGAACCCTCAGGTCTGTGTGCGACTCGCACCGGGTTCCGCCGGCCCGGCTGCGCCTCAGCCCCCTGCTCTGAGGTCCCTGTGTGCCTCCACCCGGGATCTTCGGCCAAGCCCTGTCCCCTGATGCCACAGAAGGGGCGCCTGGCCGAGCACCCACGTGAAGCTTGCTTTCTGCCACGTGGACTGGACGTGGCTGGCTGCCCCTCGGAGGTGGAGGGAATACCTCTGGGAGGAAGGTTCCTGCAAAGTCCCACATCAAAGCAGGGGCAAGTCTGCTGTGCCTCCTTCTCCCCTTCACTCCATGTTGGGCCTGTATCTTCCTCACCTTGGCCTTGGCCTTCCCTTCAAACCCCTCTCACTCTCCTCCACCTCCCCCGCCCGCCCCCAGCCAGGAGAGCCCTCCTCTCCCGCCCACTAGTGAGGGACGGCCCTGTGCCGAGCAATACTGCCTTGCTCTTTCCTCTCCATGCAGAAATGTCTACACGTCCCCAGATAACGGAAGGCCCCGGCTGAAGAGGGACAAGGTCACACCAAAGCAGGCCAGAAGCACAAGTGTATTAACTTGCCTTCAAAACTATGTTCTCCTGTAATTTAGAAAAGGATCGCGTTCTTCAGAGGGTTCAAAAAGCCTGGCACAGAGAAGATCTATAAGTTTTGCAGGTGAAACGAACCCGCATTTCATGAATTTACACACGTGGAGAGTTTACGAACCCAGGTCACAGGACGCTGCCTGTGGTCTCTAAATACTTGTGTTCTTTGAGAAAGAACACATTCCGTGAAAATATTGTTTACCACCGTTGGCACTTTATGTTATGTTTCATTGCCAAATTACTTCTCACAACAGTCGTAATTATCCATATACCAAAGGGAAGAGGGAGCTAGTTATTTTTTTAATTTTTTTTAACGTTTATTTATTTTTGAGAGAGAGAGAGAGAGTTTTCTCTCTGAGGGGGAGGGGCAGAGAGAGAGGGAGACACAGAATCCCAAGCAGGCTCCAGGCTCTGAGCCGTCAGCACAGAGCCCGATGGGGGGCTCAAACTCACGAACCGTGAGACCGTGACCAGAGCCGAAGTCGGACGCTTAACCGACTGAGCCACCCAGGCGACCCTCTTTTATTTAATTTTTTTTTTTAAGGAGGGAGTTAGTTTTAATGGTTGAGAAAGGACAACATTGGCATTGACCGTACTGGTTGTAACAGGGCTGGTGGCTCCAGAATCCCGACACCCTGACAAGATGGTCAGCTGCCCTCGATCCCCGACTGCCCGACGTGCCCCACGGGGCCACGGGTCACCCACTCAGCCTTCTTTGCAAGACTGCTTATCAGCAAGGGGGGCAGTCTCTCCACATCTTCCTTCCTTCCTCGCTTCCACCTCGGTGTCTTGGGTCAGTCAGAGATAACATCTATTCAAGATTGATACATAGGAAATACTATCATTAGTTCTGTGAATCTCATGGGGCAGGAAATTTCATCCTGTCTCATGGAAACTGTGAGATACCGTTTATTGCTTTAAGCTACTAAGTTTGTAGTAATTTTCCTTTTTGGACAGCAAAAGTGAAGACACTCATCACATAGACCCCACACTCTACTAGGGAGAGTGGTTGGCTCCTACCCTCCTAGCCTTCTTCTCTGTGATTGCTGAAGTATAGTGGACAGGACTTAGACTCTAACAGGCCCTACAGCTCCCATGGGGAGCCAAGAGGTGGGATCCACCGCAGCAGGGGGTATTTCCTTGGTTCAGATGACTCAGCATTGCCCTTCTACCGGACTGGAACTCCACGAAGGAGAAATTAAATTTTATTTTTTCTCTTTTTCTTCCATTCCCAGTAATATGCCGAATGATGAGAAAGAATGCGATGGATGAATGGGTGGATGAATAGATGGAAAGATGAGTGATGAATGGATAATGGGTGGATGGAGGGATGGATGGATGGAAGGATGGAGGGATAGGTGATGGATGGATGGGGGATGGATGGATGGGTGGAAAGATGGATGGATGGATGGGTAGATAGATGGGTAGATGATGAATGGATGGAGGGATAGGTGATGAATGGATGGGGGATGGGTGGATGGGTGGTAAGATGGATGGATGGATGGATGGATGGATAGATAGATGGGTAGATGATGGATGGATGGAGGGATAGGTGATGGATGGATAGGGGATGGGTAGATGGGTGGAAAGATGGATGGATAGATGGATGGATGGATAGATAGATGGGTAGATGATGGATGGATGGATGGAGGGATAGGTGATGAATGGATGGGGGATGGGTGGATGGGTGGCAAGATGGATGGATGGATGGATGGATAGATAGATGGGTAGATGATGGATGGATGGATGGAGGGATAGGTGATGAATGGATGGGGGATGGGTGGATGGGTGGCAAGATGGATGGATGGATGGATGGATAGATAGATGGGTAGATGATGGATGGATGGGTGATGGATAGATGGATGGATGGATAAGTGGATGGCTGAGTAGATGGATGAATGGTTGGTAAGTGGATATATCAATTTGTTGTTAGTCACTTATGACCTTGGGCCTATTTTAGGGCCTACTTAAACCTTGTCTCTATAATAAAGCACCCACCTTTGCACCACAATCCACCAACTTGTGGGCCCTGCTTTGTCCTTGTCAAAGGACAAAGGGCCAAGGGCCAAGGTTGCCACTGGTCTGCCTGGATCACTGTGCCTTCCCTATTCCTGGGTCTTGGACCCCACCATCTGCTGAATGTCTTACCTCCTGGAGCCTTGGCTGCCACCAGTTGTGATCTTACAAACGTCCTCCATTGATGACATTGGAGCCTGGCTGCTAACCGCGGTCTTCTGAATGCCCTCTGTTGTTGACCCAAGTTCTGCTCCTCCTCCCCACTTAGAGCTCTGCTGTCTCCAGGGTCCCCCCTCCCCTGGCCTGGCCTATTTACATTCCTCCCTGACAGGTGCTATAAAACATAGTCTCATCAGGCACGGAACATGTCATCTGGGATATTGTAAAATCCCATATGGTTACTATTTTGGGGAATACAATCTCAGAAACACGAGGAAGGCAGCCACCCATGGGTTTCGACAGAAGCAGGGAAAAGTGGTCATGGCTCCTATGCTCGGTTCCCCCATGCTCCTTTGCACAGGGGAGGGACAGAGGGCAGACACTGACGAGGGAAATTGCTGCAGAAGAGTATGTGCCCCTTGAGTTTGGCTGACCCACCTGATTTTCTCCTCTGACAAAGCGAGGGGCTCTTTGTCGGCTCGGACAACTGCCCGGGTGGCTGTAAAGTGGAAAGGGTGAGTGTAGGACACCGTCTCAGAGCAGGAGGGTGTCATGAGCTCCTTGGTCCCCTGCTCTCCCCTGACTGTTGTCTCAGAGGGTGGGAGCCCCGAGCGTGTCCCTGGGCGGCACCTGCCAAAACCAAATCGAAGCAAAATTCGAGCGGAGGAGGCCTGAAATGGGTTTCCTTCCATGCCTTGCTGTGAGGTGCTGCAAAAGTTCTCACAACTATGGGGTTGTCACAAGGACGTTGTAGTCCTTTAAACATTCTTTTTTGAATGTTAAAGAATTATTAGTTAAAATAGGATTTTAAGCCCAAGACTAATTCGCTTTTTAGGACAGAGCCACTTACCAAAGGTCTGGCCACCCTTTTTGCGCACTGGGGTGTTTTAGGGGCTTTTTCTCAATTATTCCTCATGACGACCCTATGGGTGTAGTGCTGTGGCTGTTCGCATTTTACCAGTGAGGACACTCACTGAGGTCACACAGCTATGAGCGGCAGAGCCAGGGTCCAAGCTGAGGCTGAGTCCAAAGTATCTTGGCCGACGCTCACTGTGTGGCCTCCAATATCTGTCTCGTTCAAGATGCAGCCAGCAAGGAACCACTGAAGGTTGAACCGAGGAGTCAACAGGCTCTCCGGCACGCAGTCAGTTTGCAAGGTGCTTGCAAGAACTTCCTGGTCTCAGGTCGATCTCCGGCGCCACCCCGGGGAGGCGTGGCAGAGGCACGGGCACCGGAAAGGCAGGTGCCAGGTTTGGGTTTATCAGAGCTGGCATCACCTTGCCATTCTACCGTTGCTTAGTCTTGCGAACACGAGGACGCTGCGTAACCTCTGTTTCTCCTCCACAAAATGGGAGTGACGGCAAAATCCCTAAACCTCATACGGCGGTCGTCAAGACTCAGTTTGTGTCAAGGACTGAAGCCAAGGCCTGACACATGAGAACGGACTGGTGGTTCGCTGTCACCGTCCTGGCGGCCAGCGCTGGCTTCGCTGGAGAAGAAGAAGGTGCCCTGATGGTCAGGACCCACAGGAAACAGCCCTGGACAGCTGATCTGAACAGGGACCTCGGACCACCTGTGTGTCACGGCCGAGCTCGGGGCTGGAGGCGGACGCCGACCGTGGCTGTGGGTGCAGGTGACAGCACGGGAACTGTGACGGCATCACAGCCTGAGAAACCGTCGGGCAGCCGTGTCGGTAAGCCCCGCCCCCGGTCTCCTCGATCACAGGTCCCCAAAGGACCCGCCGAAGCCCGCTGTCCACGAGACAGGGGCCGTCTTCACAGCAAGGCTCTCCAGGATAAACCCACAATGTGGGAGCGTGCTCCCAGCTCGTCCGCCTTGGAGCTCTCGTGGCGCTTGCGCCGGAGGTGACGCGGTCTCAGTGTGGGGCAAGGACCTGCAGATCTGAACGGCAAGTCACAAAGGCGGCTTTGATGTGGTCTGCTCTGGCCAGAGCTGCCCGGCTGCCTCCCCAACAGAGTATCAACAGCACCATCTGCACACGCCCGAGCCCATCGTGTCATTCTCGCCTTGGGAGTGAAACATAGCTGACGGAACATTCTGGAAACGCTGCCAGAGAGTGACGAAAGGTGTTAATTTAACTATTAAAACTCAACAAAGGGGCCCCCTTGTTAACAAAGAACAATTTCAGACAGGAAAGGAGCTAAGAAAACTCTGTCCAAACTCTGGTGTGGAAGGCAACGGCCGTAAGGGGTGTCTTAGAGGGAGCTGTCCCCCCCCCCCCCGGTGGAATTAACCTGAAAGCTGGCAACAGTCAGGCAATGCCTTACATCCCCAACCCGTACACTGCGGCCCCTGGAGCAGCTGCCCCTCCCGGGGAAGGAACCGAGGCCGGGCTGTCGGTTCTGACTTGCTCCCCCAGCGCCTGTGGGGGAGCCCGTGCGTGCCCCACACTTTGGTTCTTTCTCCTCTGTGCTCCCACGCAGATCGGTGGTGGACACGAGCCGAGGGGCGCTCCGTTGGGCGTGCGCTGCTCAGGTCCAGCCCTCTCGGGGCTCTGTCCCACTGGGGCCTGGGCATCTGCCCGCCGGCTCTGAGCTCAGGCCCTCCTCTGCACCATCACGGAGCTAGCTTCGGGGGATTCTAGGGAAGATTCTGCAGGAAAAGCGAATGCAAACCGGTGTTTATGTGCAACAGGTGGCACCGTGCGTGGGAAACGCTGCTGCCGTTGCGGTTAGACACGGCCGTCGAAACTTCCAGAAAACCGTTCCATCCTTCTCGCCAGTGCAGCTCTGGGGAGAGAGGATCGTGACCATTCTGTGGGCACCATTGCCATTCTGTTCCTTGGCCTGGTCCCGACGGGGCACCGACTGCTGTCATTAGTTCAGCGAAATGTTTACGGAGAGCCCGGCACAGCATGGAAATTACACTTTGGTGTTTTAGACGAGACTCTGCGATGGTACAAATCTGACATTTAAGAAACTCTAAATTCCGTTTTCTCCCTGGAGACTTTAATTAAGTCACCGTCTTGCTGATGGCTCTGCGGATGATTCTCACTGTCTGCGTAACAGCCCCGGATAACAGTCGTAGACGGGGGGATAAATCTCTCTTATGTGGGTATTGCCTTGTCAACCAAACATTAACTCAAATAACAGATGGGCTCCAAGGTGTGATACTGACAGGATAAGGAGGTTTGAGCCCGTTTGGGTGGAGAGGGGAAAGAGAAAGGCCTTTCTCTTCACTTCTGGATGCCTCGGCGTAAACCAAACAGTTCAGTGTTAGGAAACCGTAGATCCTGGCTTCATGAAGTCTGCAGACTGCAGATGTGGAGGGAGATGAGAGGTTGCCGGGAGGCTTTTTAGGAATGCAGCTATGGGGCCCCTGGGGGGCTCAGTCAGTTAAGCGCCCGACCCTTGGTTTCTGCTCAGGTCACGATATCACGGTTCTGTGGGTTCGAGCCCTGTGTCGGGCTCTGCGTCGGCAGCGGGGAGCCTGCTTGGGATTCTCTCTCTCCCTCTCTCTCTGCCCCTCCCTCCCTCACGCTGTCTCTGTCTCTCCCCCCAAAATAAATAAATACACTTGAAGAAAATCAAAAAAGAAATGCCGCTACGGTCTTGATTAAGGATCTGAGTTTCTAAACAAGTGACGAGATGTTCCTACACCTGCTGAGAGAAGGAAATGAAGTCAGGATTCCACCTCTCTGAACGTGGGATGGTTTCTCCCATGTGCACCCCGGGCTCCCTGCCTCCTTATTCTCCTTGACTAGTCCAATAGCTTGTCCTGCGCACGAGCTTTCCCTTATGTGTGTTCTTCACCTTTGTTGTGAACCTTCTTTAGGTCACAGGTGAATCTTCTGAAAATTCAGTGCAAAACAGGAAGCCTCCCCCCAGCAAGATGAACAAACACACATGGGGATCGGCTGGAGCCTCGAAGAGCTGCTTACCTTACGTGTTTTCCTCCTTTCCAACCTCGATCGTCCCGTTAGCCGTCCCCCAGCTCTGCTCCCAGGTGGCCAGGAGCAGGGCAGGCTGAGGCTGAGGCTGAGCGTGATGCGGGCCCTGCAGGGTGGGGGGTGGACAGGTGTTCCCTCAAGAAACAGAGCCAGTAGGACATATGTCCATAGAGGGAAAGAGATTTGTCTTCAGAAGTTGGCTGACATGAATACGAAGGCTGGCGAGTCCCAAACTGGTAGGGAGGAGACCCGGAAAGGACCAAAGCTGCAGTGGGAGTCTGCTGGCAGAATATTCCCTCTTGCTCCGGGGATGTCCGTCTTTGTTCTCTTCAGGCCTTCACCTGCTTAGATGGGGCCCACCCACACTTTGGAGGGAAATCTGCTCTACTCAAATTCCACCAATTTAGATGTTCTTCTCATCCAAAAAAGTCCTCTCAGAAATGTCCCGGGTTGTGCTTGACCCCATCCGAGCACCACGACCCAGCCACGTTGACATGTAAAATTAACTCTCACAAGGGGGCCGTGGGCTGGGGATCAGGTGCGTCAGAACCCGTCGGTGGCAGATCAAGCTACCCTGCCCGTGTTTTCTTTCCCCGCCCTGGCCTCTACCCCTTGGTCTCCGCGTCCTTTGCCTGGTTAACTTGTCTTCCCCCTCGTGGCTCTCTCTCTCCCTTGTGACCAAGAGGCCTTGCTTAGAGAAGGAGTTTCCTTGGTGCGTGACTAAAGCCATCTTTATGCAGACAGGTCAGGAGCTGCTATGAGTTTTTGTTTTTGCAAACAGCATAGCAGGTCCACCACTGGTGTCGTAGGTTGTGTGGCCTCTGGGTCCACTTGGCCGCACTGGTGGGGACCCACAGCCCCCTGGCTGGTTTGCTGAAACGGGAGGGTCCCCTCGTCAGAGAGCACGACCTCTTCTTCATGTCTGGTCGTGTGCAGTCATGACACGGGCCCCTGGCCGCTGGTCTGGAACAGGGCACCACAGGGACAACTGATCCCCGCTGGCCGATTTCTAGTCACCACACGGGCTCAACGCGCAGGGAACCAGGAGCACCGTGTGCAAGACTCTGTGCCCGGCATCACGTGTGTGTGAGTGCACATGTGTGCTCGAGCCCGAGCTTGAGCTCAGGGGATTTCATTGTCACAGCCTCGGGGGGACTACGGATCCCTTCCCTGTGCATCATCCCGAGAGCCCCACACGTACGTGCCTGTGTGCAGGGGCCGTGGCTGAGTGTGGAGAAGGGAGGGAGAGCCCACGGGGCTCCGGATGACATCGCCCGCCCTGGGAACAGGGGAGCAGAACCTTGGAAGGGACAGCCTGTTCCACGCGCGTGGTTGCAGTGAATTGTCTCTGATCACTGCTTCCCTGTCTACTTGGGTCTGTGACTGCTGACGCCCCTGTGTGCCAGATGGTGTCCCCGTGAACGAGCCCCCTGGCCAGGCTCAGCTGGGTCAGACGTCGGTTCTGATACCCAGAAGTGAGCTCCGCTGGGCATTTCCAAACATCCCAAAGTGCCCGCCCACCCCGGGCGTGGCAAGACCCACGGCCCTTCAAGGGGCACCCGGCGGGGAGGTGGGAACAGACCCAGCACCTGTGCCCCACCCCGGGGGCTCACAGGGCGGACCTCGGTCGTGCACTCAGTGTCACGAAGACACGAAACTCCATCAGGACAAAGGACATGGAGATGCCATTGAATTGGCTACAGTTAAATTCTGCACCCGTGGGGCAGCCATCAAATGGAAGTCAAAAGAACATAAACAAAACCCCCACATTTCCTAATAGCCAGGCACTTTGACGAGGGGCTAGCTGGTTGGGAGATTGGCTCAATTTCTTTCTTCCTTTTTTTTTTTTTTTTCTTTTTTTTTTTTAAGTCTTTCTTTCCTTGTTGGGTGCTGTGCTCCACCAAGCCTGGGGACCATCTCGTTACTTCTTGAGAAAGAGCATCGAGCCAGAACTTGGCAGAGAGGCAGAAACAAGAGGGAAAGACACAACACGCTAGCTTATCCTAGTAAACACTGGGAGGCTTAAGGAAAGCTGTGCACTTCACACATGCGAGCTTCTGAGGTCTCGGCCAAGGGCGATCACGGCGAAGCCGCAGAAGTGAGGTCAGGTCTGAGCCTGCAATCCCGGATTCCCCTTCTCCTGCCTGGGCAAGCTCGCATCGCTCGGAGGGACCCCACGGTCCCACACCTGCGCGCCTGCCTTCTGGCCGCCTCCCCCTCCCCTTCCTCCCTCTTATTCCGTCCCAGCCCGAAAGGGGAAGGGAGCGTAGGTGCATCTCGACTCTCTAGTCTGCACAACGTTGAACTACCTGGATTCCAAAACAATTCCGAAGGCTCAGAGGACACAACTGGAACTGTCCCTTGTCCCTCTGGCCCCAGAGGCCAGCCTCCTTCGGGGTAACTGACAGCTGTGGTTCTTACAGCGTGCTCCCCGGGACGGCAGCCTGAGCGCTCTGTGCAAACTTCTTAGAAGCGCACCTCCCTGGGCCCAGCCTGGGCCTGCTGAGTCAGGGCCTCCGGGAACCAGCGTCGCTGCTCGGACAAGCCCTGCACCAGGTTCCTGGGTGACTCCGTCTGAAAAGCCCTGCCATCAGGATGGGCTTAGGGATTCGGGTTGCAGACTTTGGCTCCCGGAAGAGCCAGTCTCAACGGGCCTTCGGACAGACCGCACACCCCAGCCTGCTTTGTTTTTTGCCTTGTGTCGTTTCTTCTTACAGAGAAATAGAGCCCGTGCAAGGCCTCCCTCCCTGTCCCCCCCCCACCCCCCGCCCGAGAGGTCTGCCTCCCTCCCTCCTTCCCTTCCCCACCTTCCTCCCCTCCCTGCTTCCCTCAGTCTGTCTCTTTCTCTCTTTTCCTCTACAGAAAGTAAATCAAGCGAAAGGACACGGAATGTGTCTAATTTACTCAGCACTGTATGTTTGCACACTTAGCCGGGTTATTTCCTTCCTTAGGTGACCCCCACTTGTGCAGGCCAGACCCCTCCCAGCCCTTGCTCCTCCGTCCCTAGGAGCTCCCTTTCTCCTGACATGTGTGGGGACTTACCAGACTCATGTTTTTATACCTTTACCTCGTGATTACGTGTCCACAACCAGTTTATGATCCTGCAATCGTATGTGTTTTAATATTAAAAAAATTTTTTTTAATCTTTATTTTTAAGAGAGAGAGACAGAGAACAAGTGGGCGAGGGGCAGGGAGAGACGGAGACACAGAATCCAAAGCAGGCTCCAGGCTCCGAGCCGTCAACACAGAGCCCGACGCGGGGCTCGAACCCACCAACCGCGAGATGATGACCCGAGCCGAAGTCGGACACTTAACCGACTGAGCCACCCGGGCGCCGCTCCACCCCCGTTTTTTTTAATTGCAGTGTTGCTATAGACTGAATGCTTGTCTTCCACCCCCTCCCCCGTTCATAGGTTGAAACTTATCTCGTAATGTGGTGGCATTAGGAGGTGGAGGTCTTTGGTGGTGATTATGTCGCGAGGAGGGGGCCATCCTGATGGCATTAGTGCCCTTATGAACGAGGACCCAGAGACCTCCCTCGCTCTCTCTACTACATGAAGACGCAGAGAAGACGGCTGTCCATCAACCAGGAGGGGCACCTTGGCTTTGGATTTCCAGCCTCCAGAATGTGAGAGACGGATGTTTTCTGTCGATGACCCACCCAGCCTGTGGCATTCTGTTATGGGAGCCACAATGGACGAGGACCGTTTTCTTTTTCTTTCTGTTTTGCGTGAATCTCTTATATTCTGAAAATACCAATCTGCCTTCTTTCACATTTTCCATGTTGACAACACATCATCTGCGAATAATGGCTTTGGACCTTCTTTCCTACTGTTGTGCCTCTTTCCTGTGTCTCCTGCTGGCCAGGCCTTCAACACAAAGAGGACTTGAACGTCACCCTTGACTTTAAAGGGACCGTCTCTAATCTTTGCCTGTTTAGTGGCAACATTGGCTGTAGGTTCTCAGAAGATGATGTTTACCTGGCTATGGAAGCGTCATTCTCTTACTAGTTTCTTAATGTGTTTCACGATGAGTAAAAGCAGAATTTCACCAAATGCTTTTTTTCCTGCATCTTCTGAGAATCACATGCTTTTCTTATTTGATCTGTAACGTGGGCAATTATATTACCAGATTTCCTAAGGTTTCTCATTGCGACTTTTGGGTGATTTGCTAATGTGTGAGATATTGCACGCTGAAGCATGTAGATTATGGATATAGTTTCAGGATTTTTGCATTTACATTCATAAGTGAGACTGGCCTGTCTGCCTTGGAAGATACTCTGTTACTCTTTAGTGGAGCGGTCTTAGAAGATACAAAAGATTTGGGGGTGCCTGGGTGGTTCAGTTGGTTAGGTCAGGTTTGTCTCAGGTCGTGATCTCGCGGTTTGTGAGTTCGAGCCCCGCATTGCACTCACTGCTGTCAGTGCAGAACCCTCTTTGGATCTTCTGTCCGCCTCTCTCTCGCACCTCCCTTGCTCACGCTCTCCCCCCCCCCCCCACCGTCTCTCTCAAAAATAAAAATAAAACATTAAAAAAAGATACAAAGGATTTCATGTTGTCATTTTTCTTTTTACGTGTAATGTTGCGTTATTTCCTGCATCTGTGGCAATGCATGACATCCCCGTGGTGGTATGGGTTTGACAGATCTCTTCAACTGTCCGTGGCAAAAGGTCTGGAAAGCGATATTCAGACTCAAGTAAGAGGTGGGGAGTAGAGCTGGGGTGCCTATACTGACATCAGGCAAAAGAGACTTTAAAACAAAGACTGTAACAAAAGATACAGAAGGACACTGCATAATGATAAAGGGGTCCATCCGGTAAGAGGACATAACATTCATAACCATTTATGCACTCAACATAGGAGCACCTGCATATATAGAGCAAATATTAACAGAAATGAAGGGAAAGATAGACAGCAATACAGTAACAGTAGGGGACTCCAACATCCCACTTACATCAATGGACACATCATCCAGATGGAAAATCGATAAGGAAACATCAGCCTCAAAGGACACAACAGACCAGATGGACTTAAAAGATACACCTAGAACATTCCATCCAAAAGCAGCAAAATATACATTCTTCTCAAGTTCACATGGAACATTTTCCACAATAGATCACCTGGTAGGCCACAAAACAAGTCTCAATAAATTCAAGAAGGTTGAAATCACATCCAGTATGAAACTTGAAATCAGTCACAAGAAGAAAACAAAGAAAGAAGCGCAGACACATAGACGCTAAGCAACATTCAGTCGAGCAACCAACGGTCAATAAAGAAATCAAATAGGAAATCAAAAACACCTTGAGGGAAATGACAATGGAAACACAATGGTCCAAAATCTCTGAGATGCCGCAAAAGCTGCTCGAAGCGGGAAGTTCATAGCAATACAGGCCTGCCTTGAGAAACAAGAAAACTCTCGATTAAGCAATCTAACTTTATGCTTAAAGGAACTAATAAAAGAGGAACAAACAAGCAGAACAAACAAACAGGTAGAAGGAAGGAAATACTAAAGATCAGAAAGGAAGCAGAGACTAAAAAACAAAATAGAAAAGATCAATGAAACTAACAGCTGGCTTTTTTAAGAAGGTAAGCTGGCAAACCTTTAGTTAGAGTCATCAGGAAGAAAAGAGAGAACGTGCTCAAATAAATAAAATCAGAGATAAAAGAAAAGGAATGACAATTGGTGCAGAAATACAAAAGGCCATCAGAACATACTATGAACAATCACACACCAACAAATTGGACAACCTAGAAGAAATGGATAAATCCCTAGAAACATACAACTTTCCAAAACTGAATCAGGAAGAAATAGAAAATCTGAACAGACTGATTACTAGAAACAAGACTGAACCGGGGCCCCGGGTGGCTCAGTCGGTTAAGCGTCTGACTTCAGTTCAGGTCATGATCTCGTGGTTCGTGGGTTTGGGCCACACATCGGGCTCTGTGCTGACAGTTCAGAACCTGGAGCCTGTGTCGGATTCTGTGTCTCCCTCTCTCTCTGCCCCTCCGCCGCTCATGCTCTGTCTCTCTCTCTCTCTCTCTTTCAAAAATAAATAAACATTAAAAAGAAAAATAATTAAAACAAAACAAAAAAGCTGAACCAATAATCAAAAACCTTCCAACGAGCGAAAGCACTGGTCCGGGTGGCTTCACAGGTGAGTTCAACCAAACACGCAAAGAAGAGTTAACACCTATCCTCAAATTAGTCCCCCAAATTTAAGAATGTAAAAAGCACACTGGACGCATGGGCACTCAGGGTGCATCCTGACCTATGAGAAACTGGTCAGGGCCAGGTGAAAAAACCTTCTAGAGCCACAAGCCAGAAGTTATGCCAAGGGTAGAAATGCTTTCTTTTTTCTTTTCTTTTTTAAGTTTATTTATTTATTTTGAGAGAAACACAGAAAGGGTGAGAAAATGAGGGTGGGGGAGGGGCAGAGAGACTCCCAAGCAGGCTCTGTCAGTGCAGAGCCCAACGTGGGGCTCAAACTCACGAACCAGGAGCTCATGACCTGAGCCAAATCAAGAATTGGAGGGTTAACTGACTGAGCCACCCAGGCACCCCAGAAAAACAATTTTTTTTTTTGATTCCTACCTAGCAGAACAGCATGGCAACGTTTTTTTTAATTTTTTTTTTTTCCAACGTTTATTTATTTTTGGGACAGAGAGAGACAGAGCATGAACGGGGGAGGGGCAGAGAGAGAGGGAGACACAGAATCGGAAACAGGCTCCAGGCTCTGAGCCATCAGCCCAGAGCCTGACGCGGGGCTCGAACTCACGGGCCGCGAGATCGTGACCTGGCTGAAGTCGGACGCTTAACCGACTGCGCCACCCAGGCGCCCCAGCATGGCAACGTTTTATGGAGTGTTCCCATGTGGTCTGTGCCCTAAGTGGAAATAACCCAGTAACAGAAAAAGAGGAAAAAAATCAGACACCCATGCCTACGTAAAACAAAAAAATATATTTTAAATATTTATAGCGAGCTTGTTCAAATAATGACTCAAGGCAGCTCGCAAAAATGCAAACACCATTAAGATTAAAAAACTAGAGGAGGGGACATGGGGAAGGGAGATTAAGGTCAGGGTGTTGGGGCCAGATCGGTTCTCAAAATGCACCCTCGTTGCTCTGTGTGCGGCAGGTCAGAAGGCAGTGGTGACTTGGCTCAGCTCTCGGCAGCCGACGCTATGAGCTAGGTGCCGTCAGTGACACGAATAAGTGTCTTGGAGGAAAAGAACAACCCGGGGGCTCCAGGGGAGGAAGAGGAAGAAGAGGAGGAAGCGGAGGCAGCCCTCCTGACTGACTTGGGAAGGACAGCTCCCCGAGGGCCTCTGAGGGAAGCCAAGTTCAGGGCTGTCCGTGAAGTTCACGGACTTCTGCAGCGTCTCTCAGAGTCCAAGACTACGAGGCCGGCTGTCCCTGGAAGGGGGCATGGTCCGTGGAAGCAGAGGCACCCTTGGGCTTTACTAGCTCAGACCTGGACAAAATTCTCCTTTTGCTATGAACTTGTTTGAAGGATATTTCAAGGAAAGGACTTGCAGGAGCTTTGCTAGGACTCACCGTGAGGACCGTCAAAGGAAATGGTCCTCTCAGGACACCACCAGATCCAGCATCGTGCACCTGATCATCAACTGTGCTTTATCAATTGTGCTTGTTCTGCTAATGGAGGTACAGGCTGTGAGTCTCAGCTCCCACCTTGCTACTAGTCGTGGGGCCCTGGACAAGTCACTGACCACGCCTGGCTCTGTTCCCTCATCTGCCAACGGGGGTGATTCTAGAACTTCCCTCATACGGTTCTCGTACACATTAGCGGGTTCCTGTATATAAAACTCTACATCACAGTGCCCAGAGCACAGCAAAAGCTACACTTTCTTTTATTAGAAAATAATTTTTCTGAATTTATAAATTGCATTTTTAACGATTTTTCTCATTAAAAATAAAAAAAATAATGTTTATTTTTGAGAGAGAGAGAGAGAGAGCAAGTAGGGGAGGCGCAGAGAGAGAGAGGGAGACACAGAATCTGAAGCAGGCTCCAGGCTCTGTGCTGTTAGCACAGAGCCTTGACGTGGGGCTCGAACCCACAAACTGTGAGATCGTGACCTGAGCCAAAGTCAGGCACTCAACTGACTGAGCCACCCAGGTGTCTCGATTTTTCTCATTGTTTATGATTGTTTCATAACTTGGCACAAACTTATTTTTAATCTTATATACTCTTTGCTTGGGATAGACGCCCTTCAAAATGTTGGATCATTGCTCTTCAATGCTATCCATTGGAAAAGGAGTCCGTTGTCAGTTCTCTGGGAAACGGGGAACCCGGCTGTGACTCAAATTCTGGCAACAACCAGCCTTGAGCCCCCAGTTCTCAGGCACCCAAGGGTAAGCACAGGTGTGCTATCGGGCACTCCCAAGATGGCAAGTCTTTACCTTGATGGTGAAGTGGCCGGGTGTGTGGTAAAAATCCTCACATTCACCCTCTCCCGTGACTTCCCCAGACACCCCCTTCTTTCCTAGAAGGGAAGGAATGTCATTTATAATTGTGGATGGTACGGTCTGGTGCAGAGAACTTTACCGTAACACGTGGAAATGTATTGGCAAGATCTCGGCAGGTTAGCAGATACTCCTTTCTTTGCTGCGGGCCCACTAACATCCATAATTATAACAGGATATCATTTTTTTTTTATAATAAAACGTAGTTGAACACTGTGTTCTTCTTGTGTCTCCTGGTGACCAGTGTGAATCACAATCAGAAGCAAGCTTCTAACGTGTGGGTGGGAAGTGGGACCATCTTTTCTCATCCATGGATCAGTAAACATGGCGTCCATTTCAGCCCCGATGCTTTCTCTGAAAGTGGCATCCCAAGGCCGTGTGTGCCACACCGTGCTATTTCTTTGTGCAAATGGCTGTTCTTTAACTTTTCTTATTATTAAACATGAGGAAAAAACAAGATTGCGAGTGGTGGGAAAACAAATCTTTTTGCCCCAGATCATTTCATTGGAAGGTAAAGTCAAGAGGTATTTATTGAATAATACAGTTAATTTTGTGAAGCTCCCTGAGAAAGCCATTTCTTTAGAGTATCTGTATTATGAAACATGTTTTTATTTTCCGAAGATAATATGCGGATGGGTTTTCGAGAGCAAATAAAAGCATAGACGAATTCAATAACGTGCACGTCGGTATTTGCTTTCGAAGACAATGAAACTCACCTTTCAAAACTGATGTAGGTTGTTTCCGACTCATTATCTGTAGATTTTTCTATCTAATATTTGCTGAACGCCTGTTATGTGCAGGCACTCGTATATGAAAGAGTTTTATAAGGCGGGCTTTCTTTATCCCCTTTTATAGAGGAAGAAACTGAACCCAGAGAGGGAAATCTATCCCTGCAAGACTTGTGACTCTGTGCCTAGCCGGCATTCACGTCCCGTCTTTCCTAGGACTTCGGGAACCTATAGACCCGTGATGGGCGGTAGGGTAGCTACCAGCCATACGTGGCTATTTAAACTTAACTATAGGTGAAATAAAACTAAATTGATGGAATCAAATTAAAAATTCAGCCCCTCTGTTGCACTAGCCCCAATTCAAGGGCTCTAAAGCCTTCTATGGCTGGCTAGTGGGGCTCATATTGCACGGCAGAGCGTACCCCTTTCCACTACTGCAGAGAAAGCTTTTGGACATCACCCAGCTGCTTCCAGCCGGAGGATCTCCCAAGGCTTCCAGAGGAAACGGGGCACCACAAGCTGGCCTCCTTGGTCCAGGCTTCCCTTCCCTCTGGTTCTGTGACCTCAGCAACCTTGCCCTTTTACTGGCTTTCTGCTTCCTTCCCACAGATTTTCTGTCCAGGTTTTCTGGGTCTCAGCGGGAAGATTGGCCTGAAACGAAGCAGGTCACTTTTCCAGCGTTTCGTGTCCCTGCAGATCCGTCTGTGAGCCTTCCTTTGTCCTTATCGGCAGGTTCTTGCATCACCTGGTGGCGAGCCTATCCAATCGTGACTCAAACTTCAAATAAATGCTTATAAACCTCATCTAGTGATGGTCCCCTGGGGTATTAGCCCCTGTCACGCATCCCGAAAACGGCGTCATACTCCAATACCATCAGCCCCACAGCCTCCACATACGCACACGTCCGTGTGGACAGCAATGTGTCCAGGTCCTCGTAGGTGTGCAGAGCCCCTATCAGCCAGCTCTTTGCAGGCCTCCCCAAGTGATGTCTCCTTCGAGCTTCCAACCACGGCACAACCAGCCGCAGTCACCACTCAGCTTCGTCTGTGCCGACCCTGCACCTTCCGGTCCCCTTTGTCGACATATCCACAATCCCGAAGCCACGAGAGGTGTCTCACCCATCACTGCCTACGGGACCCATCAGGAAGGTTCTATTCTTTATGCCTCTCGAAGGCCCCTGCGTTCAAAATTTCAAGGAACCAGAGCAAACACGTATTCCACACAACACGGAGAGAATGGCTCGTTCTCCGCCTCTCTGTGGAGTTTGCTACCTGTCCCCTATGCACCTGTTCCCATTCCTGGTCTCCTGGCTTGGTGGCTCCTCCAGCTCTCCCCACCCCCTTCCTACCGCTGAGGCCCCACTGGCCCAGGAGCAGAGTGGGGGGCAGACCATTCATTCCCTCCATCGTCTGATCTCTCCTTTTCTTCCCAATGGCGACTGCCTTAATTAAAAACACTTAAGACTCCCGTAGACACATACACTGTAGATTAATGGGTGGAGACAGACACGTGTCGTGGAGGAGAGGAAGGGTACTTTCTATGAGACCAATAGGCGAATTCAGCCTGTCCAATCGCCCTTTCTGTCTCAGAAGGCCTTTAAGTACTTTATCCAGAGCACCAGGTCGGCCTTTTAGCCGGCCTCGAATCGTTTCATGTTGCCTCTATTACGACGTCAGCTGGTGCGTTGCAAATCCATTCTGGCGCTGACCATCCCCGGTCAGCCGAGATCTCAGGAGCTAAGGGCACCGTCCTCCCAAGGACCGCCCCCTCGTCAGACCCCCAGCTACACCTTCAGGGCGTGCCGGGCCACCCACACTTCTCACCAACCAGCCACACATTCAGGAATTCCCACGACCTCATCCAGTTTGGGAATTCACAAGAACAGTGCCCAGAACTCAGGAAAGTGCTATCCTCCCAATTATCACTTTATTACAAAGGGTACAACTCAGGACCACAGGGTGAGGTCCGGGAGGGTCCCAAGTGCAGAATCTCCAGGAAAGAAGGGACGCCATGCTCCTGCCGCATCAATACACTCATCAGCCAAACTCCCCCGAGTTTCAGCCTCCAAAATTTTTACCGGGGTCTCATTACATAGACATGATTAATTACATCATTAGCTATTGGTGATTAAACTCATCTCCAGCCCTCCCTCCCTCCCTTCTCCAGAAGTCAGGCTGGCTCAGAGTCCCAAGCCTCTAATCACATGGTTGCTCTTTCTGGAGAGTAACCCTGTCCACCCTGAACCCATAGGAGACCCACTACGATTCACCTCGTTAGCATAAACTCAGGAAGTTCCAAGGGTCTCAGAAGCTCTGTGCCAGGAGCCCGTGACAAAGACCAGACAAATTTTGTACTGTATCACCTTTAATAGCTTACTCATAGTTACATCATGAGACTCTTACTCGCCAACACAGATGAGAGGATCTCGTTTCACTAGCCCAAATAAATCTAAATACCTTCTCCTTTGGTGTACGAGTTCCCCAAATTCTTCCCAATGAAAAATTTCAATTGCTAAGTGGCAATGAAGCATATTATTTTTACTTGAAAAAAGATAGTATTGCAGAAAAAAAAAGATGATGTTGCTACTGATGCCTCTTGTATCATGATCTAATAGCAATGTTCGATCTTGCTTTTTGGGCATAGACTGTACTCTACCTAAAGGCGATAAATTAGGTAAAGGCATTAAATATAAGAGAGTCAGACTTCAGAAAATAGTTTAAAATTTTTTTGATATTTATTTTTGAAAGAGAGGGAGACAGAGTGTGAGGAGAGGGGCAGAGAGAGAGAGGGAGGCACAGAATCTGTGCTGACAGCTCAGAGCCTGACGCGGGACTCAAACCCATGAACCGTGAGACTATGACTTGAGCCAAAGTTGGACGCTCAACTGATTGAGTCAGCCAGGCACCCCAGGCTTCAGAAAATAGTTTGCAAGGGGGAGGAAAGGCATATCCTGCCTGGAAGCCTGATTGTAATCAGGAAGTTCTAGAAAACTCATGGGAAATTCCAGACCTAAGTAATATGAAGGAGCCGGCAGAAGCCCCCTCCAGGGATAAGGGACACCTGGGTGGCTCAGTCGGTTGAGCGTCTGACTTCAGCTCAGGTCATAATCTCAAGGTTCATGGGTTCAAGCCCCGCATCAGGCTCTGTGCTGACAGCTCAGAGCCTGGAGCCTGCTTCGGATTCTGTGTCTTCCCCTTCTCTCTGCCCCACCCCTGCATTCTCTCTCTCTGTCTCTGTCTCTCTGTCTCTCTCTCTCTCTCTCTCTCTCATAAATAAACATTAAAAAAAACCCTACTGGTAATGTTAACATGAAGTTTTGAAGGGACCATTTGGCCATGCTCAAAAGACTAACCACATCTGCCAGGGCAATGACATTTCCAAACACTTGAGTTTTTGCAACGTGTTTATGTTTTCCGTTTTCAGTTTATGGGTGACTGAGAGGAAAAGAAAGAGCCAGAGAGAAAGTATTTTACTGTTTCGTTAACCGCACAGAGCCTGGACCGCGGTCTCTCTGCCCACGGCAAGATTCACAGTGTGCCCGCCACACGAGGGGTGCTGCTGAACGGAAACTAAGAGTTGAGCTTTGCTTCACCCCAAAAAGCGCCATGAATTTTTCATTTCCCGAGTGTCCGGTAAGCCCAAGAGTTTTCGGAATGAGATCCCGAGAAAGGGACTTTTAGTACGTTACCACGAGGAAGCAAGTCTATGTTGAGTCAGTGAGAGGGCGTGTTTGTGAAGTTCTTTTTAGCTCTCCTGTGTGTGTGTGTGTGTGTGTGTGTGTGTCCAAAGTCCTGCCAGTGTCACGAACACCAAACGAACAGAAAACCTATAGAATGGGGGGAGGACACCTTACTTTGGTCAGTGAGCAAAGGGTCGACTTTGGTCTGAGAAAAAAGCTGAAAGCTGACCTTCTTCTGCGGACTCTTTGGATGCTGGCTGGTCAATTCACGAACCAGACCGTGGGGTCCCGCTACCTGCTGAAAACACGAGTGGGGAGGGCCCTGCCTCCGCTCCCCTCAGCTTCCCTGATTCCATCCCTCCCCTCCACCTCAGGCCTGCTCCCAAGAGAAGAGAGGGTGCTTTGTCAGGATTCTGGTACAATCTCTCTGAGCCGTACCTTTTCTTTTCATGTATTTATTCAACAAAGAACTATGGAGCGACTACTGGGGGCTACAAGGTGTCAGCACTGGGGTTCAGCAGGTCTGGTCTCCTGGTGATATAGTCTAGTAAACAGGCGAACATTAACAGACAAGAGTTAAATACAACAGCAAGAATTTCTGAGGGTGATGAACGCTAACCTGTGATACGGGGTCGCTGGCACGTGAGCGGGGACAGTGTTGGGGCAGCTCTCTCTGCAAAGCCAGGCTGAAACAGCATCGTTTGCTGGGATCGAGGACAAAAGGCTCCGGTCATCAGAGACTGGCCAGGGACAGAGCCGGTGCTGGGGGAACCAGCGAGGACGTCAAACGGGCTACGCGGTGGCAAAACTGAAGTGGAGACCAGGGTGGTCTGTGGAAGGGTTAGAAAGAATGTTCTTCTGGATTGTACGTGTGTTCTCATGGTGAGCGACAGAATCCGGGAAACAGGCAGGGACCAGACCACACAGACACCAGACTAAGGTGTTTGCATTTTGTTCTCAGCATGCTGGGAGGCCCATTTGAGACTCTGCAGCCAGGAAGGAGGGTAATCTGATTTCACTGGCTGCTGTGTGGGTATCAGCTGCGAATACTTTCATGAAGGCATAGGGGCTTCTGCACCGCAGGGTTCTAGGTCCGATGACGGGTCCTCTCACTGGGACAGCCATGCTGGGCTCCGGAAACAGCCCGGGGAAATTCTAAGCCTGAGAACGAGGAGGGGGAAAGGAGGAGAAGGAGTGAGCTGACGTCTGAGCAGAGCACATGAGAAACACGAGAATCCAGAGACAAATTTCAGGACCGTCCCCATAGAGAAGGCCAGGCTTGCACCCCACGCAGGCCTAGGGATGGAATTCGAGCTCAGGAGGGGCTGTGCAGATCGAGCTTGGTAGTTTCCCAGCAGAAGCCATAAAAAGGCTGTCTGTGGCCAAGTAACCTGCTGTGACCTTGGGGTTTTCTCAGGTGAAGTTCAATCACGTATGAACTCACAACCCATGGTCATCGACATCCAGAGAAACAAGCGGGCAACTTGACTGAACTTAATCTGGGAAAATCCTTGGGGTTAAAATACCATTCTGCACTAACAAGGATCAGGGCTTCCAAAGACGAGGGGGCATGACTGGGTGCCTGGCTGGCTCAGTCGGTTAAGCGTCCGATTTTTTATTTCGGCTCAGGTCACGATCTCATGGTTCGTGGGATCAAGCCCCGCCTCAGACTCTGCACTGACAGTGTGGAGCCCGCTTGGGATTCTCTCTCCCTCTCCCTCTCTGTCTTCCCTCCCTCTACCCATTCTCTCTCTCAAGATAAATGAATAAACTTAAAAAAAATATGGAGACATGGCAAAAAGACATGGAAGCAAGCACTCAAAGAGATTCCACTGGCGAAGTCAGGAATGATTTGATCAGGATGTATAATGGTATTAAAGGATTATATAGCCCTCAGAATAAAATAGGAAATCATGAGCCCGTACAATGTAAACAAAGAGACAAAAACCCAAATAAATGGGGAGAAAAGACAGCTTCCCTTACAATTAACGGTAGTAATAAATACCGATGCCAAACATCATAGTAATAATTAATTCAGCCAAGGAGTGCCATCGGGAGCTAAAACTGCATGGAAGTTTGATAAGGAATATTGGATAATCACGTCGTCTCAAAATGCCTTTCCACACAATGCCACTTACAAAGACAGCACAGTGTTGTAGCGGAAAGCTAGAACACCTTAACCCCGGGGACCACACAGCATCTCCTGGAGCGGGACACTCTGACATCACTTACCACCCTGCGGAAGGCAGGGAGACCCTAGCACACTTCTGTACTATTTTGCTGCAAAATTGATAACCTGCACCCATGTGTGAAGACGTGCCAGGCAAACCCAGGTGAGGCGCGTGTTACAAAATGCCTGCCTTCAAGTGTCAAGGTCTGAACGCTTCCAGACTGAAAAAGACGGAGGGCACACGCTAACTGAACGCGGCACGTGACCCTGGGGTGCGTCCTTAGCTCTAAGGGACACAACTTGTGAAACACAAACGTGATCCAAGGAGTGGATGGTAGTAAGGCATCAGTGTGACGTCCCGACTTCTGCTGGTCACACTGTGATCGTCGAGGACAATGTCCTTGTTAATCAGTGTATGTACTTAAGTATTTGGGGGGATGGGGGGTGGACACCCTGGCCACAACTTACCCTCAAATCGCTCAGGAAAAAAAAAAAAGTTACTTGTACGGTACTCGCGATTTTGTTGAACATTTAGATCAGAAAATTAAATTAGCACGTCGAAAAGCTATCCAGACAGCTCTGTAAAGAACCAAGCACAGGGGCGCCTGGGTGGCTCAGTCAGTTAAGTGTCTGACTCTTGACTTCGGCTCAGGTCATGATCTCTCAGCTTCATGGGTTTGAGCCTCGCATCACTCGGCACTGACAGCTCAGAGCCTGCTTGGGATTCTCTCTCTTCCTCTCTCTGCCCCTCCCCTGCCTGCTCTCTCTGCCCCTCTCTCAAAATAAATAAACAGAAAAAAAGAACCAGGAACGATACAGTCTGCTAATCTGTGACACTGCCTGATGGTCCAAAGTTTTAAACATTAACTTCAGACTTGTAGGGGGTGTTAAGTCTTCATTCAGGCTTCTGAGTAACGTGCAAGGGATTGTGTCCCAATAGCTCTGATCTTCGTAGCTGAGAGTAGAGAAAGGCACACACTATTAATTGACTTACGCGGCCTATCCGAGCCTCTACTCGGGTTATGTCATCACCACTGTTGCCATTGTTCAGATGCAAAACTCGAAGCTCGGAAAAATGGATTCAGTCGGCCAAGATCACACAGCGCACATTCCAGCGGCAATGAAAACGAAGACGCCGAGGTCTGGGCACCTGCCAGCTTCTGGCAGCATTTTTCCTCCTGGATATTTAAGAGCCAAAGGGTTGCCTACGGTGGGAGGCGGGAGATACCAGCAAGGGGGATGTGCCCAAGAGCAACGCCATCATCCGTGACAGTCGTGCCCCCTTACTGCCCACCTCTGCTCCCTGGAGACTCACAGGGAAGCCCTTGATTGACAGGCAGAGACTCCGTGACCTCTGACTTGGAACTTCCAAGGACTTCCTTTGCCGCAGTCAGCCAGGGAATATGGAGACGTAACGCCACAGAATTGTTCTTGCCTCAAATGTCCTCTGGACCGTCTGGAGTATCACCTCTCTTAGACACATCTTTCACAACTTTTCATTCCTCTTGGTCAGTTCAGAAGGCATTTGATTAGCACAGTTCAGGGACAGTTCCTACTGGCTCTAATCATTTCATTGAATCTAATTGTCATTTACCAAGCGGGGGCATTGGAATATGAAAGATGAGAGTTTATGTTTGCAAAGGCAGGCAAAGATTTTCACCTACAGTTCAAAAGAGAGTTCTGAGGGTTTAAGAATATCAGATTCTGTCAGGTGTCATGTTTGTTCCCTCCTAACAAAACCAGCAGTTTCAAAACTGCTTTTGAAATGGAAGTTTGCTATTTTCTAAATATGAAGTTCAGTGCATATCACAGAGTAAGTATGCAAAAGCTATTTGCTGTGCAGATGAATTAATGCTGATACCAAGGGCCGAGAAAATTGCCAATATCACTCAAATGCCTAATGTACTTACTGGCTTGCTTGAAACGCAAGTCGTGTATAATTAAATTTATGACACAGAATTTCCTTTAAGAAAAGTTCCTAAACTAATCCCATAACTGTCATTTTACGAGACGTTTGCAACAGTGATGTTCAAACAATTTATTGACACTGAAAGCACTTCTGACTGATAAAGGTATTTCAAAGTGGGAGGGGACAACCAAGGAAGAAGATCCATGGAAAATTTCAGATCAAACTATAGCTCTCAAGGTTGTATTTTTATTTTAAGTTTATTTATTTACATATTTATTTAAAAATTTGTCAATGTCTATTGATTTGAGAGAGAGAGAGAGAGAGAGACAGCATGAGCAGGGGAGGGGCAGAGAGAGAGGGAGACACAGAATCTGAAGCGGGCTCCAGGCTCTGAGCTGTCAGCACAGAGCCTGATGTGGGGCTCGAACCCATGAACAGTGAGATCATGACCTGAGCTAAAAGCCCAGTGCTTAACCGACTGAGCCACCCAGGCGTCCCCAGTTTATTTATTTTTGAGAGACAGAGAGAAAGAGAGACAGACAGAGAGATAGAGAGAGAGAGACAGAGGGAGAGAGAGAGCTTGAGCAAGCACGAGTCGGGGAGGGGCAGAGAGAAAGGGAGACAGAATCCCAAGCAGGCTCTGCACCATCAGCCCAGAGCCCAACGTGGGGCTCGAACTCATGAACCGCAAGACCACGACCTGAGCCAAAGTCGAATGCTTAACCGACTGAGCCACCCGGGCGCCCCTGTATTTTGATTTTTTAAATTTAAAGCGCACTCTCTTAAACTTTTAAAATCATTGCTTCCTGTGCCACGTATGCTCTGGCGCTATACCCAGCAGGTCCCAGGGACTTGGCTCCAGAGCCAGGGGCCCAGTAAGCGGGGACTCCACCTCTGTGCTAATTACTCGCCCCCCCACCCCAGCCCGCTCTCTTCCTTGCCTCGCCAAGGGTGTTGGGGGTCCCCGAGCCCCCACCCCCGCCCGCCCCGTTTCAATGATTGGCTAGGACAACTCATGGGACTCAGCATTCGGTCACAGAGATGATCTAATATGGTGGAAAGATACGAAGGAAAATCAGCAAAGGAAGTGGCACGTGGGACAGCGTCTGCAGGAGACCAGGCTCAGGCTTCCACGGCCTATTTTCAGTAGAGTCACAAAGGAGGCACTTAATTCCTTCAGTGATGAGTTGTGACAGCACATGAAATGGTGCAGCCCACGCAGGCTCATTAGAGACTCGGGGCTCGGTGCTGTTACCGGGAACAGGTCAGCGCAGGAACCCTCTGCCTCGCCTGTGCCCAAATCCCAGACTCCCAGAAAGAACCCAGGGGTTCAGGATAAACCACACTCTTCGGGCACAGCGGGCAGCTCTTAGCAGTTAGGGTGTTGGGAATTCTCCTGAAATCCAAGCTCCCCGAGGCCAGCCTTGCCAAGCGGTCCTTTCAGAGGACAGTGGCCAGGCCTGCTATGCTGAGTTTTGCATGCCAAGGGGCTGCCGTGGCCACGAGCTCCAGGAGGGAGGGGCCAGAGAGAGTCCTGGGATCTGCAGCAGGTGCACGTTAACACAATAAAAAAAGAAATAAAAACAATTGATGATTTCAATCGACACAGAGAAAGCACTTGAAAATACCTTACGTTCAGGGGCGCTTGGGTGGCTCAGTCGGTTAGGCGACCGACTTCAGCTCAGGTCATGATCTCGCGGTCTGTGGGTTCGAGCCTCGCATCAGGCTCTGTGCTGATGGCTCAGAGCCTGGAGCCTGCTTCGGATTCTGTGTCTCCCTCTCTCTCTGCCCCTCACCCACTCATGCTCTGTCTCTCTCTGTCTCAGAAATAAATAAACATAAATAAAAATAATATCTTGCATTCATTCCTGATTTAAAAAAAAACAACTCACAGAGAACTAGAAATGAAAGGGAACTGCCCTCAGCCCGATAAAGGGAATGCATGAAACACCTACAGCTTACATGTATTTAATGGCGAACGATTGAATTCTTTTCCCCAGACGTACGGAACAAGATAAGGATGTTTCCTCCACCAATCCTACCCATCCAGCTGGGGATTCAGCCAGTGCTATAAGGCAAGCAAAAGAGATGAAAGGCAGGCAGATTGGAGAGGAAGAAGTAAAATTTCTTTCTTCACAGATAACATGATCGTCTATATCGAAAACCCAAAGCAATAGGGGTGTCTGGGTGGCTCAGTTCGTTGGGCCTCTGACTCTTGATTTCCGCTCACGTCACGATCTCATGGTTCATGGGTTCGAGCCCCATGTCAGGCACTGTGCTGATGGTGCAGAGCCTGCTTGGGGTTCTCTCTCTCTCTCTCTCTCTGCCCTTCCCCTGCTTGCTCTCTCTTTCTCTCAAAATGAATAAATAAAACATTAAAAACTAGAAAAAGAAAAAGAAAGCCCAAAGCAACAGAAACGAACTCACCTGGAACCTATAAGTGAGTTTGGGAAGGTCGCAGGATACAAGATCAGCACAAAAAAACAAAAACTGTACTTCTGTCTACTGCCAATGAATAATCAGATATTTACAACGTGACAACTTGATCGGGATATAACTCACAAACCATGCAATTCACCTATTTAAAGTGTATAATTCGGCAGTTTGTAGGATATTCACAGATACATGCAACTATCAAGACAGATCATTTTTATCGCCTCAAAAAAAGACCGTCGCTTTCTGCCATCATATCCACCTCATCCTCCACCCCCGTCCCTGAGCAACAGAATATCCTTTCTATCTCTGTGATTTCCCTGTTTTGGACACTTCATATGAATGGAACTGTGCAATAGATGGTCTTTTGTGACGGAGTTCTCTCACCTGGCACCATGTTTTCAAGGTTCATCCACAATGTAACAGGTGTCGTTCCCATTTCTGGCTGAAGAGTATCCCGTGGTATGGATAGACCACACTTCGCTCATCCATCTGTCGCAGACTATGAGTCTGCAGTCCTCTCTTGTCCGGCAAGAGAGCAGACACGGAGTTGAATACGAGAGAAGCTAATGTCGGGAGGAGACCAGAGCCCGGAACAGGTGTTTTGTCTCCGTATTTACTGAGCTCGCAGTATATTACCCATGTGGTGAATGTGAAGAAAACAAGATCTTACACAGGTGTGTAAGAAGCAAAGGGTCTGGGGGGCAAGAGGAGTTTGTGATCAAAGTACATCAGTACATGGGCATCAGAGGGACAGTAATTTCCTGCAGGTGATATAACAAGTTACTCATGATTCTGTTACAGAATCTCGCCCCGGGGTGGTGGTTTTCCGCCCTAAGCTTTTTTCTAAGCCACTTATGTAAGTAGAACTACTTCCCCACATCCATCCCTCTGTCAATGCACACGTGGGTTGTTTCCACCTTCCGATGATTGAATTTTAGAATCGTCTTGTCAGTGTCCACAACTAAGTCAGCTGGGATTCTGATAAGAACTGCACTGAATCTATAGATCGGCTTGGTTAGTATTGCCATCTTAACGACGTCGTCTTCCGGTCCATGAGCGTGGGATTTTTTTTCCTGATTATGTGAGTATTCTATAATTTCTTTCAACAACATTTTATAGTTTTTGGAGTATACGTTTTGCACTGCGTTTGTGAAATTAAACTCTAACTTTTTTTTTTGATGCTGCTACAAATGAAATTGTCTTCTTAATTTTTCACGTTGTTCATTACCAACGTGTAAAAATACAGTGAGTTTCGTGTTTTTTATTTCTTACTTTTATTTCACATTGTTCATTGTCAGTGTATAAAAACATGGATCTTGTATATGGATCCATATTTGAATATTATATACCCTCTAACCTTATATACTCATTCATCAGTTCTGCTTTTAGTGGGATTTTTAGTATTTCTAGGTTCTAGAAATAGATTTGCTTCTTCCTTTCCAATTGAGATGATTTTAACTTCTTTTTCCTGCCGAAATGCCCTGACTGGATCCTCTAGTGTGTTGCATGAAAGTGGCTAGATCAGGCATACCTTTCTTCCTTATGGCCTTAGGAGGAAGGCATCTAGTCTTTCACTGTTGAGCATGATATTCTCTGTGGGTTCTGCATAGAGGCTCTATATCAAGCTAAGGAAGTTCTATTCCTAATTGGCTGGGTATTTTATGGAATGATGTTGGACTTTACCAAATACTTTTACTGAGTGTGTTGAGATGATCGGTCAAATGCCTTCTTGTCAAGGAGCCTCTGGGTTTCCTGATAGGATTCGCTTGAGACTAGGGTTTACTTACACATCTTACCATATCAGAATCAGCTTCAGATTTATAATAGCTTATTTCCAGTGATATATAGAAATGTTAGTACAATATAGCTCTGTTCCCTCCTGCCCCCTTTTGTGGTATTATTATTATACATATTATATCTCTTAACATTATAAACCCAACAAACGTTGTTATAATAATTACTTTACCGTCTCTGGTCATTTCTATACCCCAATATATGTCTGCTCCACACACTTCTTTTGTGCTGCTATTGACAAATATGTGGTGTATATGTGACATTTCTATATGCAGCCCCCACCTCCCAGGGGCATTTGCTCAGGACCCAGTGAGGGGTGAAAGAAAGGGATTATAAGGGACAAGAGAACACTTTTGGATGTGACGAACGTGATGTTGATGACAATGATTTAATGGATGTACACATATCTGAAAACAAAATAAACCTACGTGCCTCTTATAGGCCAATTACATCAGAATCAAACTCAAACTGGAGGGGGTGGGGAACTAGGGGGAAATATTTCCATTGTAATAAAGAGTTAGTGTAGGAAGAGCTCATCTGTACCGAGTGACGGAGGAAAGCAGACAGAATAATGAAAGCGAATTCAGTCGTGAACTCGGGAGGCAGACGTGTAGAATGAGGGAAGAGCGCCAGGAAGAGAACTTGGCATTCACTGCATGCTTTGGGAATGTTTGTTGAGTCGATATTTGCTGAGTCCACCGCCCTTGGAAAGTGACTTTCGTACCCATCGTACCCCTAGGGTCATTCTCTAGGTAACATCAGTGCTCTCCCAACACAACCGTAATAAATACCCCTTTATGACAACAGGAAGTCATACTGCATTAGGATCAGAACTCACTCAGCACATTTTCCTTCCAGTGCCTGAGTCATAATAAGGAAGAGCGAGACCCATTCATTACAAGGAAACATAGTCTAGCACTGCATTTAATTCCTTAGCTTATTTTTTATCTCAACACCTCAAAAGGCAGGTGGCTGGTTCCATACAGCCTCCGTGTACTTCCATTTCTAGAAAGCTTTGAGAAGTAGAGAGGGATTTTGAAAGAAATTGTATCAGTCGATGATATTCTTTTTTGAGAGAGAGAGAGAGAGAGAGAGAGTCCTAAGCCGACTCCATGGTCAGTTCAGACCTCGATGCTGGGGCTCAATCTCATGAACTGTGAGAGCATGACCTGAGCTGAAACCAAGAGTTGGACGCGTAACTGACTGAGGCACCCAGGCGCCCCATCACTTAATGACATTCTATGGTTCGAATCCCACTGCATCCTCCAAATTCTACATGCTTGCATTTCCCTCCACCGGACTGGTCTCCTCATCGCTCCTGCCCACGTCTCATTATGATAATAGTCACCATGTGGCATCATTTCATGAGCACCACCCACATCATACACACTCCGCATATGTCAGCAATGCTCCTCACATCTCCCCTCAACCTAGGCATTAATTATTCCCCATTTTACAGATGTGAGAACTGATGGTCAGAGAGATTAGATAACTTGCCCAAGTCTCTCCACCAGTGGTAAGTTCCTGTCCAACTCCCCAGACCTGTGCCGTCAGCCTGTCCTGTTTAGACGTCCATCTTTGCATTTTTGCTCCTGCCACGTCCCCAGTCTGGATCATCCATCCCTCTCTCCCTTCAAGGTTCCCTCAAATGTAGTCCTACCTTCGGCACAAAGTCCGACAGTCCTGCTTCCCAGCTCCTCCTGGGCCACCTTGTCTGGGGAAGGAAAGGAGTGGCAGATAGAGAAGTGTGGAGAGCAGAAGTGAAGCTGTTAGAAAAATCAGAGGGTGACAGGTGGGGAGATTAAGAGGCAAACTTAAGAAAAAGAAACCCATGGGGGGGCACCTGGGTGGCTCAGTCGGTTAAGTGTCCAACTCTTCACTTTGGCTCAGCTCATAATCTCATGGTTTGTGAGTTCAAGCCCTGCATCAGGATCTGTGTTGACAGCATCGGAGCCTGTTTGGAATTCTCTCTCTCTCTCTCTCTCTCTCTCTGCCCCTCCCCCGATCTCTCTCTTTCTCTCAAAATAAGTGCATAAACATTAAGAAAAAGTTTAAAGAAAAAGAAACCCCGATTCCTTTCCCTCCTCCTTTCAAAATTTTGCAGGGCAATCACACTTTTGAGAGCAGATAAAGAATACAAGAAAGGTGAGGGTCAAGTAGAAGATTCTTCATCATCCAGAAATGACATTGGCGCTGCCAGGGACAGAATCCATTTTTGCAGGACACAAGTGGGAGGCACCAACCAATTTCCTTACCTCGCCCAGCCATGGACTTCCTGATTCCTTTGTCCACTTAAAAAAAATTATTTTGAGAGAGAGGAAGAGAGAAAGGCAGAGGGAGAGGAAGAGAAAGAACCTCAAGCAGGCTCCCGCCCAGCGCTGGAGCCCAATGTGGGACTCGATCCCATAAACCGTGAGATCGTGACCAGAGCTGGAATCCAGAGTCGGCCACTTAACGGACTGAGCCACCCGGGCTCCCCTTAAGGTCTGTGCGTTTTATGCAGATACATCGCACCACAAAATAAGTACAGGGAGGCAGAAAAAGAAATGAAAAGAGAAGAAAAATGCCCCATGTCCTATAAACTGAGGCTCTGCTATGGGAGAAATCCTGGCTCCGTCGGGCAGTGTTTCCACGGGAGGAACCGAGTAAGCATTCTGCTGTGCTTGTGGCCATAGATACCTGGTCCACGTGCAAACACCTGGACGCTTTGGGTCGCTCTTGCCCGTGCTCCAGCAAGTGACGAAAGGACGTGCTGACCTCAGCTGCCATGAGAAGACGGGGTCGCAGCTGCGGGGTGGGTTGGGGGGAGGTCTGGAATGCAGGGCATCCAGCGGGCCCCTCCGGGTGCTCTGTGCCCAGCGTCAACGGCACACCAGCGCGGCCGGCCTGACCTTCAGGGAAAGTGGGCGGGGGGGGGGAGATGCCATGCTGGGTCGTGGGAGCTGGCACGTCCATTTGAGGGGCAGTCAAAAGGCTCTTGTCAAGGAGCCTCTGGGTTTCCTGATGAGATTAGCCGGAAACTCGCTTCCTTTTCGACGGATGAGTGATGGGAATAGAGAGCCTGCTGTCGACCGAGACTCCCCCACACTCATCATTACACCTGCACACCCTTCCCATCTCAGGGCTGTGCTACCTTTCCCAGCCTGATACACGCTAATTATGATCTGTTTTGCATACACAGAACGGGTTATCTGTAACAAGTAGAGACTGCTACAAAGATTTTCATTAAGGTTGACTCATGCGTTTACCCGGCTGGCAGGATTAGACCGTATCACAGAGGACTCATGAGTTCTCAGGGACTAAAAATGAAATAATCCTTGCAGGCTTACTTACTCCCACAAAGAGTTGCAAATAAAAATAGAGGTAAAGGGAGAAGGGGGGGGGGTCTCTCTCTAGTTCCTTCCCGGTCCACTTCCATTACCCACGATCAGACGGGTGCAGGCCGATCTCACATTCCTGATGATCGTGGGCCCGTGCAGCCCTTCCCAGCTACCCGTTTTGATGGTTTAGACTCAACTAGAACACCATCTCAGGGCTGTGTTCATCTAACGCATCCTCAAGGATTTCCCCAGTCCCTCTCACACACCACCAAGAGTGGCAACGGTGGCTTTACCATGTGAATTCATTAGGCAGTCTCTTGAAGAATGTGAAGAATGTGTTTTTGGAGCGCCTGGGTGGCTCAATTGGTTAAGCGTCCGACTTTGGTTCAGGTCATGATCTCGCGGTTTGTGAGTTCGGGCCCCGCGTCGGGCTCTGTGCTGACAGCTCGGAGCCTGGAGCCTGCTTTGGCTTCTGTGTCTCCCTCTCTCTCTCTGCCCTCCCCCGCTCATGTTGTCTCCCTCTCTCGCAAAAATAAATAAACGTTAAAAAAAATTTTTTTTACAAGAATACGTTTTAAGGTTTTGTCCTTCAAAATGCTATTTCAAGAGGCGACAAGGCAGAGAGTAAGTTGTGACTCGTACAAGGTGAGCACTTGCCAATAAGTATTAGAGGGGAGCCATATATTTCCAAACTACACCGTATTTTTCACAGAGAAGGCGCAGATCGGGTCTATCAAGCACGTTTCTTTCCTGGTGGCTCTAGGTGTATCCTCTAGCGCTCTCTTTCTGGTTTTGTAATTCTGAAATATTCATATATATTTCTCTTTTTATTGAGGTATAGTTGACATGCCATGTTATATTAGTTTCAGAGATCTGACGATTCTATGCATTGCTCAGTGGTCATCATGATAAGTGTTGTCGCCATCTGTCACATAGAACATTAATACAGTATCGTTGACTATGTTTCCTATGCTGTCCGTTTCATCTCCAAGACCTGTTTATTTTATAACTTGAAGTCTGTATGTATATTTCACCCCATCAACGTGTTAAAGACAGAGTTCTCAATAGGCTACTGACCTAGAAAAAGGCAGATTCATTGAAAAAAAAAATTTACCCAGATGGAAACTCTGGACGACAGAATCACAAAACATGAGGTCGCAGTAAAGCAATTCTCTTTTATGTAACTTCATCGTTTGGTGACTAATTCCAGAGAGCATTTGGTCAAATGTTCTCCAGCTAGTCTGTTGAGTGAGATAAAAGGCTGGGTTTGAGCAACAAAAGGTGCTTTGTAAAAGTCGCTTGAGTGGGAAATGCAGGGAAATAATTGATGGCACAAAAAAAGAAAGGGAAAAGGCGAAGGAAAAGAAATTGTATAGCATGTGGGGAAAAGGCCATAAAAGTAAACAATAGGCTTTCTCTTACTTTATAAACCATTCTTTTTTTAAAATTTTTTTAAATTTACATTCAGATTAGTTTAGCATATAGTGCAACAATGATTTCAGGAGTAGATTCTTTAATGCCCCTGACCCATTTAGCCCATCCCCCCTCCCACATTCCCTCCCGTAACCCTGTTTGTTCTCCATATTTATGAGTCTCTTCTGTCTTGTGCCCCTCCCTGTTTTTATATTATTTTTGTTTTCCTTCCCTTATGTTCATCCTTTTGTCTCTTAAAGTCCTCATACAAGTGAAGCCATATGACTTTTGTCTTTCTCTGGCTGACTAATTTCACTTAGCATAATACCCTCCAGGTCCATCCACGTAGTTGCAAATGGCAAGATTTCATTCTTTTTGATCACCGAGTGATACTCCATTGTGTATATATACCACATCTTCTTTATCCGTTCACCCATCGATGGACATTTGGGCTCTTTCCATACTTTGGCTATTGTCGATAGTGCTGCTATAAACATTGGGGTGCATGTGTCCCTTCGAAACAGCACACCTGTATCCCTTAGATAAATGCCTAGTAGTGCAATTGCTGGGTCATAGGGTAGTTCTGTTTTCAGTTTTTTGAGGAACCTCCATACTGTTTTCCAGAGTGGCTGCACCAGCTTGCATTCTCATTCTAATAAAGGCATAAGAAAAAATTTGCACGACAATACTTAAGAGTTACGACCCCTTTAAACGGAGAAGACTTTGTCTGAACAAGATTCTGACTATAAGACATGCTCCAGAAAGAAGAATGTGACATTTTCATGATTTTCCTTCCCCAGTTGAGCCCCTGATGAGACTGCAGCCCTGGATGGCACCTTGACTGCAGCCTTGTGACACTCACAGTGAGCAGAGGACCCAGCTAAGCTGTGCCCAGACTCCTGACCCACAGACACTTCGAGATAATACATGTATGTTGTTGTAAGCTTCTAATTTTGTGGCCTTTTATTACACGGTATAGATAGCCAAAACAGAGGCTTCTGGAATACTCACTGTGAGAGGTCTTTTCAACTTCTCCCCATCTTATTGATGAGGAATATGGTACCCAAATGGGTGATGGCACTGGTCCTGGATCACCCAGATGTGATGTTATCCTGGGGTGTCCCTTCACTGTTCTCATCAGAAGCCACGTTAGATCTTTAATTTTCCTATTTCGTAGCAACTCTTTCATTTTGCTAAAGTGATTTTTCTTTTTTTTTTTGTTTCATAATTTATTGATAGTTTGGTTGGAGAGAACAGTTCCTGAATCCTTGCTATTGGCTCAATTTTGATTGGAAATAGAATTCTAAATTTAGAATGAGTTGATCTTAAAAACACTGAAGGCATTGCTTCACTGTCAGAAGACCAATGCCAACCTAAATGTCATCCTCTAAAAAGGAACTTTTTGTGTTCTTCTTTCTGGGAGTTTCCAAGAACTTCTTCTGTTTTTTTTCTTTGGTGTTCTGAGATTTCTTGAGGATGTGTCCCAAATGGGGTCTTTTCTCATTCACTACTCTTAGGAGACAACATGTCCATTCACGCCCTTCAGCCTTGAAAATGTCCTTCAAATATTTTTTTAAAATTCAATTTATTTTTTGTTGGAGTGTAGCTGACACATAATGTTACACATTAGCTTCAGGTGTACAACATAGTGATGTGACAAGTCTATATGCTCTGTCCCCATCCGTCACCATACAACGTTACTACAATACCACTGACTCTACCCCCTAGGCAGTAGCTTTCACCCTGTGACTTAGTCATTCCATAACTGAGAGCCTCTATCTCCCTCTCCCCTTCCCCCATTTTGCCCACCCTTCACCCACCTCCCCTCTGGCAACCCCCAGTTTGTTCTCTGTATTTATGAGTCTGTTTCTGGTTTCTTTGTTTCGGTTTTCAGATTCCACACATAAGTGAGTTCACCTGGCACTTGTCTTTCTCTGTCTGACTTATTCCGCTTAGCGTCACACCCTCTAGGTCCATCCATGTCACAAATGACAAGATCTCATTCGTCGTCATGGCTGAGCAACATTCCATCGCGCGTATGTACCCCATCTTCTCTATCCATTCATCGGCTCGTGGACGTTTAGGTTGCTTCCATATCTTGACTAGTGTAAATAATGCTGCAGTAAACACAGGGGTGCATGAATCTTTTCAAATCAGTGGTTTCCTTTTCTTTGGGTAAGTATTCAGTAGCGGAATTACTGGATCGAATGGTAATTCTATTTTTATTTTTATTTTTGTTTTTTAAAAATTTTTAATGTTTATTTTATTATTTTTGAGACAGAGAGAGACAGAGCATGAACGGGGGAGGGGCAGAGAGAGAGGGAGACACAGAATCGGAAACAGGCTCCAGGCTCAGAGCCATCAGCCCAGAGCCTGACGTGGGGCTCGAACTCACGGACCGCGAGATCGTGACCTGAGCCGAAGTTGGACGCGTAACCGACTGCGCCACCCAGGCGCCCCAATTCTATTTTTAATTTATTGAAGAACCTTCATACTGTGTTCCATAGTGACTGCACCAATGTACATTCCCATCTACAGCGCGTGAGGGTTCCCCTTCATTCGAAACCTCACCAATGCTTGTTATTTCTTGTCTTTTTGAGTCGCGCTGACAGGTATAAGGTGGTATCTCACTGTGGTTTTGATTTACGTTTCCTTCATGATCGGTGACATTGAGCATGTGTCTGTTGGCCATCTGCATGTCTTCTTTGGAAAAATGTCTAATGAGGTCCTCTGCCCCCTTTTTGATCATAGTATTTGTTCTCTTGGTATTGCGTTGGGTAATTTCCTTATAGACAGAACAGCCAGACCAGTCACCAGCTGAATGAAAAGAGCTACCTGAAGGTACTGAAGAATGTTCTGAGCAGCCAGATACTGAAAGAAGAGGGACACATGGAGAAAGGGAACAGAGCTGGGTTTGTTCCCATTTGGTTTAGTTCTTAGCCTGAGTGCGGTCCCCAACGGATACCACAGAATGGATGAAAGTCTGAAAAACAGAAACAAAAACAAAAACAAAAACTCTGCAGTTTTACAGGCCTGAAAGACAAGAAAAAGAGCTTACAGCAACCATGGCACATGGAAATGAAAGGAAAAAGAAGGCTGCAGAGAGCACCCCAGATTCCTGAACGTCGTGTGTGGGGGGCAGAATGCAAGCAGCTTGGCTAAGGCTGGTGAACTGAGCCGAGACTTCAGAGCATGGCGTTTGAGTTTATCCAGGCTCTTCCTACTAAAACGAACACAAATCAATAGTCTTTGGGGTAACACAGAATCCAGAGCCTCAACAACATATTATTCCTAATGTCCATAAAATCCAAAATTACCTGACATAGGAGAAACAGAAAAACGTGACAGCCCTCGTTTCAAAGAAAAAGACAATCAAAGAAGATACACTCGCATTGACCCGGATGTCAAAAGTAACAAACAAGGACTATAAAGCAATTCTTATGACTATGCTCAAGAACATGAATGCATTCAATGAATGGAAATCTTTTTCAGAGTGAAACGGAAAAAGTGGAAAGAACCGAATGGTAATTCTAGAGATAACAATTACGACGTAAATATTATTATAATACAAAGAACAGATTGATAATGGGTTGAAGATGACTGAACAAAGTGAGCTTGAAGATTAATTAATGAAAAGTATTCCATCTGAAGACCAGAAGATAAAGGGCGCCTGGGTGGCTCAGTCGGTTAAGCGTCTGACCCTTGATTTCAGCCCAAGTCATGGTCTCACAGTTCGTGAGTTCGAGCCCCGCGTCGGCCTCTGTGCTGACAGCGTGGAGCCTACTTGGGATTCTCTCTCTCTCTCTCTCTCTCTCTCTGCCCCTCCTCCACACTCTTTCTCTCTCAAAATAAATAAACTTAAAAAAGAAACTGCGTTTCATATTCCAAATTTTGATCTTTTTTTTCCCAGGCTGGTGATACGCGGTATGGTCCCCTCTCCTGGTGCTGGGCAGCGGGAGCGAGCCGAACCCCCTAGGCAGCCTCACCGTCACCAGGGTGAACAGCCCATCCACCTGCAACCATTCCGTTCTGCACTCTCAGTACCCTAGTCAATAAATTCCACGAGACAGTCACCAGTTCATTTTAAAGAGGCTCTGTGTTCGATGATTTTGCCCAACTGTTAGGCTAACGTAAGTGCTCTGAGCACACGTAAAGTAGGCTGGGCTAAACCGTGATGTTCAGGAGGTCAGGTGTATTAATGCATTTTCGACTGAAGATATTTTCAACCTACAGTGGGTATATTGGGACACGAACCCATTATAAATCGACGAAGATCTGTAGATGGAAAAGAGGAATTCTCTCGGAATCGGTTCTTAACAATCACTTTTACCATTGCTCCAAAATTGGGTGGTTTTTAGAAAGGAGTTCCATAACCACCACCCTGTTGAAGACGTACACCTTTCCCTCCTCCCCGACACCTCACCCTATTCGGGCAACAACGTCCTGATGTCTATGCTCATCCGCAAACATTGCTTGTTCTCCATCTTCATGTTAAGGGAAACACACAGTGAGTCCCCTTTCGCGTCTGGCTTCTTCTGTGTTTCGGAAATGTATCCATCTTGTTGTGCCTCCTGGTAGTTTATTATTTTATTTAATTGCTTAAGTAGTGTTCCGCCGTGTGGCTACACCAGTTTGTTCCCCTACGTAATTTGGTTCGATGCTTCGTTAGGGCAGATCTGTTCTGATTCTGCCCCTAATTTTAGGCTTTTCTGAGGTTTCACTAAAAAACCTAAGGTGTTCACTAAGCCCCTCAACCTAAGTAAGACTCAGACCCCAAGCTCTGTCTCAGCTTTAGCAGAGAAAACACATAATTGCTCCTTTAGGCTTCCAGATGTTACTTTCTGCCGATCTCAGTGATGATCCCCCCTACTCCCCTCCCCACGCATCAGCATTTCTGGGATAAGTAGAGGGTTCGAGGGGGTTGTGTGCAGATCTGGGGGGTTGTCGCTCTGCAACCGCTCAATTCCAGCTGCTCCGAGGGCCCGTCACCCAGTCCTCTGACACCTGAAGGTGATAAGACGTCAGGTGCCTGTTGAGTTCTTGCAACCCTGGGCCAGGCAGACTGGAGAGTGCCCTCGGGGAAAAGGCCATATAGGGTCCTGTCTCAGGGTTGCATCCACTGCAATTTTTTTTTCCTCCCTTCGAATAGTTACTTTTTATGTTGTTTCTAGGGTTTATGACTGCAATCAGCCAGAGGGTTAACTGCCATTACTGGAAATGGAATTTTCTTTGGGTTATTTTCACCTTCTGAAAGGAAGCGCTGCATTTTCAAGTCTCCAGGAAGGTGCCGCGGGAAATTGATAGAAAGCACCCATGAACGCAAAATGTTGTAGACTGGGAGGTGCCCCACCCTAACCCCCCTCAGGGAAGGGCCTGCTGCTACCCTGCGGGGAGGGAGGCTGGCGGGTCCTTCAGGGTCTGTCCCCTGAGGTCACTCCCTTCCTGGGGAGTGCAGATCCCTTGACCGGACGGGGCAGGGAAGTGAAGACAGACGCAGGGCGCAGATGGGCAGCCCCTGTCCGCAGCTCCCTTTGCACTGACCAAGGACCTGTAGGAGCCACACCGCAGTCCCACAGCTTCCCCTGTCCCATCTGGCTCTTCCTTCCTTCCACAGACACTGATTCCAAGAAAACATCGTGCACCCCAAACTCGTTTCAGCATCTGCTTCTGGACTCCCCAACCTGTGACGCAAATCCCTGCCCCTCCTCTTCTTGCTCCTTGCCTTCACTTTCCTTCTGGAACAATCCAGCTTAAAGTCAATGGGTGGAGTCAGCAGGGTATGGGCCACACTGGGGGGGGGGGGGGGGCGGGAGGGGAGGAGAGGAACACAGGGGCTCAGAACGAGTACGGGCGCTCTAGAGGTTAGAAGGGCCTCGGCAGGAGCCAGACCCCCATGCAGAGTGGGATGGCACCCAACAGGGACCAGTCCGGAGTGGGTGTCGGAACCCCAGGAGGGTGAGGACGCTGCCCACGGGGGCTGATATCGGGGGGGGGGGGGGGAGTCTGGAGGAGGGGGCTGGCGCATAGACAAAGAAGAGTGTTGGGAAGGAGGGTGGGTGCCGCAGGCTGCGATGTGTCCCCTCCCCCACTGAAATGTCCAAGTGCTAGTTGTACCTCAGAGTGGGACTGTATTTGAAGCTAGTGTTTTTGCCGGCTAATACGGGGGTGACTTTCGTGGGGTGAGGAGACTGATCACAGGGGGCAGATGCGGCAGAGGGAGATTAGTTCTATACCGTGGAATTGGCCACATAAATGTAGGAAGGATAATGGCAGCCAAGTTTCCCACTTGTCAGAAAAGGAGCTAAAAGGGAGAAAATCAGAACAAACCCTCTGGTTTTCTACTGGACTTGGAACTAGTCCATGGGACAAAGCCATGGTTTTCAGTACATAGGTAAGTAGACAGACTTAGAGATAGATAGACGATCCATAGATAGTTGATAGATGGATAGGTAAGTAGATAGATGATAAGATAGATAGATAGAGACACATGATAGATAAATAGCTGATTAGATAGGTAACAGAAGGTAGATGGTAGGGAGATGACAGACAGGTGACAGGTGGCCGGAGAGAGAAAAGTCCAGACACGTAAATGCACACACGCACTCCTCAGCTCTCACAACTGACAGCCCCCGGGAGGTCAGGACAGACGGCTCTGTAGCAGCTGTGGGGTGAGGGGAAATTCTCTACCCTCAGCCAGAGAAGAAGCTAGAATATTGGCGACTCCTCATCCTACATAAAAGGACCCACGAGAAGGGGCCACGGCAGCCCAAGATCAGGCCAAGTAGGTACTCGGCAGAAGAAGCAGGGCCAGGTGACCCGAGGCCACCGTGGGGGGGGGGGGGCTCGGGGCAGGGAGAGAGGGTCAGAGGTGCCAGGCAGGGGTCCCGAGCCCCCACCGCCACCCCCTGTCACCTCCACAGGGCCCCGCAAGAGAAACAGCTCGTGTGTTAAGTAACCCGCTCAGTTAGCGGCAGCACCTGCCAGGCCTGGACGGCGGGAGCCAGAGCAGGGCCCCACCGGTCACGGTTCACTCCCTCCTGCCAGTGGAAGGGGTGGCAGGGGTTTATCCTCGTCTCAGGAGGGCATTCCGATCTCCAAGCGGACGCAAGAGTGGCTGGAGGAGTCCCGGGACCTGCCCATGCTTCCCAGGGAGCAGGGCAAGCCAGTCCCCATGACATCCTCGCAGGAAGACAGCAGCAAGCAAAAGTCGGGCTGTGCATGCTGGTCACAGGGGCTGGCCACAGCCTCAGGGACTTCCACGTGCAGGCCATGTGGCGAGCGGACACGGGTGGCTCTGAAGAGCTGACCGGCTAGACAGACGCCTTTCTGAGAAAAAGAGCCAAGAGGCTCTCTGGCAAGAAGAGGGAACTAGAGAGGAAGCGACATTAGTGGACAGGGAGGTGTCGGCCAGGCCAGTGCTTCTCAGGAAGCCTGCCTGGGAGGAGGGGATGAGGCTCCGAGAGCTGAGGGGGCCTTTGAGGGAGCACATGACCGCCTGGCCTCACCACCAGGTTCAGAGAAGCTCGAGAAGTAAACCCTGGCCACCTGGTCAAACACAGCCCTCTGCCGTTCTTTTTTTTAAACGTTTATTTATTTTTGAGACAGAGAGAGACAGAGCATGAACGGGGGAGGGGCAGAGAGAGAGGGAGACACAGAATCCGAAGCAGGCTCCAGGAGCTCCAGGCTCCGAGCTGTCAGCCCAGAGCCCGATGCGGGGCTCGAACTCACAGACCGCAAGATCACAACCCGAGCCGAAGTCGGACGCTCAACCGACTGAGCCCCCCAGGCGCCCCTAGATCTCTGCGGTTCTAACTCCTACGTGGGGCGGGCTGGGGAACTTGCATGTCGAAACCTCCCCAGATGAGGTTAAAGCCCTCGGGGACCCCACATCGAGAACTGCTGAGGGACAGACGCCGCCCGCAGTGTGGTGTGGCCGCAAAGCCGCGCATCCCGTGCCCGGGGATCACACCATCTGAGGTCAAACATCGCGGTGCACGGTGTGGTACCTCCGCGGCGAAAGTGGAGATTAATTACAATTCTGCAGAAAGCGCTCAGATAGATCCCGTGCTCCGCGCGCGCGCAGGAATAGGCCCGTAAGCGGGTAAATAAACATTGCCGCTCCCTGGGGAAGGGGCCCCGGGACGAAGGAACGCGACCCCGAAAATCTTGACAGGCCTTTGAAGGTGCACGTTGGGTTCAGAGCCAAGAGGGGATTCGCTGCAGTCATGACTGCGTGCTGAAATGAGAATTCTCTCATTTGGCAAATCAATAATTACAAGCACACTGGGGAAATTAAGCAGAGAAAATTGCATCCCATCAGCCTTGCTACCAGAATCATAGATGCCTGCAAAGAGCAAATCGGGAGCCCCCCCGGCGGTCATCAATAAGCCACACGCCTTGCACGCTTGCGCAGCGATGTTAAAACGCACGGCGTCTGCTCTCCGTCAGCTCTCACACACACATGTGAGCTGACTCTAAAACGTGACAGTCGTAACAGCCCCGGGAACCACTGCTTCACGTTTCCTGTGGCGTGTGCTTGTGCGTTTGTGTGTGCATGGGCGTGTGTGTGTGTGTGTGTATGTGCGCGCGCGTCAGAGGTGGGGCTGTGGGGATTCCCAGGGAAGGCAGTGTTTTTCTCTCCGGGATCAAGACACTGAATTGTGAGAACTGGCAACGAACCATTCCGGAGACCCAAACCCCAGCTTTCAGGACCCGCTCAGTGTCTGCAAAGCCACGTGCATCTCCCGGGTGAAGGGGGGCTGAGTTTGCTCTCGCCTCACCTCCCACACAGGTCAAGGCAAAGCCTAAATACAAGCGTGTCCTTGAGACCTAGCGGAGAAAGTTGCACCGCCAGCAACATCCCGCGACATCGGCAGAGGGCGCTGCCTCCACTCCGTCAACCGGCGTGGGCCCACCTACCATGTTATGCCGGGGGTTTAACCCGGTGAGTCACTGCACCCCCACTCTGCCTGCCCCCCCCATTCTGCAAACACACCCCTTTGATTTTTCTCGTCGACGACTTGAGGCTATTGTCCTTTGACGAGAACCCCCGTGCTACCGACCCCCAGGTCCTCAGTCTCCTTGAAAGCTTTCCAGATTAACGTCCCCTCTCAAGGAGGAAGGGCCCCTTTCTTGCTATTCTTGATGAAATTGATTAACCAGGTGTATTGATTCTCCTCCCTTCCCCAGTTTTATTTTCCTGAATTATAAGCGTCTGCCCCAAATGTCTCATCAGTGACCTGAGGCCAATACCCCTGCTAGGCCTGACCCCCTTCCCTTTCCAGCAGCGAAGAAAAACCACGCCTTCCGGGGACATAGGCTGGTGGATGGCGCTGCATGTCACTTGCTGAGTGCTGGTTCCCAGGAGGGACGTGGAGGGCCTGCCAGACTCCAGCAGGTGACTTGAGCAGCTCTCTTGGCTCACAGTTCTGGTTCTTCCCCACTCTCTGCCTCATCTAGTGTCCCCTGTGCTTACAAAGTCAGTGGAAAGGCTGGAATGTGTGGGAAAAGGGTGGGTGCATCGCGCTGGTGTGTTCAAGGCACCTGCCACGTGTAGCAATCTCCTGAAGACTCTCCCTCTGGGAGGTCCAATCAGGAGTAAAGGGAAAAGAGCTTAGGCCAGGGCACAGGCTAAAGAGAGATCAATGTTTTGGACCCAACTTAGCCCAACGAGAGAGAAAAAGGATGTATTTGGGGGCTCCCCCCAAGTTCCTTTTTTGTCTTCCAACTTCTCTCGCTTTCTTTTTATTTATTTATTTATTTATTTATTTTTTATTTTTTTAATTTTTTTTTCAACGTTTATTTATTCTTGGGACAGAGAGAGACAGAGCATGAACGGGGGAGGGGCAGAGAGAGGGAGACACAGAATCGGAAACAGGCTCCAGGCTCTGAGCCATCAGCCCAGAGCCCGACGCGGGGCTCGAACTCACGGGCCGCGAGATCGTGACCTGGCTGAAGTCCGACGCTCAACCGACGGCGCCACCCAGGCGCCCCTCTCGCTTTCTTTTTATGAAAGGAAAGATGGGTTGTCACAAAACAGAGAAGAATGGAAGAAAAAGGAAAAAAACGTTATGCAGTCTGCCACTGCAGTTGGTAATTAATTAACGTATACAGTTTCATGTTTGTTTATTTATTTTGAGAGAGAGCGGGGGAAGGGCAGCGAGGGGGAGAGAGAATCCCAAGCAGGCTCCGTGCTCAGCGCAGAGCCCAACGTGGGGCTCAGTCCCACGGCCGTGAGATCGTGACCTGAGCCGAAATCAACAGTGGGACGCTTAACTCACTGAGCCGGCCAGGTGCCCCGATTAAGGCACATTTTTACATTTGATGCTTCCATTACCTTCTGTGATAAAGTTACAGATGAGGAAATCAGACCTCGAAGAGATTAACTTACTCAAGATTCTACAAGTAGCACTAGGTAGAGACAGGTTTGAATGCAGGTCAGTTTGGCCTCAGAAGCACGTTGATTCTAGAGTTCCATTTAATTCATCCAAGAAACAGGAAGTCCAAACCCGACCCCGAACTGTGCCATGCAGCACGGGGTCACTAGGGAAGGCATCCCATGTCACACGAATGCACCAGCAAAAACTACAGGTGGTACATAATTATGTGCTGAATTACACGCTATTAGTAAAGGAACTCAGGAGCTCAAGAGAGAGGAACGTCCGTGAAAACTGATATGTCCTCAGGTTCAAGGTGCACTAAGATTTGATCCACAAAAGCAAAGGAGGAATTTCTCGTTCCAGACAAAACGGAGTAGGTAGGGTGCACCCCATCCCTCCTGCTGATTAGAACCAACGAACTCTGGATCAAGTGCGTAAGGCAACTATCAGGACGCTGAAAGGGAAGAAGGAGACCGGCCGGGGACCTTAGGACTCCCGGAACAACTTGACGTTGAGTTCCTTGGAATTTTTTTCCTTCCTGTATATCCTGGTCCGGGTTATACACCAGCCACAATCCACAGTCGTTACTTGGCCCAGATCGATAAACAAACAAACAAAGAAGCAAACCTGCTATCTCCACCCAGAGGCTAGAAGTATGTCATCTCAGTAGAATGAGACCACATAGACCGTACCAAACACCACGAAGGAAGTCACACGCCTCTTACCCACACTGGGCCTGCGAAGCCAACGTGCGAAATGACTTTGAGAACTGAACTACGCCACGAAACGCTGCCCGTGTTCCAGACTGCCTCCGGCTAACACACCACGGGGTAATCCAGAATACCACTGCAAACACTTGAAACTGAGTTGACCTCTGAACCTAAGCCCACACAATTGAGCCAGGATGTGCATTCCAAAGGTAGCAGGTTGACTGACCGCCTGACAAAAAACACAATACTTAAATAGGATATAAAGTCTCGTGACGTAATACCCAACACATCCAGGACTGATCCAAATTTACTCATCATCCCCACACCCAGAAATATCTCAACCTGAATAAGAAAAGAGAACCAACAGATACAAATGCCAGGGTAACACAGATGTGAAAATGAATAGGCAAGGATTTTAAAGCAGTGATCACAAAAATGCCCCAACAAGGAATTACACCCCTCAAATAAGTAGAAAAATAGAAAATCTCAGCAAATACAAAATATAAGGAAGAACCAATGAAAATTTTAAAACTGAAAAATACAATAACCAAAATTGTAAAACTTGCTGGATGGGAAAATGGCAGAGGAACCAGTGAATAAAATTAAATATATTTCAGCAGAAATCATCTAATTTAAATAAACTACAGTAGGAAGATAGACTGAAAAATTGAACAGAGTGTCAGGGTTGTGCACCAACAATAAAAGAGTTAACATGCATATCATGGTAGTTCCAGAAGAAGGAGAGAAAGGTTGTAGGGTGAAAAAAATATTTGGGGAAATAATAGGTTTCTCCAAATAATAGGAAAATGTACAAAACTTGGTTGAAAACGTAAACCTACAAATTCAAGAAGTTGAGGGAATCCTCGGTAGGAAAAATCCAAAGAACCTAAATATATTTTAATCCACTGCCTTTAAAAACAAAAACAAACAAAAAAATGAAAGCAGCCAGAAAGAAAGGAAAGGTGACTTGCAGGAGAACGATGATTCAAATAAGTCTGGATAAATCATGAAAAGCCATGCCGATGGCGGCACACTACACTTCAAGTGTGAAAAGAAATGTCAACTCAAAATTCCATATTCATCAAAAATATTTCTTAGGAATGAAAGTAAAATAAACACACTCCCAGATGAAAGAAAACTAGGAGAATCCATAGCACAGACTTGCTTTAGAAGAATTGCGATAGGAGGGAGCGCCTCGGTGGCTCAGTCGGTTAAGCTTGCGACGTCGGCTCGGGTCACGATCTCATGGTTCGTAGGTTCGAGCCCCGCGTCGGGCTCTGTGCTGGAGCCTGCTTCAGATTCTGTCTCTCCCTCTCTCCCCGCCCCTCCCCCACTCGCGCTCTGTCTCTCAAAAATAAATAAACATTAAAAAAATTTTTTTAATTTTCAAAATCATGTATTGTCGTACAAAGCAATAAGTTGTAACATTGTCCAGTATTGTTCTGAATGTGTGTAGGGCAATATTTATGAAAATTATGAAAAGGAAGGTGGGTAGGAGAGCCTAAATAGTGGTCACTTTCTAAATTCATTGAAAGTAGTAAAATACTGATATCAAGACACTGTAATACATTAACATGGATTTTAAATTTCTAGACTGCACACATATGCACACACATCTCACACACACACTATGCAAAAATAAATACTCAAAACTATCAATGAATAATAAGAGAATCCTAAAAGATCCCCAAGTGATCCACAGGAAGTCAGAAAAAGATAAACAGAGTAAAGAAAAACAAACAAAAAAAAACAGAAAAAAATAATAGAATGGGCAACCTAAAAACTAGCAGGGCAACAATCACATTAAAGGTGAACGTTCTAAACATCTCGATTAGAAGCAGAATGGGTTTTTTTTTGTTGTTTTTCCTTTGTTTGTTTGTTTGTTTTTTAAATAAGCCCCATGCCCAATGTGGGGTTTGAACTCACAGCCTTGAGATAAAGAGTCACATGCTCTACTGACTGAGCCATCCAGGTGGCCCCAGAAGGGACTTTCTAAAAAAGACTTGAGCTCACTATATGGTGTCTTCAGGAAACTCACTTCAAATATAGTTATATAGTATGTTCAAAGTTAAAGGATGGAAAATGTAGAACATTCAAATACTGATAGAAAGAAAGAAGGAGTGTCCATATTAATATCAGACTAAGTAACCTTCAAAGCAAAGAAAATTACCATGGATAAAGAGAAACATTACATAATGATAAAAGAATTAATTCACCAAAAAATGTAACAATTCTAAATGTGTATGCACCAAAAAAAGCTTCAATATACATGAAGTGAAAACCGACAGACCTAAAAAGATAGACAAATGCACAACGATGACTATGGACCTCAAAACCCCAATCTCAATAATAAAAACAATACCAAGACAGAAGATCGACAAGGCCACAGATGAACTGAATAACACCGTTAACCAAGGGGGTCTAATTAACATTTATAAAATGATTTCCCCAACATTAGCAGAGTACATCTTCTTTTTAAGCACACATGGAACATCCATCTAAATGGACCATATTCTGGCTCATAAAACAAAATTTAACAAATTAATGTTCTCTGACCGTAATGGAATTAAAGTAGAAACGAACAGCAGAAAGATCATTTCCTTACTTTAAAAAAGGAAAATCTCCAAACTTTAAAGATTAAATAACGTACTTCTAAATAATCCAAAGAGAAAATCTCATGGGACATTGGAAAACGCATTGAACTGAATGAAAATAAAATTACAACATGAAAAATCTGTGGGATGCAGCCAAAGCAGCACATCTGGGGAAATTTATAGCACTAAATACTCCTATTATATAAATACTTCTATTAGTAACACAAAATACTTCTATTTAATATAAACACTCCTATAAATACTTCTATTACATAAATACACTTCTATAAATACTTCTATTATATAAATACTTCTATTAGTAACACTAAATACTTCTTCTTTTTTTTTTTTTTAGTAGGCTCCACATCCAGCATGGAGCCCCATGTAGGGCTTGAACTCACAACCCTGAGATCAAGCCCTGAGCTGAGATCAAGAGTGAGACCCTCAACCAACTAAGCCACCCAGGTGCCCCAGAAATACCAAATAAATACTTCTATTAGGGAAGAAAAAAGCACGTTAGAAAATTAACGATCTAAGCGTTCACTTCAACAAACCATAAAAAGAACAAAATAAACCCAAAGCAAGCAGATGGAAGTAAATAATGAAAAGCAGAAATTAATGAAATTGAAAACAGAAAAATCATAGACAAAATTCACTCAAAAGCTGATTTTTGAAATAATCAATAAAATTGATTAACCTCTAGCAAGAATGACAAATTAAAAAGGAGAAGACCCCAAAATTACGCATGTTAGGCATGAAAAGGAAGTGTCATTAAAATTCCACAGACATTAAAAGGATAAGGGAAACTATGGACAAGTCTACACGCCTAAGCTTAGTAACTTAGACGAGATCGACCAAGTCCTCAAAAATCACACATACTAACGCTCACCTGAGATTAAATCATGAGAAGAGTCCCGTAACTATTCAATAAGTTGAATTAGTAATTTAAAACCTACAAAAAGAAATCAGTAGGCCCAAAGAGTTTCACTGGTGAGTTCTTCCACACGTTTTAATAAGAAGTGCATGTTTAACAACTGAGGAATCCAAATAAGGTCTGCAATGTGGTCGAGAGTATCATTTCAACGCAATTTTGTTTTTCGGTTTTTTCGATCTAAAAGCAAAGGCTCTCGGAGTCTGAGGAAGCCAACTCACTGGAGGCAACACTGCCCGCCAGCAGAGCGTGGGGCTCCTGAACGGGAAGTCACAAGCTAGGACACTTAGGGCTAGCACTGCCTTCTGCACAAGGCCTTGCTTTCTTCCAATTGCAAGGAATCGGGACTTTCATGACTCCGTGAACCAAAGACTAACTGGGGAGTTTCAGCAGTACTTTGTTATCTACTTAGCGCAGTGCTCAGGCATGTAGAGAGAACGCCCTTGACCTACCGCCCCTGCCTGACCATGGGCGTGACCATGAGTGCAAAGCCTCGTAGGACCCCGAGACGGCATGACCCGCTTGGCTGGAGGGACCCGCGCTGAGGGGCTGACCGAGGCCCCCGGAGCTAAGAACTCTTGAGGCTCCCTGTTTCGAAGCATACGGTGAATGCCGTAGGGCTTCCCATCATTAATTTCCCCATTTCAGCATCAGTTTCCCCTTCTCTGACCTCGGTAGCCCCTTCCTCAGTTTCCCCTTCCCGACATCAGTGTTTCCTTCCCCCTTCCCCGTCTCCATTCCACGCAAGAGCATAACTTTGCCACATTCATGCTCGGCAGGGAGCGTGGTCTCGTCCTCAACCCGCGCCTTTGGTCCTGCAGCCGGGAACCTGTACCACTCTTTGCGTGTAGGGTCACTCCTCCCCTGTCCCTGTGGTGCCTCGCCAACTTCCCCACGGTGACTTCCACGTCCCACCTAGCAGCGTGGGCCCGAGAACACCCTGAGCAGGTAGTATCTGCTGTACCTCTGAACCTCTATCCCCGACTGTCCTCTGAACTTTTGGTCCCTTGTCCCTGGCCCTCCTCCATCCCTGTCTCTTCCCACAATGCTTGGATGCTAGAAGGAGTGCTTTGCTCGCTTTCCTGTGACGACCCTCAAAGGTTCAACTGATGCTGGCTTACATGTGCAACCCGTCTTCCCAGCGCGTGGACACAGCCCTGCTTCACAGCAGACGCACCTGAGCTCAAACCCCTGTCTTACCACTCACTTTGCACCTCTGGGAGAACCTCTTAACCTCTTTTCCCAAAGGTACGTTGGGGGTGGCAATACTACCTGTGTTAGCGGAAGCTTAGATCGCAAATTTTCTAACTCGCTTTTTTTTCTTTTTAATAGAGGTATTTTTTAGTATGTCTGGGGCGCCTGCGTGCCTCAGTCAGTGAAGTGTCTAATTCTTGATCTCAGCTCAGGTCTTGATCTCAGGGTCATGAGTTCGAGCCCTGAATTGTACTGTGTAGACAGCTGGAAGCCAGTGGCTCACTGGTCTAGCTCCTTCTCCTGCCCCTTTGAACACAGAAACTTTAAGATCTAAAGTATCTCCACACAGGAGGGAATTTAGTGCTGGAAGTTAGTGCTGGATGCTTAGTGCTGGACGGTTAGTGCTGGAAGGTTAGTGCTGGAAGGTTAGTACTGGAACTTAGTGCGGGAACTTAGTGCTGGAAGGTTAGTGCTGGAAGATTAGTGCTGGAACTTAGTGCTAGAAGGTTGGTGCTGGAGCTTAGTGCTGGCAGTTAGTGCTGGAATGGGTACATACAGTGTTTGGTTCCCCTCGTGTCTCACCGTGTAGACGCTCACCTACTGGAACCACTGAAGACCGCAAGCCAGGATAACCACAGGATGTGGCGTTCCAACCGGGGCCCCCTTGAGAATGGGAGAAGTATCGCCAGTCAGCACGTAGGATGACGGGCGCGAACCACGACCGTCCGGATGAACCCAGACAGACTCGGCTCCAACTTGTAGGAACCGTCCTAACAAAGGCTGCCTGTCAACCCCAGCCTCCCTCTCGTCTCGGAAAAGCTCAGTTCGTGCTCCAGCTTTGGGAGACCAGAGATGAATTCTCCACGCACGAGATGCTCACGTCTACACAGCCAGGACCGTCAGCACCCGTAGAAGGGAGAGCAGTTTCCAAATCTTCTGAGTCGATACACAAACAGCCCACCGGGTATGAAAACAAAGTGGCCAACAGGTTGGATCACTCAGGACTCCGCGTAGCTGGCGTCCTGGGCCACGTCCAGGCAGAGAGGCACCCCCCCTTTCCTCCTTACATCACAGCGGGCTGAGCATAATAAGCGTTCGAGAATAATTAGCGGATGACACACACTGCCCCCAAGGGATGAGGGGATAAGAGCAGAACAACAAAGCTCAAGAGGCTTTCGAAACGTCGGTGGCTTTATAAGCTTCACGAGGTAGACAGGCTGGGCCAGAACCACTCTGTGGGGCTGGTGCCCGGGCCTGCGCCACCTCTCTGATGCCGGAGCCAACGGTGTGAGGGCACACGGCTCGGGGAGGGCAGATCGTTATCTCTTCTCTCAGCGAGAGCCGGGTGCTGCCCCCTCGGGAGCACAATTAATTAGGAATGGAGAGAAAAGTCCGCAGGTAATGAGAGAATCCTTCTCCCCCTGTCCGTTGCGGCCTGTCCCCCCCCACTAACGAGGCGGCGGCCACAGCATCCACACGGTCAGGCCGCTTCCGGCATTTCCTCTCCGGGCCCCCTTCCCCTCCTCAGGTAGACCCGTGGGGGTCCCGGTGCCCATGGTGCCACGGGTAGGAAGTGAGGGCGTCCGATCAGTAGATCAGTAGCTGTTCATGCTTACAGATTCCCGGAGGGCATTGCCAAGGATGGGGCTGACGGGCAACCCACCTTGTGGAACCACAAGGGTGGTGGGCCAGCGGCAAGGGTCCTAGGAGAGGTGTTTTGGAAGCCACTGTCTAAGGGACACGAGGTAGTGCGGACACAGACGTTTCTGCACGTGCTGTGTAAAAGCAGAGGAGCCCAGAGAAGCCCTTCCTGGTGAAAGCCTTCTTTAAAAATTTGAGTTTAATGTTTATTTTTGACAGAGAGAGAGAGAGAGAGACAGAGTGTGAGCGGGGCAGGGGCAGAGAGAGGAAGAGACACAGAATCCGAAGCAGCCTCCAGGCTCTGAGCTGTCAGCACAGGGCCCCACAGGGGCTCGCACTCATGAACCGCGAGATCATGACCTGAGCTGAAGTCAGATACTTAACGGACTGAGCCACCCGGGCGCCCTGTTGGCGAAAGCTTTCTAACACTGCCCCTCTGGTCACAGGCAGATTCCCGGGGCCGCCGAAGCCAGTCTCCAACCCTCTGTGATACAAACAAATGCCTTAAAAGAATCAAGGTCATAAGGGAAGAGGAAGGCAAGGAACATAAGCAGGTGAGCAGGAACCATAAGGAAACGTCACCAACGTCTGATGTGGGGCCTCTGTCCCGAGGGGACTCACAGATGCCCACCGCCACACCAGTGGAACCTGACGGTCTGAGTTTAGCAGACGTACAGTGAGAGGTTTATTGTCTTACTCGGACAAAAGGTTCTCCGTGGATGCTCCAAATAGACCAGAAGGGCCCGACGTAGCGGTTAGGTCCCTCAGTGTCACAGGTGCCTCTATAATTTAATTCCTGCGAATTCAGTGAATATTCATGCGGAGCAGATGAGAACTGTTGGGCTCTAGGAAGCTTACGCTATACCTCTTTGTCAACAGAGACAGGCGTGCACGTCGGCCGAGTTTATATACCTGGGTCAGTGCATGTTAACCGGGGCCCCTGCCTCGACCGCGCGGAGCAGAGCAAACCGGCCACGTGGTGACCCTGATGTCACCCGGGCACACCTGTCTGCTGTACTCAGAGGGCAGAAAACGAGGCGTGGCACACACAGGGCCCCGTGCAAACTAGGTGACCAGCCATCTTATGCCACCTTGGGGGATAAAGCCTGCACCCAATCGACCTCACCCTGCCGCTTTGCGCTAACGGCGGCCGAAGAGCAAACTGGGCAAGACCGAATGGGTCCCAGACACGTACGCAAGTCTCCGTACATCTGTTCCGCACATTTAGACGGTTACGGCGTACCCCTCGAAATTAGCTCTTGAATGCTCTAGACCCCAAAGCTGTATCTCCATCTGGGCCACGATACTCAAGTCTACTGACTTTGTGCCAGTGGGTGTGGTCCCTGCAGGGCCCAGAGAATCAATCGCTCAACCCCAATTGGAACCGCTGTCCTTGATGTGGACCAGCCTTAGAAGTTACTACATCTGTTAGCAATTTATTTGGAAAACAGGAAAACCTCAACTAAAGCCGTGTTTGTTAATTGCTGTATCAATCATTATTTTTGCAGAACGGTTTCTGTGTAGGCTAACCAGCCCCAAGGGACAATTTTGCAGATTTTCCAACAGAACAAACGCTCTAAATTAGTGAAATGCTTTAATGGTTTAATTGTACAAACCATCAAATACCTTATCCCCACACTTTGGACAAATATAATGACTGCTTACAAATTATGATCATGTATGCTGTCATATATTATATATTATATTTACATATAGTGTGTATGGCATATTCTATGTTGGTACGTCACGTTATATATTATGTAGTATGTTATATATTAAATACTATATTGTATGTTACTGGATTGGGCAAATTTTACCTTAAGGGGAGAGATCGTAAAAAGTTTAGGCTTGTGGGACACAGGGACGGTGTTGTCACTACTCACTTCTGCCGTTGTAGCCAAAGGAGCCATAGGCAATCTGTAAATGAATGCATGTGGCCACGTCCAAACAAAAACAAATCTGTTTGACACAATAGGTGGCTAGCCCATGATCGTGGTTTGCCAATCTCGGATGCATTTCGTGTCACATATCACACTTCCTTATACACTGGATGCTGTAAACTATGAATGCGTACTATATATTAGAAACATTTCATATACATGGATTGAATGACCCAGAGGGGGTGCTCAGTTTTCCTCGACGTGCAGCAGGGACCTCCAGGAGGCATTTGAAATGGCGGATAATAACCGAGAGAAAATACATCTGTGAAATCGTCAAAACATTGACATTGAATGTAAATCCGTTCAAAAGTGGATGTGGAAATGCTCACTCAGTCTGCTCTCCTCTCCTATTAGAGACGGCAGACATTCTGCCCTGGGTCTCGAGTGAGCCCCATTCTCCTCTGGGGGATCCTTTGTGACGGAAGTCGCTGTGCACATCCCAAGTTCCAGACGCGCTTCCCGCAGAGCCTGTGCCCACATTGCCTCCTTGCTTGGATCTCTCAGCAACTCAGAAGAGAATTGCTCTGCTCGATCTCACACACAGCGTCCTTTTGCCACTTAGTGGAAACTTTCCACTTCGCCATCCTTTCTATCATATTCCCGATGGATTGGCATGCAGCAGGCTTCCTTGATTTCGGGATGTTGGTTTCACGTGGCAGAGTTCCCCAGCTCTCTCTTCCCCCTCAAAGGTTTCCCACGGGTCCACATCTTGAAGGGCTGTGAGTCTGGGTGGGTGTCCAGCAGGCTGCACAATCCTCATGTAGCAGCTGAATTTCCTGGGGGTAATTCAGGGCTGGTCACTCGTGGTTCTCCCTCAGCATTGCCTCTTACACCCCCAGGTGAAGAAAGTGCGTGTGCATGTGTGTGTGCACTTGTAGGAGAAGTAAAGGGACATGCTTATGACCATGTGGATACACGGGAAGAAATAAGAAAAGCTCTCAGAAATTAAAAAGGAGAAAGGACCCACGGGACGGCTTTTAAAATTGAGTTCAGCTTGGGGCACCTGGGTGGCTCACTCAAGTTAAGTGTCCGACTTCAGCTCGGGTCATGATCTCGTGGTTCGCCAGTTCAAGCCCCCTGTCGGGTTCTGTGTTGACAGCTCAGAGCCTGGAGCCTGCTTTGGATTCTGTGTCTTCCTCTCTCTCTCTGCCTCTCCCCCACCCAGGGTCTGTCTCTCTCTCTCTCTCTCTCTCTCCCTCTCTCTCAAAAATAAACATTTAAAAAAAACTTTTTAAATTGAAAAAAGCAAAATAAAATTGAGTTCAGCTTAATGAGTGATTGGAAGCTTTGAAGAAAGGTGGGGCGCCTGGGTGGCTCAGTCGGTTAAGCGTCCAACCCTTGGTTTCACCTCAGGTCGTGATCTCGCAGCTCGCGGGGTCAAGTCCTGAGTCGGGCTCTGCGCTGGCAGCATGGAGCCTGCTTGGGATTCTCTCTCTCCCTTTCTCTTTGTCCCTTACCCACTTACACACACACACACACACACACACACACACACTCAAAATAAAGAAATAGACGTTAAAAAGAGAAGAAGAAAGGTAAGCTCTAATGATAACAAGATTAAAATGCCTTAAATCACAGGGCAAAGAGTAGACATGACCAAGGAAAGTGTGACAGGAGTAAGCGTGGAGTCCTGTACTTGGATCCAAGAAATTAACACAATACAAAACTGAGTTTGTAAACAAAGTGGGCGTAGCTGAACTCAATCTCAACTGAGTATAAACTCAGTATCAATAGCCCTTCAACAGAATTCATGTGGCCATGAATACATTAACAAGGTGACCGTATGTAGAATAAAGATGGCCGAGGTCCCTCCACCTTGTGTCTGCCCTCTCTGTAGGGTCCCAGGAATCCAAGGAGATGAGGGTGACGCCCAAACCCGCCTACCAAGCAGAGGGAAGAGAGAAGCGAAATAGAAGAGAACAAGTCTAGGGTTCAGCAGCCGCCAAGCCGGGGGCCAAACCAACAGTGAAGCCTCGGAGGTTGAGAAAATTCAGGTGGAGATGGGCTGAACGTCCCCACCCGTGTTAGCTGCTGCTGCTAATTGTTTGCCAGGATCTGGGGCTCGGAGGTCCGGGGACAAACACATTCTACTCTGAAGGTCAAGACCGTGCCAGGGCACCATGGCGGTTGTTGAAACACACTTTATAAAGGCCTTTACTGGGGCGCATCTCAAGGAAAGCAACTAGACGGTGGGGGCACATGGAATGAGGACTGTAGCCTGGAAGAGAAGAGTTCAAACAAGGGCACACGGGACACATGGACGTTGTCTTTAACGTGTGAAGAGCTGTCTTCTGGAGGGGGAATTTTGTCCTGTTTGATGAGTCACCAACAGGAGTTATACAAACATATAGTTCAAATAAAGAACTGACGGCCAGTGGACGAGAAATGAGCGAAAACAGTTTCAACCCAAGGAGATAGGTGTTACAGTATGTTATACTGCGTGGGACCCGGTCCTCCCCCTCTCCAGGAGGTGTGTGTAGACAGAGTCATTGGAGCCTCTGTCCCAGCTCTTCTCAAAACACTGTAAGACCTTGGGCACATCATTTACATCTCCTGTCATGCTGTGTGTCCGGGTCATCGGGAAGGATGTATCTGAAAGTGGTCCACACGTATCTAGACACTACAACGCAGGTATTGTTATCTGACTATGGAATCATGGGCAGTTGTACCGATTAACTTAAATTTAAGGTCCCTTTCAATCTCCAGAGTCTATGATTTACAAGACAGGGCAAAGTTAAACTGCAGCCCCCACAGGGAGAATTATGACATATTCCAAGATATGGAATTCAACAGTCCCCGTGCGTGTGTCTTTTCCGTTACCATCTGCTCGCCATGCACGGATGCTGGATCCCGGCAGTGTGGCCACTTCTGGTAACAAGAGGACTTACAACAGTCATCGATTCTCAGACTTACTCACAAAGAGACAGGCAAGGGGCGTTCAAGAGTCCTCTGGCTACCCCAGTGACTCCAGTCCCCCATCCCTCAAAGTCTCCAGAGTCTCGAAAGCTTCACTGGCCTTGGTACACGTCCCACACTCCCACGCTCCTCCACATCTGCCCCACCCCACCCCGAAGGTAAAGGATTGGTAGGTTCTGGAAAGCCCTGATCAAGCTGTACAACTGACTGGCGCCTTGACTTCTTCCTCTCTAAAAGGAGGTGAATACCTCTCCCCTTCCCCCCTCCTTGGGTTGTTATGGGGATCAAATGATTCAATAAATAAAACGTTTTCTAATTTAAATAGTCATTTAAGAACTTCCAAAATCCCATGTTCCATGTCCCCGTACCAAAGCATTTCCCAAACATTAACTTCTGATTCTCAAAAGTCTCTATGATGTCTCATTCTGCATATTAACTTGACTGGACCATGGTGTGTCCAGATACGTGGCCAAACATTATTCTGGGTGTGGCCGTGAGAGTGTTTTGGGTGAAGTTTAACATTCAAATCAGTAGGACAGAGTAAAGTAGATCTCCCTCCCCAGGGTGGATGGGCCTTGTCTGATCAGTAGAAGGCATGAATAGAACAAAAAAGCTGACCCACTCCCAAGTAACAGGGAGTTCTTCCCGCCTGACCGCGTTTAAATTGAGACATCAGCCCTTTGTCGCTTTCACATTTGAACTGAAACATCACCTCTTCCCAGGTCTTGAGCCAGCAGGCCTTTGGACTAGATCCAAACCATTGGCTTTTCTGGGTCTCTAGCTGCTAACTCATCCTGCAGATCTTGGGACTTGTCAGCTTCCGTAATTATGTGATCCAACTCCTTATAATAACCCCATTGTGTGTGTGTGTGTGTGTGTGTGTGTGTGTGTATTCATATACACGTCCTACTAGTTCTATTATTATGAAAACACTCTCCTATTAAAATAGTGTTGCCCCATCTGACACAGAGACAGATGCGCAGGTTACACAGTACTTGTAAAGCGTAGCACCGGGATTTAGATGGAGCTCTAACTCCAAATGCTGTGTTCTCCACCATAGGTTATACTGCTTCCTTCTTCTGCCCATTATGATCCCCCTTGGACAAAGCCAGGAAGGATCTTTGGAGAAAGGAGGGCGAACAGAATAAGCCCCGCATCCCTCAGAAGCAAACTTCCTGGGGCGCCTGGGTGGCTCAGTCGGTAAAGCATCTGCCTTGGGCTCTGGTCTCTGGGCAGACAGCTCAGAGCCTGCTTGGGATTCTCTCTCTTCTCTCTCTTCTCTCTCTCTCAGCCTCTACCCTGCTTGCACTCTCTTTTCAAAATAAATAAACTTAAAAAAACTATTTAGAAAATGTTTACAAGAAGAGGTAAAGTTCCTGTGTCTTCGGGAACCCACCAGAGAAACTGAGGCAGGCGGGAGCGTGATCGTAACCCATGAACTGCTGCGAAAGGCACACGCAGGCGCCGTGCGCCTTCAGCTGGAGGCAGGCGGCTGTCAGGACGGTCAGACACCGCCCTGACGGCTGTAAAGGCTGGAAGAATGTGGCTGCACTGATGCGTATCTGCTGGAAGTTTCCCCGGAGATCCACACACTCCATCGGCGTGCCTCAGCCCAAGTCATCCACAGATTGTCATCAAGACACAAATCTGCTTGCAAAGAGATTTTCGCGGAGTTTCATTCCACGAAGAAAACACCGCTGCTTGTTAACGTGAAAGAGAGATACCTAAAATACTGACAAAGGCTGCTTGCTGGGCAGTCCCCCAGAACCTGGCCTGCTGTCCCCTAAGCCCGCACAGATGATCTATTACTTTGGAAATATCATGAAAGGTCTACGGTACTGTGTTCATAAGAATCACAAACGAGGAAGGTAAGTATGTCTGTGCTTATGTGGCTACCTGAGATGGCTAATCCATGCTTTCTTCTCTTCCGTTCTGTTGCTTCAGCAGTGGTTTCTCCTTTTTAAATTATCTTTAACTGGAGACCTTTCACACACACATAAGCCTGGTTTTCATTATGAATCTGTAGGGCCGTTACATTTCTACACAAATAGTGACCCAGCCTGTGAACTGTGTGCATGAGCGTCCGCGTCCTCATATCCTCAAAACGGAGGGCTCCGTCACCAGCTTCAATCAATTAATCCGGTTAATCTTTAATTTAAACTTAAATTTAAATTAAATTTTAATTTAACTTGTGTTTCGTTGGTTATTGGTAAGGCTGCGTTTCTTTCCAGATATTGTTGAACATCTTGGTTTTCCTCGTCTCTGTTCATTTCCTTGGTCTGTGTTTCAGTTACACGATCTCTTTCCTGTTAATAGGAGTGTTTGATTTGTTACTCATTATCATTCCAAAAATATTCACACAGGTCTTGCTGGTTTCTTTGCGGTATGGCTTACTAAGTACGAAGTCTGTGGTCCTCCAGGCTTCCAATTCGACATCGTGCTCAGAAAGACTCTTCCAACAGAATATTATAAAAAGTATCTATGTTTTCTGCCACTGAGAATTAGATTTTAGTTCTTGAAGCTTTCTGGAATTGACTTACGACTTGGCATAGAGATCTCACTTGTTTTGTTTTAGATTGCCAATTTTCTCAAATAATCCATATTTTCCAAACTGATTTGAAATGCGACTCTTATCATGTACCAAATGTCCATATTTACGTGTTTGAGTTGCTGGACTCCCTTCTGTTGATCCTTTGGTCCCTACCACATGGTTTTAATTGGTATAACTTTGGATTCTGTCATTTGGGGAACTTTAAAAAATACAATTATAGATCAAAGACAGTAGAGAGAGAGCCTGTGTTTCCTTCCCATTTCTCCCGGTAGTACCGTCTTACGTAATTATAACGCAACTTCAGAGCTAGGAAGTTGACATCGTACCCTGTGTGTGTATGGTTCCATGCCATGTTATCACAGGTGCAAATTTGTGTCACAATAACTACAACCGGGATACAAAAATAGCCCATCGTCACACAGATCTTGCCTGTGCGACCCTTTGCAGTTACGCATCCCCCTCCCCCCCCTCCCCCGCACACACACACCTGTCCCCATCATCCCTAACTGGTTCCTGGCAACCACTAATCTGTTTTCTATCTCTACAATTTTGTTTTTCCAAGAATGGTGTATAAATGGAATCATACAGTACGTGACCTTTGGTATTGGCTTTTACTGCTCGGCGTAACGCCCTTGAGACCCAGCCCAGCCGCTGTGTGTATCAACAGTCTACTCCACGTTCGACGTATCACACTTTGCTTGACCGTTCATCTGTTTAGGGACACCGCGGTTGTTTCCACTTTGGGGCTATTACAAGTACAGCTGCTAGAAACAATTATTTACGGGTTTTTATGGGAACATAAGTTTGCATTGATCTGAGATAAATGTTCAAGAGTACAACTGCTGAGTTTCTTTGGTACACGTACGATTTCGTTTTTTACGAAACTGCAACTCTCTGCCAGAGTGGCTGTAACGTGTCACATCCCCACCAGCAATATGTGAGAGATCCCGTGTCTCTGCTTCCGCATCAGAATTTGGGATTATCACTATTTTTTACATTTTCGTTCTAATAGATGTATAATGATATCCCGTCAAGGTCTTAATTTGCATTTCCCCAATGAGAATTAAGCTAATGGTATTAAATATCTTTTTAAGAACTTGTTCACTATCCATATATTCTCTTCATGCCTTTTGCCCATTTTGTGACCCGATTATTTTTTTTTAGCTTTGATTTCTGAGAACTTATCATTTTAAATATGAGTCCTTTGTCAGATATGTGGCTTGTAAGTATTCCTTTATCCCTTTGTCTTTCCATGTTCTTAACAGGGTACGTTGTAGAACAAAAGTTTTCATCTTCGAGGAAGTCTACTTCTTGAATTTTTTGTTAACATACAACATGTTTTTGATGTCATAACTAAAAATGCTTCACCCAGCCCTAGGTCCCAAAAGATGTATTTTCCTATTGTTTTTTTCTAAACACGGTTTTGTTTTTAAATCTATGCTCAATTTTGTGTCAGTTTTTGCATGAAGGGTGAAATATAGGTGGAGGTTCTTTTTTGAGTGTTTTGCCTGTGGATACCCAATTCAACATTAGCTGTTGAAAAAACTATCTCTTGCAACTCCATCGTTCCTGATCATAGTGAAAACACCCACTGTTGTCGATGGTTTTAGCTGTGGGTTTTTTCTACATATTTTTTGTCAAGCTAAGGAGGTTCCCCACCACTCCCAGTTTTCTTCAGAGATTTTTCTCATAAATTAGTGCTGAATTTTTCAAATGCTTCTTTTCTTTATCGATTTGATAGAGTCGTGTGACCTTTCTTGAGCATGGGAATATCATGGATTACATGGATTGATTTTTAGTTTTCTAGCATTCTTGCCTATTTTGGACATGATGGGTAGTTCTTGTCACATGCTGGTGAATTCTATTTGCTAATATTAAGAGCTTTTGCATCTTTATGAAGATACTACTCTAGATTTTCTTTCTCTTTTGTACTATCTTTGTCTTGTTTTGCTATCAGCATAATATTTGCTTCATAGGACGAGGTGAAAATGTTTCCTTTGCTTTTATTTTCTGGAAGGTATTCTGTAGAATTAGTGATCATTCTTCTTTAAATACTCGAATAACTCTCTGGTGAAACCATCTGGGTCTGGAGATTTCTTTTTCAGGAGCTTTTTAATGACACATTTAATTGTTTTCATTGTTAAATGGCTGCAGATGATCTATTTCACATTAGGTGCACTGTGGCAGCTTATTTCCTAAGGAATTGGTCCATTTCATGTAAGTTGTCAAACTTAGGTGGGCACAATTGTTCACGGTATTTCCTTATTACCCTTCTCATGTCTGTAGGGTCTGTCACGGTATCCTCTGTTTCACTCCTGATATCAGTAATTTGTGTCTTCTCTTTTTTTCTTTGTCAGTCTTGCCAGAGATTTGTCAATCTCCTTGACCTTTTCAGAGAACCAGCCTTTTGTTGCATTGATTTTCTGTATTGTTTCTCTGTCTACAATGTCCTCTATTTCTCCCCTTCTCTGTATCATTTCCTTCCTTCTTGTTTCGGTTAGTTTTTGCTCTTCATTTTCTGGTTTCTATTACTCACTGGAGAATTTTACTCTCTTTCGCTGCAGACATTTAGTGGGACAGTCGTGTTCCGCACATGTCGGCAAGATGTGTTTCATTTTCATTTAGTTCGGTGTTTCTGTTTTTGTTTCTTTATTCCTCTGAGACTCCCTTTTTGACCCGCGGATTACTTGGAAGCGAGCTGTTTAGATTCCAAGTGTTTCTCCAAACACTTGGAGAAAAGTATCTCCAAGAGAGAATTTTCTAGTTATCTTCCGGGTGTTTCCACTTTAATCTTAGCGTGGTCAGAAAACACACTTCAAATCTTTTACGTTTGTGGAGTTTACGTTATAGCCCAGGTTGCTGTCCATCTGTCTTGGTGTCTGTTCTGTGTGCTCTTGAAAAGAAGCAATCCTGCCATCATTCAGTGGAGTGTTCTCTGCTATTGAGAGACCAGTGTGGAACTCCCCAGTGTGGATTTGTCTTTCTCCTTCCAGTTTTATCCATTTCTGCTCAACATATTTGGCAGCGCTCTGGTTCACTCACCTTTGGAATTGCTGTTTCTTTGTGAGGTGACTCTGTCATCGTATGTAATGTTTCTTTCTAGCCCTGGCAATTTTCTTTGCTCTACAGTCTATTTTAGCTGATATTAATATGGCCACTCCAGCTTTCTTCTGATCAATGTTTGTATGGTATATCTTTTCCATCTTTTTACTTTCAACCGATGAGTATCATTGTATTCGAAATGAGTTTTGGTAGGCAATAGATACTTGAGTCATGTTTTTTTAATCCACTCTGCTGATCTCTGTCTTTTAATCGGTACATCTAGGACATTTTCATTAACTATTGACACATTAAGACTTAAGTCAGCCATTTTATTTTTCAAGCTTTTCTTCCCTTTTTAAATTTCTCTGTTTTCTTTTTCCTGCCTTTCTTGGGTTTCTTGACCTTTTCTAGAATTCATCTTTCTTTGTTTACAACAATTTTGACTGTCTCTATTGCTTTTTTAGTGGTTGCTCTAGGCATTATATTATATATTCAAAACTTACAAAGTCTGTTGGTGTTGACATTTTACCAGTTCAAGCAAAGTGAGGAAAAATTACCCCCTTTTATACCCCTTTACCCTTCATAGTGAATAATATAGTTGATTAAAATATTTCCTCTACATACTTTGAGAACCCTGTAATTTTTGCTTTGGCCATCAAATATAATTTAGAAAACCCAAAAAGAGAAGGAAAGTCTACTGTATTTATCCGTTATTTTGCTCTACTGTGTTTTCCCTTCCTTCTTGATGTTCTGAGATTCTTTCTCTTATTATTTTTTTCTGTTTAGAGTACTTCCTTTAGCCATCATTTTCAGGTAAGAATGTGGGAAATAACTTCCAATCTTTCACCTAAGACTACCTTTATTTCATCTTTATTACTGAAGGATATTTTTGCTGGATATAGAATTCTTGGGTTTAGACTTTTTTTTTCTTTTCAGCACATCAAACAATTTGCCCCTTCTTCCTGGACTCCATGTTTTCAGGTGAGAAATCCACCATCATTTAAATTGTTTTCCCTAATAGGTAATGTGTCATTTCTCCCTGGCTACCTTTAAGATTCTTTCATTGTCTTTAATTTGGGGACATATGATGGTTACATGTTCTTGAGTGGACTTCTTTTGAGTTTATCAGACTTAATGTTCACTTAGTTTTGTTAATCTGTAGGTTTATGCTTTTTGCTAAATATGGGTATTTTTTTAAGCCATTATTTCTCTGAATACTTTTTCAGTCCCACTGTCTTTCTCCTCTTCTGGGATCAAATGACATGAGTGTTAGATATTTTGTTAAAGCCCCACATGTCTGTAAGTCTCCTTTCATTGTTATTCTTAGTCTGCTTTCTCTCTGTTGTTGAGGCTAGCTAACTCCTATCATTTAATCTTCGAGTTTCTTTCCTCTTTCCTCTCTATTCTTTTGGTAAGCCCATCAGGTGAGTGTCTTATTTTGGCCATTGTATGTTTAGTTCTGAAATTCCCATTCGGTTCTCCATATCATCTATTTCTTCGCTGAGACTCCTACTTTTCCATTCGCTTCAAGAGTGTTGGTGATTGCTTGTTGGAACACTCTTATGATGTCTGCTTTAAAATCTTTGTCATCCAATTCCACACACGTGCCCTTTGGTGTTGGTGTCTATTGATTGTCTTTTGTCATTCAAGTTCAGATCCTCCTGCTTCTTGTTTGCCAAGAGGTTTTGATTGAGACCTGGACCTTGATGTTATAAGACATCTGGTTGAAACCAGCGTTTTGGAAGGCTTCTTCTGACACCACTCTGGTGGGTGAAGTAAAGGATGCAGTATCACATTACCACCAGGTGGGACGGAACTCCAGGTTTTCTTCTTGATCTCCTTGGACTCTGGGAAGGGAGGGGTTCCTTGTTACTGTTGGACAGGGGCAGGATTTCATGATCCCAGTTAGGCCTCTAATGGTACCCTCCTGGCTGAGAAGAGGCCTCCATTGATTCTGTCGGGAAGGTGACCTTCTGACTACTGATCGGTGGTGAACACCCCAATTCTCCACTAGGCCTCTTCTGATGTCACTCCTGTGAGAAGAAGTAGGGGCACCCTGAGTGGGGGTGGAAGTCTAACCTCCCCATCTGATCTGCCCTGCCACCACAGGATGTGGGAGAAGGGCTCATGGCCACCCAGAGTGAATGAAAGTCCCGGTTCCTCACTCTGCCTTCTCTGACCCCGTCCCAGTGGGAAGTTGGAGCGTCTTGTTGACCTGTCAACAGTGGACTTCTAGGCTCCCCTCTCTGCCAGCTGTGAGTATGGCTCTGGGGCCACAGCCTTTCCTGCGGTGCTTGGTCTGAACAAAGTGGTTACTATCTGACAGTTCTGTCTTGCTGTGCTGCTCCTTTCCTGGTCCTCTGTAGGAAGGAGACGTTTCTGGGAACGTTTTTCTGTCCGGTGCACGTGGGCGTTTTTAGGTTGCTGGCTTCTCCATTATCCAGTCTGAGGTATACGAGGCCAAAGAGAAAACCCAGGGAATTCACCATCATGTCATTCTCGGGTTCCAAGGTCCCTAAACAGTCTGCTTCTGCTGTCTGCCAATCAGAGTATATATATCCTATAGTTGTTTTATATATAAGTTCTAAGGTTTTTCGTTGTATTTATTGGGAAGTGTAGGGAAATGTACACCTTCTTCATTTCCCCAGCACAAGTCACTATAGCATGTTCTCCTTCTGTTAAAGAAAAGCAATCTCCATTCATCTTTCTTTTTCTTTGTTTTTCTTTTTTCTAATGTGTATTTATTTTTGAGAGAGAGTGTGTGAGCGGGGGAGGAGCAGAGAGAGAGAGGGAGACACAGAATCTGAAGCAGGCTCCAGGCTCCAAGCTGTCAGCACAGAGCCCGATGTGGGGCTTGAACCCACGAACTGCGAGATCATGACCTGAGCCGAAGTCGGACGCTCGACCGACTGAGCCACCCAGGCACTCCTCATCTTTATTTTTCAAAATTATATTGGCTATTATGTTTTGCTCTTTCAGAGACTATTTGGGATAAACTTGTTGACTTCTCTCTTAAAATCCCCATTGGGATTAGATTAAACGTAAGGTGACTCTGTGACCCAGGTGTGTAGAATATTCAGTAACTAAATCGTAAGTAATCCAGGGTCTCGTATCAGAATGCCTGAAAATCTTAGGTTCACACATCAGCCCTGTATACTTAACGAAGGTTCCAAGATCAGAAGAGTTTCACTTCATATGTAACCGGTTGATCATTAAGTTCTGCCTCAACAGGTCTGTCCTCTTCAGTGACTTCTGTTTTTCTAGCACATCACGCTACCCTATTGTAAAAATTCAGCTTTTCCCAGGTTTCCACCCTAGTGGTAGGGCTATGAACTCCTACAGGATGTACCATGCTAACTGGGCGTTTGGTCTACTAACTTATGTCGCTGCCTTTAAATGAGAAATCTTTAAGACAACCATTGCCTGGCCTGTCCATGTTGATAAAGAATCTATAAACCCTGGCTTTAGCTGGCTCTCCTCGAGAAAGCAGACCCAAATTTTTAAAAATAGAGCAAACAGGAGTCTCCTGAGTGTAGTACATGTCTGTGTTTGTTTTCTCCTGGTTATATAAATATAGCAAATCACTCGACAGAGAATTACATTGCATTTCCTGGGCTCCCAGGAGGGAATGTTTTCTTTCCACTTGCCATTTCTGCAAGAATGTGACAGCAGGAAGAAGGAGGTGGTGGTATTAAAACAAGGAGTTACGACTGCAAGTTGCAGAAGGAACATTTTTGGACAGATGTCGGAATAAAGAATTTCTGGTCTGGAGAGTAATTTTTATGTAAGCGAGTATGAGGCAAATCACAGCGAAATCGGAAAAAGCGGCAGTGAAGACAAAGTGGGCCTTTGACATTCAATAACAAGCATTAAAGGCTTTTTAAGTAACAACACCCTTATCCTCACAAATATACTATGATGGCTCCCCTAACTTCTCGTCTCGAAGCACACGTTCCGTTTCGGGGACCCCGAGAACATGGCAGGATGTGTATACAGGTAGGGCAGAGTCGGCCCGAGAAGGTCTTCGTTTGACATTGTCATGTAACAAGGCCTGACTCTATGATGCCCGATTCCATTTCTTTTTGCTTAAAGATAAATTGTAGACATGCCCAGAAGAGCCCTCTTCTTTCCTTACTCGAAAGGGATAAAAGGACTTGATGGAGTGGGGAGGAGGGGGGAGGGAGGAGGAAGAGGAATGCTTTGTGATTCAATTACGAAGATTAGGTGACAATAGGCTTTCCTCTAGAGGAACTACGTTGTGTAGGAGACACTCACTTACTGGCAAATGAATTTAATTAAATTTGACTGGTTGAGCTTCCAGTGTCCCAAGAGAAAATTCGTTAGCTTCTTTGCTTCTTAAAATTCTTTGGCGGTAACATCTTGGAAGAAGCATTTTACTTAAGTGGAGTGTTACGGGCTGAATTATCCCTGGCCCTCAAATGCCTATGTTGAAGCCCTAACCCTTAGGACCTTGGAATGTGATTATATTTGGAGATTGGATCTTTTCTGAGGTAATTAGGTTAAAACGAGGCCATATGGTGGGCCCTCATCCAGGATGACTGCTGTCCTTATAAGAAGAGACTAGGACACAAACGGGCACCATGGGACGACCACGTGAGGACATGGGAGAAGGTGGCCGTCGACAGCCCAGGAGAGGGGCCTCAGGAGAAACGACACCTCGATCTCAGACTTCCAGCCTCTGTCGCCGCAGGAAACACATTCCTGTCGTGTAGGCCGCCCGTCGGTGGCACTTCGTTGTGGCGTCCCTAGCAAAGTAACACATGGTGTTACGCCACCTTAGCAGTGAAGCTGTGGAAAGTTTGTTTCTATGAATTTAAATTATAGACAAACAACAGAACGCGAAGCGAGTCATTTGTGAACCTGAGATGAGGCAGATAGAGAAGGCGCCCTTCCCTGGGCGTGCTCTCTTGGACAACGTAAGGCTGCCAACCTCCTAGCTCCTGTGGGCACGCGCGCGTGCCCAGGTCATGCTGCGTTAGGGAGCCTCTAAGCTTACCAGACGCTTCCTGCTGCTGAGAGTGATGCTGCCGGGGGCTGGCAGGGGCTCTCGGGGCCTTCCGAGTCTCTCCGCCCCCCTCACCAGACCTGCCTTCTGGGCTGTGCTCCCCTTGGCCTTGTTCATCTTTTTTCAGATCTCCCCCCCCCCCCCCCCCCCCCGCCTTTCTCATTCCCTCCTGGGAATCTCCACCTGGGGCTGGCCCGAAGCCACCTGGGTAAGTCTTGATCCTTCTGGAGAGGCCTGTTCCCACTCCAGACTACTGGTCTACCTCGTGCTGCCTTCTTCTACTCTTGGTTTCCCTCCACTCAGTGCTGGTTGAGTCGCTGCCTCCCTGTGGGACTGATGGGCTCCAGAAAACACAGTCCCTGGTCCCTGGATCGCTGCATTCTCAGCCCTGAGCCCAGCTCATTATTACATGTACACCCACAAAATATTTGATGAGTAAAAAAAAAAAAAGTCTAGAAGTTTCTGTGTGCTTCCAGAAAATCAGCAGAATAAAGGGTCTTAAAGATTCTCCTATGTTTGTACCGCCCCATTCGTGAGTTTCAATAAGTCACTGCCTCCTATATCCTAATAAGCATATGGAAGAGCCCTCCAGGCCCGGGAACAGAAGAAAATGAGGTCCATTTATCCTTTGGGCCACGTTATCAAACTCATCTCAAATTTTCACTCATCTGCACTGATTGAGCACTCTCTAAATGCGAACCGAACACCGGTGACACAGTCCTCGCCTCCGATCTGCTACATAAACGATGGGTGTCGGCCCCCGTCATGTGTTATGGAGACAAAAACATGTGGAAAGGCTCTGGGAGAAAGCAGTGCTAAGGCACCCGTTCTGGAAAAGAAGTGGCTGGAAGTCCCTTTGGGAGCCACATCTGTGAGGCTAAAAAAGCATCCTCCTGGTTGAGTCAGTCAGTGAACTCTGGGTTTGAAGCCAACTCGACAGTGCCACTTAGACTCTTCGGGGTACGTGATCGACAGTCGGAGGTTTCACAGGAGAATGCTCGGGCCTGGGAGACAACACACCAGATCCAGACACTTGACGAAGACTTCAGGGTCAGGCCTCTGGCCCCACGCCTAACGAGCTAATCGCAAAGTCCTCGCTGCCTCAATACGGGTTTCTTCATCCTGCAAATGACAGCTTGTGGTTTTATGACAACTAAATTAGCGTAATTCAATTCGTAGCGTTTGTCTCATCATTTCAGTGTGACCTGTATTAGCTCTGGCAAACACGTGGATTTAATGAGAAAGACTCCATGAGAAATCCTGGTGCATTTCTGAACGTGCCAGCGCTGACTGACGGGACTTCTGAGACGCCCTGGGGAAGGCTGGCCGGCCCAGCCTTCCCCGCAGCCCGAACTTACCGAAGTGGATGAATTAGGAGAGGCGGTCTCTGTCCCCTGAACTTTTCAGGAAGGATTGGTCTTTGGCTTTCCTCCTCCTACCCAACCCTTTTTCATGGAGCTCTATGAAAGCCAGAGTTCCCGTCTTTTTATGGTGGCCTTGACCTAAAATAGAGCAACTCACATCTCACATCCTATTGGCTCGTGCTGTTCAGTTGGATCCTGTTTCATCTAATATTTCCAAGGGTGGTCCTTTAAATGGCATAGAAATTATTTTCAACAGCAGGGATCTCCGTGACGCCTTCCCGGTCCCTGTCTTCCCCCATGCCCACCTAACGTATCACGTGGTCCCCCAAGGGCACCAGCACCTGCCTCCCAGGTGCCCCTCACCCCTGCTCTCCACCCACCTTCCTCCTACAACAGGGAGAGATGTGGCCGCAGGGTGTGCACATCTGTGCCACAGGGGCCCCGCGACACAGTGTTGCTTAGATCACACTGTCCAAAATGAGGCTTGAGCTCATGTCCATACTCTGTGGCTGGCTCTTGTCAACAATGAAAAGGAAACACGCAGAAACAAGGTGGGGGAGGTCATCCAAGGGGGTCTTTGGCTCCTTGTAGCCTTTGAGGACTAGGTGTGGGGACGCGGCCAGTCTGGGACCACGCGCTACCCCGTCCTTCCCTTCCCTTAGGATATTTCCACTCTCTCCATCTGCTCCCTCTTCTTTGTGAGAGGACTAATACTAGTACCTGCCTCCTAAGGATGCCGCGAGATTAACGAGGCGAGGCAAGTCATTTGAAGTCACAGAGTAAGCACTCTGTAAATGCGAACCCCGTCCCTGGTTACCTTCGTTCCGGAGGGAAATTGCAGACTTGTGAAGGACCTTTCTGCTTCCCTCGCTCCCTCCTAGCGGTTTGCACGGAGGCATCCGATCGTGATTGGAAATTAAGCGTGTGCAAGCACTTCTCTTCGCACTAAATAATTCACAGATGAAGAATCGGCCATAATGGGCCCACCCATCTGTATGGATTGTGAGAAAATCAGCTCTGGGAAGAGCCAAGGATGCCGGGAGTCAATACACATTTCGAAGGAGCAGCGCTGAAGCCGCGGGTGACAAGCCCTCGAGCGCCACCTACAGGCCGCGGCGGCCGTCACAGGCGGCCGGGCTCGCCCAGCTCCCAAACCCGAGTCCCTTCCCAGGGGAGCGACCGGGATAGATAGACTTGTACTCAAAATTTATACACGGACATAGACGTATGTGCGCGCACGCGTGTGCATGTGTGCGTGTTCCGGTGTTTCCGGTGGGGAAGCCTTGACCCCGAGCTCGATCTGCCACTCAACCTGTTTGATCTGGGGCGATCACCAGCCTCTCGGAACCTCTGCTTCCCCACTCGTAAAAAGCGAGTGACTCCACTTGCCTGACGAGACTATTTCAGTGATTCAGAAGATGACGCACAGGACACATCACAGAGCCCGAGACGGAGAATTACAGTAATAAGAAGAAGGTGGTGACAGCCCTCTGTTCATTTACCTACTGATTCCACAAGGATTTCTGGGGCCTACTGTGCACCAGGCGCTCGCTGGCCCCTTCCCTCCGCAAAGCCACCGGCTCCGGAGCCCCGACTCACAGGCGGGGAAACTTGGAAAACGTTACGTGATTCTGAAGCACTGTTATGCTGGGAGAGACTTCATATAAACACTCTCGTATCTCTTATCTGGGTAAATACAAACTCGGTGGAACTGGCTGGAACATTCCAACCGACAGCATACGCATTAGCCAGGGAGTGACTTTCAGAAATTATCTGCAGGTTAATGTATTAGTTTCTATTGCTACATAACAATCACCACGTCACTACAGACAGGCTTAAAATGACACACACTTATTACCTCCCAGTGTCTCTGGGCCAGAAGTCCAGGCGCTCTGAGCTGGGTCCTTGTCTGAGGTCAGAGAGGCGGTAACAGGGGTGCCCACCGGGGTTGGGTTCCCGTCAGAGGCTTGGTTGGGGGTGCTCCTGCGGCCATAGGATTCACGGCAGTCTCCTTCTCCAAGGCCAGCAGCGGAGACAGGAGGGCCAGCCTGCCGGCAACAGAGTCTTTAATAACACGCTCTGACCACAGAGTAACAGGCCAACCCCTTGACCGTTTGCATCGGCACAAGCAAGCCACACTCTGAAAGAGGGGACCCTTCGGAGGTGTGAGCACAGGCGGGCAGACGCCTGAGGGTCTGTCCACACCTCGTTCCCAAAACATACCAAGTAGGAAAAGGAGAAGCAGCAACTGTTTGCCAAGTACATCTTATTCCAGAAAATAAAACAGCTCTAAAAAAAAAAAAAGAAAGAAAAGAAAAGAGAATGGATCCAAGATGTGCCATATACCTCGCGGCAATGAGTCCCACGACAATTCTGGAGAAGGAGAATACTTCTCACCGGCCCAGGAGCTTGCAAGCTTAAGTTTCAGGCCTAAGAAAATGCTGAGGGTTTCTGGAAGAAAAGGAAGTGAACAGGTAACGGGACGACAAAATTCCTTAAGACTGGCGTTGCCACCCTTTAGGTTTTAAGGAAGAAGCAAATCTCATTTGGCAGATAAAAGTAAACTGCTTATCAGTCAAATAGTCGCTGACTGATTGCCTAGAAGGGCCATCCTGGGATCGTCCGGATGCCTCCTGGGATCACGGTCGGTGGTGAGGGAAAACGGCACTGGTCCTGTGGTCCTGTGACCTCCCAAGCGACTCAGAGCCTCACCAAAAGATGATGTCCCTGCTCCTCTCTACAACCCAGATGAACGAGACTGAGAAATGGGAGCTAATTGATTGTGGCACGAGAGTGTAATTTCCCAACCTGCTGTCATGTGTGGGCGGCATTCAACATGCAAATGGAACCTTAAAAGCAGAGTATTATCGGTTTTAACGAAGCATTTTTTAAAAGTTTTTATTTTTTTTTTTATTTTTTTTTATTTTTAAAAAATTTTTTTTTCAATGTTTATTTATTTTGGGGACAGAGAGAGACAGAGCATGAACGGGGGAGGGGCAGAGAGAGAGGGAGACACAGAATCGGAAGCAGGCTCCAGGCTCCGAGCCGTCAGCCCAGAGCCCGACGCGGGGCTCGAACTCACGGACCGTGAGATCGTGACCTGGCTGAAGTTGGACGCTTAACCGACTGCGCCACCCAGGCGCCCCAAAAGTTTTTATTTATTTATTTTGAGAGACAGAGACAGTACCAGTGGGAGAGGGGCGCAGAGAGAGGGAGAGAGAGAGAATCCCAAGCAGACTCCACACTGTCGGTGCAGAGCCCGACGCAGGACTCGAACTCATGAAACCGTAAGATCATGACCTGAATAGAAACCAAGAGACGGACGCTTAACCGACTGAGCCACCCAGCCATCCTTAGAAGCATTTGTTTGGTTTTTTTTTTGTTGTTTTTTTTTTTTTTAGAAGCATTTGTTTTTAAAATATGGCTAGACAAATGAACCAGTGGAGAAAATAGTCTAGAAACAGACTTCATATGTTATCCAGAAGTGGCATTTCTTTTTTTTTTTTTTCTGTTTTCTTTTTTAACGTTTATTTCTTTTTGAGACAGAGAGAGACAGAGCATGAACGGGGAGGGGCAGAGAGAGAGGGACACACAGAATCGGAAACAGGCTCCAGGCTCTGAGCCATCAGCCCAGAGCCCGACGCGGGGCTCGAACTCACGGACCGCGAGATCGTGACCTGAGCCGAAGTCGGACTCTCAACCGACTGAGCCACCCAGGCGCCCCCAGAAGTGGCATTTCATTAGTAGAGAACCATCCACTCAAGGACAATTGACTGTCCTACAGAAAAATCGCACCTTTGTTTTCCTTACACCGCGCGCGCACACACACACACACACACACACACACACCACGGTGTATTCTAAATGGATTAAAGACCTACCTGTGAAAGCCGACTGAAATTTTTGGAAGGAAATACAGGCAGCTCCTTGTGGAACACCAGGATAAGGAAGAAACTGCTGAGCAGGACACAATGCATAGTGTAAATGTTGATTGTGTTAAATATATAAAAAACTTGATTATGTTAAAGATAGATGTAATGTTATATTTTAAATTATGTTAAAAATATAAAAAACTTGACTGTGTTAGGAATAAAAAGTTTTGTGAGGCAGAGACTATAAACAAAGTCAAAGCCAGAGATCTATTGGAAAATAGATATTTCATTTATCTGGCCAACTAAGGATCAATATCCAAAAATACGTAAAGAACCCCCATAAAACAGTAAGAAAATGGCAAGCCGCTCAACAGAAACAGTCAAGAGCTAGAAAAGACTCCATGAAAAAGAAAACCAGGTGGCCAGGAAATATGAAAAGGCGTTCAACCTCTCTAGTAATCAGGGAAACGCAAATTAGAACCGAATTAAAAGTGCAAATGAAAACCGTTAGCAAGATACCATTTCACCCACGGGGGTTGGTGGCCAAAGTTGTGGCCTGCAGTCCAGCACAAAATGACACTGTCTGTGTGACGGATTGATTTCTCCGGATGCCGAGACAGTGCCGTGTGTTACTCTGAAGCCTAAGGTACAGAGGGGGAAATGCAGGGATCCAAAAGAGGTGAGAAGGCCCTGGTCCCTTACAGCACCACCCCCTGCAAGGCCCCAGGGAGAGACATGGGGCCAGGGCCCTCCGTGGGCTCTCATCCTGGGGAGGAACCTTGCTCCCTGGAACTTTTCTGGGAAAGCCGGCTGCCCCACCTGGGAATCTTGGAGCCAGTGAGGGTCTAGGCTGTCCTGCTGGGAGACGGGGAGGCCTTGATCCCACCTAGCTCACCCAGAGGTCCAGCCAATGACCCAGAGGGAAACCTTGAGGTCATTTTGAGACAAGGCTCTTGGCACCCCAAGAGATATCAGCGTAGGTGCGGTCTTGGTGTAAGATAGGCTGGGGTGTTTGCCTGTATCCCAAGGGCCTTACACAGAGAAGGGGAGGTAATCCAATGTACAGTTTAGGAAATTGAGTCGGACCTCTAGAATGGATGAGAAGCTCGGTCCTGCAGGGTTGGGGGCAGGGGGCTCGGAGGCTGCTGGTGTCCCCCTTGTAAGAGGTGACGTGGCTTGCATGGAAGGAGCAGAACTGGGTTTCTCTGAAACAGGAAACCAGGAGGAAAATGAGTTTTAGGTAAAAAGATGTCTTTCCGTGAAAGATTTATGAGTTTGATGAGCCAGTGCGCCATGCAGGCGGAGACATCCAGAAGGCACTCGGATGTGTGAGTATGGGCATGAAACATTGGATCTGGGCTTACCAGTTCACCAAGAGCCGCTTCCTTTGGGGTTTAGCTCTGTCTTCACGCTGCTAAGTCAACCTAAAACGGCTTCTACTGTGATCCCCAAATTCTGGCCAGCAGCCGCGGGAGCCCCACATTTCATGGATCACGCCCAGAGAAGGGAAGAGAGGCAGAGACTTTGTCCAGCACTTCTGGTAAGCCCTTCAGCCGACTGGTCCCCGGCTGATTCCACCACGACCACTTTGCCCGGACCCGAAGTCAAGCGCAGAGCCAGCCCCGCTAAGGCCATAGGCATTCCCAAACTGAAACTCGGGGACGTCAGAAAGGCGACGGGGGAACCAGGTGCCATGGTGACAGCCAGCAACTGTCCCCTGAAACTGTTCAAGGAAGCTGGCCAGTTGAGCTCTTCTCTGACTTCATTGTCTCAGCTCTCTCGGGGGCTCAGACACTGCAGAGCAAGGAGCTGGGGCAATCTGGGGCCGTGGGTCCGATCAGGAGAAAGCCCGTACAAGGCGGGATGGCGGCTGGGGAACTGGCAGCACAGAGGAGGGGGCTTGCCTTGTCTTGAGACCCGAGGCCGAGGCCAGGAATCCACAGCCCTGGGAGCTCAGCCAGCAGAGGACAGCACGGGGAGGGTCACGTCTCAGCAACTGCCCGGCCCTGGGAGGGACCTGCATGGGGCCCGCTCCCCTCCCCGGCTGGCCAGGGAGTGGCCTAGAGACCTGACTCTCCCCCCTGGGGGACCCTCAGAGAGCTCAGCGTTCATTTACTTCTTCCCTTGTTTGGCTTTGTTTTCACTGACTGAGTTCTCCGGCTCTGGGCTGGTGGTCAGACAAAGGTGAAGGACAAGAAGCAGTTAAGTCATAAATTTTCTCATGCACAGCACACAGACCAGAGCCCCCGTGGGCTGCAGAAAGGTACGGCATTCACTCTGGAGAAGGATTTCAGGAACCATCCGTGGCGCTCTCTAATTCTAAGAAGAAGACACGAGAGGTTCGCGTCAGCCACTCTGTTCGAAAAGCCAACTCGTGGTTTCACAGCAGGTTCTCTTTTCTCCGTTGCCATGATATCTGCCACTGTTTTAAAAGCCACACGTCCAGGGGCGCCCAGGTGGCTCAGTCGGTTAGGCGTCCGAGTCTTGATTTCGGCTCAGGTCACGAGCCCGTGGCTTGTGGGTTCAAAACCCGTGTCGGGTTCCGTGCTGACAACGTGGAGCCTGCTTGAGATTCTCGCTCTCTCCTCTCTTTCTCTCTCTGCCCCTCTCCTGCTTGTGCTCTCGCTCTCTCAAAATAGATAAATACACTTAGAAAAAATTAAAAACTAAAAATAAAAACCATACATCCAGCAGCCCCGTGCCCTTTGGGGTCTACAGCATGTCTGAGCAAGGAGCCACCTGACGGCAGGACCCCGGGTCCCGGGAGGCTCACCACCATTTCCTCTCCTCCAGGGGCTTGCCTGCGTGCAGGTGACACAGGGCTGGCTGGGGAGCACAGAGCAGATTCGGGAGAGCCTCTGTGGCAGTTTGAGGAGCTGCTGTGGAAGGAGACCTGGCCAGAGAGGCTCTGACTCCAAGGCAAAGGGCTTCGCCCACACCTCTGACAGCGACGCGGGTGGGTCACAGAGGAGCCACCGGGCAGAAAGCAGTTCGGTGTTTGTCCAGGTGGTACGCACAGCCATCCATGACCAGAGGAACGAGCTGACCTGGCCTCACTGAGGGCCACGAAATTTATTAGCACGTTATCCCTGCTCTAATCACACCTCGATGTCTTCCTGAAGTCCCCGTGTCTGGAAACGTGCTCGGAGAAAGATCTGCCCAGGGAGCGTGTATTTCACCGTCACAGACGACCTGGTCAACCTTGAACCTATGTCTCGTTCCATATCCGTTCAGGGGCATGTGAAACTGTACAAGCCCCAGAGACAAAGCCTTGAAGGGAAGACAAGTCTCCCACCGTGAGGGTGTCCGAGCTGAGAACTGGTTTTGTCTGGCGGCCGCAGACCTTGGCGCCCACATAACCATCGCCAGCACGCCGCTCACCTCTCTGGGTTTGTCAGCCGTCATCCAACGAGACCAGAAGCCTCTTTGCTTCCCACCCCACTCGGGTTTATGGGTACTTAAGAGGTTTTGTAGCTTTTGCTGATGATTGACGATGCACAGAGCCATGGACGTACGAGAGGGGAGAAAGGAGAGGCTCACCGCAAACGTCCCAGCCACCAGAGGGCGGAAGGCAAATCGGTGCCTCCCACGGGGGCAGATGGAACTGGAAGACTTAGATGAGAATGTTATCCAAGCACTCGTAAGAATTCTCAAGGAGCTGCACCAAAAGCATAAAATGACTTTGCAGAAGTAAATACATGCTTTTCAAACTTCAATACGTGAAACGAAAAACAGGATGGTCTTTGTTCAGATTGTCTCCGGAAGACCAAGTAGAAGAAAACCTCGGAATGCAGAGCAACCATGCAAAGAGGGAAATCACGAGGAGAAAGATAGGAGCCTTCGAGCACAGACCCAAGCAGACGGGACGTGTAGCCATAGAAGCGCAGAGAAGAGATCCGTAAGCAAACACAACCGACGTGATCTACGTGAAGAATCAGACCCGCAAACTGGCCGATCGAGTATATTTAAAGGGACACATGCTTGGGGTCATGGGTTGAATTGTGCTCCCCCTCCCCAAATTTGTTAAAGTCTTAACTCCCTCAATCTCAGAATGTGACCTTGTTAGGAAATAAGACTGTCACAGATGTAATTAGTTAAGAGGAGGAGTGTGGGTGTTGGGGCGGGGGGTGGTCCTAATCCAAGATGACTGGTGTCCTAATAAAAAGGGGAAATTTGGACATAGAGACAGACACAAGTAGAGGCAAGAAAATGTGAGGACTCCTGAAGATACCCGTCCAAGCCGAGGAGAGAGCCTGGCACAGATCCCTCCCTCACGGCCTTCAGAAAGAACCAACCTTACTGACTGTCCTCGACCTCAGACTTGCAGCCTCCAGGTCGGGGAAGCCGGCCCATCTGTGGGCCTTTGTCATGACTGCTCTAGCAAGCCAATACACTTGGCAATAGCCTGATGAAATTGCTGAATTAGAAGAAGGACACAAATCCTAAACAAAAAGACAGAAAACACCAGATGGTTATAATGTAACAAGAGAATCAGAGCGGCATTGAACTTGGCTCCCAGGACAGTGACACTTTTTCAAGGGTGGCCCACACTGGTTGTCATTCATTTCTCTCTTCCCCTTTGCTCTGGAGCCCTCGGTCTCCCCACCCAGGTGTCTCTTGTCGAGACCTGAATGGCTGTCCCTTGTGAAGTGTACACAGTAAGGACCGCTGGTGACCTCAGCAAGATCGTGGCCATGGCTGTTCTCTCAGCCCTCCTCCAGCCTCCTGGACGTACCTCACCTCCAGGCCCCGCCAGCGGAGGGCTCCCCAGCTCCGTCTCTTGCTTCTTCTGCTTTTAATCAACGCTCACTCCTTGGATGACATCTCATCCAGTGTCAGGGCTTGGAATGCCAACAAGGTGCTGAAGGCTCCCAAACTTACCCAGAATTCCAAGCTTGCACATCCGCCGGCCTCGGTCAGCATCTCTGGCTGAACATCCTACGGGCGTCTATCTACACTGGATGCCCTAGAAAGCAGAGTGGGACAAACTGGGGAGACCAGGACTGAGGGAGAGCCAGTGTGACAGAGTGAGAGACCGAGGGGGCACTGCTGGGCCCACGCACAATCAGGGGACTGTCGTCACACATGGGTGAGTTGCAGGACCTGGGGAGAGTCGATCTGCAGGGGGTCAACCCACCAGCTCCAACCTCCCCGGCTCACGGTCTCAGCCCGGCGCCCCTGCTCACGTGGGCGGCCTGTGTGTGGTCACCTCAACAGAGACAGGGAGTCTCCGGAGCGGGTCCCCAGGGCACGTGGTGTGGCCCTGCAGCAGACCCACACGGAGGGTCCCAAGGGGTGGAACAGGGTACCCTGCCACCCCTCCCACGCCAGTCTAGAGCAAGCCCAGCCTGGCCAAAGCCAAACACCTCATCTGGTCATTTCCATCTTCCGATGCTGTCCCATAGTGGTTGCAGCCGCCATACTCGCCCGTGTTTCCCTGAATTAGGGGCAGACTGGCCTTGGGAGTCTCAACCACTTGCAGTCATGTGGTGGTTGGAGCCGGGGTCACCACCTCCCATGTCCAGGGACGGGCCTGCCCCTCGCGACCCGACTCTCACTCCTCTCTCCAAGCCCGAGGCAGAAATGGTCTTTCCATCTACACGACGGAGCAAAAAATTTTTTTTGATTACGTGTGACTGTAAATAGACCGGCCTTTTGAAATTCTGTGATTGGCAGGCATTGGCATCTGCATTTAAGAACACGGGAAGGGTGCTTTGTATTTTAAAATAAAAAGCACTACCTTTTCAAGGTGTCACCTTGAAGTGTATAATTTGCACCCGCTTAAAGTGTCTACCGTGGTGAATTTTGAAAACTGTATACTCTTGTAACCATCTCCGCGTTCAAACTGCAAAATATTTCCATCCCTCCTGGAAGTCTCAGACAACCCTGGAGATGCCTCCTACCACTACAGATCCCCGTTTCCTGTTCCAGAACTTGACACGGAGTCGTACCGTAGGCAACGTTTTCTGTGTGGTCTCCTTCGCTCTGATGTTTTCGAGACCCACCAGTGTGTGTGCGTGCGTGTGTGTGTGTGTGTGTGTGTGTTACTTTTATGGCCGAGTAGTGTTCCCTTCCTTGGGTGTGCCATAGCTGGTTTTCCATTCACCTGCCGATGGACACTGGGAGGTTTCCCATGCTTGGACACTAGGACTAAAGCCACTATGCACATTCCTGCACGATGCCGCGGGCAGACCCATCTTTTCACTTCTCTTGGGCAACCTCTTAGGAGGAACGTGCTCCCTCCGGAGATCCCCTTCTGGCTCCAAATGTACAGAATCTGCCCAGCAAAGCCCAGGTGTCACCCCAGCCCTGGGGAAGCTTCTGTCTTGGGGACTTTCAACTCTTGTCAACCCACCTCTGCAGGAGGGAACTGACCTCTGGATGGAAAGGCACCTGGAACACACTTCTCTCCACTGACTTATATTTATGCCCCAGCACACTTGATGGTGCATCAAACAGCCACCCTGTCCTTTTTTTCTGGCTGTGAACTAAAATTATTTCTAGGAAAAGAGACAGAGAGGGAGCTCAGTGAATTAATTCAAGTTTGTTTTCTAGTGGCCTCTAGTGGCATTTGTCAGAACTGCATCTCAGTCGGTGCTTTGGAGACCCCTGACTGTCCCCAAAGGCTGAGGACACCCTCCCTGCGCCCCCCCTCCCCGCCCCCAGCCTCTCCTTCCCTCCCCCGCCAAAACTAGTTCCCGGCTCAGCTGAAAATACACCACACTCCTACACAGCTAACCCTGTGGGGTAAGACTGGCTTCTCGTCCCCATTAAAAAAATCAAAACTGCTTACCACCGGTTTCTCTTTGCCACTCCCTATGATTCCAAAACCCCAACCTTGTGAATTAGAAATTCACGGATTGTAGGGATAGATGTAGTTAATACGGCAAATTTCTCAGTTTCTGTTATTCTGGCTATTCCGTCTTGTATTAGCGGGGGCCCGGTTGCTATACCCGCATGGTTTTGTTTCCAGTTAAAGTGAGTGAAAAAAGCCACCGCGGGTCACAAGGAAAGGAACTTTGAGCACAAACCTTTTCAGAGGATTCTTGGTCACAGTGTATCTTAGAGGCACATTTGGCGAGTAAAGGCCAGATCGTGTAAACTGCCCACTCTCGCCAAGGGGTCTCCCCTCGTGCTGCTGGGTTTTCCTCAGACAACGGAATACCATGGACATTCGAGAATGTACTTTGCTTCTGAGCCCATCTGCTGGATCTCCCTGGTTCTTCGCACGACCCCCAGCACGGCAGGCTGCCACCAGCACTGGTCACCACGCTAATCTAATGATCTCGCCTGCGGTCAGTTTGGAGAGGGTCTTGTGTGGTTCCTGTGGCCCAATCCATTGGACGGACGTCGGACGGAACGTTTCACCCACAATGAGATCCGCACCTGCTGTTCCAGGGACCAGTGTTGCCTCCAGCGTGTCAAGAGCGGAGTTTGCCACCGAGCACTCTCATTTCCTTGCACGTATCAGGTTTCTACACAACTGTTTCCGCAAAAAAATGCCCCCGAGGTGTAACCAAGCTAATGAAATTTATTAAGAGAAGACACCTAGTGCAATGAACACGCATATTGATAGGACCTACATCGTCACCAGCTCTCATCAGACCACTCACTGCATTTCATGAAGTGAGCGCCGTAAGTTTGTAAGAAATGGGACATTTCTGGGGCGCCTGGGTGGCGCAGTCGGTTAAGCGTCCGACTTCAGCCAGGTCACGATCTCGCGGCCCGTGAGTTCGAGCCCCGCGTCGGGCTCTGGGCTGATGGCTCGGAGCCTGGAGCCTGTTTCCGATTCTGTGTCTCCCTCTCTCTCTGCCCCTCCCCCGTTCATGCTCTGTCTCTCTCTGTCCCAAAAATAAATAAAAGTTGAAAAAAAAATTAAAAAAAAAAAAAGAAATGGGACATTTCTCTTATGCTAATGAAATCCACCCGGAGAGCAATCTGAAGCAGCTAGAAACTTAGCCTTATTGGATAATCAAAACTCGAAGAACATGTCCCCGGAAGGAAAGGGAGGGCCTGGTTCTCCGGGTGAGATGATGGCCTTGCTCCCAGAGCCTCCAGGAGCCTGAGGCCTCTCTGCTCCCTCCAGGGACGGTGGGGCACGGAGAGAACACCTAGTGTATTGTAGGGGCCTGTGAGCACAGGAGATGTGAAAAAGCAACAATTCTGAAACTTCAAAAAAAAAAAAAAATACAGAACCATTCTGTGCCCCCATCCAGCTTCCACATTGCCACATTGTCTTCTTTTATTTTTTTTATTTTTTTATTTTTTTTTCAACGTTTTTATTTATTTTGGGGACAGAGAGAGACAGAGCATGAACGGGGGAGGGGCAGAGAGAGAGGGAGACACAGAATCGGAAACAGGCTCCAGGCTCCGAGCCATCAGCCCAGAGCCCGACGCGGGGCTCGAACTCACGGGCCGCGAGATCGTGACCTGGCTGAAGTCGGACGCTTAACCGACTGCGCCATCCAGGCGCCCCGCCACATTGTCTTCTTGATATGCGCTTAAAAAACTTTGCTTTGGATGTTTTTATTTATTTTTAAGAGAGAAAGCATGAGCAGGGGAGGAGCAGAGGGAAAGGGAGACAGGAAACCGAAGCGGGCTCCGCGCGGACAGCACAGACCCCAACACGGGGCTCGAGCCGTCAGCACAGAGCCTGATGCGGGGCTCACACCCACAAACCGTGAGATCATGACCTGAGCCAAAGTCGGACACTTAACCGGCTGAGCCCCCCAGGCGCCCCTATGCAGTATTTTTAAAAGCAAAGTTAGGATGTGGTATGTGTGCTCCTGTATTCACTCAGGAACAAGATGTTGCAGCAGGTCTGATCAGGGGTATGATCTTGGAGGACTGAGGATCGAAACCAAACGCGGGGGCATCTGTCACAACCGCAGGGGTTCAGAAGAATAAGCGATTTCCACCAGCAGCCAGCCCTGAGAGCGATGAACACCTCTTTGGGTTTTCCCTACGTTCATGATAAGAGGAAATGCTACATTTCACTCAGAGGTTAGTGAAAATAAACATGTGGTTTCCCCACCACGTTCACAGGCAGGTTTGGAGGCGGGGGGGGGGGGGGGGAGGGGGGGCACCTGCAGGGCTCCAGGGCCCTGCCAATGTCTTCTGAGATCCAGGAAACGCTGGGGTCTCTAGATGAAAGCAGATCATCCACAGAAAGACCCCAGGAATCTATAGTCCTCACAAGCCCTGAAAACAGTGGGCAGCAAGTCGCCAGTGTGCTCATGACAGTGGGGAAAGTTTCTGTCCTTTGTCGCTGGCAGAGGCAGGGACCTGATCTAATTACACCTGAGGGACCCTCATCGGTGGCCACAGCTGGCTTCTGCCCAAGGCATCACTGAATGGCAATTGTGCTACCCCGGCGGGGGTGGGGGTGAGGGTGGGGATGGGGGGAAACAGCCTGTTTTCACAGTATTTATTGCGCAATAACCTTCCTCTTGAGAAAGCGGGAACGCTCCCTGTCTTGTTCATCACGGAATCCAGCCAGCTGGACACACTCAAGAAGCATTTGTTGGGGCGCCTGGGTGGCTCCGTCGGTTGAGCGCCCGACTTCGGCTCAGGCCGTGATCTCGCGGTTGGTGAGTTGGAGCCCCGCGTCGGGCTCTGTGCTGACCGCTCAGAGCCTGGAGCCTGTTTCGGGTTCTGGGTCTCCCTTCTCTCTGCCCCCACTCCACTCTGTCTCTATCTCAAAGATAAATAAAGATTTAAAAAATTTAAAAAAAAAAGAAAAGAAAGAAGCTGGAGTCCTCTATCATTGCTGGCGGGAAAGCAAAATGGTGCCACTGCTTCTGAGAACAGTTTGGGAAATTTCTTAGAAAGATCGCTGATTTGCCGTATGACCCAGCAATTCCACCCCTAGGAGTCTACCTGAGAGAAGTGAAAACCTATGTCCACATAGGAACACGTACAAATGTTCACAGCAGCACTATTCGTAATGCCCAGAAGCTGGAGAAATGTAAACACCCACCGACAGATGAGTGGCTAAACCAACGTGGCCTATCCGTACGATGGAATCCTATGCAGCCATAAAGCGAACTTCTTTTTTTTTTTTTTAATTTTTTTTTTTAACGTTTATTTATTTTTGGGACAGAGAGAGACAGAGCATGAACGGGGGAGGGGCAGAGAGAGAGGGCGACACAGAATCGGAAACAGGCTCCCGGCTCCGAGCCATCAGCCCAGAGCCCGACGCGGGGCTCGAACTCACGGACCGCGAGATCGTGACCTGAGCTGAAGTCGGACGCTTAACTGACTGCGCCACCCAGGCGCCCCGTAAAGCGAACTTCTGACACGCCCCGCAACACGGGTGGACCGCAAGAACATCGTTCGGTGAAAAGAAGCCAGAAGCAAAATGCCACGTACTGTCTAATTCTGTCTAAATGTCCGGCAAAGGCGAATCCGTGGAGACAAAAACCAGAGAGCCCGGGGCTGACGTGCAGGAAGGATCTTTGCGAGGGGATAGAAATGTTCCGAAGTTAGATTCGGGTGAAGCCCGCACGCTTATTAGCACATTTACTAAACGTCACCGAATCGTACACCCAGAATGGGTGAATTTTACGGGAGTCAATTACAGCACAGTTCAGCTGGTAAGAAAAGAGTGATGATCAGGCCAGTGGAGTCTGAAAGGTCCTGGAGACCTCGACCTGAAGGAGAGGGAAACGCCTCCTCCGGAGCCCAGAAGGAACTCCCTGTTACAAAATGCTGTGGGGTGAGCAGTGCAAAGATACGGTACCTCAGAGCCCGGAAACGAGGTAAAAGCCAGACGTGGAAGTGTCGTATCTACAGGTGGGAAGGCTGGGCCATTCCTCACCTGCAACAGTCATGCAGACACCCAGTCACGTCGGGTTTAGTGCCGTGGCCAAAGTACACCCTTGTGCTACCCACGGGGAAAGCTCTGTGTGGACACCAGTGGCAGGAGGAAGGGTCCTGAACACTAAAAACCACCTTTCAGGCAACTTGCACGTTCGTTTCTTCACTCTCTTTCCAGGCTCTCAAAGCCTAATTTGTGCATCTCAAAGTCGCGGCGAATCTTCTTAAAATTCTACGGTGGCATGGATTTTTTTTAATTGAGGAAAAAAAATTTTTTTTGGAGAGACAGAAAGTGTGAGTGGGGGAGAGGGGCAGAGAGAGAGAGAGAGAGAGAGAGAGAGAATCTTGAGCAGGCTCCATGCTCAGTGCTCAGTGCAGAGCCTGAGGTGGGGTTCAATCCCACGACCCTGGCAGGATCACGACCTGAGCCGAAATCAAGAGTCAGGACACTCGACCGACTGAGCCACCCAGGCGCCCCATGGTTGCACGGTCTTGGGATCGGTTTAGACTGGCGTTCCCCCAGAGAGGTGGCTTTGGTGCAGGTTTCCATTAAAGACACCGTAGTGAGGAGACACTTTCGAGTAAGGAATGAAGAGGGCTCTTCTGGGCATGTCTACAATTTATCTTTAAGCAAAAAGAAACGGAATCAGGCATTGCAGAGTCAGGCCTTGTTACGTGCCCATGTCAAACGAAGACCTCCTCGGGCCGGACTCTGCCGGAAGAAAAAGAAGCTTCAACGCGGAACTGGCACGAGTTGGGGCAGCAGCACAGGGAGGGACCAGGCTGCCTTTCCTCCCCCCAGTTCCCTTTAACCTGCCTGCACCCCGCCTCCCCTCCACTAAGAAAGATCGGGAAGCAGTAACACCACTCACCTGAACTCAGCCCCCTGGTGGATGCGACAGCGAATGACACCTGCACTTTACTACCTAGAGCCGGGGTGCAGGGGTGGTAATACCCATCCTGGGCTGGCGGGTATGCGCACAGCTGCCTTCTGGAGTTTTCTCACTTGGTCCTGTGGTAGCTGCACATGCCCCTAAGCCTTCCAACACACAAGGGATGGTTTATCAATCTGCTTCTCTGCGTCTGGGCAACATTTCCCACTAAGGCCTCAGCACTGCAGAGTGGGAAAAAGTGAACAGGACAAATTCCAGAAAAAGCAATACCAGGGAGTTAAAAATGCTAACTTGCTCTTTTTTCTCGAGAGAGAGAGAGAGAGAGAGAGAGAGAGAGAGTGGGCAGCAGGGGAGGGGTAGAGGGAGAAGGGGGGAGAGACAGAGGATCTTAGGCAGGCTCCACGCCCCGATGCGGGGCTCAAACCCACAATCGTGACCTGAGCTAAAATAAAGACTCAGATGCCTAACCTGCTGAGCCACCCAGGACCCCCCGTCCCGTCTGGTCCTTTTTAAAAACATGTATGAGCACCAAGCCAAGGCTCCTCAGTCCTGCTCAGCTTTATCCCCACCTACGCCTGCAGGCGAACAGCGTTCCAGGCCCGGGGGCTCGGGACTGGCACTGAGACATCACTAAGGGGCACTGCGAGAAATTCCTCCAGCAGACTAGCTCCCTACCCACCGGAGGGCACAGAGCCCCAAGATACATGGTCACCATGAAAAAAAGCAAGGCAGGAAACAATCTGTAGAGAAGGGGACCGCGTACGCATTAAAATAAAGGGCTACAGATGAGAACATACAGGTATGTTTCCTCACGCATGTACTAAAAACTGGGTAGACCCTTAACAAGCCAACGACGGGAGTTTACCTGGAGGGACACGGGGCGGACGGGATGGGCCGTGTCTCTGACCTGCAGGAGCAAATTCACTATGCAGTACTTAAGTGAAACAGAAATACAGAATTATGACAGCGCTATTCTGGTTTCAACACCTGACCCCGGGGCTCATGTCCTCGCGGGCCAGTGCCAGGGAGGCTAAACCCAGGCTTCCCCACCTAAATAAAACCTCACTCCTATTTCAAGAGCCAATGGCTGCGTGCTCACCAAGTATCATGCCAGGAAGTACTTAGTCTCTAGTACTTTGGGGACTGGTGAGGAGGGAGGCGGGGGCGTGGTGGGAGGGGGACAGACCTTCCGTAGGTCACCTTGGCTCATGGTGGCGAGGTTTCCAGACGGTACCCCGAGCCCCATTTACTCTTAAAAGTTAACCTCTTAAAAGTTAACCTCAAACCTCCCCCCACCCCCCAAAAAATGGTTTAAATGTTCCTGTAAGAATCCCACACAGAACGGACATCTGTGTGAGATCCGTTTCAAACAAAGGTGTAAAAGCACCAAGTCCCCCCACGTAGGCACCGACGCCGGATTTCCGAGGAGGAACCGAATGTCAAGGGAGCCTATTTAAAAAATGTTTCCGTGTTGAGAGAAGGAAGAGGTGTTCCTGATTTAGAGGGGGGGCTACCGTATACGGTGGCGTTTCGTCCAACCCCCTAAAATTAGTACAGAAAAATCAGCCATCGCTCTGACACGCTGTTCCAACAAAGGCCGCTCGTCCAAACAACAGAACTGAAAAAGCTATTTGGGGCTTTGCACGGCTTGACGAAACCAATCACACGTACACGAGTTACTCAGCAGCTGCGGCCGTCTCCCGCCGTGGGATGGACGGGGACGGGCGTGCGGCCCGCGCACGGCGCGCGGGACGTTTATCTGAATCCTGCAACTTGGCTCTGACGTCAGTGGTTCCAGAACCTCCCCGCCAAGTACCTGTTGTCCAGCGGACTCCAGAAACTCAGTCACCTTCCTGAGGACGTAAGAGGCTTTACAGTTAGAGCCGTAACAAGAGATGCTGTGTTTACCCAACAAGCAAAATCCCCCAATTCAAAGCCTCTCCCGCTCCACAAAAAAAGCCCTGCCAACTTTTCTGCAGGGCCTCTGCTGGGGGCTCCAAGGCGTCGGTGGCCTGGGCCGCTCTCCCCGGCTGGGCACCGAGGGCTGGGGAGCCGCAGCGGCAGCTGCTGCCCGCCTGTGCCCACGGCCAGGTGACAGTTCCCATTTTCCACTCTCAGGTGTCAACCCAACGGTTAAACCATCAGGTCAACGGAAACGGGAAGCAGCCCTATCCGATCCTGAGTTCTTTTCCTCCGCACCTCAGACCACACTCGCCAGGAGCAGGGGGCTCTGGGGGGGGTCTGGGGGCGGGGGTGGTGTCCCAGTCCCAACCGCCCAGTCATGCCGCTTCCTCTGCCAAGCAGGGAGGCCCTCCGGTTTCAGGATACACATTCCGACATCCTGGTTCGTGTGTCAGCAGCATTCTGCCAAAGCAGCGGGTGAGGGCTGCGCACGATGGCCCTGAAGCTCAAGATGACCTCAGGGGCTGCACCATCACGTGGTCGGGTCTGTGGCTCCGCGGCTCGCCCCCCTTCCGGCCGCTTGTACAGGCAACATCTTGGTCCCATCCAGACCCGCAGGGGAGCAGAGAGGGCGGTTCTCCAGCACACGTGATGCAAATTCCCCGCTGAGCTTCGCCGGCCCCTGTGCCACGGACCCACTGCCACCAGCTCCGATGGCCCCGTCCCAGGCTGGCACTGGGGCCAGGCTGCCTGCCGGTCCCCCCGCAGCTGTGCTGCTACAGCGGCCCCTCTCCCGACCAGAAGCCCTGGACCCCCCCCAGGGGGGGCGGTTCATTCGGGCTGAACTGCTCAGCGAGCAGAGGCACAGGCGGCCCTGGGCGGTGGTGCAGGCAGCCCATTCCCAACTCACCGCCTCGCCCCCACCCCCGCCCTGCTCCAGGGCCCTGGGAAGTGCCGGGCTGCAGATCCCCAGCTCTCAGGGGCCATGGGACCTCAGGAGGAGACAGGCTAAAACCCCAGACCAACTTCACGTCATCGGCCAGGAAATCACCTCCGAGAGACCCTAGCAGAAGAGCGACGGCATGGGTTTGCATCTGTCACGTGGCAACGTAAGTCCACACGCGGACGGAGTTGCCGGTCCTGGACGAGACCGCCGCCCCCCCCCCACCCCGACCCACGGCAAGCACTCAGCCCCAGGGCATCGCCGTGGGGTCACGCAGCACCTCCACTGCCCCACGTCCGCGCAACCCGCAGAGAGCCGACCAAAAGTTCTGTTTCGCTTTATTGGATACGCCAGGTATGGGAGTTACAAGTGAGAGCCACCGGGATGCGGGGGTGGCGCTGTCCCGCCAGCTCAGACATGAGCGGACCTCGCCCCCACGTGGCAGGAGCGCAGGCAAACGAACGCACGAGCGAGATCTGGTGGCATCCCGGCGCGGGTGGCACGAACGGTTAAATTACTAAAGCGCACGATACGTCAAGGGAAATGGTGCAGGAAACCACGTAAGTTACAGTTTTCGGGCCCGTACATGATTCTCAAGACACAAAAGAACAACACCGTGCTCTGTACGACGTCGCTCCTCGCGTTTCCAAACCCAAGAAACGCTTTCCAGAAAAGTGGGCAAGATACACATGCGGGAGAATTCAAACCATTTCACAAAGATACAAAATCCCATCGGTGGGTTTCTCTTTTTTTAAGGCACATTTTCATTGAAGGCACACAGGACTCCCACTGCAGGAGCCCACTGTGGCAGCGTCCTGTTCCCGCCGATCCTGGGTGGCTGAAGGGGGAGACCGACCCTGGCTGGCGGGGGGCGGCGGGGAGAAGGCAGGCCTCCCCCGTCCTCACACAGGCCAGCCGCCGGGAATCTCAAAGCCCGAGGTCGCACCTCGCCGCCCCCCCGGGGCCCGTTTTCCCAAAGTTTCATCACATTCGATCCATATGCCAACGTGGAGGGAAGATGCCGCCTACGTTCCCGCCGAGCACGGGCAGAGAGCACCGCCGGTCTGACCTCAGGGAATGCAGGCCGTGCAGGTGGGTGCCGCCCATTTTCCCGGGGGCACCCGGCTGGGTGCCACCAGCACCCACACCCTCCAACCACGAGTGGCCACCGCGGCAGCTCTGTGCACAAGAGGACGACGGAGGAACAGATTTCGCACGGTGACACCGCAAACCAGCCCGGCGGGGGTTGCCCAAGCCTCCCCGGGTGCCCGGCGGCCCCGTGCCCCTCAAGCTTCCAGCTGGCCCTCGGCCTCACCCATCTGCAGAGTGTCATTGTCCCCCAGCAGCTCGGTCTCCGGGACAGAGCCGTCCTCCTCCTCGGCTTCCTGCACAGGGCTCTGGGCCGCGTCCTCCGGGGTGTTCTGTGCGTCCTCGGTGGCCTCGGAGAGCAGGGCCGCCCTGTCCGCCATGGACGTGTTGGAGGGCGCGGTGGTGACGTAGCCCGTGCTGGTGGAGCCGCTGCCGCTGTGGTGGGAGCCAGGCTTGGGGACCACCTGGGCGGGCACCTGCTGCGGGGCCATCTGCATCGGGATCTGGACCGGGTAGAAGTTGTGCAGGTAGGCCCCGTAGGCTGGCACGGGCTGGTACCCGTTGACGGGGATGTAGAGCTGGGGAGGGGGCACCATGGGCCTGATCTGGCCCTTCATGGGCATGAACGGCGGCTGCGGGAAGGGCTGGGCCTTCGGCTTGGGCCCCCCGTAGCGGGCGTTGCTGACGTTGCTGACCGGGCTGGTGCTCAGGGAGCTGGTCTGCGTGGCGTTGCTGGCCCCCGAGGTCTGCGCCGAGCTGTTGTAGGCGGACAGGTTGCCCCAGGCCCGGAGCCGGCCGTGGATGTCCTTGAAGCGCGGCCGCCGGCTGGGGAAGTCGTTCCAGCACTCGAGCATCAGGGCGTACACCCAGGCCGGGCAGTCGTCGGGGCAAGGCAGCACCTGCCGGCTGCGTATCATCTCCACCACGTCCTGGTTGGCGTGCCCGCAGTAGGGCTGCAGCCCGTAGCTGAAGACCTCCCACAGGACCACGCCGTAGGACCAGATGTCCGAGTCCACGGAGAACTTGCCGTACACGATGGCCTCGGGAGACATCCAGCGAACGGGCAGGAGCGCGCTCCCCGTCAGCTTGTAGTAGTCGGCCGAATACACTTCGCGGAACAGCCCCAGGTCCGAGATCTTCACGCTCAGCCTGTCGTACACGAGCACGTTGCGGGTGGCCAGGTCCTTGTGGACCACGTGGTGGCTGGACAGGTACTCCATGCCCGAGGCGATCTGCGCCGCGACGTGCACGAAGTCGGGGGGCTCCAGGGTGGACTTCACCGTGCGGTCGTCGTCGGTGCTGCCCACGTCCGAGTGTGGCGAGCGCATGACCAGGAACTCGTGGAGGTCCCCGTGCGAGCAGTAGCTGAACACCATGCTGAGCGGCTGGTCCTTGGTCACCACGCCCAGCAGGCACACGATGTTGGGGTGCTGCAGCCGCGCCCGCAGCATGGCCTCGTGCCGGAACTCCTCCCGGAGCGGCCCCTCCGCTTTGTCCTTCAGCGTTTTGATGGCCACGGCCTGGCTCTGCTCCCCCGGCGTCGGGCCGAACAGGTGGCCTTTGTAGACCTTCCCGAACCGGTCCTCCCCGAGCTCCTCCATGAACCTCACCGAGGACAGGCTGATCTCCTTGAGCTTGGCCTGCCGAGGAGAAGAGGCCCAGTGAAACACAGGAGGGGGACGAGCAGAGCAGCTGGGAACGGGGGTGGGGGGGGGAGGCTTAGGGGGCAGTCCCAGCAACGCCCCCCGGCCCTGCCCACCACTCTCTGCTCTTCCACACGCTCTGAAGCCGTGAGGCTGCCTGAAAACCTTGAACGGCTCCCAAGCAGCCCGCAGATGACGTCCCCCCAAATACTCTGGGGACGCCGTCACAGTGCGCGTGCACCTGTTCACACTCAAGCGCACACCGCCCCCCCGAGCCAAGCTGGGCTCCACTGTCCCGGGGGCACCCCTGGACTCTCCCAGCCGCGCCCCCACCCGGGCCTTTCCTGCTGCTCTGGAAATGTGCCCGCCCTCAAACGAGGTTCTGCGTCTCCTCACCATCCATCCCCAGAGCCCCCCAGCAAACACACAGTGACTGCCGGCTACACAGCTGAACGAGTCCACTCTACCTCCTTCAGAGCTCAGACGGGAATGAGCTTTCCGCCCCCATGCCTGCAAGTAACAGAAACGTCCCCTCACGTAAGGCAGGCGGGTGATGACTTTCTCGTGTGCTGTATTTTGGGATGCTCTCGCTGTCCTAGGAGCTCTCGGGGAGGGGGGTGGCCTTCAGCAGCGCTCTGTCCTACCCCCACAAGGAGTCTGCTGCGACCCAACTCCACACGGACCAGAAAACACACCCCAGCCCCTTGGAAGAGCCAGCCTGGCCCTCGGGACGTGGGCCGATCCAAACCCTTTTCCTTTTGTTCTCCTGTGGGGAGCGCAGAAGCCCTGCAGGTTCAGGACCAGGATAGCTCCCTCGGGCTCCCTCGTTAGCGCGCAGGTCTAGGCGGAGGGGGGAGCCTTAGACAGTGGGGCGGGCGATCCCAAACATGCCTACAGCTTACTTCCTAAGCACACGAATGTCCTGATATGTCTTAGAGAACATACAGCAAAATCAAGGGCGGTTTAAAATAGTTACGTGTCAGGGTGCCCGGGTGGCTCAGTTGGCTGGGTGTCGGACCACCCCCCCGGGTTTTGGCACAGGGCACGATCCCAAGGTCGTGGGATCGAGTCCCGCATTGGGCTTTATGCTGAGTGCGGAGCCTGCTTGAGATTCCCTCTCCCTCTGCCCCTCTCCCCAGCTTGTGCTCTCGCGCTCTTAAAATATAAAAAAATAAAATAACAAAATAAAACAAAATAAAGGAAAAAGAAAAGAAAGTAAAATGCAAATTAAAAAGTAAAGAGAAAAGAAAGTAAAAAGAAAAATAAAACAAAAGAAAATAAAAATAAAGTAAAACAAAACAAAACAAATTAAAAGTCAAAATAAAGTAAAAATAGAACAGAGTAGAATAAAATAGGATACAGTAGAGTAAGAACAGACTAGACTAGACTAGACTAGACCAGATTGGAATAGAACAGAATAGCTACGTGTGGAGTTTCGAGCAAATCGAGAAGCCCAGCGATCTCCAGGTAGAGGCTACGCCTGGAGGGGCGGGAGACCTGCTTATGCTGGTTGATGAGAGGCATCTCCACGTCCTGGCTGGGAGAGGCCATCAGCTGCCGCCGCTGTGGTGTGGACGCAGAGGCCTTCTGCCTATTCCGACACATGCAGACCAGGAAGAAAAGGCACGCGATGACCAGGGGAATCGCGATGCTGGGAACCAGGATGTACAGAATTCCCATCCTGCTGCTGTCCTGGGGGCCTGTGAACAGCAAGGGTCACGAGTTTTTAAGAAATATCCCCTTCCCACCCGACGTGCTCCACCAGCCCCCCTGCCCCCGACTCCGCTCTAAGAGTCAAACACAAGTGGATACGTTTATGAGACACGATCCCAAACTGCCACCAAGGAATCAAATGGGAATGCCCAGCCAGCACGGAAGACAAGTGAACTCGAAGGGTCTTACAGGAGTAATAACCAAGGTACTGGGATGAGCAGTGACCCTTGTCTGCAACATTTGAGGGTTTTCCACATTTTCTGTATAACGGACACATATTCTTTTAAGATAATAATGACAAATGCATTTGATTTGAGGGGCACAGGCACCCAGTGAGTTTGACCCTATACAGTATGCAACTGGGGCTCGAGCATTCTTGAAGAAAGCATGGTGGGATGTGGGAAGCCTCCGTGAGGATTTACCTTTCTCCGTAATGAGAAGCAACACTCTGTCTCCCTCTACAGGACTTATGGAGACGCACAGGGGGCAAGCTGGGCTGAGGCACTGTCCCAGACCAGGGTCTGTCTGTCCCTCCCGTCAGTCCCATGCCCCCCACCCCCACACATAAAATCAAAACTCTCCTGGCCCCACCCTCGAGGCAGATGTTCTAGAAGCCTCAGGGGCAGTGGAGATTCCGGGTCATGGTCATTTGTCATCAGGAGGGCTGGGGGAGATTCCACATGCCCCTCAGGCCAAGGTCAGTGATGTGAGCTCAGTCCAAACACCTGTGCGACCATCCATCTTTTCAAAATCACCAACAGATAACATGCTTATTAAGGACTCTGGTATTACGGGAAAGTGGGTGTTCCTAACAGCACATTCACCAAAGGCTATCCCACTGTCAACAGGTTGGTGTTCACCTGATTCTCTATGTGTATTTTAAGGTGACCCTGAAATAAACGATATTCAGCTATTTCGGCACACAGAAGCAACAATTTGACATGATTTTAAAAATAGAATTATCAGTAGAATTCTTGTCAAATAGAAATCATACCACCCATATTTTCCTGTTCCTGGTTTGGTGGCAGAATAACACATCTCAGACAAGGCTTCATGAGAAACAGACAGCCCTATGCATTCTTCAACGGCCGCACACAATTCCATGGTACGGATGTGGTTCGATCACCATCCAACCTCCTACTGGTAAACAAGCAGCCTGTTTCTTATTTAGCTACTAAAAGTGACACTGCAATAAATATCCTTAGCATCTCTGCCCTCTTGAGTGCAGGTATTTTTGCGATGTTAGGTATTCTTAGAATTGCCAAATCAAACAACGTACAGATTTTTAGGTTTTGGTTTATTTTTAACTATAAAAGTAATCACTGCTCGTTGTAAAAACGTCTCACATTTTAACATTTCTGTAGGCCGTGGGAAATCACCGCGAAAAGTTTGGTGTGCGGTGTTCCAAAGCTTCGCCCCGAAAATGTAGGTGCCTACGTGTGCTCACACACACCCCCCCCACACACAACCCTTTCCTCTATGAAGAAAGAGACAGAGAAGGGGAAGGAGGGAGGGAGGCAGAGAGGGAAGTTGCGGGGAGGAAGAGCAAAGAAATAACACAGCTATTGCCCTACAATTTCCCTCTTTCCCTCAACAGGACACCATGGACATCCTCCCTCGCAGGAAATTGTTTTAGACAACCGTAGCGTTCCACGAAGTCGCTTTACGATAATCTAACTACTGGCATTTTCATTCTTAAAGTTTATTCCTGCAGCGATCACACATTCTTGAAGGCCAGTGTTAAGATCTGTGGTGAGAGGTGCCTGAGTGGCTCAGTCAGCCCCGTGGCTGGCTCTTGATTTCAACTCGAGTCATGATCTCACAGAGATTGAGCCCCTCATCGAGTTCTGCTCGAGATTCTCACTCTTCTCCCTCTGCCCCTCCCTGCTCTCATTCTCTCGAAAGAAGAAAGAAAGAAAGAAAGAAAGAGAAAGGAAAGGAAAGGAAAGGAAAGGAACCAAAAGGAAAGGAAAGGAAATGAAAGAAAAGAAAAAGAAAGATCTGTGCTGAGTAAAGAGTGGCAAATTTGGAACTGCCCAATTATACTTCCAGAAGGTGATGGATGCTAGTTTTCACTCCTGGTGACTGCAGGTGGAGACGTGCCCGGCCCGGGGCCAATAGGGGCACAGTGAGCCGGGTTTTGCTTCACTGTTCATCTCTCCTCATCCATGTCTTCTCAGTAACGTTCCACCAACCCACTGCCTCCAGGGTCCAAAATATAAGACTCAGAAGGCTCTTCTCTCGGGGTATCCAGGCGGATGGGAGCCGGCAACACGTACATAAATGGTTGTAACAGAGAAATAACGTTTGTACTTTGTACCGTCTGCAGCCAGCCCTTAGTCACACTCTCTCTTCCTGTTCATAATGTAACAGAGAAATTGCAGGGAAACTGGTTACAAGACTGAAGTCCTGTTCTTCCCAACTCTGCCGAGCCCACCTACGAAAGCTGGTGCAGCGGGAGGCAAGGGGGGGGCCAGGCGGTGTTGCGCCCCTAGCGACAGACGCCAGGAAGCACCCTATCAATACAGCAAAACCTTGGATTGGGAGTAACTTGTTCTGCGAGTGTTCTGCGAGACGAGCAAACATTTCTAATAAATTTGAACTTGATCGATGAGTGAGGTCTGGCGATACGAGTCGCCGGACGTCACATGATCAGCCCCGAGCCGAGGGTTCCTGAAATTCGCTTTGGGTCACAAGCATGTTTCCGGGACGAGTTACGCTTGCAAATCAAGGTTTTATCGTACTGGCACACGTTCCGTGACGATGCTCGTGGAGAGACGAGGGGCCTAACCGAGCATCCCAGCACCACGCACAGGTGACAGAGGGCCCCCAAAACGTAAACAGCAGTCCACGGAGCGGTGCAATTAGGGGTGACCAGCCCACGCCTCCTCAGACCTGTCTCTAACTTAAAACGTCCTAGAATGACCAGGTATTACTTCCCTAACCGCCAACGGCTTTACTTAAAACCGACAATCACGGTGGTGATGTGGGGGCGGCGACAGCCCCACCAGCCTCCTGGCCCCACGTCACCACGAGGTCGCACACAACAGTCAACACGTTAAAAAAAAAAGAGAGAGAGAGAATACATACTACAAGGGGGTACGTCACACAGTTCCATGCGTACGTTTTTATTCTGCGTGAAGCACCAGGGGCCCTCCATCTGCCCCCCGGGGTTCCGGCAGTATGCGTGGCCCCCTCCGAGCTCGGGGAAGTCCGTGCTGCTCAGGTGGTGGCTGTGCGGGAGCTGCAGGGCCCACGGCTGGCACTGGTGCCCGGACTTGGTGGTGGTGGCGGTCCCCCGGTAATCCGTGCCAGAACCGTTGTAGCACTGATGGTCTGCGAGGGAGGAGGCGTTAGGAGGCCCGAGGGCAACGGGCAGCGGCCCACCCCCGGCGGGGGACAGACAGCACCCTTCTTCAACTACCCCACAAACGGAAGCAACGAAACCACCGCGCCCACGTCTCCCACACTGGAAATTTCCAGACCGAAAGACTGTACGTACATAGCTTCCCGGAAAAGCGCCACTAAAAGTCATGACTTCATAAAGCCCTGAGCCCACGAGTTAAACTGGGGGTGCATCTGGGGCGCCTGGGTGGCTCAGTCAGTTGAGCGTCCGACTTCGGCTCAGGTCATGATCTCCCGGTTTGTGGGTTCGAGCCCTGGGTCGAGCTCTGTGCTGACAGCTGGGAGCCTGGAGCCTGCTTCGGATTCTGTGTCTCCCTCTCTCTCTGCCCCTCCCCTGCCCACCCTCTCTGTCTCTCTCTGTCAAAACTAACCATTCAAAAATTTGTTTTAAAAATTGGGGGTATATCAGGGACACACAGGTGGGGAAGAAAACCCACCCGGCGTTATACCACGATCCTGAAACCACCTCTGGGACCCACCAGGAGCCTGCATTCCAGAATGAGATGTCAACCCCAACCTCATGTTCACTTGCAGCAGAGGCAAAGCAGAAGTGAACGGGGTGGGGTTGGGGGGGGTGGGTAAACCCCCAGGCCCACAGCCTCGGAGACCCTCTTTGCTGCCCAGCAAGGACATCACGTGCATCTCTGCAGCCCAGGAGGAGACCCAGAGAGCTCTCTGAGCCAGACCTGGGGTGTGGGCGTTGAAATACAGAGCTTGCAGGGATGGGCACTGTTCTAAGCACTTTCTGAGGATGAACTCACTTGATCTGCCTCCCACCTTCGGAGGTTAGTGGTTCTTATCCCGGAGCAAGGGGAAGAAACCGGTATTTAAACTGTCCAAGGTCACACCTGAGGAAGCCCTACAGCCAGGATCGGGGCGTGAGCGGTGAGCCCAGGGACCAGGCTCTGAACTGCCCTTGGTGAGGAGTTCCGCCAGGCTCTGGGACCCCCCCCCCCCCAGCCTCGCCAAAGAAGTGAATCCAGTCCCAAGCCTGGGGGGGGGGGGTGGTGGGGGAGAAGGAGGTCTCTTCCTTGGGTCCCCGCCCCCTTCAAGGGGCAGCGCACCTGACCTGGTCAGGGCTGAGGCGCTCGGGGATCCCAGGGCAAGTCTGCCTCCCTCGGTGCTGTCAGCCTGCGGCGGAAGGGCTCCCGGTGACTGCGCCGGGCCGGTGGGGACCCCGGGGCCCTAACAGACACCCCGCCCCGCCCCTCGCCCGCCCGCCGGACTCACAGCGGCCCAGCCTCTCCGCAGGGATGCCGATGCGCATGCAGTTGGCGGCGTCCGGGCTCTCGGGCAGGGGCAGCGCCTCGCACTTGGGCAGCTGCAGCCGCATGAGGATGAGAGGGTTGGAGCGCGCGATGGTGTATTCCTGGCGGCACAGGTCGCTCTCCAGCACCTCGCACTCGTCCCGGCACAGCTCGCGGGGCTTGGGCGCCCGGGAGCGCGCGTCGCACAGCGGGAACACGAAGTGGCAGAAGGAGGGGATGGCGAACTGCGAGCACTGGTCCGACAGGTGCGTGGACGTGCCGATCATGGTGAAGGCCGCTGCGAGGGCGGGGAGACTGGCGTTAGCTGTGGGGTCCCCGAACCCCGCCCCACCTGGCGCGCCTGGCCCCTGCTCTAGCCAGGTGTTCCCCGCCTGCCCGCGGCCCCCGGCCCCCTCTCTCCTTCCCCGCACCGGGCCCCCCCCCCAACCCTCCACGCTGTCCTGCGCACACCCGGAAAGGCGCTCACACGAGCAGGCCCCCGGGCCGCGCAAGAGCCTCTCCGATCGGCACCAGACACAGAAAGGCCCTGGTCCCCACGCCTCACTTAACACAATCCAAAGGGGAACAAGGAAAACAAGGGACTCATCCAGCTGGATGCTTTTTCCATCAAAGGAAGACCCGGATTTCCGACCCAAAAGCCACTTGCTCGGGCCCTCCTGTGACCTGTGTGGGTAGAGCAGTGACTTCTAGAGGCAGAGATTGGAAAAAAGGACAGGGACCCAGGAGGGAGCCACCGTCTTCCGGCATCCCCGCCCCGTGGGCCTGCAGGCCGACGCCGGGGCCTGGGGAGGTGAGAGGGCACCCCAGAGGATGAAGGCTGTGCCGGACAGATGGACAGGTGGCCAGCCCTGTGAAATGCACCGCAGGAGGAGGAGTAAGAAGACAGTGGCGGAGGCAGAGGCGAGAGGGAGAGCCAGGAAACAGCTGGCAGGTGCTCAACGTGGGAAGGGCGGGAGGGCTTTGTGACAAAGAGAGCACAGAGGCAGGTAGAGGCAGGGGGTCCGGAGCCAGGATGGGCTGGTTTGCTGTTCAGAGGTAGCACACAGGACGGAGTGTGCCGGGAATGAACCTGACCCCTGGTCTGGGGAGAGGATACCGGATGGGAGCTGCAGGGTGAGCAGGATGAACAGAGCCCTTACTCGCCCCCTCTCGGCCATCGGGGCCCAAAGGAAGGCATCAGCCCCATGCCCACTGCCAGGAGGCCCATCCCCTTTGACCTGCGAAGACCTGCTTGTAACAATTTGATCCGAGGAAGCTGAAGAAAAAGAGGTCCCTTTGCTGGCACACCTTGCAGAGATGGGGAGAAAATGGGACAGGTTGGGATTCAATCCCTGGGACGCCCCCAGCTCTACCCAGGACTTGTGGTGCGGTGCCCAGTGTGACCAGCAGGTGGCGCTGCGGGCACCCCTTATCCCGGGGTGGGGGGGGGGGGGGGGACGGACGCGCAGCAGCCCCAGGAATAGGTGAGCTGGTGTGGGAGCCCCCTGCCCTGTTATTTACTATAGGTCAGTGGGTCACTCAGTCCCTTTCTGGTCCTGTGTCTTTATCTGCCAAGTGATTTGTTGAGGCTGTTGAGGCCAAACACTGTGGAATGGATGGCTGCACAGAGCCTGTATGAGCACATGAGGTGCATTCAGGGTCCTGCCTGGTCCCTTCCGGTCTATATTAAAATTGAGGACCGGGTGTCGGTGCAGGGTCTCTCGGAGACGGCTCAAGAACCAGGTGTGAACCCAGTTCTGTCCCTTCATGGCAGAGCTGGTGACCATCAGGAGGGCGGTCATGATGTACACCTTGACCGCCAGGCAGAGAAAGATCGTCTAAGAAAGCCAAACCCGGCATTTCTTTTGGGGTGATCAGCCAATAGGGTGTCACAGCTGACCCTGTAAGGGTCTCTCCTCTTCCCTCTCTCCCTCAGAACATATCGCATGAGGGCTGACTTCCGATCACCCAGAAGATCCAACAACTCGTGTCCTCACCTTCCCCCGCTCCCCACACCACTCTGAAGACTCCTTGGAAGCTTCCAGAGTCCTGGGACAAGCACGCTCTCCAAACAGAACATCCCCACAGCCAGTCTCTAAACCCCAAGCCGGTCCGTCTAGAGCAACTTCCACTTCAATCCACAAATCTAGAGATACTCATTTGACCCTTTTCCCTAAAGACGGCTGTAAAATCAGTCTGCTTTGGTATCTGAGTTGTTTAACGCTTCAGACAATTCCTAAAGAAATCACTGAGGGGCACTCTTGTGCCTGGAATCAGGGCTTGCCGATTAGTGGGATGTAAAATTTCAGGGTCTGTGGCTAGCATTCTAGAAGAGGCTTAGAACGCCCGAGAGGACTCAGAATGCAGGGTTCACGATAAGGCGGTAACCCGCTCTTCTCCCTTAATGAAATAAAACCAAAGAGAGAAACCACTGCTTTTGTTAAGGGAGCATTTTGTTTCCTGCAACCCATTTCCCGTCTGTGAGATCCATGCACGCATACACCCAGTCCTAACGTCAAGAACATAGCTCGCTGGCTGTGGTCCCCGAAAAGGTTTGAGAAGTTCTGCTTCCAATGGCATGAAATGCTTTTCCGATGGTTTCTTTTTTTTTTAAATATCTTTTTTTTTTCCACGTTTTTTATTTATTTTTGGGACAGAGAGAGACAGAGCATGAACGGGGGAGGGGCAGAGAGAGAGGGAGACACAGAATCGGAAACAGGCTCCAGGCTCTGAGCCGTCAGCCCAGAGCCCGACGTGGGGCTCGAACTCACGGACCGCGAGATCGTGACCTGGCTGAAGTCGGACGCTTAACCGACTGCGCCACCCAGGCGCCCCTTTTCCGATGTTTTCAAAACGTCCTCCTGCTGGGCCCCCCACTGCCCTTTCCACTTCTCCCTGGACACCTGGCCCTGTCCTCAGAGGGCTCAGTCACCACGGGCCAGGCAGGTCTATGCGTGACCGTGACCTCAGCCCCTCCAGGCTGGGGTGAAAGGCAAGGCCACGGCGCACCCGCATTTAGAAGGGCGTGTCAATGACACCCCCAGGAGCATACACCTAGGACCCTCACTCTTGCCCCTTACCAGGGCACCGCTTTCTTTGCCAGGCCCTCTGCCAACCCCACCACGTCTCCCGGGGAGCCCGGCCTCAGAGGCTGGCCGGTGGCTGCAGCGTGTGCCTGGGGGGACAGCAGAGACAGGAGGAACAGGGCTTTGCGGGGCTTTGGTCTAATTCATTTTCTTCCTTCTCAGAGGATTTTCCCTAAGATGACCTTCACATCAACGTGTAAAGGTCAGTGCGTTGAGGGCTAACCGCCCACCAGAAATGCTAACTCCCAAAGAGACAGAGAGCCGGCCGCTTCATGCTGAATGATCGGCTACGCTGTTCGTGCTGCGAACAGGCACCTGAAAACCCGAAGGCTGATTCGGTCTGATGGTGCAGCGTCCCCACGCACCACCGCCAACCTGCAAACCGCTCTCCCGAACAGCGCAGTTGTGGCCCTAGTAACCAAGCACAAGTCCGAGACGGCGCAAGAGTCAGGAAAGGCGGAACAAAGAAGTCAAGTGACGGAACGCCGTGGGCACCGGCCCGCCTGCAGTGTGGCCAGCCCAGGGACAGGAGGCCCTGACGACGCAGTGAGGACAGGACAAGGCAAGACTTGGGACCCATCTGGTTGGCCCGATTCGACGAATCAGACTGTATATTCTAAGCAATCTGCCCTTGGTACTGTGAGCGCACCAATGGGGACATGCTGGATCAAACCACAATGGCGACTCCAAATGCTTCTAATAAAGGTCTCCGCCTTTCCATCGCCAAGAACACAGAACAGGGACTGACTGTCCGAGCGAGTAACTGGCAAACACAAGCGGGTGCTCACTGTCTCACCGCAAAGATGTCGGGCTCCTACCTGTGATTCGATTTTCAATCTCTCCCTGCATCTGGAGGGAGTCCACATAAATGGTCCGGTTCCCGATGAAGCGCGCACAGGCGATCCCCCGGTAAGGCTGGCAGAATCCGTCCTCGTGGTAGTCGTCTCTGGGAAAGACACAGTCTGTGACCACACCAGAAGATCTCGGGTATCCTTCAAGATTTTTTTTTTTTCCCTTGAAAATCCATACCTTATGATCTAGCCATCTCGTTCCCCGGTATTTACCCAAATGGACTGAAAAGGACCACACGAAAATCTGCCCACAAATGTTGATTGCAGTTGTATTTATAACTGCCAAAAACTCAGAAGTAACCGAGCTATCCTTCAGTAGGTGAGCGGACAAACAAATTGTGGTCCATCCAGACAGAGGAATGTTATTCAGTGCCAGAAACAAAGTGCTGAAAATGTATTTTCTCTCTCCTGTGATGTTTTCAAAGTGTATTTATTTTGAAAGAGAGAACGTGAGAGGGAGAGGGGCAGAGAGAGAGGAAGAATCCCAAGTAGATTCCATGCTGTCAGCACAGAGCCCGACCCGGGGCTCGAACCCACGAACCCTGAGATCATGAAATGAAGAGTCGATGCTCAACAGACTGAGCCACACAGGTGCCCCTCCCTTAGGATTTTCTTGGTAACATTTTCTTTTCTGTAGCTTACTTTATGGTAAGAGTTCAATATATAATACATACGACATACAAACTATGTGGTCATTGACCATTTACGTTACCAGTAAGGCTCCTGGTCAACAGCGGGCTATTAGTATAGTCAAGTTCTGGCGGGGGAGTCAGAAGTTATACACTGACTTTCAACCATGCGGGGGGTCAGTGTCCCCATCTCCGCGTTGTTCGAGAGTCACCTGAACATCTGTCCAAATTTGCAGAATGTCCATCACCAGGAGTGAATGCTAACGAATACTACGGACTTGAGTCGATCATCATGTATTGAAACTGGCCCATCGATCGTAACAAATGCACCACACTAACGCAAGATGCAACTGACGGGGAGACCGTGGATGTGTGGGTGCTGCAGGTGGCACAGACCACACGTAGGAACATGGGGGACAGGCGGGGGTGTGGGCAAAGGCACGGCCCTCCCGCTGGGTCCCCCAGTCTGACTCCTGCCCCGGGGCCCAAGGGGAACAGCCTGCACATGCCCACCACGCGCACGTCCACACCCCCTGCCACCGCTGGAGTCTGTGTCACATTCCTTCCTGCAGAACCTGTCAGTCCTGCCTTCAGCCCACGGGATCAGGCATTCTGAGGGGCTCTGAGGATGCTCCCAGGAGACAGTGGAAGTTCCCACAGCAGATACATGAGGACTGCCCACCTGCTGGGGAGCAAAGGACAGGGGCCTGGGGCTCCCAGGGCAAGCTTCTAGCAAACGCCTTAGGCCTGTAATTACGTCAGTTGTTTTCCAGCAAATCTGTAACCTGCCCCTAAGCCTCATCATCTCACCCTACGCTGATGCAGACCACCGCCCATTGAAATTCTGTGTTGTCCAATTCCGCCAAACGGACTTAAAAATCCCTATCTTAGCTCCCTCCCAGATGTAAACTCTGGACGCTCCTAACAGTGGAGACAAAGGACCCGGCGGTACACCCTCTCTTCTGCCGCCTCTGGCTCTCTCCCCCCTCGGCACCTGCAGAAGCTCTTTTTCTCTCAAAGAAAGGAAGCTGGAGCCATAAATAATCTAAACAAAGAGACTGTGATGCCAACCACAGCGGGATGCCCTTTCTCGTAAGCTCGCTCAGCCATCATTTCTTCGGGTCAAGGATTCCTCAAATATAGTTTAAATGGCCCAGCACGCGTGCTGGCCATACACACCAGCACACACACCCCACCCCCAGCCCCATGAGCCGAGTTAAGTGCCGATGACATTAAAGCCAATGCCCACGCTCACCAAACGCACCGAAGGGCAGGTCAACTCTGCCCCGGGGTGTGCGCTACGAGTCACCGCAGCTCGGTTCGGGGTGCTCGCACACTGTGCGGGGAAAATCGCTGAGAGGCGCGTGCTCTGTCTACCGTCACCTACTCCCAGGTTAGGGGACTTGATGCAGCCGGTCCCCGGGGGCGACCCCACCAAGCGAGCACTTTCTTTCCTCCGCTTCAAGAGTCAAGGCATAGAAAGCGTGGTCCTCTGCCATGGGCTTCTTCCTGTCCCCTGTCAGGTGCCCCCAGAATGAGGGAAGGAGCAGTGGGCGGGCAAGATATGCTGCGAAGGGGCTCGGGGCCACTGTGTCCCATCCACTGCTAACTCAGCTCAGGGGGCGTCTAATCTGAACTGCAGAGAATGTCCGAAAACACAAACAGAAGTGGTTGGAAAATGACATGCTTCGGGTTTCTGAATTATGGTACAACAAGCAGGAATTACTTTCTAGTTTCAAGCACAGTTCTATCTTATCTTTACGGGGCAGAGTTGGGGACCTCTGAAGAGTGACAGAGCTGGAACAGTGTGTACAACTGGCCACTCAAAGACAAAAGAGAAGCACCGAGACAGACGCCGTCATCTGTAAAATCCCTTAAACCACGCAAGTGAAACAGACCCGAGTACCAAATTGCAGAACCTCAATGTTACGGAAATGCAATTTGGGGGATCTCCTACATTCCTAATGTCCCAGGCACTAATCTAAGGCCTAATGACACAGATGAAGAAGAAACTTACACACCTACAGATTCATGGTCAAGGAAGGGAGACATGAGTAACTACAATATTGGATTAAAACAACAAAAAGCAAGGGAAGGAGTAGGCGATTGAGAAGAAAGGGAGGAAGGACAGAAGGTGTTTTCCGCAAAAGGCAGAGAAGATGATGGGCTGATGGCAGGTACCTTCTCCTCAATGGTACACACGTAAAAATTAGTCTGAAGAAAAACATGGAAAAATTCCTGGATATAAGAAATGAATGACCTTTTCTCCCCCCCCCCCCCCCCCACAGTAAGCTGCATGCCCAGCGTGGAGCCTGCTGCAGGGCTTGAACTCACAACCCTGAAATCAAGACCTGAACTGAGATCAAGAGTTGGATGCTTAACTGATTGAGTCACCCAGGCACCGTCAATTAATGACCTTTAAAGGGAAGTAGGCTCCCTTGAAATTGAAAGGCAATCAGTGTCAAAATTCCAATGTAGTTACACATTATGTAGGAAGGTAACTTCCCCCCCCTCAAACAGTTTTTTGCTAAAACTGTGGTAACACCGTTTTCCTAATTGTTGTTCTTATTATGAAAGGGTCAGCCTGCATTAAATGGGCTGTCTGATGGAGTGAAGCAGAGGAGGCTATCTCTCCGGCATAGTGGAACGGGGGGAGAGCAGGAAAGAGCAAAAGCACAAAGAATAAATGGAGATAAATTGCTTTAACAAAGCCTGAAACTCCCTAAGTTTCAGGTGACCCGACAGCAACCTAATAGGCTGCTGTAACAAAACACTCTTCAGAGGAATGTAACAAAATCTAGAGTACAAACTACAATGTCTGGTATAAAAAGAAAAATTACCAAACACGTGGAGAAACAGGAAAGCTTATAACCCAGGGTCAAGAGAAACAAACCCAAGGACGATCCAGATGTTAGACTTGGCAGACCAGGGCTTTAAGGAGCTCTAAGTGCCGTAAACAGTGCATGGAACAAAGTGTAATGAAGATACAGGTAGTTTCAGAAGACACGGACACTTGGGGCACCTGGGTGGCTCAGTCAGTTGAGCGCCCGACTGCGGCTCAGGTCATGATCTCACAGCTCGTGAGTTCGAGCCCCATATCGGGCTCAGTGCTGACAGTGCAGAGCCTGCTTGGGGATTCTCTCTCTGTCTCTCTCTCTCTCTCTCTCTCCCTCCCTCTCTGCCCTTACCCACACTCTTTCTCTCAGAATAAATAAAGAAACTAAAAAAAAATTCCAACCTGAAACAGAGACAGACCAAAAGATTTACAAACAATAACCAGAGCCTCAGTGAGCTGTGGGCAAATACAATGGGTCTAACTGATGTGCCATCAAGCCCCAGGAGAAGACAGATGCAAGGGGTCAGGGAAAAGGTTTGAAGAAATAATCCCCAACATCTTTCCAGAGTTGATTAAAAAAACAGTAACAGACTAAGCAATGTCAGTGAAGAGCGAGTGGGATAACACCGAGGAAATCACACCTGCTCACATCACAGTCAACCTGCGCAAAACCTAAGATAAATAGAGGCAGAGCAACACGACAAATAATGGCTGGCCCCTCATCGGAAACAACACAAAACAGGGTGACAGCTTCCACGCACCAGCACAGAAAATAAATCGTGAACCTGCAATTCCACACTCAGCAGAAACATCTTTCAAACAGAAGGGTCTGTTAACCAAAAAGATGTAAATACGAATACACCTAATTTCAGAGCTTCAAAATATATGAGCAAGGGATGCCTGGGGGGCTCAGTCGGTCAAGCGTCTGACTCTTGATTTCGGCTCAGGTCATGATCTCACGGTTCATAAGATCGAATCCCGCATGGGGCCCTTTGCTGACACTGTGGAGCCTGCTGGGGATTCCCTCTCTCTCTCTCTCTTTCTCTGCACCTCCCCTGATCATGCTTTTTCTTTCTCTCTCTCTCTGTCTCCCACTCGCTCTCGCTCTCAAAATAAACATCTAAAACAACACAACAAAACATAAACAAGAATTGACAGGACTAGAAGACAAAACAGAAAAATGCACAATTATAGTTGAAATATTAACACCTGTCTGTCAGTAGTTAATCAAACTAGACAAAAAATCAGTGAAGAAACAATGGTGGAAATGCTGGCCACCCCCCTTGACCTAATGGACGTTTGGAGAACAATATACTCAATGAGACAGCATGGGTGCTTCAGTGCGCACGACACATTCACCCAGACCAACCATATTCTTGCCGTAAAATCAATCACAATAAAGTTAACAGAACTGGAGCCACAAATCTCAGATCACGTTGAGTCAAATTAGAAATCAGTAACAAGAACCTATTTAGAAACTCTGCAAATATTTTAAAATTGAAGACCCCATTTCTAAATAATCCTTGGGCTCAAAAAATAAAATACAAGAAAAATTAAATGGTATTTTATTTTATTTTTTAAAGTTTGTTTGTTTATTTATTTATTTAGAGAGAGAACGAGAGGGGGAGGGGCAGAGAGAGAGAGAGACAGAATCCCATCCAGGCTCTGTGCAGATGCTGGGCTCGATCTCATGGTTCCATGAAACCTTAACCTGAGCCAACATCAAGAGTTGGGATGCTTAACTGACTGAGCCACCCAGGAACCCAGGAAAATTAAATGGGATTTTAAATGAAATATGAAAATATAAAATATGAAAAATGAAAACAGGCTACTAAAAATTGTGAAATGCAGCTAAAACAGTAATTAAAGAGAAATTTATAGCTTTAAATGCTTAGACAAGCTTTTGCATCTTAACAAGTTGGAAAAAGAATACCAAGTTAAGCCTGAAGTAACTAGAAAATACTAACGATGAGAGCAGAAATTAATAAAATAGAAAAGAAACAATAGAAAAATCAATAAAGCCAAAAGTTGGTTCTCCAAACAAAGTAACAGAATTGCTTATACCTAGAAAAACTGATCAAGAAAAAGAGAAAAACACACATTACCGATATCATGATTGCTAAAGGGGGCATCACTAAAGACTCTACAGATGTTAAAAGATAATAAATATTATGAACAAATATGTGAACACAGATCCAATAACTTAGAAAAATATGGCAAACTCCTTGAAAAATACAATACACTAAAATTAATGGGAACGGAAATAAAAACTCAGAATAGACCTAAATGTCTTAAGGAAATTGGAAATTATAATTAAAAAACCTCCCCACGATTAAAACCCCAGCCCCAAACAATAGAAACTGGTGACTTCTGTTAAACATTTAAGAAAAAACCAGCAATTTTACACAAACTCGTTCAGAACATAAAGGAGGAAGATACTTCCTAATTTACTTTACAAGGTAAAATGATACTAATGCCTGACAAGGATGCCCAAGGACATTATAGACCAAAATGCCCTTGACCAAATGGGCACCATGCTTCACAAAACCAAAGCAAATTGGACCCAGCCAAGTTTTTTTATTTTTTATATTTTACTTATTTTCTTTTTGATAACAGAGACTTGGGTAATGAACGAACTCCGCTAACCAAGAATACAAGGTTATTTCAACACTTAAAAACCAGTCACCAAAAGCACACAGACAAAGAGGGAAACCATGTAATAATCTCGGTTGGTAGGGAAAGGGCTGTTGACATAGTCAACCGTCATTCATTACCCAAAGTCTCAACAGTCGCTTTCTTAATCTAATAAAAAGGGCATCTATCGGAAGCCTACAGTGAATATGCTACTTAATCGTGAAATACAGAACACTTTCCCCACAGACATCAAAAAAGACAAACCTGTCTGTTCTTACCAATTCTATCCAAATTGCTGTGGAAATGTTAACCATTATGAACAGGAAATAATCAATCCATCCATCCACTGATAAACAGACACGTAAATGGTATTTGGATAAATGACTTACAGATTAGAAAGAAATAAAACTGCTTTCACTCACAGCTGATATCGTAATTTACATAGGAGATGCTAAGTAATATGTATACATATATATATTTTTTAAATTTTTATAAGGTTTATTCATTTTTGAGAGAGAGAGAGAGAGAGAGAGAGCGCACAAGCAGGGAAGGGGCAGAGGGAGAGAGGGAGACACAGAATCCGAAGCAGGCTCCAGGCTCTGAGCTGTCAGCACAGAGCCCGATGCGGGGCTCGAACCCATGAATTGCGAGATCATGACCTCAACCGAAGTGAGACGCCCAACCGACTGAGCCACCCAGGTGCCCCTGTGAGGAATATATTTTTAAACTACTAAAAATAGGGGCGCCTGGGTGGCTCAGTGGGTTAAGCACCCGACTTTGGCTCAGGTCATGATCTCGCAGTTCGTGGGTTTGAGCCCCGCATCGGGCTCTGTGCTGACAGCTCAGAGCCTGGAGCCTGCTTCGGATTCTGTGTCTCCCTCTCTCTCTCTACCTCTCCCCCACCTGTACTCTATCTCTCAAAGATAAGTAAACATTAAAAAAAAATTTAAACGGGGGCGCCTGGGTGGCTCAGTCGGTTGAGCGTCCGACTTTGGCTCAGGTCATGATCTCACGGTCCGTGAGTTCGAGCCCCGCGTCAGGCTCTGTGCTGACAGCTGGGAGCCTGGAGCCTGCTTCAGATTCTGTGTCTCCCTCTCTCTCTGACCCTCCCCCATTCATGCTCTGTCTCTCTCTGTCTCAAAAATAAATAAACATTAAAAAAAAATTTAAACTACTAAAACTAGTACAGATTGAGTAAAACCGTAGGACTAAGTCAATACAATCGTTTTCCTATACTTAACAATTAGCAAATGAAAGTTTTTTTAAAATGTCATTTACAATCATGTTAAAAGCACACAAGAGAGTAGTCAGATTTATAGAGACAGAAAGTAGAATTGTGGTTGCTAAGAATTAGGAGGAAGGGAAAATGGGAAGTCATTGTTTAATGGATACAGAGTTTCAGTTTGGAAAGATGAAAAAGTTCTGAAAATGGATGGTGAGGACAGACAGCCACATAAGAGTGTGAATGTACTTAACACCATTGGATTATACACTTCAAAATGGTGAGATACTTAGGAGAAAACCTAGTAAGATACATACAAGACCTCCACACTTAAAACTTCGAAACACTGTAGAGAGAAAGAAAAGGGACAGAAATAGAAACATCTACCATATTCACAGGGTGGACCATTCAATGGCTTTAAGGAGTCCACTCTCCCAACGTGCAATCCCACCCATCGAAATCCTAGCAGGATTTTCTTCCAAATTAGTTTCACTTATGCAGTTAAAAATAACTCTATCATGAGAAATTTTTTTAAAAAAAGAAAAGAACCAAGTGGGCACAATTAACAGCACCAGTAAGGGGCAGACTGACATCATGTACCTCCAGATACAAGACCCTGAAAAGGAAACATCACTTGATCCGCTTTTAAGTAAAAAAAATGCATGGCCAGAATCTAACATCATAGTCATAACATCATAAACATCAGCCAAATCCCAATCCAGGGACGTTCTGTACAATAACTGCCTTGCACGTGTCAAACATTTCGATGTCGTGAAAGGCTGAGGAAATGTTCCTCACTAAAGCAATATGGGGGGCATTCTGTCCCAGGGAAGGGGTCTCCACAGAATCACTGAGGCCATGAAGGCAACTGGAGAGTGATGCCAATCTGACATACACCCTGAATTTGAAGCTGTTGTTCTGTAAGGAAATACGGTTGATCTTAGGGAATACGCACAGAAGTATTAAGGGGAAAAGGGTGTGATGAATGCACCCACTTCTCAACTGGCCCAGGAAAAGTAACACTTACAAACATGCACGGGCAAGTGATAAATCAAATGAGAAGGGATAAGCCTGGGGAAAGAGATCTGGGACTACGTATTACTCTTCGTGGAACTTTTCTGTACGTTTGAAGTAATTTCAAAATGAAAAGTTAAAAAAAAAAATCCCAGCACATACTTTTGTAGAAATTGATGAACTGGTTCTAGAATTTACTTGCAAATTGCAAAGATACTAGAATGGCCACAACAATCACGAAAGAGAGGAAGAATGAGGGCGCATTTACACCATCTGATTGTACGATTTACCGCGTTGTAACTGTCGAGACAATGTCATGTTGGGATATAAGGACAGGGCAATAGGACACGATACAGAATCTCAAAACAGATGCTCACCTGTGGCCAACTGATTTTCAATAAAGGCACTAAGGCATTTGAGGAGGACCATACAATCGTTTCAAAAACAATACTGGAAGAACTGGGTATCTGTACGGAAAAAATAAACCTGAACCCATAACTCTTACTGTACACAAAAACTGCTTTTGAGATAGATCACAGACCTAACCATAAAAGCTAAAACTATAGCATTTATAGAAGAAAACACCGGAGAATGTCTTTATAGTATTGAGACAAGGAAAAGCAAAGATTTCTCAGACATGACGCATAAAAAAAAAAAAATGACAGACTTACCAGAATTAAATCTTCCTGCTCATCAAAAGACAGCACTACAAAAATAAGAAAGCAAACCACAGACTGGGAGAAGACATTTTACGTATTTGGCAAAGGAATCATATACAGAATATATAAAGAACTCCTATACCTAAATAGGAAGATACCACAGTAAAACTGGACAAAAGCCTAACAGACGCTTCACAAAAGTGTGGCCTGAAAAGACGGCCCACTTTCGGTGATGGGAAAATGTAAATGAAACCACCGTGAATCATCACAACACAAGATGATGAATGGCTAAAATCGTACGAGGCCACACTTTGGCGTGGACGTGGAATAACTGGAACGTTCACACACTGCTGGTGGCAGTGTGAAAGTGGAAAGACCACTCTGGGGAAGAGTCTGGCGATTCCTTATGACTTAGGTCCACATTATCATCTGACCCAGTAATCGCGCGGCCAGGATGCATTCTAGAGCGATGAAAACATGCTCACAAAAATACTCGAACACGAACGTTCATAGCAGCCTTAACTGTAACTGCCCCGAAGTGGAGCCCAAACTTCCATCAACAGGTGAATAAACAGAATAGTTATCAACCAATAAACAGGAATAAACCACAGGAACAATCATTCGGATATTACATTCCAGGAAAGAAGCCAGACCCAAGGGTCTCCCCAGAGGATGTAAGCACCCCATGGGAGGAATTTTTAGTGTTTGTCTGTTTCCTTCATTGTCATGTCCCCAACACCCTGAGTAAGGCCTGGCACATCCTAGGCCCTCAATATAAATCTGTTAAAAGAATGAATGATTTCCTTAAAAATGAAACACTGTGTTTTATATTTCTGAATCCAAGACGAAATGCTCCTAGCCTCCAACTATACTGACGTCGTATTAGATGTGGCAAAAGCGTCCACATGATCCAAACGAACACGCCCAACACCCAAATTCATGTCATACAAGCTCAAGTCTGCAGCGCCTCTTAGAAATACTCACTTCTGCCATGGCCCTCTCTAAGGCCAGGATCACACGCGGCGTCCAGAGGCGGAGAAACGGCGGCTCCGGCGTTACCGGTTACCCGAGAAGTTAAGTGTAATTCTCCTCTACTGTGTTCACGGGGCTGGCCCCTCCCGGGCCAACCTTGGAAGGTTGGTATTTCCTTGGATGACTTTGGAGGTCGGTGTGTAAAAAGCATTCATCCACGCATCATAGGGCATACCAGCTAATGCATGGGCTTAAGTGAAAACAAAAGGCTAAGTGGGAGCATTAAATGTGTTACTACACGTCCAGTGCTAATACTCTCGTTGCCGCTAAAGCGCAAACGTCTTCGCCTGTGTCGCCTGCGTGGTCTGAATGAAGGAGAGTGTGCGTGTTCTCTAACTACTTTACCCACGATGATCTCTTCAGTCACTTGTTACCCACATCGTCCACTCCTAAAATGAACTACCTTTCTATCTTTTATTCAAGTTCCACGCTGTGGGATTCCAGGAGTTACGTTTTCCAAGAAATGGAACCTATCGTTAATGAGAAGTCACGGAGAAAAAAAAACAAACAACAAATCAGGCTGGCTTCTCTCCTCCCAACAACTCAGTTTGATTAGGTCGGTGGTTTAATGGCTTTAACATCAAATGCTCTGCGTCAGCCTTCTGCCTGAGCTAGTTTACTTACCAACGGGTAAGGCAGCTTGGTTTCTCCTGAAGTCATTTTTAATCACTGGCTTGGCAGTCTCAGGTTTTGTGTTTTTTTCATAGTGCTATTTTCCCGTAATTAGGATACAGTTTGAACTCGGTTATGACAGTTCCCTAAAAATACCAGTGGAAGCAGTTGGAGGGAGCAGACAGCCGAGTTCTGTTTAGACACGCCAACCGTGGGGTGCCTCTGAGTCACCCGCCTGGAGATGCCCATGGCTGAGGTTGGGGGCCTGGGAGTGGGGATTCCAGGGCCACGAGCATTTGGGTGGTGAGTAGCCGAAGCCTCAGAGTCACCTGCAGTTTGCGAAGTAAGAAAATAAAGGGGCTCAGGACGCAGCCCCAAGGAAGACGGTTTCCCAGGGGCCAATAACGAACGTAAATGGTATTTGTCCGGAACAATAACACATCTTCCATTAAGCAGTGTTTGTTGAAGCCCATTATGCGTGCACACACTTTGTGGCCCATGAACTCGGCCCGGGACAGCAACGCAGGAAACACGGAAGCTCTCACGTGCAGGTTTCGGGGGCCACCCCGCCACCGTGCGGCCATGCCACCGGGCTACCCCGTGGTGCGCGTACGGGTCTGTAGTCATGAACACGAGCCACTTTTTAAGAGAGCAGATAAAAATGAAACCCACATATGAAACGTGAGACACGCAAGTGTTGCATTAATCCCCTCACGTTCCCCAGGCTGCTACCTGAGTAAGCTATAATAACCCTGTCTTTGAACCTGCCTCTGTGGGCTAACAGCCTGTTCTGAAAGGCTTTGTTCCCCATATACACACCCTCCACACCCTCCCTCCAAAAAGATGAAAGGAAGAGCAATGTTTTAACGGTAGTAAATCCCTCTACCTCCCCCGACACACATGAACCGCTGTCCGGCGAACCTCCAGAGTCTGGGCGTGTGGGTGCGTGCGGGCAGCAGCTGGGGGCGTGACCTTGGATCGGAGTCACTGCGGCCGTCCCTGCTCGTGTTTCCGGACAGTAGCACGTCCCGACGCTGACCCGCGGCACTCGGGGATCGGCCAAGGCTCCGCTATTACTCACCGCTCAGCTCCCCATTTGGAGGCCCCAGCACACCGCTTGTCCAACAAGGAAAGAGCCTTGGGAAATGGCCCAAGAGAGGAGTCACAGGTGGGAAGAGCGGGTGACACTCCAGGGACGAAAATGGGAGAACGTGTGGACACATCTGGCTTAAGCCCACTGATTTCCCCCTCTTTCTGTCCTGGTTTTGGTTAACTTCTGAGATGCCACAAGGAGGTGGAGGTTAGTCTAGAGACCCGTGATCATGGTCAAGCGTGGGGACCCCCGACCACCAGGTGCCCGATTACAGAAGGTCATCTGCCACCACAACGCAGCAGATCAATTCAGCAGCCTCCTGAAAGAATAACTCCCCCTGACCGAGGGATTTCAGGCTCGAACTGTAAAGCTCCCCAACTCAAGGAGATCTACTATGCAACATAGTATGTTCAAAGAGAGAAACTACACAGTCACCTCTGTGTCTGAAAAAGTAATGGCAAAAACTGGATTTCTATGCAACTCTAATAAAACACAAACTGACAAAAATCCGGATGGAAGAATAAAAAGACAACGGCCAGGAGATCTAAAAGACACGGTCCGGGAATAAGGCGGATGTATGTGTCAGCTTAGGCTGCTGTGACAAATGGCCCAGATGGGGTAACCTGACTTCTCACAGTTCCGGAGGCTGAGAAGTTCAGTATCAAAGTGCTGGCCTCTTCAGCCCCTGGCTTGCAGATGGCCGCCTTGTCGTTGTGTCCTCACACGGCAGAGAGAGAGACTTCTGATGTGTCTTTCTCTTCTTGTAAGGAGAAGTCTGGTATTTCTTACAAAACTCAGCACACAAATACCCTGTGAGCCACACTCCTCCCAGGTATTCACCGAACACAAATTAAAATGTATGTCCACCAAAACGTGGATGAGAATATCCTTAGGACCTTTCTCCAAATAGTCCAAAGATGCAAACTACGTAGGCATCCATCAACAGAAGAGTGGGTAACCAACCGGTATGGTTATACTGTGGAACATTCTTCGGCAAAAAAAGCAGTGGTCTATCGATACAGGCACAGCACAAATAAATCTCAAAAACGTTATGCTAAGTGAAAGAAGCCAGCCTTAAGTGGCTATGTGCTGTAGGATTTCATTTCTATGAAGTTCCAGAACACATAAAACAAGTCCATGGTAGAAAAAAGAAAAAAACAAAACAAAACAAAACAGAACAGTGGTTGCCCGAGGAGGAAGTGAGTTGCCTAAGAAGCTGCATGATGGAACTTTCTAGAGTGATAGGAATGTTCTGTGGCTGGACATGGGGTTTGCACCGCAGAGAATTTTTGGCATTCGCTGGACCTTATTAATGGGATACTTAAGATCTGCGTGTTTCATTGTATGTAAGTTTTTTTTTTTAAATGTCTATTTATTCTCAAGAGAGAGACAGACAGAGACAGAGTGTGAGTGGGGAAGGGTCAGAGAGAGAGAGAGAGGGGGGAAACACAGAATCTGAAGCAGGCTCCAGGTTCTGAGCCGTCAGCACAGAGCCTGACACGGGGCTCGAACTCACAAACCGAGAGCTGAAGTCGGACGCTTAACCGACTGAGCCACCCAGGCGCCCCGTAAGTTTTAACTCCAAAAGAAGAAACAAGACTAGGACACAGTCACTGAACTCTTGTCAACGATTTCCCCGCTGCAATATTTACGTACAGATACACAAATACCTATAACTGATCATGAAACACATTAAACAAATAAGTTGGATTGATGATGGAGAGACGGGTGATAAGGTTAGCACAGTGAAGTGTATGCAAACGGCAGGGTCTGGTTGGTGGGTATATGGATCCCATGTTCATGGTCAGATCCTTTCTGCTTTTCCATATGCTTGAAATTTTTCCTAATAAAATGTCAGGGAAGAAAAGAGCATCTCAAAGCATGAAGAAAATGGTGCTTGACACAACAGTTCAATTTAGATGTTAATTTCCACCAACTTTATCCTACAGTCCATTGTCATTCCAATCAAAAACACCATCGGAATTCTTCAAGGAAATTGGGGTGTTCTTTAAGAGCTGATACAAACACCTTAAAATCGCTGGTGACTACTGATAAGTGACAGAAAAATTTTAATTTCTATGTGATCAACTAAAAATCACGAAGGAACAATGTGAGGGCAGTGGCCAAAGACAAGGAGACAGGTGACAGAGTGGAAACATGAGTGTCCAGAAACAGCGAGCAAACGTCACTGGTGGCAGGGAAAATAAAGTAGTCGATACCAGTCTTTCTCCTTCAGAGTAGCAACAACGAAGAGATTTACGGGAATCACCTTGGAAGTTAGGGAGAAACGGGTCCTCCCTTCGTGGCAGGGAAGGAACCCGCGCACACCTACTCGGCAAGATCACCGATCAAAGGTGGTCCTGTGCCCCTGCGTGTCTACGCTTCAGAATGTCCCCCAGAGAAACACCAGCCAGCCTCGGGACACACACAGGGAGGCCGCGGTGGATGTGGGTCAAGGGAAATTCTCATCACTGTGGGAATATCACACGCTTCTCCCGGGACAGAGAGAGGGAGAAGCACAACCCGGGAAGTTTAAAGTATACTGACGTCCTGGGCATCAAACATGTCCAGTGTGATATCCTTTAGGTAAAAAAGTGCACGGCAGCCAGAGGAAGCCACACTCCAGATACACGCGTGTGCTAAACGCTCGGAGAGGCTTTATCTGGCACCCACCCAGTGGGAGAGATGATCCTGGGGGCCGGGCTGGGGATGGGCCAGGGAAACTTTCACTGGACCAGAATGGCCTGAATGGTTGATCCTTCATTAAATGCATCCTTAATTAAAATGGATCCTTAATTAAAAATGAGAAAAAAATAAATGCAAAAATATTGCTGAAATTTTTATACAAAATGTGACTATAGTTGATATTTACATGTTTAAGAATGACATTATGATTACATATAAATTATATTTTGTGTCTTATTTCCCAATAGTGTCTGTTTGTGTTATAGAATGTTTACATAAAGTTTACAAGTATAAAAAAATAATTTCAATATTTTTGAAATCACTTTGAAATCACAGACATTTTCTCCAAAGACTCACAGCCGTGCCCCGGACGATGGCCACACGCATCAAACACCACAGCAGGTGACGCGGTTGGGGGCGGTGCTGGGATTTCCGTGGGAACGGCCTCCCCGTTTCCCAATGTGCTCGGGACGCCCGGGTCCTGGGTGGCCCCAGCAACCTGGCCTGTACTCCCACACACGCCCTCCAGCCTTGTAGGGTCACGGTCACGGAAAGGAATGAACAACCGTTGCTCTGAGACATTCCTCCCTCACCCTGAGCCACAGAAAACAGAAGTGTTCCAGCCCGAGGCCAGCACGTCGCCATCTTGTGTGAAGTCCAGCCAGCGTCCAGCAAATTCGGCACAGACATGTGCTTGCTGGATTGAAAAACCCGGATTCTTACATAACGGAAACCCTCAGGGAATGAGAAAATGGTTCGAGGAAAACAGATACTTACTGAAAGTTATGATTTGGGCTGTGTGTTGGACCTAAAAAGGAAAAAAAAAAAAAAGATAGGCTATTAATGCTTTATAATTTGGAATAAAACTTTTTTCCAAACCAGCCAATGGTAAAGGCAGCCACAGCCCAATGCACTCATTTGTGGTGAGCCGTCCTCGGGCCCCGGGCTTTGCTGCTGCCCAAGATTATACGGCAGGGACGATGAAAAACCACAAAATATGGAAGAGACGCTCTCTGTGTGTGCAGAAACGTCTAGAGGGATTTTTGGGGTTTGCGCTGTCTTCCCTCTCTCTCTCTCAGCTCATCCAACCTTGACTCACAAGATCTGGTTACTAACAGGGGCCCAGATGGTCTGGAGCCTGTGTGACAGGGCTGGGGCACCGTGGGGACCATCTCACAACTGGGATGAGAGAGGAGGCGTCCCCTCCGGTCGTGTGATTTCCCCGCCACCTCTGACGGGCACAAGTGTGTGGAACCATCAATGCGCTCCGCTCTGGGTTCTGCCTCTCAGCCGGGCCCGGGCTTCTGCGGGTGTCCGCGTCCCCGTCTCGGGGTGCGCGAGGCCGGCCTCCCCCACCCGGCGCACGGCCTTCCCCCTACGCCTCGAAGCTCACCTTTGTGTCTGGGGTTATTTTCTGCACTCCAGGTTTACAGCCCATTCCATCTGTGTCTGTTTTCCTTATGACTAGTAAATGGCTAACAGGTTAAGCCGGGACCTCGTGCACAATGGGAAAGGCCCCGGGGAAATGGTTTTATGGATTTCCTCTCTGCTGGCTCGTGCGTGTTCGCTTTCAGGCTGCAAAGTAATCTCCTGTTCCGTGGCTGCGGGCGCTGCTGGCTGATAACCACACGCCTGGGCCGCCCCGACTCACCGAGCCGCACGAACAGGACGCCGGTGGCGGTAATGGTCTTCACCCCGTTGGTGGCCACGCACTGGTAGTAGCCCGTGTCTGTCGTGTCCAGATCTTGGATGCGCAGCCGAGAACCGTACTCCGTCTTGCGGATGATGACGCGCCTCGGCTCCTGCACGACCGGGGCATCGTTCTTCAGCCACCGCACGGTGGGGGGCGGGTTTCCGGCCACCTTGCAGTGCAGGATGGCCGTCTGGCCTTGCACTATGGTGATGTTGTTCACCGGCTCCAGAAAATTCAGAAAGTAGCCTGCAGGGGAGAGAGCGGTCACAAAACAGCAAAGCTGAGCGAGGGCTGGAAGAAAGGGCTGCCTGCGAGGAAGCCTTCCGTTTTCTCTCATAAATACAGTCCGTTCCTGTCACTGGTGGGGATTACATTCTAGAATGTTCTGAGAGACATGCGTCAGCAAACACTGAACCACCGCTCCCGGGGAAATACGGCGTCAGGTTCCTTCGGGCCTCTGGTCGCAGTATTTTCATCAATCGCGGCATAACCTCATTTTCTGTGTGTTTCTGCTGAAAGATGCCTTATTAATACGTATTGTTGATTCACTGACATCGAGCCCACGGCTGACGCTGCTGTTAACTCATGCCTGGAAGAAGCTTATCTAACACGTGGTTTCCTACCACGAGGCACAGCGCAGCCTTCTGGTGTTTAGGAACGCTAGGCCGCCCTTCAGCACTGTCCCCGGGGGGATTTTGAACTGCAAAATCACCAGGGCGCCTGGGTGGCTCAGTCGGTTGATCGTCCTGTTTTGGCTCAGGTCATGATCTCACAGTTCATGGGTTCAAGCCACACGTCGGGCTCTGTGCTGACAGCTCAGAGCCTGGAGCCCGCTTCGGATTCTGTGTCTCCCTCCATCTCTGCCCCTCCCCTGCTTGCTCTCTCTCTCTCTCTCTCTGTCTCTTAAAATGAATAAATGTTTAAAAAAACTAAGCTGCAAAATCACCAAATCAAAGCACAGAAGTGCAGGGGAAAAAAAGACTATACAGACCCCCAAAAAGTACCCTTGTTTACAGTATAAGCTGGGACAATTAGACAGGTGTCGCCTTCTTGGGCCTCAGCTAGGAACGTGTGCATTGGGCAACTCTAAATGTTCACGGCTCTGGGCACGCCTAAATGCCCCCAGTGCACCAGGAGTAATGATTTGGGGTTACACGTACACGTTAGGCAGTGGGTGAACTCGAAAATACGGAACCCGAAAATGAAGATCAGCCGTGTTTCTCTCTGCAAACCCTAGATCTTAATCCAACCTCAGGGACTCGTGATGTAATTCGCACTCGGAAAGGCCACCCCCCCTTCCGGCCACAGCACCTTAAAGCTTCGATGAGGAAAAATCCAAAACAGACAAAACAGACACACACTGAAAAATGAGCTAATCCCTGGCCGGGACAGAACAAAGGTGTCTAGAACAAAGGTGTGCACGCTCGAGTACACGCCTGGTGTGGGTCAGGAACTGAGAGATGACTCGAGATGGACGTGCACTGCTAAATTCCACAACACGTAAAAAAAAAAAAAACCAAAACTAAGGCTCGACAGACAAGACGGTCAATCAGGAGATGAACTCGCTTCAGACCAAAGGAATATAATTGAGCGCTCTGAAAATGACCACAAAATACATTCATGTTCTGAATCTTTGGGTTCCTACGCTTTTTTTAAGCAGTGAGTTTGAAAGATTGAAAGACGGCACAAATCTGTTAGGACTGCCTTAATTGGATGGCAAATGACAGGATTTCTAGTGGGCCCTTGGGGTACATTTCACAGCACGGATGGTGGCCCCTAGATGTTGTGTGGCAGGGGGCAGCAGGGGGTGGGGACGCTGTGGGTTTTAAGACGAAGGGATGGTCTTACTTCACAAGGGAGGGTGGATGCATAGCTGTTTGTAAAGGTTGTCACTAATTAGCAGTAATCATCATTAACCACATCCTTGATTCTCCTTGATTCTCTCCTAGCCAACCCTTTCCTCAGTGCACTGAAGTAAGTTGCAGGTGAGAATTCTCGTGGAGGGACACAAAGCTGGAATGTGGAACAACCCCCTGAAAAGACAGGCCGAACCAAGCAGGGTGGCATTCTGGACGTACACTCTTCATAAATGCAACTGCACAAGCTGGGCTGGGGGAACCCTGGTTCCCGCGGCTCCCACCTCAGACCCTGAGTCTTTGGACACTAAACCCGATACGATCTGACAGTCTGCGGCGGTCACTTCGACACAATCTGGACCGCCCTGATTAGGATAAAGACACCACGTCACAGTGTTCTGGCCAGAGCCCAGCTTAATCGGGGGGGGGGGGGGGGGGGGGGGGGTTTCATACGAAGGAAACTTCCAAGTTGCTTGATATTCAAATGCTTCGTCAAGGTTTGCGTAACATGAATGCACCAGGGGGGCATATAAAGTGGTCATCAAGCCGGAATGGGAGATAGCAAATGACACATTAAAATCACAATGCTCTCTTTCGGGCGTGAGCTGAACTCCCATCTCCCCTGATGGGAGAAACTGATGACAGTTTCTCCAAAGCCCGGTGACAAACCGCAGCTTCCCAGCAGGCACGGGCAACGGGTCTGTATTCGGGTAGAACAGGAGCATCGGCGTCTCTGGGCTGATCAGCAAAAACATCTACAAGGAGCAGGCCCTGGGGATCTGGGGGCCGGGACATGATGGTCACGACTGGCTCTCATCTCCTCCCTCTAGGGGACCAGGTTGATGGTACTTCTCCCAAGGCCTCCCTCCACTTTTAGGACGTTTGCACACATCCACCTGGGACAGCTCCGCCAGCCGGGGCTGCGTCTCCTGAAAGATACAGGAGGATCCTCTTCAACACGGATACATTCATCTAGAAAGGGAGGGGGAAGTGGGGGAAGACGTCAGAGAGGAAGGTCAAGGGGATCGTTCCTTTTGAACCACCGAGGAGACTTGAGGAGGAGCCCGCTGGTAATCGCTGCACCATTACCACAAACAGACCCAGTATCTGCTTCTCCAGAGTATCTTTTTTTCCCATCAAATAGGTACGGAAACACGGAATTAATTCTTCACCCTGCCCGCCGACAGCTTCTCCTGCACTGTTGATTTGACAATTCGTCTTTCGGTGTTCCCCAAGAAGGCTCCTTTCTGAGAAGTCAGAGTAGGGAACATGAACTCCTGCCTCTCCTGCCCCGTGCAAGGACACGGAGAGCGGGGTGTTACCCCACCCCACCCGGCAAGGTGCCGTGAAACCATCTACCGGAGTCAGAACAAGGCTTAATTCAGAGATGGTGCCAGTATTTCCTTTTTAGATGCTTCAGCCGTAATAGCTAACATGGCCTGAAGAGACGCGTATGTGCTGGAAGCAAACACCATACGCCATTGACTTAACCACTCAAGCACTCTTGGCTCTGTCTGTTTCTATGAAATATCCAGATCGGGTGAACCTATAGAAGCAGAAAGCAGGTGAATGGTTGCCAGAGGCTGGGGGTGGGGAACTTACAGAGTGACTCTTACTGGGTATGGGGTCTCCCCGTGGGGCGCTAAAAATGTTTGGAACGGAGGTGTGCTGATGGTCGCAAGACACCACAAGTGTGGTCCTGGGTCAGCAAATGCTCCTGAGGCGGGACGGGGAAGGTGAGACCAGGTCGGACAAACCAGGTAAAAGTGGGGGGTACGGTGGGGTTGATGGAAGTGTCAGGTGTGGGGGAGGGGCCACTCTGTCGAAAGCATCCTTCCCCAGGTGCCGGCAACCACCCTCAGATTTGCTGGAATCCTGGGGTGAGGCCACCACCGATTTCTTCTGGGCCTGAGGTGTCCAATTTTTCCAGATCCCCTTCACTGGCAACAGACAAACACTCACCCCTGAAGCCACACCCTCCTCAGTTTGCAAAAAGCGAAGGAGAATCCGGTGCAGTGATCCAGCCCGCATGTGGAGCTCTCAACCAATCCTTCTTGACCCTCCACCATCTAAACCAGGGAGCTCAGCTCTGTCTTCACACTGGAGCCACCTGGGAGCTTACAAGAAGACCCACGGCAACCAGGACCCAGGAAGGGTCTGGACAATGGCATTCGTCAAAAGCTCTAAGTGTGTAGTCAGGACCTGGGACACCTGCTTAAAAATGCAGAGGACAAAGAGAAGCTACGGTTTCTCTTGGGATGAACCAAACCCACCCAAGAACAAAGTCAGTGCAGACCAGAGACAACCCCAAGATGAAGCATTGTTGGAGGAGAGCATCAGGACTGGAAAGAACGTGTCTGTATGTCCAGCACCAACCCCTGGAGGTTCTGGATGCAAAGGCATACGAAAGCCTCATCTAGTTGGGAATGGACAGGGCAGAATCTCCATGGATGGCACCCTTGCCTTGACATGGGTCTTATATCTGCCTCTACCAGAAGCTTAGAGAGACCAAAACCATAGGTAGATACCATGGTAACTTACTAAACTCATAGTACCCTCCCTAGGTGAGTGCCTAAAACAGCCTTTGGGAAGAAATTAAGACGTCATGATGAACAGCTGATATCCATGGTATCAATGCTTCTGGAATTTTCTCTAACCTTCCCATACTCTTCCTCCACTGGAAGCGGGGGGTCCCTTACTCTTCCGGAAACACACCCAGCTGGTCCCTCATCTTGCCGTCAACCAGAACACCCTGTCCTCAGATCTCTGCTGTTTCGCCAGGGTCAAGTCTCTGCCAAAAGGTCATGTCCACGGACGGTGTTCCCCTGGCTGCCCCATTTAAAACAGCTTCTATTCATTTCTAACCTTGCTCCCCACAGCACCGATCTTGGCCTGATGCTATGGCAGAGTCACATAATGGTTAAATTACGGTAACTGAAATAAGTTAGTAAGTTTTGACATCGAGAATAACAAAATGTGACTTTTTGGGGGTATGTTTCTCAACTTCGTGGCTACTTCTTGTCCAGATTCAATTTAGAATCACCCCGGTAAGTTTGATTTCAAGCCTGGGGTGTTGATGGAGAAAAGCTCTACGTTTAGAGATGATTTGTATAAAGCCGCCCTCTAGACAACAGGGAGAAAGCATGCTCTACGTCTCAGTCTCGGGCCTTCTCACTCATTTAGGACATCTCTTTGTCAATTTCTTCCTATAGACCTTCACGTGTATTTTTAGGTAGTTTTTTAGGTATCCTGTAATTCTTGGCACTGGGGTGTGAATTGTTTTCATTTCTATCTAAGTAGTTTAAAGGAGGCTCAGTGGTTTAAGAAGGCGTGGAGGACAACTCTTAGATTTCTACATCGACTTCCCACTGCTGCTGTAACAAGTTAGCACAGACTTAGTGGGGTAAACCAGCGCCAATTTATTGTTTCACACTTCTAGAAGTCAGAAGTCCTAACATCCAGGTAGTGACAGGGCTTTGTTCCTTCTGCAGGCTCTGGGAGTCTCTGTCCTTGCTTTTGCCGCGTCTGGAGGCGACACATGCCCTGGCTCGTGGCACTTCCCTTGCGTTTGGCCCCACCTCTGCCCCCATCACCACATCTCCAACTAGTAACGGTCACCAGCCGGCCTGCCTTTATAAGGACCCCTGCGAGTGTAATCACCTGGATCATCCAGGATCATTTCCCATCTCAAAATCCTTAACTTAATCCCATCTGCAAACCCTGCACGGTGAAAAGTAACAACACGTCACAGGTTCCAGGGGCATCTTTCTCTTCTGTCCACTGTGTATATTTTGCTTTTATCTTGCCCCTTTACTGAACTATCTTACTAGTTCTAACAGTTTCTGAGTCGACTGTCCTGGATTTTCCGTGCAGATCTCTTCTTCTTCAAATAGCAATAGTGTGGCCTTTTTGCTTTCAAAATTCATACCACTCACATCTCCTTTTGCCTAATTGTTTTGCTCAATATTATTTTTTAAAATAATTTTTTAGGGGCGCCTGGGTGGCTCAGTCGGTTAAGCGGCTGACTTCGGCTCAGGTCATGATCTTGCGGTCCGTGAGTTCGAGCCCCGCGTCGGGCTCTGTGCTGACAGCTCGGAGCCTGGAGCCTGCTTCCGATTCTGTGTCTCCCTCTCTCTGACCCTCCCCGTTCATGCTCTGTCTCTCTCTGTCTCAAAAATAAATAAACGTTAAAAAAATTTTTTTAAATAATTTTTTAAACCTTATTATTTTGAGGGAGAGGGAGAGGGAGAGCGAAAGAGAGAGAGCACACCCGAGGGAGGGGGAGAGAGAGAGGGAGAGAGAGAGAATCCCAAGCAAGCTCCATGCTATCATCACAGGACCCAACTTGGGGCTCGAACTCATGAACCCATGAGATCGTGACCTAAGCTGAAACCAAGAGTCAGATGCTTAACTGACTGAGCCACCCAGGCACCCCCCAATATTAGTTCGTTTTAATTTAACAATTTTAAATACTGAAATGGTACAAACACACAAAACTACAAATATTAATATAATAGATACCTGTGTACACAACATTAACATTTATGCTAACATTTTGCCATATCTGATTTAAAACACTGTTAAAAAAAATTACATACTCTAGAATGCATCTAAAACCCACATTTCCCTGTTTCTTGAAAACTGGTTATGCACCAGGCCAATGCACATTTCTACTGTTTTATATTTTTAGAAATGTTCCCTGAAAGATCACTTTGTTAGTTTTTTTCCCCGTTCAAAGTCAGCTTGGGATTTATTTTTGTTGATGCTCATTTATTTTAATGACTGTGTAATATTTCACTGTACAAACCAACCATAGTTTCTTTATCCTTTTCTCAAATGCAGGGCAGTAAATTGTTCCCACATTTTTGTTAGGACTTAATCACCACCTGTACACACATCTCATCGTGCACACATACAAGAATTCCTTGAAAGTGTCCACCCGGATGCAAGAGTGATGTCACGGGGCTTTGAAATCTCTCATTTATGTAAGTCTCAAGGGTGCCCGAAACCATCCGCGTTCACCATCAACGTCAATCGAATTGTTTCCCTTTCAACTATGTCAACATTTGTGTTTAGGGGCCAAAAAACGTTTGCCAACCTGATGAATCTGAAATAGGGCTGTTTCACTCTCCATCTAAAGAATGTGTCCTGAGATGGGGCTCCTGGGTGGCTCTGTCAGTTAAGCGACTGGCTTTGGCTCAGGTCATGATCTCATGGCCCAGGAGTTTGAGCCCTAGCTGGGCTCTCTGCAGTCAGTGCAGAGCCCATTTTGGATCCTCTGTCTCCCCCCATCTGTCTGCTCCTCCCCGAATAGCATATGTTTGCCTCTTCTCTCAAACATAAATACACATTCAAAAAAAAAAAAAGTAAGAATGTACCATGAGCTGGAGTCTCTTGGAAAGGTTACTGGCCCCTGGCCTCTCCTTCTGCAGCTGTCTGTTCAAACCTTTACACTGTTGCTCTAACTACTGCCATTCATACATTTTCTTTTTCCATTTTTTTTTAATTGATTTATTTTTGACACAGAGAGAGACAGAGCATGAACGGGGGAGGGTCAGACAGAGAGGGAGACACAGAATCGGAAGCAGGCTCCAGGCTCTGAGCCATCAGCCCAGAGCCTGACGCGGGGCTCGAACTCACGGACCGCGAGATTGTGACCTGAGCTGAAATCGGACGCTCAACCGACTGAGCCACCCAGACGCCCCTTTCTTTTTCCATTTCTAATATAAGCATTCAGTGTGCAGATTCCCTTCCACTTCTTCTTCAGCCATCTAATAAGTTATTTAATCTCCATACGGTTGGTCGGCCAGACCCACATATCTTCCAACTTACATTGTAATATTTTCTTTTAGCTCCAAGTTATTGAAAGTGTGCCTACCACACTGTTGTCATAGAACCCGGTCTACGTGATGATGATTCTTCGACACCACTGATATTTGCTTTACGGCCTAGCACGGACTCAATACCTAGAGTAGCGTTCCACATTTTACCAATAAGAATGTGTTTTCTCTAACTGCTCAGTGCAGGGATTTACGTACATGCGTTAGATTAAACTTGTTAAGTTTTTCAAAGTGTTAATAGGCTCATCTATTACTTTCGATGACATGTGTGTTCACAGACTCTGTGTTTGTCAAATGGCTATTAGTAACTCTGTGAAGGTGTGTTTACATATTGGAAACTATGTTACTGGGTGCAATAAACTTCAGGTTTATGGCATCAGCTAGTCTTCATATACTGTCTAATGCTTTTGTCTAAAAGCCCATTTTGTCTGATTTTGAGGTAGGGTACTCTTTTTTTTTTTAATTTTAATTATTTATTTTGAGGAAGAGAGAGACAGAGTGCAAGCCGAGGAGGGAGACACAGAATCCGAAGCAGGCTCCAGGCTCCGAGCGGTCAGCACAGAGCCCGACGCGGGGCTCAAACTCACCAGCCGTGAGATCATGACCTGAGCCGGAGTCGGACGCTCAACCGACTGAGCCACCCAGGCACCCCTGATGTAGGGTACTCTTGATTAACATAGTCCTGCACTATATTTTTAATTTTTAAAACCATTTTTATGATTATGCTTTAGAAACGAATCCTGTAAACAGCATATAATTTAACATGTTAATTGATGAATCTTTACATATGAACCATGAGTTTTTTAACTGGCCAGTTTTATTTTGAATGTTTCCATTTTATATTTTATTTCTCATTTCATTTTCATTTTAATCTGCCTTTCCTGTTTTCTGTTTGATTGATTTAAAAAAATTTTCTTTTTCCCCTTTACTTGTCTAAAACATGTAGTAGGCAGCTAACTTACCTATTTTTTACAGGCAGACCTAATTTGGCAAAGTTTCCTCCAAATGCAACCAAATACAAGTGCCATGAAATGCTCAGAGATGCAACCACATGCCCACCCACCAGTTTTGAGTTACTGCTTCCCGGTGTTCAGTTATACTGGATATCTGAGCCCCAGCGGTCATTACTATTTATGATTTTTACTCTCAGAGTTTATTTAGACTTGCTGACCTGTTAACCAAGTGCTTTTCCTTGCTTATGTGGCTTGTACTTCACCCTTCCTCTGGGCTTAGCTGAGAATCATACTTGGTCTTTGGGTAAAGGACTGAGGTTGTAAACACCCTCGGTCTTGGTCTAAGAGTTACCCATTACTTTCACACTTGAGTAATAGTTTAGCTGGGTATGGAATTCTGGCCTGACACTTACACTGCCATCTTCTGGCTTCTGAGTTTACTGCAGAAATCAGGCTGGTTCTTGTTCATTTGTGGGTAATCTGATATTTCCCCTCTTAGGCTGCTTTTCATGTTTCCCCTCTATTTTTGCCACTCCCACATATCTCTAGCTGTGAATTTATCTGTATATAGACTTAATGGGCCTCAGTACCATTCCCGATTCCACCAATTCTGTAAAATTCTCCACCAATACCTCATGAAACATCGTTCCTCCATTTCCCTTTATTCCTCCTCTGAAATCTGCTTCTGCATAGATGCCAAATTTCCTCCCATATGTAGTTTCTCCGTGTGCTTCGCTGCTTTGATATTCCCTAGCTCCTTTTAATCTCCAGCTGGGCACCCTGTTGCTCCTTGATCTGCCCATTAAGTTTCTCATTTCTCTGACTACAATTTTTTATTTCTAGACAGCCTCTTTGGTTTTCAAATCCACCACTGCCTTTTCTTCCTTTATTTTTAATCCTTCTGGCTTCCTTGTTTACTAGCTCACCACTCATCCCAAGCCTCTCCGAGTGTGCCTTGTAATTTTCCACTATAGGGTGGGTTTTCTGTGGGAACCCCTTGGGGACTAGGTTCCTGCAACACTCAATGCCAAGTCTTCACGTTAACTCTTGGGCCTGGGATTCCCCCACACACACAACATTCCCAGCATGTAAACCGGGTTTCCTGGGGGGTGGGTCCACGTCTTGTTTTTCATGGTAGCGCCTTCCGTGTTCGCCCCCTCGGGCCAGGGCTGAGGCGAGGACTGTAGCCCCTAGGTCTCCTCGCCTGCTGCCAATCACTTACCTACCATGGTCACTCAGTTCCCTGGACCCCACAGGTTCCTTCCTGGTTTGACGCTGAAACCCAAGATTCCTGCTGTGGCTGAGCCTTGATGACCGTTCAGAGGCCTTACATAGGGCACAAGAAATGTAAATGCTTTCACTGTCCTGAAGCCAAATTCGATTTCTGTCTCAACCTCTTATTTCTCCTGATTGAAGGAAATGTAATATCTCCAATTCCAAGTGATGTCAGTAAAGCTAAGGAATTTATTCACATGATCCCAATCAGCATTTTCCCTCTCTTGGCTATTCTCTGCAGTGTCACATTTGCGTCTGGGGATACTCCTCCAGCCTCAGTGTTTGGATGACTTGAGGCACCTGCAGAAGCCTTTTGCCTGTCTCCAGCATTTGCCAACATGTGCACGCCTTACTGGTGTTCCTTCTACTCTGGAGCCCACGGATGTGTCCATAGCCACATGGGGGCACATGTTGGGGAGCCCGCATCATAAGTGCATGACACCTGCAAAACACCACTCTTAGTCTCAGATAAACTAAACCATGGGGACATTCTCCAAGGCTGCAGAGTAGGACCACCTCAAGTGGCTCGTGCCCTGGCAGCCCAGGGCGGCCACAACTCAGCTTCCTCCCTATTCCTGGCTCCTGGTCATGTCTCCATCTCTCTTCGCAAGTGCACGTAAGCAATTACATCTTCTACTAATTTTTATTGAGCACTTGTATGTAATTTAAGCGGGGGGGGGGGGGGGGCAAGTTAGTTTGGTCCACCATCGTAACCATCATTAATGCTCTGGAGGCCAAGATCCAAGCCAGAAAGAAAGTTCTCTGAAGAGGAAGCACAGTGTTGTGTTGGCCCCTGGGGTTAGTTCACAGGCTCCCATTTAAACTCCTGGCTTCACTTCCCTTTTGTGCAAAATACGGGGTTTGTACTAATCTTTGCTCAGCTTTCCTCCAGGTCACAAGGCTTCCTTTTAGGACCATTCCAAACCACTCCGGACACGACAGAACAGGCCAGGAGGGGCCAGACCCCAGCGACTGAGAATCTGGCTAACTTGGATCAGTCAGCACCCCACAGTGTTAGAGGCAGAACAGAAGTCTTCCCTTCTAATTATCCAAGAGGGTTTCCCCTCTGCACAGCGGGGGAACTTTAACAACGATGCTAATGGATTCCGCGCCCCTGTTCCCAGGGCCAGCTCTCTGCTCACCCCTAACTCTGGACACCGGACCCGAGTCCAAGCAGGACCGACACGCCAAGGGCAGAGGTAACAGGAGAGCCCATTACTATGGGCCAGCACTCCCGTCTCACAGTCGGATCAGTGATGGATGGTCTTTTTCTCCCAACTGACCGTCCCCACGTTTTCTCACTCGGTCAAATTACTTAGGTGTTTGAGAAGCGGCCTGTTTACCAGGCCACGCTGACTGGTCTGGGAAGGAGATAAGGAAAGCCTTATGCACCAGGGGTCACAAGGTCACAGGGCTTTGACTGGTGGGAAATACAACAGACAAGCTGCCTGGCAGGGCAGGTGAGGAGGGGACCCTGAGGAGCACACGGAGGACATAAAGCCACTCTTCTCAGGGGAAGTATTTACAGCTCCATAAATCAGCCAGGGGCAGGGGCGAGGGGTCACTCTGCTCAGACGCTCCCGCTGAGCTGTCTAGCAGTCTGCACAGAGCCAGCTGCAGGTTGGGGGGGGAGGATGGCTGAGCAGAAGAGCCACAGGGACAGGATGGGGGGTGGTGAGATGGGCAAAGGTGGGAGTCAGAGAACACGGGAAACAGGAGCAAAGGAACCCGAAGGGCCTGAGAAATGCAGAAAAGGACGTGAGCGTTTCTGCGCATTTGGAGGAGGGTGAACGGTGGCCCCAACGACACAGGTTGGAACCTGTGACCGTGCCCTTATTTGGAAATAGGGTCACTGCCGATGCAATCAGGTTAAGAGGGGATCACATGGGTGGGCCCTAGTCCAATGGCTCTTGTCCTTATCAGAAGAGGGACATGTGGACATGGATGCGCAGAGAAGACCACACGACAAGAGGCAGGGACGGGAGAGACGCGGCCACAAGCCTAGGAAGTCCGCGGGCTGCCGGGCGCCACCAGCGGCTGGGAGAGAAGCCCGGGACGCTCTCTCCTTCAGAGACCCCAAAGGAACAACCCCACCCCACCCCCCGCCCCCGCAGACACCCTGATTTGGGACATCTGACTCCAGAACTGGGAGCCGGTTTCTGTCATTTGAGACACCTAGCCTGTGGTCCTTTGGTAGGACAGCCCTCGGAAGCTACTGCAGAAGGGTAGAGGGACTGAGGAAGGAAGGAGCTGGCCCCACAAGCCTATACCTGCACTGGGCGACACCCACAGACTCACAAAGGGTCGGGGGCATGAACACACACACACACACACACACACACACACCAGAAGTTCCAGAAATGTACCCAATGTATACACTAATCAATCCGCATGCCCTACAGGACTCAGGAGCCCAAAGCTCAGGAGACAGAGACAACAGGGCTCAGGGCCAGGCCAACACCGTGATCTGCGAGCTCTGCCGATTGTTCTGTCCCCTCCGTCCTGGGAGACTTCGGGTCGGCACCGGAGCGCAGCACCTGCAAATAGCAGGGGGCAGCCTGGACTCCTGCCCTGTGATTTAGGATGCCCTTGAGATCACCTACAACTGCAACGTATCCTCAAGCGGGGAGAGCTTGGAATTCTCCCGGGCCCTCAGAAATTATCCGCTTCCCACACACATTCCAAAGTACTGATTTGACAAAACCCCAGACGTGTTACCTCTCCACTTCAAATACAGCCTTGGAGCACAAGACCAAAGGGTTTCTGGGGCAAACGTATGCTTTTGTAAATGTCACGACAATAACCGTGACAATGACAAAAATGCTAGTGACCTCGCCAGTAATAAGCAGTGTGTCTAACGCGGCAAGGAATCTAAGCTCCTGGTATATATCCGCTCCTGGGTTAGCCCAGCACCGTAACCCAGGAGCCCTAGGCCTGCTTCCGTCCGAACTCCGACGGTGGTTTGGCGTGCGAAAACTTCAGGCGAACTTTCCTGGCGTAAATCACGTCTTCTGTGTTTTCTCTCCTACGTAGGCTTTTCGCTTGGGGGTCTTTCTCTGCCGATACCCACCACCAACTATGTATCTGTTAAAAACCGACTGCTGGCAGATGGCAGAGTATATCTGCACACAAATGCTGTCTACGCGTGTGCCTAATTCCCAGGTCCCGGTTTGCTCGGAAGAGACGCAGCTGTTCTCTCACCGGAGGACTGGCCTGCCAGCCATTTCCCCCTGCTGGTGATTTTATAGATGCTGGGGCGTCATAAATGCTAACCGGATTAAAAGAAAGAGCTCATAGAGTCCATTCAGCTACCAACACTTTTTTTTTTGTATGATTTAAGCCACATATGGCCAAATAGTGACACTCCCTGGAGTTCAGCAAAAAAAAAGCACACGGAACAACAAGTGTGGCGGGGCCAGGCCAATTCCTTCCGTCACGAGCGCGTGACGAGGAGGCCGGGGGAGCAGAAAGGAAGGGTAGAGTGAGTCCCCTCTTGTGCAAGAGCCATAACCCAGGAAGAAAGAAAATCGCACTACAGAACCAGAGAATTGGGCTGCAATGACTGGCTGGGGGGCATTCGCTAGGATCCTGTCCCCAAGCGGCTGCTGAGGTCTGGACGCCTGGGACTGAGGCACACGCGGATGGTCGCACCCGGGAAGAATAACAAACAGCATAGGCCTCCTGCCACTGCTTCCTGGGTGAGTGCCGTGCGCTGAGCCCTCCTGTCCCGCCGACAGCTGGGGGTGCGCCGGCCACAGCGGGATGCTGGAGCCGCATCCGATCCCGGGGTGTCCTCCAGCCACACCAGGCTCACACGGCTGCTCTGAGCAGCTGGCGGCACCCAGGCGGCCCCCACGGGGAGAGGGGCCCAGCTCGCCGTGGCCCCCTGCTTCTTTCCCACGGCCCAGGCACGGCGTGCGCACACAGGCCCACACGTGTGCACACACGCCCGCTTTGCCAGTGAGCATCTGCAGCTGGTGTTTCTGTGCCCTGGAGAAGCCAAGGCAAGCTTCCAGAAGCCTCAGCACTGCAGACACGAAAGCACGCTCCGTTTTCACACAATCCCATGTGGGTTAACAAAAGCAGTCAGGAGGCAGTCGAATCCCAACCAAGCAGAGGGCCTTACAAAGCATGCGGCTGTGGGCTTGAGAAATTGCTCCCAGACCAAGAAGGAGGGCCTGGAATCCCACCCAAGGCACAGGATCTGACTTATCCATGTTTGGAGCTTGTGGCTGGATGCAAACAAAAGTTTCTGTGAACGTTCGGCCTACGGTCGCTTCCGAGCCTTGGTCAGCAAATGCGTCTTGCATCCGGGCGGGCCCGAAGGACCTTTCATCTTGCAGCTGTGACAGGCCCTTCTGGCCCCTGGACACCCCGCACCCTGCACCTGGGGGACAGGTCTGCTGTAAACACGTTGCCCCCTGGGGAGTCTGGAGTCTACGAGGGGAGTGCAGGTTAGAGTTCGACTCAGCCAGCCCCACCTCCCGCCCACCGCCCCCTCACCTCTCTCTTATCTGCCCCTCACCTCCCTCCCACCGCCCCTCCCATTTCCCCCCCCATCACCCTCCAGACTACCAAGGCAATCTTTGCACAGCCATCAGGCTACCCCGTGTCCCAGGCCAGAACCTTGCACAGTGGAAGACGGCGCTCAGAATAAAGCAGAACATCCTCCTGCCACCTAAAAAGCTGTATATGTTCTACCCAGGGCTGCCCAATATAACTTTCCGTGGTGACGGAATGTTCTAGATCTGTGCTGTCCATCGTGGTGGCCTTTAGCGCATATGGCCACTGACCACTTAAAATGTAGCTCTGAGAACTAAGGAACTGGATTCTTGATTTTACTTCATTTTAATTGATTTAGATTTGAAGACCCACGCATGGCTGATGGCCTTGGGACTAGGTCATGTTGGTTTAGTCCCCTGACCCTTCTGACCTCAGCTACCCAACCCTTTCTCTCAGCTGCCTCAGGACCTTTGCACAGGCACCGCCATGCCTCAGGACTCCCCCGTCTTTGTCAGCTCTTCGGATCTCAGTGTAACATCTCGTCCTATGCCAAGACGCCCTTCCCTTCCTTCCAGATCAACACAGCCCCGTCTCTTCCTTCCAGCTACTCTGTCGCGCATTCAGGATTCTGACTCCCCAGTACGGGGCAACGTCATGAAACAGAGACCACACGGGATGGTGTCGTGCTGTTTGGGTCACCAGCGTGTACCTGGGCCTCACACAGCAGGGGCACAAAGAGACGGTCAGGGAATGTGTGTGGCCCATCCGGACTGCAGGCTAAGTCAGCCTTCTGAGAAATGTTTCACCAGGCCCAGCATCCAGAGCACAGGCCTTGCCCCCTGGGGACACATCCTTATCCTGCTGGAGGTCTGACGCCTGCAAGCAGCCCGTGTCCCTGTGAGGTCCCATCGAGGTCCACACACCAGGCCCCACCAAGGGCAGTCATGGCTCCACACGCCCTTGACTGAAATGACTGGCCTGTAAGCAAACAGCACACACTGGTGAGCGTTCTGGGACGCGGAGGGAGCTCAGCACCCCGTAGGACCCCGGGCAATCTCTCGGGACCTGCAGGGACAAGCCGGCCCTTAGACTGAGGCCAGCAGACTTGGGTCCTAGCTGCTCAAAGCCCAGGAGACCCAGCTGCGGACACACGGAGGGGCGACCTTCCTGAGGGGACGCGGGACCCTCAACACACAGCGGGCTAAGAAATGATTATGGATTCCTGGTCTTTGAATAATTAGGAAGAAATCAGGCAGAAGGAGAGCGGATTTTTTTTTTTAGCATTCTCATTTTTTTTTTAAAGTTTACTCATTTTATTTTATGGGAGAGAGAGAGCCCGTGTGAGCAGGGGAGGGGCAGAGAGAGAGAGAGAGAGAGAGAGAACCCCAAGCAGGCTGTGTGCCGTCAGCACAGAGCCCGACGAGGAGCTCTATCCCACCCACCTGGAGATCATGACCTGAGCCAAAAACCGAAAGCCAGACGCTCAGCAGACTGAGCCACCCGGGCGCCCAGAGTGGTCACTTTAACAGGCAATCGTCGGGCACTGAATTGCGTCTCCCCCGAAACGCACACGTCGAAGCCCGGCGCCCAGCGCGACGGCGTTTGAAGGTGGGCCTTCGGGAGGGGTTAGGTGAGATGAGTCTCGAGGGGTCCCCACGAGGGGGTCGGTGCCCTAAGGGGAAGAGGAGCCGGAGTGCTCTCTCCGCCACGTGAGGCCAGAGAGGGCGCCGTCCGCAAGCCAGGAAGGGAGGCCTCACCCAAACTGACCTGCTGGCGCTCTCACCCTCGCCCCCCAGCCGCCAGGACGCTGGGGAGTGCATTCCTGCAGATGACGCTGCCCGCACGTGGTGCTTCCTTACAGCAGCTGGGCTGGGACGGCGATCAAGCCGACAGGGTGACAAAGGGCTGAGCGGGAGGGCGGCCACCTCCCCGAGGAATCGGGCTGTATCGGAAGAAATGTGTCCCATCCACTCACGCTACCAGCCCAAGATGCCTGCAGAGTGCACCGCGGGAGCAGCGAGCCAGACGGTGACCTGTGGGGGAGGCTGAGGCACAAGACAGACCACCCGCTCCTCCGTGAGCCACCCGCTCAGGCGGGACGCCCACCGGCTCCGGACGATTCCAGGGAGGACCCCAGGAGACCGCCACCCGTCAGCAGGTGACGGCGGCCCAGCCAAGAGTCCGGCTCCTCAGGGTCTGCTCAGCCCCACGGGGCTCCCCACAAGGCCCCTTCCCCCCCTTCCGCGACCATCTGCCCGCCACCTGCCAGCCGCCACATTCCGACCGGCTCGGACCAGCCCTCGATGCCCCCACGGCTGCCGAGGCAGGCACGTCACCACACCCACCAATGGGGCAGCGCCGGGCCACGGGCACCCGCCACCCATCCCAGCAGCCACGCCCCGGGTACAGAAGGCACCCCACGCCGCTCCACGCGGGCCCCCGAGAACGCTTCCGAACACCTGCTTCCAAGAACTCCTCAGTCTTTTACCTTTCAGAGTTGGAATAGGGCCGTCCTGTCCATCCAGCTCTCCCAGAGGGTCATTCGGGTCCGGAACCTCCATTTCCCCTGGACGAAAGAAAGAGCACAGCACACACATCCGTGAGGTTTACTGCACGCCCTGCACTCGGCTTCTCGTGCAAGAACAACAGTATTCTAGCAAAACCATCCACCGTGTACAGAAAACCTAGGAGGACAAGGCGCTGTGGGAGCCTCTGGAAGGCTCTCATCTGGCATCGCAGCAGAAGGGATTCTTCACGTTGACCCCCAGTGTGGCAGAACACACAGACGAAGCGCACGTGTGACCGAAGCCCGAAGCGCCATTCAGGGAGGGACAGAGATTCGAACACGGGCTGGCGAAAGAGAGCACCTCGGTCGCCAGAGTCTGCAGGTGGCCCTCCGGAGGCGGGCCCTGGAGATTGTGAATAAATTCGGAACCGGGGTGTTTCAGGCAGCGCGTTCCCCTCCTGGTCCCCCCCGGATCCACTGGCAGCCAGCGGCCAAGGACGGACCTACCTGCAGCTGTGAGGACAGAGGTATCTCGTCCTACAGCTCTAGCAACCCACCCTGTAGAGACGGGGTCACAGCAGGCGCAACCACTCCCAGGCTCACCCCCACCCAGCGCGGGAGCAGATCTGGTCCGCCTAACCCGGAAAACCACACAGAGCCGTGGGCCCCTGTTCCCGGGTCCCACCAGTCGGGCCAGGAGGGTGGGGTAGAAATGGTGGCTCTGACGACACATCCGGATGGATCTGGGTCTGTGACATCAAAGCCTAGCATGGAATGGGACACACGTGCCGAACGTCACGCGGCTTAGAAGGAAATCTTGCCCTGCTACACGTGGATGAACCTGGGGGACATTATGCTGAGGGAAAGAGCCAGACACAGAAAGACAAATAGCGTCTGACCAGTGAGGTCCCCAGAGGTGTCCGATTCATAGGCAGAAAGCAGACAGGGGGGCGGTGGGGGGGGGGGGGGAGGCAGGAGTTGTTGGTTTAATGGGGACAGGTTCTGGAGATGCGTGGTGATGGCAGGAATACAATAATGTGAGTGCCGTTAACGCCACTGAACCCCGTACTTAAAAATGGCTAAGACGTGGGGCGCCTGGGTGGCTCAGTCGGTTGAGTGTCCGACTTCGGCTCAGGTCGTGATCTTACGATCCATGAGTTCGAGCCCCGCGTCGGGCTCTGTGCCGACAGCTCGGAGCCTAGAGCCTGCTTCGGATTCTGTGTCTCCCTCACTCTCTGCACCTCCCCTGCTCACACTCTGTCTGTCTCTCTCTCAAAAATAAATAAACATTTTTTAAAAAATGGCTAAGACATGTGGAGGTTCCTCAAAAAATTAAAAATAGATCTACCTTATGACCCAGGAACAGCACTGCTAGGAATTTACCCAAAGGACACAGGAGGGCTGATGCACAGGGGCACTTGTACCCCAATGTTTATAGCAGCGCTTTCAACGATAGCCAAATTATGGAAAGAGCTGAAATGTCCATCAATTGATGAATGGATAAAGAAGATGTGGTTTATAAATACAATGGAATACTACTCGGCAATGAGAAAGAATGCAATCTGGCCTTTTCTAGCAACGTGGATGGAACTGGAGGGTGTGATGCTAAGTGAAATAAGCCAGGCAGAGAAAGACAGATACCATATGTTTTCACACTTATGTGGATCCTGAGAAACTTAACAGAAGACCAGGGGAGAGGGGGAGGGGGGGAAAAAAGTTACAGAGACGGAAGGAGCCAAACCCTAAGAGACTCTTAAAATCTGAGAATAAACTGAGGGTTGATGGGGGGGGGGGGCGCGGAAAGTGGGTGATGGGCATGAGGGGGGCACCTGTCGGGAGGAGCCCTGGGTGCTGTATGGAAACCAATTTGACAATGAGTTTCCTATTTAAAAAAAATGGCTAACACGGCAAACTTCTAGGTTATGTGCATTTATCACAATTTCTTTGAAAGTCTCCGGAAGACGGTTTATAACTCAGTTACAAACCGGGTCACCCCGCTTGCCTCTCTTACACGAGACACAGGAACCAACAAAGCACCCAGACACTTGAGGCCGCTCTTGCGATGAGAAGCCTTGCTCGAGGAAGCTGGGGCCTGCGAACAGGGTACAAGCGGTTTTCACGCAAGAGTCTTCAAATTCTTCCGCTGAATAAACACCGACTGGCCAGCTGATTCATGAGGGCACCGGCGTCTCTAAGCTAAACCTGTCTGCACGGCCAGGTCCGAAACCCCAGGATGCGCCAGGGAACACATCAGCCTTGAGCGCCCTTGGCGTTGAGCCGCAGCACCCATGTGGCCAGCGGGAGGGTGTTTCTGCCCGGGCCGGGGCTTCTCACACCCAGTTAAGGAAGGTCCCCTCTTTCTATCACTTCTAGTCCAAACTCAACCACACAACAGACGCCACGCTCCATGCCGGCTTCCGTAAAATGTCCCCCATCGAACACGCGTCCTTTCTCCAATTCCCCGTATCGCTCAACGTTCCCCAGGGGACTGTAAACAGCGGTTAGGCCATCCCAGCATTAGAACCTAGACAGAATCCGGGGCCCCGGCAGCACAGACACAGGCAGAAACCGGGCAAGGCAGTCCACGGATGTGTGCTAAAGAATCAAACTTGAGTTGGGTTGGAAATTTTCAATTGGCATGTTATACATGCCATCACTCAGCGCTGTGTAAATGCAGAGAGACCACAGGAAATCAAACACACTTGTACTATATACACACATCTGAAAGAGGCATAAAAATTATTAACTGCTTAGAAATTGACAAATGGTGTGAAACAGTCAAATAAATATACACCCCGAAGAAAAATAAGCACTATTAGCCCAATTCTACCGCGGAACAGATTCCCAGCTCTTCCAAGGTAGCTTTCTGTTTTGCCGCACAAGGTTTCCCGGCGCGTCTGAGTCACGGTGTCCCGTGCGAAGGAGCCGGAGGCGGCCCCGATGCTTCTGCTGACTCTCGGGTCAACCTCACCCACCCACCCACCCAGACCTGCAAAGTCGCTGTTCACCGCAGAAATGCTAAGACTCTGTTTGAGCAGGTTGTGATGGTCAGCACAGAGGCTGCGACTTGACTTTTCATCTCTTTCGGCCTCAAGCTTTGCCTTAAAAAATAATTTAGTAGGGGCGCCTGGGTGGCTCAGTCGGCTAAGCATCCGACTTCGGTTCGGGTCATGATCTCGCGGTGAGTGAGTTCGAGCCCCGCGTGGGGCTCTGTGCGGACAGCTTGGAGCCCGGAGCCTGCTTCGGATTCTGTGTCTCCCTCTCTCTCTACCCTTCCCCCGCTCACACCCTGTGTGTCTCTTAAAAATAAACATTTAAAAAAATTTTTTAAATAAAAAATGACAGCAAGGGTCACATATGTGAATAAAGGCAGAATATGGCCCATTACCGTGGTCCTTCGAGCTGACACCCTAAGTTTCCACAGAACGGGGCCCCGTTGTTGCTTCCTGAGAAAGGAGGACCCCACTGATAGCCTGATATTAGAAACTGTCATTCTCCCTACAGAGCATGAAGTCAGACACAGAATGGTTGTCCTCACTCAAGATGCTGCACGTCCTAAAATTTAAAAGCCAAATGGAACAGGTGCAAATATGAACTTGGGGAAAGGAGACAAGTGGGCCCAGCGTTGCAGCAGATGCCAACAGAACCTCTCCCGGCCCCCCAAAAGGGTTGGAAACACCCCAGAGGAAAAACACAAAACAAACACAGGCCAGAACCAACAAAACAAGTGCAAAAACTACCACACACACACACACACACACACACACACACATATCCAAATGTCACTGTTGCATAGCCAGAATTACAAAGGTAATTTAAAATGTCTTCTTTTATTTTATTTTTAAACACCTCTACGATGAAAACACATTGGATTATTAATCGATGTAATTCACATACCACAAAATTTGCCGTTTTAACGTCTACAGTCCACGGGCGCCTGGGTTCAGTGCCAGGCTCTTGATTTCTGCTCAGGTCATGATCTCACAGTTTGTGAGTTCAAGCCTCACATCAAGCTCTGCGCTGTCAGCACAGAGATCCTGTCTGCCTCCCTCTCTGCCCCTCCCCTGCACATTCTCTCTCTCTCTCTCTCTCTCTCCCCAAAATAAATAAACTTTAAAAAGTATCTTTAAAAAAATCTCAAAAAAACTAAAAATAAAGTCTACCTTCCAGCTCCAGCGGGTTTGGGGATATGCACAAGATTGTGCAACTGTCTCCACTATGTGATTCCAGAATATTCCATCACTCCCAAGAGAAATCTTGTTCTCATCGGCAGCCCTCCCCATTCCCAGCTCCCCCAGGCCCGGCAACCACCGGTCTGCTCTCTGTCTCCAGGGCTTTATGTTTTGGGCATATTATATAAATGAAATCACACAACATGTGGCCTTTTGAACAAACACCAATTGTATGACTCTTTTTGCCTTTTGATATTATGAGTGGAAGTGCACACAAGACCCGAGGTGAGTACAGGACAGGAGGCTGGAGTCACCGGGATTATGGACGCCAAGACGGGTCTGAAAGTCACCTGCCAGGACACCAGCACACGTCCACACGCTGCCACGGGAAAGGCGGGGCTCCGGGGCTCTGGACACAGGGGACCAAGTCGGGGTTCAGCACCGCCAGCACTGGAGCTGGTCCCTCCTGCTTGCGCCCTGACTAGCGGGTTCTCCTGCATGTCACTGCTGCTGGCTGACCGACCTGTACCCACCTTCCTAACCCCGCACACTGCCTTGGTGATCCCTGCCAGCCCGGCTGGCCGGTGACAGTCCCCGGCGGTGTGAGCCCCGTGACATCTCCCTGATGGCCTGCCCAGCACCTCCTCACACAAAGCCCCGCTTCGGGCTTGCCTGGTGCTGCTGCCTTCGCCTCCGCTGGCCATCCGACAGACGAGGAGACCCGAACAGGGAACAACCTAGGGGAGGAGCCCTGGCTGCCCCAACGCCTCGGGACTTAATCCTCTTCTGAAATGGAGCAAATCACATGTCTTTCATTTTGGTAGAAGGCTACAGGGCATGCTATGAAGGCCACACGTGTCCATCAAGGGCGTGGAATTTCTGATGCTCTAACTCTCCTGCACCAGACATGGGGGGGCTTTCACTGTGAAAACCCACGCAGGGAGACACGTAAGGCCACCGGAACACAAACCATCGATGGCCTCAATCAAGTAAGAGGTTTATTAGCTCCTTAATTGTTTGTTTGATGTTTGAAGAAGAGAGAACATTTAATTTGAAACCAAGTGAAATGTGGCTGCTTTAGTGCAAAGACACATTAATTGCATAGTTTGATAGTCAAACTATTATAGTCAAAATTATACTTTAGTCAAAACTATAGTCAAAATTATACTTTAATGCCTAGAAGCAAAGGCTGAACACAACGTGATAATAACCCTCCTGGAACATGGGATTCTGGAACAGAAAAAAATACATTAGGTAAAGTCTAAGCAAAGAGTAACGGTATGGATTTTGGTTAAGAATAGTGAGTGGCCGGGGCACCTGGGTGGCTCAATCGGCTGGGTGTCCGACTCTCGATTTAAGCTCAGGTTGCGATCTCGAAGTTCGTGGGATCGAGCCCCATGTCCGGCTCCATGCTGACAGTGTGGAGCCTGCTTCGGATTCTCTGTCCCCACCTTTCTCTGCCCTTCCCCCGCGCATGCTCGCTCTCTCTCTCTCTCTCTCTCAAAAATTAAAAAAAAAAATCTCTCCCTCTCTCTTTCCCTCCCCCCACCACATGCCCTCTCTCTCTTTTAAAATAAATAAATAAACACTTTTTCAAAAAGAATCAGTCAATCGAGGCACATTTGCTGTGACAAATGTCCCACACTAACGTGTAAGATTTAACATCAGGGGAACCAGGTGCGTGGTGCAGAGGAACTCGATACGACCTTCACATCCTTTCTACTAATCTAAAACTGTCCTCACCGAAGAGCTCACTCAAAAACACTCACACATCCCATCACGTGGCTTAAGCCCATAACCAAGGCTCACGGGTAGAGAAGGGCTGTCGGAAAGATCCTATCTCCAAACACCTCGCATTCTGGATCACTGGATACGGCCCCAAAGCCAGGCACGAACGGCAGATTCAGTGTCAGGTGTTCAAAGGGTCCACAGCAGGCCAGTGACTACTCAGAAGTTAAGTGAGTTAGGTTTGGACCTGAATCCTACGTTATTCATCAGGCGTGGTGACGTCAGCTCTTACTCAGGAACTTAGGGCATATTCTGGGCAGCACTTATCAGCGTCCCGCACGTTCAGGGCTGAACTGACCGGCGTCGGAATGGCCTGATGAAAAGATTTGATGCTGGTATTTCATGGCACACACGCTGCCCACACGTGGGAAAATGCAGAGCGATTAGGAACCAGGCAGCAGTCACACACACACACACACAGAATCTTCCACAGACCTTCTCTCAACACGGGCCTCCAGCGTGACGTCCTGATTTAGGGCATCCGTAAGAGACGTTTGCGTCTGCAAAGCAGCAAATGGGTCTGTGCTGATTTCCAGGCTCTTTCTGTCCTATTAAAATCCCCGCTTTCTCAGGGCGCCTGGGTGGCGCAGTCGGTTGAGCGTCCGGCTTCAGCCAGGTCACGATCTCGCGGTCCGTGAGTTCGAGCCCCGCGTCAGGATCTGGGCTGATGGCTCGGAGCCTGGAGCCTGTTTCCGATTCTGTGTCTCCCTCTCTCTCCGCCCCTCCCCCGTTCATGCTCTGTCTCTCTCTGTCCCCCAAAAAATAAATAAACGTTGAAAAAAAAATTTTTTTTAAAAAATTAAAAAAAAAAAAATCCCAGCTTTCTCATTAGCAGCAGAGACACTATGAAGCAAGAATTTACTAATGAAGTTCAACCCACGCCCTCGGATTTGGGTCCACGGTGCTATTTTGTTTGCGATTTGCGTCTCTTAAAAAGTGTTTTGTTATTCATACTGTTTTCATCCTTACTCCCTACCTGTTGATCTGAATCGGTACACGTGCTGTGATTTAATTAGATGTAGTCTCTGGAATATCTGGACAACTTCAAAGCAGGCTCCTTTTAATTCGTGAGGCTGCCTTATTCACCGAAGCTTGGCATTCTTGGATCTGGTCATCCTTGTGAAAAGCTATAATTTCCAGGATATGAGAAAGAACAGCAGTCAGGGAGGGCCCAGAAAAAGCCCACAGTCTGGAGGGGTGATCGTGGTGCAGAACAGGAGCCTCCGGAAGGACAGGCCCGGATTTTACGATGAAAACTCAGACAGCACACCCGTTTTCGACGGGCGGCGTTGGCCATGCCTCCAGCGCAACCCCTCAGCTGAGCACCATGTGCCACCAAAACCATCCGTGACGCTGGAAGAGCAAGAATGGAGGGAAAGAAACTAACAACCGGGAGGGCGCGCGGTATATGGTCCTAAAAGGTGCGCCCGTTAGTCCGGGCGTTCGGCCGGAGAAGGTACGTCCGACAGTAAGAAGATTCCATAACGTCTCTGGGAACACGCTGGTTAAAACGTCGCACGCTGTGTGTCTCCAGCCAGAAAAGCGCACAGCGGTCAGGGTGAGCGGCCTGTGCCTAATCGCCGGCCGTCTTAATTCTCACTATTGCTACCTCGGGGTTGAGTAAACACTGGTGGTGTTCTCCCTCAAGGGCTGGCCTAACCCTGCCTTGGAAACACGGAGTAAAGCCCACCAACCTGAAACGGAGTCACCAGGGTCCCTCACCAACTTACACTCCGTGGCACTGCTGCCGAGGGACTGGCACTGTTGTGTGGCCAGCTGTCCCCTCTGCGTCCCCTCTGTGTCCTAATCTCTCCTTATAAGGACGCCAGTCGCATTGGCTTCGAGCCCACCCTAATGACCGCATCTCAATGTAATTACTTCTGTAAAGACGGTATGTCCAAACAAGGTCCCCCTCTGAGATACCGGGGGGCCAGGACTGCAGCGCGTCTATTCTGGGGGAGCACGATTCAACCGACAACAGGTAGCGTTCCTTTGCCCTCACTGCCTCTTTAGAAGGAATGCGGATGTGAAGCGGCTCTTGCGAGCGCGGGGCGCAGACGGACAGACAGGCCTCAACGAGACAGGAAGCAGGGGTTTGGACCAGGGTACAGAGGTGCGTCTGGGGGACCCGCCCACAGCCCGCTAATGATTCTAGCGCCCTGGCTGCTGCCTCAGACACCTTCTCTCTTGTGCGAAATACACCCCGTGGCTGCGCTCCCCCAGACGTGAGGCAGGACACGGGTTCTCCGAGCTCCACGCGCCCGCGACTTCCAGCAGCAGCTGTGACACCTTCCGAGCCCGCACCTGCCAGGCCCCTCCGCTCACGGCGCTCACTCACGTCAGCGCCACTGTCCCCGCTGGGCGGCAGGGAGGCCCGCAGGGAGGGGGGCGCTGGTCAACGTTTACATGGTGCCTCAGTTTACCCACGTCGTCCTCATAGCCCCTTCCCACGACCTCCGCGTCTGGACCTTCTCTTCCTGCCCTCATCTTCCGTGCGACTGAGTGTCTCCCCCTCCCTGCTCCTCCAAAGGCTGCACCTGCAAAGCTCCTCCCTCCTTCCACCCTTGAGGGGAGAGACGGCTTGGCTTTAAAAGAGCAAAACAGGGGCGCCTGGGTGGCCCGGTCAGTTAAGCGTCTGACTTCGGCTCAGGACATGATCTCACGGTTCGCGGGTTCGAGCCCCACGTCGGGCTCTGTGCTGACAGCTCGGAGCCTGGAGCCTGCTTCCGATTCTGTGTCTCCCTCTCTCTCTGCCCCCCCCACCTCTCTCTCAAAAATTAACTTAAAAAGAAATAAAAAGAAAATGCACAGAGCCCCCAAAATGTACCTTGTCAGGTCAGACCCCTCTCCGGGAAGCCAGTGTCACAGACCCGAGGACCGGTTCCCATCTGACACGCACATCATACTCGACGTGTCCAAGCAGGAACCCCGCTCTCCTCCACAGACTACTCCCCTGCAGCTGCCCCCCACCTCCTGAATTCTGACTCCGTCGAGCCAGAGGCCAAGGCCCCAGCCCCCCCCACAATTGTGTCTGACTCCCCTTCCAGCCACATTCTGCGTCCAACCCGTCATGAAATGTCAACTGCTCGGTCTTCAAGATGAATCAGAATCGATGCTGCCGGCCCCGCCCCACCGCTCACACCTGGTCCCCGCCGCTCCTGGCTCTGCCGGGTCACATGACAGCCCCTGCACAGGCCTCCTGGGGCCCACCTCCCCTCCAGAAGGGGCTTCACGCACCATCACCTGAGACAGCAGAGGTGACCCTCGAAAACATAAGGCCCGGCGGGAGAAGCCGGACACAGAAGAGCCCAGATTGTATGACTCCGCTTACACCAAGTTCAACCAGAGGCCGAGGCACGTGTGGTGACGGAGGTCAGCAGCACCCTTGCGGGGGACGGCCAAGACGGAGCAGGACAGAGGTTTCTGCGAGGCTATTGGTGACGTGCGAACTGATGCACGTATGCGTATTACGCCCACCCCAAGCTTACCGCGTTTCCCCTGGCGTGTTGGCTCCTGTAACACTACCTGCTTCAACGAGGCCCACCCTGACCCCTTCCTTCCACATCAAGCTCTCAGTCCTGCCGCCTAAAAGCCACACGCTCGTTTATTCCTCCGTCTGTCTGCTCCATGCTCAGCCCGGCAGCTGAGCAGGGATGGTTCATCTGGCGAACGGAGTGAATGAATGAATGCTCCTGTGCTCGACACCTTCCAGCACCTTCCACCTGCTCTACCCTCTGTCCGCCCTCCATGCAGATGCACACGCACACGCGCCCTCCTGAACTCACCCGGGCTCCTCTACCCTTCACGCCCCCCTCCCCCCGTCAACAACTCCAGCCCCTTCTCCCTCTAGAGTTGAGGCTGTTTGCCCCCCCGCCCCCGGAAAACGCCACCTGAGACCTCTCCGCTCCGTTGCTGGCTTGTGAGGCCACCCTCCCCGTCCCTTGCTGCATTTCTCTCCAGAGCAATGCGTCTGTCCCACGTCAGCAGAGGGTGATCCGTGGAACAAGGCTGCGGGTGACGGTCACAGGCGTTACCTCGAACCCCGGCATGCAGGAAGCACCCCAAAACTCCGAGGACAAAACGCATGCTGGCAGAGTCGTGGGACCGTCACGCTCACGTTCCGGAAACCCTGAGGTTCGGCTCACGGTGTGAAGGGGGGGCTCACACCTGTCCCAGGCATGCGGGGGGGCCCCTTTGCTGCACTCCTCTTCTCAGAGGCAGATAAGGGGGTCACAGTGAGGGCCCCTGCTCCTCCCAACAGCAAGCGAGCACCTCCTTGCTCCACTGCCCTCCGACCCGACCTTCCTCCCCGTGCCCCAGCAGGTGCACCTGAGATGCATTCTGCTGAGAGACGCCAGGCCCCCGGACCACACGCTGCAGAACTGGCCCGCAGAACGGTGGCCTGAGGATCTCGGTGAACTCACTCTGCCTCCAAAACAACAAAATCCTGGGCCACGCGATGAAAACCAAGCATGTCGGAACTCTGAGAATTCACCGGGGCCACCGAACGAGCTGAAAACAAATCGTCCATGTGAAACAAAGGACTGAAGGACTGGGCCCCGGGAAGATGGCCTCGCTGAGTCGTCTGGACGTGCAGCACCCGGGGGAGATCCTAGGTCTGACTTGGCTGGCCTGGGGCTGGGGTCGTGGGGAGGCAGCGGGGAGGGGGTGTCACCCCTGGGACACTGTCAAACAGAGCAGGCTGCCGGCAACGCCTCAGCAGCTCCCTCGTGGCGACCACAGGGCAGGAAACACCAGGCGCCCAGAATTCAAAAGGAAATCCAGACCCAGGGGACCACGGGAAACTTCGAGAAGTCCGACGTACTTCCCGGATCAACAACACTGCGCGCGCGGAAGGCCATGTTCAGGCCCGAGGAAGGCTACAGGGGGAAGACACCGGCCCCACATCTCTGGTGCCATCAGGAAGAGGCAGCGAAGGCTGATGTTTGATGGATGCCCGCTCACAAGATCCCCTTGGCAAAAGGTTCAAGACAGGCAGCGAGGTGCGTAAGAAAGTCTCCTGACCAGGGACTGGCTGGCCACACAACAGTGCTGACTGAGTGGTGACCCTCAGGAACCCAAACTTGAAAACGTAGAGGACCTTCGGCGCCGGGGTGGCTCAGTCGTTTAAGCGTCCAACTTCAGCTCAGGTCACGATCTCATGGTTCATGAGTTTGAGCCCCTTGTCAGGCTCTGTGCTGACAGCTCAGAACCCGGAGCCTGCTTCAGATTCTGTGCTTCCCTCTCTCTCTGCCCCTCCCCCACTCATACTCTGTGTGCGTGTGTGTGTGTGTGTGTGTGTGTCTCAAAAAATAAATAAACACTAAATAATTTTAAACAAAATGTAGAGGACCTCATGTTAAGTGTTCTTATCACACAGACAAAATAATAACAATAATAACAACAGTAATAAAGACGGGAGAAGGAGACTTTTGGAAGCAATGGCTATGTTTATAGCCCAGACTGTGGTGATGGTTTCACGAGCATCCACTGATCCCCAAACTTTACAAGTTGTGTACGTTAAATCTGTAAAGCTTTCTGGATGCCAATCATACCTCAATAGAGTGGTTTAAAAACAAAACAAAGAGAACTTAAGAATAGCGGACAACTCAGCGGTCACACATCATAGGAAAGAGAGAACCCGCAGAATTAGTCAAGGAAAGCCACTAAACAAACAAACGGTAACAAGAAAAACACCCCCCAAAACCGAAATGAAAAACAAAAACAAAACCACAGCAGCAAAAACAAACCTTGTTGGGTAGAGGGGTTTGCTACTAGAGTTGCTAAAATATTATTTAAAATGTCCAATTTTGGGGGTGCTTGGGTGGCTCAGTTGGTTAAGCGTCTGCTGTCTCACTCTTGATCTCAGCTCAGGTCATGACCTCAAGATTTTTGAGTTCGAGCCCCACATCGGGCTCTGTGCTGATGGCATGGAGTCTGCTTGGGATCCTGTCTCTCCTTCTCTCTGCCCCTCCCCAGCTTGTGCGTGCTCTCTCTCTCTCTCAAAATAAATAAATAAATTTAAAAACATTTTTAATAAAAAAAAGAAAATGTCCAGTTTTAACAAAGAGTACAAAGACATACAGAAAAAAAAAAAATCAGACAGCATGCCACATACACAGGAAGAAAAAAAACACCTAACAGAAAATGTCCCTGAGGAGACTAAGACCATTATAAATATAGTCTTAAACATATTATAAATATGTTTAAAAAAAGAAAGAAAACCACATCTAAGGAATCAAAGGAGGGGCACCTGGGTGGCTCAGTCAGTTAAGTGTCTGACTTCAGCTCAGGTCATGATCTCGCAGTTTGTGGGTTTGAGCCTCCCGTCGGGCTCTGTGTTGACAGTTCACAGCCTGGAGCCCACTTTGGATTCTGTGTCTCCCTTTCTCTCTGCTCCTCCCCTGCTCACCCTCAAAAATAAATAAACCCTCAAAAAATTGTATAGAATCAAAGGAAATTACAACAACTTTTTCTCACCAAACAGGGAATATCAATAAAGTGATAGAAATCAAAAGAATCAAATAGAAATTCTACAGTGGAAAGAACAATAGCTGAAATTCACCAGGTGGGCTCCACAGCACATGTGAGCTGGCAGAAGATTCAGTGAACTAGAAGACACTTTACTATCTTTCCTGGAATAGAGATTATCTACTCTGAAGAGAAGACAATGAAAAGAATGAAGAAAAGCAGCAGAATCTAAGGCACCCATGGGATATGACCAAGAGCACCAACACATACATAATGGGAGTCCAGAAAGAGATGAAAAAGGCAGAAAAAAATATCTGAAGAAATGATGACAAAAAACTTACCAAACCGGAGAAAAAGTATTCATTTAAACACTTAGAAAATCAAGAAACTCTAAGTAGGACAACCTCTAAGAGACCTACAACTGGACGCACCACAAACTTGAAAAACCAAAGCAGAATCTCGAAAGCAGACCTACAACTGGACGCACCATAAACAAACCTTAAAAACGAAAGCAGAATCTTAAAAGCAGCAAGAGAAGGGACTCGTCATGTAGTGGGGGTCCTCAGTAAGATTAAAGAGTTGGTTTCTCATCAGAAACCAAGTGGGATGATGTATTAAAAGTTTTGGGGGGAAGAAAAAGACTGTCAGTCCAGAATTCTATACCCAGCTAAACTCTTTTTCAAAAATGAGTAAGTTAGGCCACTTCCAGATGAACAACAAATGGGGAAAATCTGTCATTAGCAAACTTCTCTACAAGACATAGTAAAGGGAGTTATTTGAGGGAAGATGAAAGGACATTGGAAGGAATCCGAATCCGCACAAAGAAGTAAAATAGTACCAGTAAGGTACGTACATAGGTACTATGAACGTTATATAAACGTATTTTTGTCTGTAGCTCTTTTTTTCTATTTCTTTTAAAAAAACCACTGCATAGAACCATAACTATAAAATTGTGTTGATGAACTTAAAACATATAAAGATGTAAATTGTATGGCACTAATAGTTCAGAGGGAAGGGGAAGGAATAGCAACATATTGGAGCAAAGTATTTACTATTAATATTAAGTTAGTATTAATCTGAACTATATTTTTTAAATGTTCATTTATTTATTGGGGGGGGGCAGGGGCAGAGAGAGAGGAGGGAGAGAGAGGATCCCAACCAGCCTCCACACTGTCAGTGCAGAGCCCCACACTGGGCTCAATCCCATGAACCATGAGTGAGCTAGATTTTTTTTAAATAAGATGATAATAGTAATCTTCATGCAACCACTGAGAAAATGATTTTTAAAAATGACATATATGAGAGACAAATTAAAGAAATTTTTAAATCACACCAGGAGCTATCTACTCAATACACACACACACAAAAAAAGGAAGGAATCAAGGAACAGAGGAACAAAAAAGAAGTGATATATCGAAAATAAGTAGCAAAATGACAGAAGTAAAACCTACCTCATAATTAATTAATTAAAAGCAAATGGGTTGAAAGGACAAATCAAAACAGCAGAGATTGGCCAAAAGGATTTTTTAAATTATCCAACTTTATGTTGTCTATAAAAGATAGTTTGTATTCAAGAACACAAATAGCTGGAAAGGGGTATCACACACACAATAATCATAAGAAAGCTGTAAGGGCTATATTAGTACCTAACAAAATAACCTGCAGGATATAAATCATTACTAGAAACAAAGGACATTTTATAATGACAAGATGGTCAATCCAATCTATTTTAAACACGTATGCACCTAAAAACAAAGCCCCAAAAACACAAAGCAAAAACTTACAGAAATGAAGGGGAAAATAGCTAAGTCAGCAATAATAACTGGAGATTTCAATAATCCACTTTCAATAATGGACATAAGTACTAAATAGACCAGTAGGGGAACAGAAAACTTAACACTATACACTATGCCTAACACGAAAGAATATTCCACGCCAACCACAAGATACACATTCTTCTCAAACTTACACAGAAAGTATTCTAGGACAGATAATATTCTAGGCAATAAAATAAAATTTGATAGATTTAAAAGGAATAAAGTCACGCAAAGTACGTTCTCTAGCAACAGAATGGAATTAGAAATCAGTAACAGGAGAAAATTTGGGAAATTCACAAATATGTGGAAATGAAACACAACATTTCTAAATAACCAATGAGCCACAGGAAAAAAAAAATCACAGGAAGATTATAAAATACTCTGAGAGGAATGAGAGTGATGCCCAAAGTAACAGAACTTAAGTGTGCAACTAAAGTAATGCTTAGAGGGAAAGTTAGTCTTAACTGTCCGTACTAAAAAGGATGTCAAACCAATAACCTCGCTTTACATCTTAAGCCCTTATAAAAAGAAGAGCAAACTTAACCCAAAGCTACCAGAAGAAAGAAAAGAATAAAAATAACAGAGAAAATCAAAGCTGGTTCTTTGAAAAGATGAACGGAATTGAGAAAGCTTTGTCTAGGGTGATCAAGAGAGAAAGAGAGGAGACTCAAATTATGAAAATCAGAAATGAAATATGGGGGCATTACTATTGAATTACAAGAAACAAAAAGGACTAGAAAAGAATACTATAAAGAATCGTGTGCTAACAAGTTAATAATATGGATGAAATGGACACATTCTTACAGAAACACAGCAACTGACACTGATGTCAGAAGAAACAGAAAATCTGAACGGGTCTAGAACAAGTGAAGACATTGAATTAACAATAAGAAAACTGCACAGAAAGAAAAGCCCAGGGCCGGATGGCTTTTCTGGTGAATTCTACCAAATGATATATATCAAATATATCAACATATTTGATAAGGCTGGTATTGCCCTGATACCGAAAGCACGTCATGGTAAATCTGAACAAAGTAAATCTGTATACAAAGTGCAGAAAATTGCAAAGTCAAGACTCCTGAGTGAGCAGAGCAAGGTGAGAGCCAAGTGTACCCTGTGTCCCCCAAAGCCAATCCCAGACACAGAAAGGCAGGTGACCTGGAGTCGTGGAAGCTAGGCAGGAAACACAACCCTGCAGAGACTTATGCAGGAAACAGGATGCACCATGTCTGAGTCATGTTAGCAAATTTAGACATGTCCTTTTCCACTAAAAAAAAAAAAAAAAAAAAAACCTACCTAAATTTTTTAGGTAGAACAAAATAACTCATCTTGGAAATTCTATAACTAACGAGATTTTCTAGGGGCATCTGGGTGGCTCAGTCGGTTGAGTGTCTGACTTCGGCTCAGGTCATGATCTCACGGTCCGTGGGTTCGAGCCCCGCGTCGGGCTCTGTGCTGACAGCTCAGAGCCTGGAGCCTGCTTTGGATTCTTTGTCTCCCTCTCTCTGTGCCCCTGCCCTGCTCACACTCTGTCTCTGTCTCTCAAAAAAGTGAAGAAACATTAAAAAATATGTATATATCAAAAAAACCTAATGAGATATTCTAGTTTTTTTTTAAAGAATGTCAACAATTTAATGAAACTACGTAACTTAAAATATCTACCGCACAAAGAAAGATGCAGCCATAGTGAGAGTCCCCTGCACGCCCCAGGAGTTTTAAACAACCCAAAAACAGTCTTTATATTCTGTTTCCCAAATACCTGATCCCCTGGAGAGTATCTGATCCGTTCAATGCAAAGAGCAAGGATTTGCAATAGCAACACGAATATTTGCACTCTGTCAGTTATGATTTTGGACCGTTAACATTGACTATATTAAAGCAATACAGGGGCACCTCAGTGGCTCAGTCGGTTAAGCGGCGACTTTGGCTCAGGTCATGATCTCACGGTTCGTGAGTTCGAGCCCCGCATCGGGCTCTGTGCTGATGGCTCGGAGCCTGGAGCCTGCTTCAGATTCTGTGCCTCCCTCTCTCTCTCTGCCCCTCCCCCGCTCACGCTCTCTCCCTCTCTCTCAAAAAATAAATAAACATTTAAAAAAATTTTTTTAAACAATACAAACCAGGGGAAGTGGTTACCATAAAAATGCAGGTAATTGCCAATTATCATTTTTTCTATAAATGAATGTCGTTGTCTCTTCTAAGCTTCTCCTTTTAAACTGATTTACTGAAAGCATGAAGTTGGCAATCCTATCTCCAGACACTGCCTATTTCCTCATGCTCCAATAAAAAAAGGACATTTTTCAGTACACTGTTTTACCTAAGTGAGACTCTTAAACTCATAAATCATGGTTGCTTCAAGATTTTCTTTGAGGCTTTCTTTATTTTCACAGCCAGAAGCCCTAAACTAATCAATCATGGAGTAATGTCATGGGCAATTACCACGGGCGGGACTTGCCTGTTCTGTCTCTCAAGGTGTATTCTCAGCTTCATATTTTAAAGCACATTTGTTTTAACAACCAAAGGGCACCATGGAAGCTCTCTCTCTCAGTTGTTGGGACACCCAGGAAACACACACACACACACACACACACACACGCACGCATGTGCCTGTGACTCAGAGGGTCCCTGCAACTTCCTCCTCATGACTTTAAGCTTTCAGGATCTTAGATTTGGAAGAAAATGCGACCAGATGAGAAGAACAATAAGGGCTGGCATCCCTGGGCACAGGGACAGGGGGCTGGCATCCCCGGGCACACGGGCAGGGGGCTGGCATCCTGGGCACAGGGACAGGGGGCTGACATCTCTAGGCACAGGCATAGGGGGCTGGCATCCATGGGCTCTCCCTCCTTGTCCATGAAAATGGTAGCATCTCAGATACATCCTATGCAATCTGTCAGCACTGTACTGTACCTTCCCGAACCTTCTTTCCCAGCAGAGAATTCAGGGAAAACACCATTTCTGCTCATGATACATCTGTGAGGCTGAATAGACCTCGGGGTGAGGGAAGCAGGGGGAGAGAGAATGGCCACCAGCCAGAGAAAATCCCCTCCCGGCTCATCTGCAGGCAATTTGACAAGGACAATACAACCCTTTTGGAGAGCTGCTTGTAAAGAATTTTCAAAGAGAACAAACAGTTTAATGGAAATGAGTCTCTCTCTCTCTCTCTCTCTCTCTCTCTCTCTATTCCTGCCTCCCTTCCTCTCCTCCCCCTCTCCCATTTTAATTCTGTGTTTTTCCTTTTCGTTTTGAGGGTCCGTACGTGTAGGGGTAGAGGAAGCTGTAATGGGACCATTTCTCTGTCTCCTGGTCAGGTTCTCCTTCCAGACTCCCAGAGGGCGCCCTTCCTCCGCTCCACTGGTTCTCAATGGGCAGAGGGATTTTGCACCCTCCCCCCTCCACCCCCACTGATGTCCAGCAATGCCTGGAGATGTTTCTGATTGTCAGACTGGGGTGGGGACACCAGTGGCCCCTCGTGGCCCAAGGCCAGGGACGCTGTAATGCACACTCACCATGCAGAAAATCCCCCATCGCACAGAATTATCGGGTCCCAAATGTCCACACCGTGCGGTTGAGAAACCCCGCTTGGCTCTGTCCTACCTTCTATTTCGCTGCGTGTTCTTAGTTGAGGGTCCGCAAGCCTGAGAGTGGGAATAAAACTCAGGTACGATCTCATCCAGCCATCGGGGCTCCGGGCTCATCCTTTTCCAATGGCCCACGCGATCTAAGCCCTGGAAGGCTCTGGCATGTTGGACGAGCCCAACTTTTACAGCCGGACAGAGGTCCCCTAGCCTCTGCCTCTTACCAGCTCTGAGGGGGGGCAAGACAAGTGGCTTCCCGGCCTCTCTGACTCGTACCCCGGGAGACAAGCTTACAGAGCCGTGACGGTCCCGGGAAGTCACACGGAACTTCTTGGACTGGGCTTTACATCCCTCCCACCGAAGCCGGTAAGTGTGTGTTCTTGTTCTCCATCTGTCCCCTTTGTCTAAGCTTTCCTCCTCTGCCACCACGGCTGCCAGTGAGGTGGGGACCCCCCACGAACACCGGCCCAGGGCAGCGGCCGCAACTCGGCCGTGAAGGACCGGGCAGGACCAGCGGAAACACCAGCCACGCCTATGTTTGCTTCTGTGACGCCCCGTCACCGCGGACGTCCTGCGTGTGTCCCAGGGTGCCCGCAGGCCAGCCGCTGGCTGGGGCTGCACAGAAGGCGGCCCGCCGTCATCGGCCACGGAGGGACTGGGGTCGCCCAGACCGCTAAGCTACTGGAGGAAACACGCGCCTTTGACCAGGGTGAGAGGGACGCGAGCTCTCACCCACCCGTGGCTTCTCACCGCCATAAAAGCGTGAACAAGAGGGGAGGGTGGCCAGCGGCCCAGGCCGTCTCGGGAAGAACACGGGGACTGCGGCTTCCAGCGCCCACACAGCCGTCCACATGCACACCCTCTCGTACTTGGCTCCGCGCTTAGTGACCAGGCCACGGTGAAGTTCACGGCCCTGCTTCGAATATCTACCAAAACAGATGCCAAGGGTAACAGCACGTAAACGTCGCGGGGCGCAAAGGCCGGGAAAGCCTCCGCGCTGGAGGGGGAGGTTTTGCAGAAATGGGGAGGTCAGACCAAGGCACTCCAGCAGCGCCTAGCTCCTACAAAGGAGGCTGGATCGTATCCCCAGGCCACTCCGCCTTCCTTCCCACCATCACCTTTATGTGTAAGGAGTTTACAGCATGGGGGCCCCCCGGGGGGCTCAGTCGGTTAAGCCTCCGACTCTTGGCTTCGGCTCAGGTCGTGATCTCGCAGTTTCTGGGTTGGAGCCCTGTGTCGGGCCCTGCACTAACAGGGTGCAGCCTGCTTGGGATTCCCTCTCTGCACCGCACACACCCCCCCCCCGCCCCCGTCCAAAAAATAAGTAAACTTAAAAAAAAAAAAAGACTTTGCAGCACGGACACGGACGTTACCCATCAGAGGAGGCTAAGCTGTCCTCTGAACACGGGAATGGCCACGACGTGAGATGCGCAGGGCAGGGTGCTGGGCAGTTACTCTCTTCCAGGGCTTTCTTTGGACCTCGCTGACCCTCAGGCCTTGTGCTAAAAGCGGGGAGTAAAAAGGGAAGAGCCCAAAGATACCTCGGTGGCAGTTTTCAAGAGGGAAAGAGGACAAGGGATCACCTCCAGCGGGAATACACTCCCCTCAGTGGGAACAGAAACGTGCCTTCAGCACACCACACTGCGGCCCGGCACGGTGACGAGAGGCAGCGTCCACGCAGGGGGGCCCTCGGGAGGGGCAGACAGGTCCACACCTGAGGAGCCTGTCACCGATGAGGGTCCCTGAGGGCCCGAGGCAGCAGCTGTGCACGGGAAGATTGGAAAACAGCGGGCTCTAAAAGGAACTAGAACTCGAGGGCTGCTGTGATCTATCCAACATCCCTGAGGCCATCTTACCTGTCGAGAGGTAGGCTGGGGCCGGGTCCCAAGTGAGAGGCCTTGCGGCGGCTCCGTCACCAAGTCCTGAATGACAAGCGCACACGCGGAACAAAACTACCACTGGCAGGCTGCCAAAAGGAGTTTGTGCTTTCAATTTAACACGGGAGGCAGCCGAATGTGTGCGGGGAGGGGTGGGGAACCATCCCACGTGTGCAGGCCCATCTGGGTGACTCTGGCCCACGAGCTGCCCCGGACCAGAGTTTACCTGGCGTTTCAAAACTGATGGTTCCCCCCCCCCCCCACCATCAGCTGGCAAAGATCCCCAGGTCAGGCTGAGGAAGGTGCGGACACGGCGACGGGCGTGTATCTGGGGGAAAGGCCACACGGGACAGCCACCTTCCTCTGCGACGTTCACACCCGCCACCCGCCCGTTCCACCTCCAGGAAATGCATCTCGCAAAACGAACTCACGCACGCATGAAATGCTATGCGCCCACGGTAACCGAAGCGTTGCATTTCTGCTTTTGTTTGCATTTCCGTGGGCTTTTATTTTGTCTCTCGGTGTCCAGACTTAACAGATTTTAACACAGGAACAAATTCATTTCACCACAACCACAACCGATATGGAGAACAGACTCATCACCCAAAAAACTCTTCCCACACTCTCCCTTTACACACACACACACACACACACACACACGCACTTTTTTCTCCATTGGCTTTTTTGAGAAAAATGGAATCACATAAAATGTAACTGACGGGGATCAGATCATGCCACCCCCAAAAGAGGCTACTTTGGCAGAAGGATTATTCTGAATTGAGGACAACTAAGAAACAGCAAAGAGAGGGGAGCTCTCTGCTCTCTGCATCCGCCTAAAAGCAGGGCACACATCTCCCTTTGTGAAGGCGTCCCCCTCTTCTGTACCAGGAGGGAAGAACGGTCCTGATCGTGGTAGGTAGTACTTCTGGGTCCCTTTGTCACAACCCACCACCCTTGGAAGCCCAAACTCTTTCCCTTTGCTTCATCTTGTCTCCGCGACGTTTCGCCCTTCGTTTACGCAGCGTAAGGCATCCGAGCCTAAGCAGTTCTTTGGGTTTTCGCGGGTTTTTTTCCACGAAGCTTTCATCCGCGTGAGAAAATCAACATCGACTAAATCCGTGCACCTTTCCTACTGTGACGCCGTCTGTCAGTTTAATTCCCAGGCCTTAGTCACAGAACCTAAGGGAGTAGAGGAAGCTTTTTTCCTCCCCTACGTGACCTTTGATACTGGCTGTTTTCTCTCAACATAATGTCTTTGAGGGGCCGTCTAATTTGGTGTCTGTGGAAAGAATTCACTTCCTTTTTTTTTTTGATAAAACAGTATTCCATGGTATGGATGGGCCACAGTTTACTTATCCATTCATTCACTGAGGGACAGCTGCACTGCACCAGTTTGGGGCCATTCCAAACAGAGCTGCTAAGAATATTCGCGGACAGGTTTGGTGGGATTAAGTTCCCATTCTCGGGGTACAGGCCAGGAGCGGGGAGTGTCTGCTTTGAGGTGACCCCTTTGGACTCTGACTCGGCTGGCTGGGACCTGGGATTCTGCATTCCTAACGGCCCCCACGCAAAGCCATGCTGCTGGTCCGCGGACCATCGTGAACGGTCTTGGCTTCTGGGCAGACGGGCCACACGCTTTCAAGTTGGCGTGGGTTAAGACTGGCAGCCATCACCAGGCCCTTTGATTGGTCAATGACACTCGTCACAAACCTTTGCTCAATCTGGAAGGTTTTAGGTGAAGGACGCACTTGGCACTTGTATTCACCACCGAGCCCTGCGGGCGTTTGGGTCTGAGCCCCTGCTGAGTCTCATCTGCGAGCAGGAGAAACTGTGAGCACAGCGTCTGTAGACCCTAGATGTAGGGGCTGTACTTCCTCTGTGCCGCAAAGCATCTTCCAAGGCACTGAAACAGGGGCAAATTCACCTGCAGGGCTCAGCAAAGAGAGACACAGAAGAGGCCAGGGCAGTGGGGAGGGGAGGTGTGCAGAGAGCCCGTGAAAGAGCTCCAGATCACCGCCCCTCTTGCCCACGGGAAATGGACTGAATCCAGCCCCACGGGGCCATGTGTGCCGGGAGAGCCAAGTTAGGAAGGATGTGAGGTTTTTCTGGCTTTCCAACCATGGGGAGGGGCAGGAACCACGACACCATTACCCCAGGGAGAAAGTGCAGGGCGTCGGAGGGCCACGCAGGGATGCCGCCTTGTGAAAAGCCGAGGGGACTGACCAAAAAGTGGGCAAAAGGCCCAAAGAGACATTTCTCCAAAGAGGAAATGCAAACGTCCGACAAGCACATGCAAAGGGGCACTTGGGTGGCTCAGTCGGTGAAGCGTCTGACTCTCGGTTTCGGCTCAGGCCACGGTTCGCGAGATCGAGTCCCGCGCAGGGCTCTGCGCTGACAACACGGAGCCTGCCTGGGATTTTCTCCCTCCCTCTCTCTCTCTCTGTCCCTTCCCCACTCATACCCCCCTCAAAATAAATAGACTTAAAAATAAAAGCACGTGAAAAGATCACCGATCATCAGAGAGATTACAAAAACATCGGCAATCACTGGCAAGACCCACGAGCCACCGCAATGAAATACTTCGCATCCATTAACAGAAAACGACAAGTGTGGGAGAGGATGTCACCAAGCCAGAGCCCTTGCGTGCTTCTGGTCGTAATGCAAGATGGTTACCTGCTGGGAAACGGTATGGCAGCTCCCCCCAAAATTAAGAATATAATTACGACAGGACGCAGCAACCACACTTCCGAGTATGTACCCAAAAAACCCGAAAGCAGGGTCCTGAAGAGACAGCCGCACACTCATGTTCACAGCAGCTGAAACATGGAAGCAGCCCAAGGGTCCACCCGGGGATGAACGGGCAAGCTAAGTGTGGTGTATACGCACAACACCATAGTGTTGAGCCTTAACAACGAAAATCTAACGTGCGCTGCAGCGTGGATGAACCCGAAGATGTTCTGCTGAGTGAAATAAGCCAGTCACCAAAAGACAAATACTCTAGGAGTCCTATGAAGCGTCTAGAATAGTCAACCCCACGGGCACAGAATAAAGAATGGCGGTTGCCAGAGGCCAGGGCTGGGGAGTAGCGGTTTAGTGGGTATACAGTTTCAGTCTTGCACGGTGGGAAAGTTCTAGAGGTGGTGCGACATCGTAAATGTACCTACGACCACTGAACTGCACGCTTAGGAACGGCTAAGATGGCAAATTTTATGTGGTTGGGTTTCTTGTTGTTGTTGTTGTTTTTTAACCGCAATTGAAAAATAAATCTGCGCACGCTGGATGGGCGCACAGAAGGACGCACAGGTGGGGCGCGTGGGTGGCTCAGTTGGTTGAATGTCCGACTCTTGATTTGGGCTCAGCTCGCGATCATGGTTCGTGGGATCGAGCCCTGCCATCAGGCTCTGCATTGACAACACGGAACCTGCCTGGGATTCTCTCGCTCTAGCTTTCTCTGCCCCTCCCCCACCCCCAAATAAACCAACTTAAAAAAAAAAAAAGGAAACAAGGACACACAGTCTGGCCTCAAGACACCCACGTACGATGTTCCAAGCAGAGAGGCGCCCGACGGTCTCAGGCAGAACCACAAACACGCCCCCAGTGGGACCACGGCCGCACACGGACGAACACGGACACACGTCCTCTCCGGACCGGCTGGAGCCCTGCACAAAAGCGGCGTGGTCTATGCTTTCCACGGGGCCTCGGTCACTGGCAGGAACTCCTCCGACTCCACAGGTTCTGCCTGGCGACCGCCGCCTTTAGAATCTCACGGAGTCGGGGTGTGGACGTCAAGGCCCACATCACGTGGGATTACGTCATCTCTGGGTGAAAGCATTTTACATTTTTCATGTACCGGGACTCCGGGGAGGCCATCGTCACCAGAAACACGCTCGTTTCTGAAAGTCTGACACAACGAGAGCAATTTGTGGCTCTGGGTTAGGCGCCCGGGGGCGGCTCAGGCGGTTAAGCGTCCGTAGGTTTGTGGGTTCGAGCCCGCGTCCGGCTCTCGTGCTGACGGCTCAGAGCCAGGAGCTGCTTTGGATTCTGTGTCTCCCTCTCTCTCGGCCCCTCCCCTGCTCTCACTCTGTCTCTCAAAAATAAATAAGCATTAAAAAAAACAAAAAAATAAACGCGTGGCTCTGTCTCCCGTCTGCAAATGGGAGCAATACAAACAGCGCCCACCCGTGAGAGCCGCCGATCAGCACAGCACCGGGCACATGGGGGCTCGGGGCTGGCCCACTGCAGCGGCACCCAACGCGGAGCACACGGTGGAAGCATCGCATGCCACCCGCGTCTCCCCGCCGTGCCCCAGCAGCCCCTGATTTCCCACGCCGAGCCAACGTACCCATCGCTAGATCCCGTGCCTGTCCCCACAGCGGCAAGGCCACCACCTGGCTGCCCCCGGAGGGGCCTTGGCTTGGCAGCCTTTTAACCTGAGGTCCTGTGCAGCTGGGGGCCTCCCAGGGCGGGGGGCTCCCTCCCTGGCGTCCCGGCCCACAGGCTCCGCGTGGTGGCCAGAAGGTAACGGGCACACAGGACCAGCCTGGGCAAGCCCACTCCGGGTCAGGACTCAGCAGGTTGGCAAGAACCTACTGCCATCCCAGCGTGCCCTCCAAGCGTGACTGCCCTGCGTCGTGGCCGGTCCTTGCCCAAGATGCCGATTCCCCAAGATGCCACTGCCCTTCTCCGGCCACCTAAGCTCTGGACTCTGTTAAGAGCAAATCCTTTTTTTTTTTTTTCTTTTTAATGTTTATTTAACTTTGAGAGAGAGAGTGCAAGCAGGGGAAGCGCAGAGAGAGAGAGAGAGAGAGAGAGTGGGGGACAGAGGATCCCAAGCAGGCTCCGCACTAACAGCAGAGAGCCCGACGCGGGGCTTGAACCCAGGAATCACGAGATCGTGACCTGAGCCGAATGGGATGCTCAACCGACTGAGTCATCCAGGCGTCCCCAAGAGCAAATCTTCAGGGACGAGGCACGGCAGCGGTCCTGAGCTCTGCAGACCAGAAGTCTGAATGCAGATCGTTGGGACATTCCTTCAGGACACGGCTTTTGCATCATTTTCCTCTATTTTAATTAACTGGATCATTGGAAAGCTTCATTTGTCTTCTCCAGTCATCTCTATTAGCATTTCCCCCGAGGAACATTCCTCTTCCTTTTTTTTTATGGTTTAAAAGCTTTAAGCGAGACGCTCAGCAGGAATAAGGCAGATGCCCTTAATCCTCCAGACTTACCCAAAGCACTTTACGTTAACACTCCCATACTAAGTGTTCAATGAATACAACTGTATTCAACAGCTTCTGGCCTTCAAAAGCCACAGGACTATGCTCAAGTTTCCAATCTCCTCCGTATCCCCCTCTCTGTGCCTCAGTGTCCCTTGCACACACACACACACACACACACACACACACACACAGAGTACAGAGATCGTCACACAGGGCCGACACGGGCCTCTGGACACCCACACTGGGCCAGCAACAGTCACGGGCCACTTGCTTTTTACCCACTCCCTCCCCAGGCGCTGAGTTCAGGGAGGAACAGGGAACCTGACAGCCCCTCCTCTGGCATTAGCTGCCAGCTTGGGAACCAGTTACACAGGCAAGGACCCCAAGTCAGCCCGGGCAGACCGGCCGGAGGCAAAGCCAGAACAGCCCTGAGGTCCTGCCTCCTCCAACCCACCCCTCACCCTCCAAACACGGCCCCACTCTCCCCCTCTGTCCTGAATTAAAGACGCTGCACTCTGGCCTAGAGCAAGAAGTCTAGAGTAGGGGCACCTCTTGGCTCAACAGTCCCACACTCCCAGCACATGAGCTGAAAAGTCAAAATGCAGACCCTTACAAGCAAAGGGAGCAGGACAGGAAGAAATGCCAACGTGCTCTGGGTGTGTCATGAGGGGGAAGCCACACTCACAGATGCACGTGTCCACACATGTGCACACACGCGCACTCACATGGGCACTCATGCTTTCGTGTGCACACGCATACGAATATGCACACACGCGTGCACCCATTAACTCACACGTACACCCATGCTGTCGCGTGTACGCACGTGTGTGTGCACACATATGCACACGTGCAGGCACATGTGCAGATCCCCACACGCGTGCACATATGTTCACTCACATTCGCACGCATGCTGTTGCGTGCACACACATACATATATGCACCCATACACACACATACGTGCACGCGCGTGCAGATTCCCATACACGTGCACAGGGTCACTCACAGGCACACACACGCTGTTGTGTGCACACGCATACATCTATGCACACACATGCACACCCACACATGTGCACGTGAACACACATATAGACGACACATGCACACACAACTACGCTTGTCACAACGCCTCGTTGGGAAGCATCTCGCGACACGCCCTGGGTTGAACGAAGAAAGAACAGGGATGGAAGGGGCTCCTGGGCGCCTCAGTCCGTTAAGCGTCGACTCTTGATCTCGGCTCAGGTCATGATCTCACAGTTCACGGGATCAAGCCCTGCGTTGGGCTCTGCGCAGACAGCGAGGAGCCTGCTTGGGATCCTCAGTCTCCCCCTCTGTCTGCTCCTTCCCCACTCTCCCCTCCTTCTCAATCTCATAAGTAAATAGATAAACATTTTTTTTAAAAAGGGACCAGGGACAGGATGATGAGAGCCCACTCAAACTTCCAGAGGAATTGCATTCCGTCATCAACATCATCCCTTCCAAAAGGATAAAGGGACTATTATCCTCAGCCAGCATTCTTCCCGGGGCGTAACTCCCAGGAGAGCACAACACGTAAGCACGGGAGGGGGCGGGGTGCACATCACCCCACGACGCGGACACTGAATTCAGCAGCAAGTTCAGCTTTACTTGGATAGACAGCTGCGTGTGACGTGCATTTCAGCGGTAGGACCAGCTGCTCCTGACTCCTGGGTGGGGAAGGCGAGAGAAAGGGGCCCAGGGTGGATTATTAACAGAACCAGGGAAAACACGTAAGCGGTGGTTTGGGACGCGAAAAGGCATTCCATTCGGGGCTCGTTGGGGGAGGCGGATGAGATAGCTGCAAACTACGGGAACATGACAGACGGTTTCCAAACCAGCTGGCGGACCCACTGGGACAGGCCGTCTGGCCTCCCCTGGCGGGTGTCCTGGTCCCCTCCACGCCCCGACCGCATCGCCGAGCCCTGTGCCTTTGAGTGGCAGCTGTCGAGCCAAACCTGCTCCCAGCAGCCGTGTGCTACTTGCACGGGGCTCTGGCGAGAAGGACATTACTGCTAGAGAAGCAAAGGTGAACGCTTCCAGAAGAGAAATGAAAGTGGGTTCCCTGGCAACACTCCACCCCGTGTGCACATGACAGCAGTAAACACTGGGAGGAACGGAGGCCCGCATGCTGTAAGTGTCTTTTTCTTCTTTTTCTTTTTCTTTTTCTTTTTTCTTTTGTTTTGTTTTTTAGGTTTTTATTCAGTTACAAATAGACAGGGAGCCAGCAGGGGAGGAGCAGAGAGAGGACAGAGAGAATCCCAAGCAGGCTCTGCACCGTCAGTGCGGAGCCCGACGCGGGGCTAACGCTCACAGACCCTGAGATCACGACCGGAGCCGAAATCAAGAGTCAGACCCTCGACACACTGAGCCACCCAGGCGCTCCCCCACGGAGGTTTCTTTCCATTTCAAGGCAGTGGATGGGGCGCCTGGGGGGCTCGGTCGGTTAAGCGTCCGACTTCGGCTCAGGTCGTGATCTCACGGTCCGTGGGTTCGAGCCCCGCGTCGGGCTCTGTGCTGACGGCTCGGAGCCTGGAGCCTGCTTCGGATTCTGGGTCTCTCTCTCTGCCCCTCCCCCGCTCATAACTCTGTCTCTCTCTGTCTCAAAAATAACTAAAAACATTAAAAACAAAATTAAATAGGGGCGCCTGGGTGGCGCAGTCGGTTAAGCGTCCGACTTCAGCCAGGTCACGATCTCGCGGTCCGTGAGTTCGAGCCCCGCGTCGGGCTCTGGGCTGATGGCTCGGAGCCTGGAGCCTGTTTCCGATTCTGTGTCTCCCTCTCTCTCTGCCCCTCCCCCGTTCATGCTCTGTCTCTCTCTGTCCCAAAAATAAATAAACGTTGAAAAAAAAATTTTTAAAAACTGGAAACTTCCACGCACGCCCAACGAGTGAATTTCAACCACTGAAGCCCTCACTTACGGACCCTTCACCCCCAGCAACCAGCTCGTGGCCAGACATTGGCAGCAGCTTCAGAGACACCAAAAACGTGCACACCGGCCTCCTAACTGAGCGGGAGAACACAGGACAGAGCCTGGGGGTGGGGGGGAGGGGGCCGTGCCACAAAATACCCAGCACGTTTCGGGGCAGTGCAACAGAAATTAAACAAAACTCCACTCGAGAAAGAAGACAGGACACAGTCCGTGGCCTCAGTGGCCAGGCAGCACCATGTCGGGGACCCACGAAGAACTCTGTTCCAGCCATTCCTAACACGACCCACGCAGACAGAGCACCTTGAGGTCACCCATCCCAGAACCAGCACGCACGTGGCTCGGCTGCTGGGCTATGTGACACAGAAGGGACACCTTCCAAGTTTGTACAAGACACAGCCACCAAGGACAAAGACATGGTCACTGAGGAGAGGGCTTCACGTCTTCTTCCCTGGAAAGACACGCCCAGTGGTTGTGCCCGTGGACAGCTTTTCAGGACAGCGACACGCCTGACTGGGGAGTCGGTCGCTTGCGTGTGCCGTGCGTGTCCCCTTCCCCGTGTCACAGGAAGAAAGCGGAGCTCGAGAAACAGCCAGAAGGACCACCCGCCCGCAGCTGCTTCACGTTTTGACCCACGCGTCTTCAGGAGAGGTCCCCCGGCAGTTAGAGGGCCCCCAGGACCGGGAAGAGCCGGCTTTCAACCCTGGTACACACCGGGACCACAGGGGCTTTGTAAACCCCATGCCCAGGCGGCACCCAAACCTGCCAAGCTCCCCGGATGATTCCTGCATAGACCAGGGAGCACTGCTGTCCTTCCCCACTCAACCTTGCTGGCCCGGTGCCTCTGAAACCCGTGTGGGCGTCAGAGTCACCTGGGAGCCTTGGGAAGAGTCCCGAGGGGCTCAGCAGGTGTGGGAAGGGCCCGGGAACCTGCACGTCCAACAAGGTCCCAGCGTGTGATGCTGCAGGCTCAGGGACAGCATGCAGATGACAGCTGCCCTGGACGGTCCACCCACATGGCGTCATCTGAGCGTCCCCCGAGAGGATCTGAGACTCTGATGCTCACTGACCTCCCAGCGATAACAGCGTGCCAGCTTTCCTCTGCTCCCTGCGGCTTCTGCTTCTCTGCAAGTAACCACATGCCTTCCCGGCCACTCTTCTGGCAGAAGCAATGATTTGGCTCCACAATTGTCTGAATCCCTTTGGACAAACCACTGACTCTCCCTGACACACACACATACCTAAGAGACACGGAGAGAGAGAAAGAGGAGGAAGAAGAGGAGAGAGGGAAGACAGGTGGGGGAGGGAGGGGAGGAGGAGGTGGGGAATAGGAAGAGAGAGGAAGGAGGGGCAGGAGGGGAAGCAGCAGGAGGAGGAGGGGGAAGAGGGGGATGAGGGGAGAGAAGGTGGGGGGAAGGAGGGGAAGGGAGGAGGGGAGGAAGGGCGGGGGAGGAGGGGAAGGGAGGAGGGGCAGGCGAGGAGGGGGAGGTGGGGGAGGAGAGGGAGGAGGGGAGGAAGGGAGGAGGGGAGGAAGGGGGGGAAGAGAGGGTTGGGAAGACCAAGGCAGGGAAAGGCCAGGCCTGCCTCATGGCTGTCTGCAGCTTGTACTAATCGGGAAGGTCCTGGGCCAAAAGCAAACCCGGTCAGCAGCCCGCAGCGCTCACCAGCATGATTCACATTCAGCAATTCACTCCCACGTGGCCACATATTGTGGGTTTCGGGGACCGGGGGACAGCAAGGGAGGGTACACGTAGCGGGCGCCCTCACTGCTGCGTGTGTCCAAGCGCCCACGCACCCACAGACCAGACCCAGGAGCCCCCACGCACCCCACCGTGGGTGCCGTAAGGGCTGAAGTTAACCTTTAACGGATGGGACCACGTCGCCAGGAAAGGCTGTAACACATCCACACCCGTAACGGCATCTAAAGGAACAGTCAGCTGCGACCCACAGGGAGGGCCTGTCTCGGACACAGTTTGTGGCAATTTGGCGAAACGGACGGGACGCACCCGCAAGAACAAAGCTGGCCGAGCTGTGCCGGTGAGCCCCGGCACCCCCAGCTACGAAGGGAGGCAGGGGGGTCCACCCGTGGAAAGGACGAAGCAGGAGCGAGCATCACGGGGCGGGCTCCCACACCACCCAGAGGGTGCCAACGCCCACAGGCTGGCCCGGGACACCTGCCACCCCGCCTGGGGCCGCCCCAGCCCCCGAACGGGCCACTGCGATTTCCCGACGCCCCGGCTCGAGCTGGGAACGCCTTCGCAGCCACCCCATCTGTGGCACGGGGAACACGGAGCTCGTTCTAAGCCTTCCTGTGCGAGGGAACCGGGCAAAGAAGAGAGAGGCAGCCAGGGAGCGACTGGCGGGACCCGAGGGCCTGTGGGACTGACCGGGGTGGCATGGCAGGACGCGTAAGCAGCTAGCTGTTTCCACAGGAATCGCCTACCCGTGCTATGCGCTCGTGCAGGCCCACGGGGGCCGCCACACTCGGAGCCCGCTCCTGCCTCCTGCCGTCGGGCTGGGTGTCCGTGCAAGTGTGCCCAGCCCCCGGGGCCGCGCGGGTGGCCGCGAGGGGAAGACACAGGACACGGCAGGGGACGCCCTGCAGCCACGTGCCTCTAACACTGGGATAAACTGGACCCGAAACAGGCCGTAAACACGGGCACCTCCAGGCTCTCCCCACGGAAGCCCGGCGACTCAGGAATACAGGCTGCCGCGTGCTTCCCACGGACGGCGGGGACCGCAGTGTCTGCACTCACAGTCCCGGCGTAGGAGGTGACAGAGGGCACAGCAGGGCGGATGGTGTCCAAGAAGCCTGGGTACTGAGGCTGGCCTTGGTGATGACCTCAGCACAGGGGGCCCTGTGGGGCTGTGTTCCAGCTGCGCTGGGGCTGGGCCGAGCCACCTACGTCCACGGGGGCCTGCACGCTTTGCGCGGGGTGGAGGGCAGCCCCCCCCCCGGCCGGAGCCCCCTCCAGGGTGCCGGTGACGGGGGCGACAGAAGACGATGCCAGAGGGACTCCCTGTCCTGCTTTCTCAGGTCGGCGTATCTGTTATGGGCTGAATCGTGGCCCCCACGACCCGTGAGTTGGAGTCCTAACCCCAGCACCTCAGAATGGCGCTGTATTTGGGGGTGGAGCACGGACAGAGGTGATGAAAATACTATGAGGTCACTAGGGTGGGTCCTAAGCCCATAGGGTTGGTGCCCTCGGAAGAAGGGGAGATCGGGACACAGACACGCACGGAGGGATGACCCGTCGACACACCAAGTAGGAGGCCGAGGGGGAAGCCGCCCGTGCCCACGCCTGCCTCCCGGACTTCCCGCCTCCAGGACCGGGAGACAGTCAGTACCTGTTGCTAAGCCACCCGGGCCGTCGTGCTTTATCACTGCGGCCCCAGCAGACGGACACAGCAGAACGAGCAGCCGCTGGGTGCTAACAGGCTGGAGGTGAGGACAGAAGGTCGCTGCAGCGGCCTGGAAGTGCTCGACACCTGCCCGGGAGCCAAGAGCGGGCTGGCGGTCTCCTGCCTCGGCGGCCCCGGCCCCGGGCTGTTGTTTCTGTTCCCGTTTATAATCCGCTCTTGGTCATGACTGCGGATATAAAGGGGGCACTTCAAGTAGAGGAAGAAAGCCAACGGGGTCCTCATCCCCAGCATCAGAGCTGGACCTCCACACACCTGCTGGAAGGGGTGTGGCCACCTGCGTAGACACAGTGCCCTCCCTGCCCCCCCCCCCCACAGGGGAGGAGAGCTCACAGAAACCTCCAAGGACAGGCTCCAAACAGTCACATGAGACCCCACCTGCAGTGACAGGAGCCCGTGTTCCGTTCACTCAGCCGATCCCACGTGCCTGCACCACCTAGGTCCTCGGGCACCACCGTGGCCCCACGAGCCCCTGGCCTCCTGCAGCTCACACCGGCCACCAAGAAGCCACAATCGTGTCACTGAAGATGGCCGGCCTTCTGCGGGGATGGGCAGGGCTGAGAAGAAGAACCTGAGGTTGGGTGGGGCCCAGGAGACGCCCGCGGGGACCCCAGGAGCAGCGAGACGACGGGGGGAGCCGGGGAAGTGAGGTGCTGGTGGGCTGCAGGCGTGGACGTGGATGGGCAGGAGGCCAGCGGGGAGGCCGGGACCCGCCCGGATGGGGCAGAAGTCCGCCAGAAAGGCGGTAGGTGGCGGGGGTTCTGGGTGAAGCCAGCCCCCGGCAGCCATGCACACCACGGCTATCTTTTAAAAAGTCAACAAGCAATAGCCTTTGGGCCAGTCTGCAGTCTGCGAAGAAGCAGAACCAAGAGCCCCAACTCTCCAATGCCACGGCCATCGGCTCCTTCTTGAGACGAGGGTGGGAGCCAGTCAGTGAACTGCGAGACCCCAGTGGGTGGTAAATTTCTGAGGTCCAGTTAGAACCCTTATATGTCCTCGAAAGGAGCAATTAATAGAGGAAATCCACGATCTTTAGTGACAGCGGCATCGAAGCTATTCGCGCAGCGGAACGTGAATCACGAGGCGGATTTCCAAACAGGACCCGCGTGTTCGATTCTCGCCAGCCTGGGGGACTCCAAAAGTGTGGCCCTCGGGAAGCAAACGGCAGAGCACGAACAGGTCTCCCCCAGGCGGACGCCTCGGGCCCCCTTTCAAACGGAGCTGGATTCCAGCACTCGGAAACGTGAGCCCATCACACCTCGGGGTCAAGAGGAGAAACGAAAAGGCACAGCATGCCCAGATGACTTGTTTTTCCGGAACCGTGTTCGTGGAGACGGGAAGATGATACACAAAGACGCGTGGAAAAACACGCAGGAAAGAGCCGTCGCAATCCAGCGATTAGTCGGAATGTGTCTCTGCCTCGCTTAGGTCAAGCCAGGCACACGCATGCGGCCTGAAACCCTTCTCATGGCTTCTCTCTTATGAGGATTTAGATTGTTTTTTCTTCACGTAAATATCACAGGCTTGTAAAGTAAATGAACTGATACTATCGTAAATGTACGATAATGCATTTCTGTGATCCGATTAAAATAACCCCAAGAAACCCAAATAACATGAATTCCCATGACAATATAGACATCCTAAGACACAGAGAGTCAAAGATATTTTTAGAACCGCTCCCTCTGCGCACCTCGCTTTGCCTCGTCTCTGGGGCACATCTTCATTCCAGGTAACCTGGCGAGCATCCTTCCCTCCTTTTCTCCAAAAGAAATGCTCCTGGGTGTGGCTGGGGCCCACGTGAGGCCTCCCTGAGGGAGGGGTTATATTAACCACTCCTTTGTATTTTCTGCAGTTCTGGTGTTTTGACATTCAGGGCCTTTTGGACCCTGAAGACACCGGCCCCCACCCGTGGGGCTAGCCAAAACGCAAACCAACCAAACTCTCAGACCATCACCCCCCTGCCCTCATCACCCCCAGGGCCAACCCCCACGCCCCAACCTGCTTGGCCTGCTCACGCTGGCTCACCCATTTCTTCCTGCGGAAACTACAGTCGAGGCTCCTGGCCCAGACTCCCCTGTGCCTCCGGACTGACCCCGGAGCTTCCCCTCGCAGCCCTGCGTGCATCCCGGGATCCGTGAGGATAAAGCTTCTCTCTTCAGAAAAGTCGTTTTCCATGTCTGCCGTGTATCACGCCTGATTAAAGCAAATCCCAGGCACATCTGGGAACGGAGCCTTGCTGTCGGGGGGATGCCCACGCACACTGCCAGCACCTGCCTGCCTCTCACTCGGGGCTCTGGTGAGGCCCGCCCTGCTGTTCAGTTCACCTGCGTCTGCCTTTGCGCTCAAACACACACAATCCCTCCTTCAGCTCCTGTGGGTGCGTGTGTGTGTGCACGCACGCGTGTAACCCATGGTTCTCGTCTCCTGGAAGGGGAGATGCGGGAGAACGTAAGTAGATTTAGCAAACAGCTAGTCCAGATGACTGATCCATGTACTTTCCCAAGTAGGTAAGCTTGTCTTTTTAATTTTTTTAATGTTTATTTATTTTGAGAGCACGAGCAGGAGGGGGGCCAGGAGAGAGGGAGACACAGAATCCGAAGCAGGCTCCAGGCTCCGAGCGGTCAGCACAGAGCCCGACGCGGGGCTCGAACCCCCGAACCGCAAGATCATGACCTGAGCTGAAGTCAGACGCTCAATGGACTGAGCCACGCAGGCACCCCCCCCGCCCCCCCGCCAAGTAGGTAATCTTAAAACAAATATGGCCTCAAACCTCCAGGCTGGGCTGAGCATTTGGGGAGGAGGGGGCATCAGGGAAGCCTCAGAAGCCGACCCCTGATTTGCAATGACTGAAAGTCGATGCAAGGGTGACCTCCAAACACGGGGCGGGATCAGCACGTCCAGGGGTCAGGCACCCCCAGGTGTGTGGCCGCCTGACACCCCGGGGACCCTCTCCAACAGGCCTTGGATGGGAAGCAGGGATGCTGGAAACCCGCCGTCGCTGGGGAGAAACCCCAGTGATCCCTCCCACCCGGGCGGCTCTCTGCCTCTCCCGTTTCTCCTCATAAAGAAAACTACTTAATTTTATGGGACGTCCTGTAGTTCCCACGTTGGCCAAGAAATAGAGAGGGAGCCTCCGCTCTGTCCTCCCACAAGAGAGGCCCCGCCCTCCGTGCCCCAGCGGTGGAGCTTGAGGCCGGGGACTTGGAGGCGACACTGCGGTTCCTCACGCGTCCTTCTGTCCACTCAGCGTCCGAGTCACCTCAATCACAAGTCTTTGTGGCTTGTCTCTCGCTCTGTTTCAGTACCGGGAAAAGAGCCGCTACAGGTGACAGCAGGCCCCGGTGCAGAGTTCACGGTCAGCCCGCCCAAGCCAGCCTCGTTAACACCAGCCACCTATGCGGGGTCGACTTTTGCCAAAGACATTTTTTTTTTTCTTTCTGGCAGGTGCCGCCTGCCCCCTCGTGATTAATTCCCCGCGAAGGAAACAGAACGGCGTTGGCCTCCTGGCACGATGACAAAACACACATGAGCGAAAAGGTGGGCTTTCTCCGGCTTACATCACTCACACCCCTCCGTCTCCGTGGCGTACAAATTACAGCTGTGGAAGTTTTCACATAATCTAAACTTTCACTCGGCAGACCTCTTACTTGTCGAAATGTATTTATACTCTCGGTAATGGAGGGGCTCATTATTTACACCGGTTGTTTAAACAGTAACCAGATTGTTTGGGGCTGGCGCGTCTGGGTCGGGGCGGGTCTGCCGTCTGTGGGCCGCACGCTTACAGGAGCCAAATAAGCGGGCAGCGGGGAGATTATGACGTGAGAAGAGACCGTTGTGGGTTGTAAACAGGGGTACATTGTAGGGCCTGCTTTCTGGATCCTCGGTGAAACACACGGCGAGAAGCATTCCACCACAGAAGCCCCACCGGTCCCTGTCCCAGAGCCCAGCGCAGCCTTCTAGAAGATTCTGTCGTGCCCCGCCCCCTGGGCTGCCCTGGGCCACTCAGGAGGAAGTCGGGGCCCACTCTAGAAAGTGCCCTGAAGAGGCCTTTCCGACTCTCCCTTCACAGATGCGCCATCGGAATCACGAAGCCCATGCAAGAGAAGAGAAGGCCTTCGGACACTGGAAATGAGCAAACTCCACGGGGAAAACGTAAAGAGGGCAGAACAAGAGAGCTGGGGACCCGCTGGGCACCACGGGCACTCGTGATGACCCTGAATACCGCTGCATTTTCTCTCTACGAGGAGAAACCACGACATAATTCTGCCAAGAAAGGAGGAAAAAGCCCAAGCAAAATTAAGTCTGGCATATTCCTATCCTCCATTTCTGAGGGGTCAGCGGCCCAGAGAGCCGAAAACCATGCCCAAGGCATGCACGCCTATTTCCGGCCTTTAGCACAGCCCTGTGCACGTTCTGGTGAGGACAGGGGACACTCAGGGCTGCGTAAGACCTCTCTGGGACGGGGGCAGAACATCACAGCAGGTGGGTGCCCCAGGGCCGTGGCATGACAGGCACCCTAGATCCTGGTCGCTGGCTGGGTCGTCGCTCAGTGACTGCAGGGTTGCCACCAACCCGTGACTTCCGAATACAAGACAAAAATACAACGTCACCATAAGCAATACTGTGAAAGCAGACCGGCGGCTCGGAACTGCACTTTGGACCACGCTAGAAACGGTAACAATAATTGGGGCGCCTGGGGGACTCAGTCGGCTAAGCGTCCGACCCTTGATTTCGGCTCAGGTCCTGACGTCACGGTTCATGAGTTGGAGCCCCGCGTCGGGTTCTGCACTGAGAGTGCGGAGTCCGCTTGGGATTCTCTCTCTCTCTCTCTCTCTCTCTCTCTCTCAAAATAAAGAAATAAACTTAAAAAGAAAGTTAACTCCTGTTCCCTGAGGTTTAGGAACTCCGCTCGTGCTCCATTCTCTGCAAGAGTAAATTGACGGGGTTCCTTCCTGCCTCTCGAGGGTCCGGACGATGGAGGGACAACCACAGCCTCCCAGGGGGAGGAGACGGGGTCTGCACGGATCAATACCGTGAAACGGGAACATAGGCTTCGTGATTTAGAAAGCAAAACAAAGAACACGGAGTTCAAACCCACTAGCTGCACTCCCCGGGCGCTCTATCCCCGTCTCAGCCCAACGGGCCGACACAACCCGTGACAAGCCCGGGGCAAGGGTGGGAAATGAACCGTTCCTGAGAAGTGCCTGGCCAAGGCACTTTGCCGTCCAGCAAGGTTTGCCCTCGCGATCCGCTCAAAATCCAGGGTCCGGAACACAGTAGCACTTCTACGTCAGGGTCCGTGAAGGCAAGCAATTTAATCCTCCTACTGAATTGTGAAGGTATGTGTGGGTTTAGGAGAAAGTTCACCGTTACACAGATTATGTGTCAAGAAGGAAATCCAATCACGTCAACCACCCGCTCCCATAATAAATGATACGCGTTACATTTTTTAAACGACCTATGGCTTCCAACGGGCCGTATTGCAGATTCATGGCGTATATAAGATGATTTTTCTCTGACGAGCCGGTATGAGAGAGCACTCTAGCTCCCTCTCAGGAGCGAAGAAACCACCAGCGTTCTCAGTCATAATAAAAGTTATCACGTGGCTTGAAAAATAAACCTTAAGGCAATGAGAATACACGGGTCAGAAAAGGTGCTTAAAAGAGAACACTCACAATTTTGCAGGTAAAAAGACTGAGGCATTAAATCAAGCTCCCCTTACATTTGACAGGCTCCTGAGAATTACAGGATTTTCACTAATCCTCGAATAAACAGTGTAAATACTGTTCTTAGCTCAGAAGTTGCTGGCTGGCCGTCGAGGGGGTATTCTTGATGGAAACTGTGACAGCACCTTCACTGTCAGCCTTCTAGAAACTGATGGTCTTCCTGTAAATTCCTTACCAACCAAAACTATTCGAAGGGATGCCAAAGGAACCATGCCGGGTAGCTCTGGGGGACCTTTGTAATCGATGAGGAGGAAAGCACGAAATCCCTAAGCAACACCCAGAGGGCTGGAAGGCGCCTGTGCTTCAAACACCCAACAATAAAAACAATGCAAAAGCAACAATCACCCAGGGCAAGGGGCAGGGGTGGCGGGGCGGGAGGGGGGGGGGGCGCGCTGCCCTTGAATCTGCTTTCCAGAGCTGGTTCTCTGAGTATGCTCACGGTCACGGGCAACGGATAACGGACAGCCCTGTAGAACTCCCAGAGCCCACGGCTTCCTCCTCTCAGAAAACCCTTCTCAATCAGTGGTAAACAGCCCCGTCTTTGGTCCAGGTGTTCAAGGCAAACACCATCCGCCATCTTGCTTCTGGCAGCCAGTGGGTCAGGAGTCAGTTCTACCCCAGGGCAGGTCCCGAAGCAAGTTTCTTTTCCCAGCCTCCCCTGCCCCAACCCAAAGACCAGCCTCCGCCGTATTTGTTCTGGTGCCACAATGCGGCCTTCACTCAGGCTCTCCACCTCCACATTCGCCCATCATAATCCACATGCTTGCACCCCCCCCCCCCCACATCCCCTCACACTGCTGGCTGCATTGCCGCTACCTCTATCCCCAATCCCTTCGCTTACCCTTTAGTTGGTTACCGTCTCCCCCCTTTTCCAGAACTGGTGGGCTCTTCGTATTTCAAAGGAAATTATATGATAATCCACAGAGGCTTTAAACATGAGATAACAAATCAAGGGCGCAGGCCAGTAGGGGAAGACCTTCATTTACCACGCATTACTGGTTTTGAGCCCAACTTCAAAAAGAAAGGACACTTATAAACGCGACTTGTGAAAGACTCATAACCAGTCGCTGGCAAGTTGTGTTATTTTAAGTCGGCATTATCTCAACTCGCCCAAAACTGTGACAAAGTGCAGTTTAACGGACCACCCCCGCTTCAACGACTTTTCGGCAACACGTTCTGGAAGCTCGGTGCTGGGGAGGCCCCTGGCTTCGGTCGTGGCCAACATCACATCTGGGGTAGAGCCTGGGGGGAAGGGAGGTTTGCGCCCAGCTGTGGGACAGACCTGGGTGGGTGCGTCCCCCCCATCTCCCCAAGGTCATTCCTGCTTCCAACTGGTGGGAGGCTTTCCACGGCGTCCAGGGATCCGGGTGGCCGCCCAGACCCACAGGACCACGGCTGCCCTGAGGGCCAACCGATGGATCACATGGTCACGGTCAATGAGCGAGGCCACGTCAGGAGCTTGTAACTGTGGCCTCAGGGTGTATATGCATCTGAGAAGAGAACGTCTACCACCAGGAGCCGGAGAAGGGGGTCTGTGTCCGGAAGGCTGTCACCTCGTCTTCCCACATCTGGCAGGCCCCAAGAAGGGGCCTCCCTTGGCGCCCACTGGTCCGGGTGATGACGCCCGGGAACACAGCACCACGGTCCCCCTGCAGCCGGGCAGTCCTGCGTCCATCTCGCCAAGCCGAGGCCCCATCTGGTAACCATGGGAACGGAAGAAGTCAAAGCTGGGCTTAACCACCATGATGCAGATTTACTTAGGGAGTAAAAGCAGAAAGAAACCACAAGGCCGGGGGGTTGTTAAGGGGAGAGGGGAGAAGGCGGGAGGAGGGCGCGGAGGAGGGGCCGGCCAGGCTTCTCGGTGTCTCCCGCGTTTGTTTATGGCTGTTCCAGACGATCTGAAAATTATCAGGTGGGGGAGAGGGAGCCTCGGTGCGCTGGTCCACGGGGCAATTTATGAAGCATTTCCTCTTCTCCGGGGCCAGAGATGGGGTCCCATGAGCCTTTGCTTTTCTGAGTTCCATGTTTGTTTTTGTAGTTTCTGCCAAACTAAATCAATCCAGCTTGTGGCAACCTTTAAAGAGTCGTGACTCGCTCCAACAGTCTCCAAGTTTGACTTCCTTCCAGGAACGTCGACCAACATTTGTACAGGCTTCACATGCCTGGTGATCAAACCCTCTAATTACTCAAATCTGTGTCACATAACTGTACATTAGTGACTTCTGAGATGACAGATTTCCACTCTTTGATGTGCACAGCTGAGCATCTTTCACTCAAGCCGGCAGAGACACTCAAGCTTTCCCAACAGCACCCGCCAGGCGGCCGCTGGTGCCTCTTGTAACATGTGTAACGGGAACAGAAGGCCACACGTCCCCGACAGCCCTCCGCCTCCACCCCATCATGGCCCCTACCCCCCCACCTGGCCGTGTCAACCCTCCCGTGGAGCCACCCCTCAGCTGCATGGTCACCGCGTCTCTGGAAGCCTGATCGGCCCTAACAGAGCCCTCCGGTGTGGAGAGAGGAAGAATCTGTCACAAAAGTGGCCCCCGTGGCTTTCTGCAGAAGACACGGGAACAAATGTTCCAGGCCACACAGAAATCTAACCCTTTCATACGGGAGAACCCAGAAAAGAACAGGCAGAGGTCAGGAGCACTCAGCCACTGCCCCAGGACACTTGTGCTACGGTCAGAATTCCTGTATGGTGGCGTTAGTGGGGGGGGCTTTGGGACGTGAGCAGGTCCCGGAGGGGGGGCCCTCACGAATGGGATTAGCGCCCTTAGGAGAGGCCTCGGAGAGCTCCCCACCCCTTCCTCCACGTAGGACGCAGGGAGGAGGCAACCGCCTGCCATCCGGAAGAAGGCTCTCGGCAGACCCCCCCTAGCACCCCGATCCCGCACTTCTGGTCTCCAGAACTCTGAGAAACCTTGTTTTTCTAAGCCATCCGGTCTGTGGTGTTTCTTCACAGCAGCCTGGATGGACCGAGACAACTTGGAAACACAAAACACCAGCCAGAGGCCAACTGGCCCGCCCACGGCACCGGGAGCATGAACTTGGGTCTCTCTCCCCGCTGGAACAGACACGGCCAACGGCACGAACGTCAACTCCGGTGAACTCTGACCTCTGGACCCTGAAATCTCCCTACCTGTGACCTGCGGGGCATCAGACCTTCTCCACCCTCCTACCGTCTCCTCTCCACGGGTCACCTCATTTGCCTCTGTTCTTCAAGCACGGCGCCCCTTTCTCTGCTCCCCGCTGCTCCGCCCGGGCAGACCCTGGGGAAGTCACCCCTCCTTCCCCGCCTCGACTGCATCGAGGAGCCTGATGGTCCAGCTTCGGGGAAGAGACCACTGCTGGGCAAGCAACCAGGCCAGGGTGAGCGTCTGGGGGACAGGCTGGCCGGATCCCCTGTGGCCCGGGGAGGGCGGGCAAGGGGCCAGGAGCGGAATGGGTGCCTCCATCCCATCACTAAGCTTCCGATCCCTTCAGCCGCTGGGCACCTCGCAGGGTTATCACCACACAGAGAGCACCCTTGCTTCACGGTCTCCTCCGCATGAGGCCCTGAACACTCTTCCCCGGGGCTGTATTACAGGGTGGTGGTGGGGAGGGTATCTAACACCCACCAAACTTGTTAGGAACAACTAAGTAGAACTGGACAAATCCCAGCTCTGAACTGCTAACGGGGGGCGAGGGCGCCTCCCCTCCCCCCAGAAACGGGTGTTTCTCTAAGGGGCCAGGAGTAGAAACGGGTTGGGGAGCATGATGCAAACGGTGCCTGGGGTCAGGTCCCAGGGGCCCCATCTCCCAAGGCTTTCTGCTTCCTGGGCAGGTCACATAAAATTGGTACTTGAGGTGCACCTGGTGAAGGGTGAACACAGGCAGAGACGACACGGGAGGAGACAGCGTTACACACTCACCACCAAACAAAGAGCAAGAAAAGACCCTTCAAGGAGCGGCAGATGGACAGCGAACCGAGGTTGGGATGCGGGGAATTCAGGAAAGTGAGGAAAACGTAGAGGCGTGCATTCCAATTCCAATTTGAATCACAACGATCTGGACAAAATCTTTTTTTCTTTTTTTTTTTTTTTTTTTTTTTTTTTTTTTTTTTTTTTTTTGAGACAGAGAGAGAGCGAGCTGGGGAGAGGAGCAGAGGGAAAGACCAAGAAAGACTCTTAAGCAGGCTCGGTGCAGAGCCCAACACGGGACTCGATCCCACAACCTGGGGACCAGGACTGGAGCCGAAATCAAGAGTTGAACGCTCAACGGACCAAGCCACCCAGGCGCCCAGAAGTCACGCTTTTTAAAAACATGGAGCTAGCCACAGAAAGGGCCTGGAAGCAATGAGGGCCCCGTAACCAGGAGGCCAGCAGCACCCATACCTGGGGTCTCCACATCGCTAGCAAGGACCAGGCTCCCTGGGAAAAGGGCTGCTTGTCTGTCTGGGTCAGGGGGACGCTGAGGGGAGCCGGGCAGCAAGAACGCACCCTCGAACGCTAACAGGGTCAAGTCGAAGGACGCAGGTGCCAGCCTAAAGCACTCCACTGACTAAACGTGAGCATCAGCAAAACTAAAGATGCCTTTAATTCTAACACATTGAGGGGTTTTTTTTTTCCTTTTTTTAAACCCGCAGTCCTAACGAGTCCCAGAAACTGGGGTGGAAGGAAGCCTTGCGGTATTAACGACTAAATGAGAACGTCACCGTTTCGCCACCTGCTGCGTTGCAACTGGTTGGGACAGGGCTCGTCCCGGGAGGCAGAACACGGTGCAGAGAGGGCTGTGGGGGAGCTGGGACCCTCCGTATGCGACGCAGTAGGAAGCACACAGCTCACCCACCCAGCGTTCGGGCCACAAACGCTCAAATACCGTCCCAAGAGTGTGCGCGAGGGATAGGGGCGCCAGCGGGAAGGAGTCCGGCATTCGGGGCGGGCGACATCCCACAGGCTAACCAGCCCGCTGTACCACACGGCCAATGTCACAGAGATAGGAAGAAAGGGGGAGGAGACTTTCTGGATAGAAAGAGGCCAACTAGTTATAACCACGAAACCGATGAGTGTTTGGGGACCCTGGTTTGGGGGGGGATAGGAAGGACACACACTTGGGGAGACCCGGAGAAGGGAGCATGCAGCCCACAAATCAGCAGCCGCTGACATCCCGGGACAGTGGCTGCTCTTCCTCCGTGTAGGAACGGTGTCACCGGGATGTACAAGGAAGCCGTAATTCTCAGGAGATGCTCATGTGCGAGGTCCGGGGACAGGTCACAACGTCAACAGCTTAGTTTCAAAACAGCTCAGCGAACGAGGTTTGCAAAACGTAAGTGCGGGGGCGGGGAGTCTGTGCGTCTCTGCCCTACCAATACGTTTTCTTTTTTCTTTTTGAAGTTTATTTATCTTGAGAAAGAGAGAGGGAGCATGAGCAGGGCGAGGGAGTTGACAGAGAGAGAGAGAATCCCAAGCAGGCTCTGCACCTCCAGCGCAGAGCTCGAGACAGGGCTCGAACCCATGAACCGTGAGATCGCGACTCTGGAGTCTGCCGAATACCCGACTGAGCCTCCCAGGCGCCCCCTGCTGTACTGTCTTTCACACTTCTGCACACTGGAGAATGTGCATCGTCAGGACATGAGGGACATAAAAGGAGGGAGGCACACAGGCAGGGTGACGACGAGTCCACAGGGTTATGTTCAGTTAGGTTCCCGGGGAAGCCCGATACGCCGCCCCCCAAAGTCCTGGCACGCAGTCCTGCTGGATTTGGGTGACTCCTCTGAGATCCCCAATTGGTAGCCGCTCTTCCCCCCTCCCCGCCCCCACCTCCCTCGGGTTCGCGAGCCCTTAGAACGCACGCCCTGCTCAAGACACATGGTCTCTCCCTCGGGGAGGAAAGAATGAGGTCTGCTGACCGTGCATTTGCGGGACACCACTTCCTGCGTCCCTGGTGCTCATCATGACGCCCCCCCCTGCAGGGGAGAGATGGCTGCTGGCCCCTCTACATGGAGAAGGGACTTCAGGGGGCGCCCGGGTGGCTCAGTCGGTTAAGCGTCAGACTATGGCTCAGGTCACGATCGTCTGGTTTGTGGGTTCGAGCCCTGTGTCAGGCTCTGTGCTGACAGCTCGGATTCTGTGTCTCCCTCCCTCTCTCTGCCCCTCCCCTGCTCATGCTGTTTCTCTCTCTCTCAAAAATAAACATCAAAAAAATTAAAAAAGAAAAAAAGAACGGATTTCAGGGGGGTCAGCGGATGCTCGGGGCCACAGGGAAGTGGCCAGTGGGACACAAGCCCATGACTCACTCACGCTGCTGTGCACGCAAGCCCTCCCCACTCCAGGTTAGGCCCCTCGGGCGGCATCAGCGTCCCCTCTGCGGGACACAAGGCAAACACATTCACAGGAAGAGAAAGGAGAGGCAGAAAGACTGGAAACCATTTCCCGGAGCTGCAGAAGATGCCCCAAATGCAACCAGATCCCAGCGCTCAGCAACCTGCCCCAGGACGTTTGTGACGGATGCGTCCGGGAGGCGCACCTGAGCTGAGGCAGGTGTCCTCTGTCCCTGGTAAGGGAGGGATGGCCCTGCTTCCTCGAGGAGAAACAGGGCATCAGGGGCGGGACACGCACAGCTCTCAGCAGGCGGACACACAACCGGTCCCCGAGTTCTGGAACTCACCCATGTGTTTGCAATCAGGAGGCGGCCTGGCAGGAGGGGAGGGCCCAGCAAAGCCTCCTGCCAGCTGCCAAAACAATGCCCCCTAAACCCAGCGAACGGCACTGCTCACAGGGCATCCTGGTCCTCTGGCCTGTGGGAAATGGAGGACAGGGAGCTCTGGACTGCAGATATGTGTCCAAGTCAGACAGGCCACACGGCCAAGCCCCTGAATATTTCTTTACGGCCTTCTGGAAGCCAGTGCCAAATAACATGTGTCTCTCAGACTTAGGGGACGATCAGAAAAACACACACATCTGTTTCCACCGCTGGCATGCCCCACACAGGGGCCAGTGCTGTGCGGTGTGAGATGGCCAGCAGGGAGGGGCGGAGGGGAGGTGCACGGGACGGGCCCAGGGACACCCCCCCCTGGAGAGCCGGTGTGCGGGTGACTAGTACGTCCCGCTCACGTTTAATTCATCTGTAATCACGCTGGGGTGAAAACTGAAACCGAGCAAAACATCTGAGAGACCAACCTGAGATCCTGCCCCTGAGAGACCTGGAGAGCTGCCATTGTCCAATTACGATTCCTATAGGACTATCTGGCCTGGGGCACAGTATCTGACTTCGGCTCAGGTCATGATCTCATGGTTCGTGGGTTCGAGCCCACGAGCTGTGCTGACAGCTCAGAGCCTGGAGCCTGCTTCAGATTCTGCGTCTCCCTCTCTCTCTGCCCCTCCCCTGCTTGTGCTCTGTCTCTCACTCTCAAAAATTAATATCAAAAAAAAAATTGGGGGGGGGAATATCCAGCCTGACACCCGGGAGGGGAGAAGGTGGCTCTGAGGACGCCTCCCGACTCCCATCTATTGGGACGCCCAAGGGACGGGACACGAGTCACATGTTACGGTTTTATAAATCACAGGACTTTTGAATCAGCTCAGAATTGGGCCATCAAAGGAAAAGCATCAATTTAGCAAAGCCGCAGAGAGAATCCTCGGATTTTCTCCATGGCCACAAACTGCTGACTCGGGCAAACACTCTGATTTCAGCAAGACAAAGTCCTCCTGAATTCAGCAAAGGCACCGACGAAAGGCATCAGGGCTCATTAAGTCAGCAGTGATCCACAGGCCCAAGGGACACCGCCTTTCAGGTCCACACATTCCTGGCTTCTATGAAAATCTACCCGGGTGGGAAGACGGGAAGGCCCACGTGGCAGTTCTGACTTGCAGGGGAGTAACCACTTTTCCTGGGGTCTGTTCTGACAGCATTGCAGTAGATGTCCTATAGTTTTTGGCCAAGTCCTAGACAGGCCAAGGATGTCCCCAAGGAAGATGCTCTCCTGGTTCACAGGATGAAATGCACAGGAGTGTAGACAGAGCATGATACATCGAGCACCCCACCCGTGCTTACGGTGGTAGTTCATTTTTATATGTGTCTTTCTTTTCCTTTCAGTTTTTTTAGATGTTTATTTATGAGAGAGAGAGAGAGAGAGAGAGAGAGAGACAGCACGAGTTGGGGAAGGGCAGAGAGAGAGGGAGACACAGAATCCAAAGCAGACTCCAGGCTCTGAGCTGTCAGCACAGAGCCTGACTCGGGGCTTGAACTCATGAACCACAAGATCGTGACCTGAGCAGAAGTCAGACGCTTAACTCACTGAGCCACCCAGGTGCCCCCGTGTGTGTGTCTTCTCACACACTCCAGGTCTTCTTCTTCTGCGTGGTCCTTCTATCCTTGACATACTTTTTTTTATCCTTGACATCTTTCTTTGTGTTACAACCAAAGTGTTCTCCTAGAAACCCCACATGTGTTGTGGTTAAATTCCTTGACCCTGCAGTTGTACAAGGTAACTACAAATCCAGTAAGTTAATTCATGGGTTAAGCAGACGATCTTTTGTCAATGCGAATAGGCAACAATTACTGTGTATATAAATGACTCTGTGTTTAATTACTCTTGTGTTCACATTTTGAGAAGGGAACACTGTAAGTTCCCTTCCTTTCTTAACTTTGTTCTTAGCTTTGTTCTGATCACTGAAATAGAAGTCAGATTTTACGGAAAATTTGGGAAATACTAGAAAGCACAGGGAAGAAACAAAAACAAAACAAAAAAACCTATCAGACTTTGAGCCAATCAAAACCAGTATTAACGTTTTGGTGTGCGTTTCTTTTTGACTCCCCTGACTATACATGCTTACATGGTGATAAAAACACTTATTGTTACCGGGGCGCCTGGGTGGTGCAGTCGGTTAAGTGTCCGACTTCAGCCAGGTCACAATCTTGCGGTCCGTGAGTTCGAGCCCCGCGTCAGGCTCTGGGCTGATGGCTCAGAGCCTGGAGCCTGTTTCCAATTCTGTGTCTCCCTCTCTCTCTGCTCCTCCCCCGTTCATGCTCTGTCTCTCTCTGTCCCAAAAATAAATAAACGTTGAAAAAAAAAAATTTTAAAAAAAACAAAAAACACTTTTTGTTACCAGAGGAGAGTCATTTCGTAAATTGAGCTTTATATTGTTATATGATCATTAACAGTACAGTCATAATTCCTCCCTGGGCTCTATGCTCCATAAGGAAGGGAATTCTTCATAGTTCAAACAGATCCTGGGAGTCTGGAGCACTGTCTGAGACACGTGAAGCACTCAATATGCCTTAGTTGAACAAATGAATATTATATTGTAACATTTTCCCCCATCATTATAGGTATCATTGTGTGATGAAGATTTTTCTGTATCATCAATTATTCTTTGAAAACGTAATTTTTTTTAATGTCTACAAAATACAAAATGGAGTATGTCAAGTTTACTTAACTAGTCTCCTGCTGCTGAACACTCAGGCTCTTTCTAATAATTAACTGTGCCAAATGAAGCTGTAATATACATCCTTGTCTATAATTCTTTCTCTCTCCCCATATTCCCAAGATGGATTCCTAAAAGTGTAAGTAATAGACACAAGGTCTGGTCCTATCCACACATTTGCTTATGATATATGTAAGAATACTGGGGCACCTGGGTGGCTCAGTCATTTAAGCATCTGACTTCAGCTCAGGTCATGATCTCCCAGTGGGTGAGATCGAGCCCCACATCGGGCTCTGTGCTGATAGCTCAGAGCCTGGAGCATGCTTCCAATTCTGTGTCTCCCTCTCTAGCCCAGAAATAATAAATGAATAAACAACAACAAAAAAGAATATAATTTTGGGGGCACCTGGCTAGCTTAGTCAGTCAAGTGTCCGACTCTTGATTTTGGCTCTGGTCACGATCCCAGGGTCGTGGGACTGGTACCCAAGTTGGGCTCTGCACTGGGTTTGGAGCTGCTTGAGATTCTCTCTCTCTCCCTCTGCCCCTTCTCTGCTCATGAGCAAGCGTGCATGTTCTCTCTCTCTCAAAAAACAAAAACTAAAAATAAAAAGAATATACTTTTTGAAAGCTTCATGATTCAACAACTAAACAGCAGTCCATCATTCAGGTTAATTTTTATTTGCATATTTTGAAGGATGCTGAGGCCTTTGTACATTTTTGTGATGCCCATTAGTGTTTTTCTTCTTACTTGCATCATTTGCCTATTCTCCTATCATTCATTAGTCATTATTTGGGGCAGAATCATACTGTGTTAGAGACTACAGTTTTATAATCTATTTTAAACATAGCAATGATCTGCTTTAAGCACCTTTCTTACTCAAAAATTTTTGTAGCCATTTAACCAATTCTTTATTCTTCAAGATGGGCTGTTGGGTCATTTTGTCCAGTGTCACCCAAAAGTCCTATTGGGATATGGATTGAGATTATTTCTGATGTTTGTTACGCTGGGGGGAATGGACACCTTTAAAGCATTTAACCTTCCTGGGGCGGCCGGCTGGCTCAGTCAGGAAGAGCATGTGACTCTGGGGTCTCAGGGTCTTGAGTTTGAGCCCCACGCTGGGTGTAGAGACTACTTGAAAATTGAATCCAGGGGTGCCTGGGTGGCTCAGTTGGTTGAGTGTCCGACTTCGGCTCAGGTCATGATCTGACAGCTCGTGAGTTCGAGCCCCATGTCGGGCTCTGTGCTGACAGCTCAGAGCCTGGAACCTGTTTCGGATTCTGCGTCTCCCTCTCTCTCTGCCCTTGCCCTGCTCATGCTCTGTCTCTCTCTCTCAAAATAAATAAAATAAGGGGCGCCTGGGTGGCGCAGTCGGTTAAGCGTCCGACTTCAGCCAGGTCATGATCTCGCGGTCCGTGAGTTCGAGCCCCGCGTCAGGCTCTGGGCTGATGGCTCAGAGCCTGGAGCCTGTTTCCGATTCTGTGTCTCCTTCTCTCTCTGCCCCTCCCCCGTTCATGCTCTGTCTCTCTCTGTCCCAAAAATAAATAAACGTTGAAAAAAAATTTAAAAAAAAAAAAATAAATAAAATAAACATTATAAAGAGAAAGAAAGAAAATGGAATCCAGACCATGCCTAAATTGTTGTCCTTTTAAAATTTTTCATCATTCTAACACACGTTCATACCCTTTGGTAAAGGTGTGGTTTAACTGGTTATGCTTTGTGCAGTGAAATGTTTCCCCTAGACAGTTTCTGATCATTAATGGTGTCTAGAAAAGGTTTCCCAATGGATTTTTCCCAAATATATTAATGATTTCACTAATTATGAAAGTTTTTAGTCTATTTACCCAGGTTTCTAAAGTACACAGTCTCTATAAACAGTCACCATATCTTACACAACCCATTCAACCTCCCCTTACCAAACGTCACGTAAGGCTTCTTTAATTGGCCTGGTATTAATAGGATTATGTAGGCAACACCACTCATGTTGGCTTCTACTTTGGCATAGATATTAATTAACATCATAAAAAGTTATCTTTTCTATCTCTCGTTTCCTACGGCTTTTAAAAACGAGAAATGTGGGGCGCCTGGGTGGCGCAGTCGGTTGAGCGTCCGACTTCAGCCAGGTCACGATCTCGCGGTCCGTGGGTTCGAGCCCCGTGTCGGGCTCTGAGCTGATGGCTCGGAGCCTGGAGCCTGTTTCCGATTCTGTGTCTCCCTCTCTCTCTCTGCCCCTCCCCTGTTCATGCTCTGTCTCTCTCTGTCCCAAAAATAAATAAACGTTGAAAAAAAAAAATTAAAAAAAAAAAAAAACCGAGAAATGTGTGATTAATTTTCTTAAAAGCCTGTTTGGGGATCTCATAATCTCCCTGTTTACAACGTCTAAATGGTTACAGACGCCAGAAAGTAAACACCAGCTGAGAACCAGGGAGAGTTCCATTTTCAAGTGACCTCAAGGTAGAACTTAAATACACATCGGCGGGTCACTACCGCTCCGCCACACCTCTGACACAGCACGAGCAGTCACCTCCCTGGAGTGCATTCAGAGAGACAAAATGAATGAACACAATGCTGTTCTTCCCCCAAACGTGTGGCCACACTTTGTCGCGCGTCGGCGCTGAACCGCGGACATCCAGGGCAGGTGTAATCTGTATTTCCACATCCCTGGAACGACCAGAGAGAGAAGAATTTTAAACAATCAGAACGGGGAGTGATCAAATGAAGGCACGGCCATATCCTGGAGTGTAAGCCCAACGGACACCTTCGTCCCAAAGTGACCGGGATTTGCAGATGGCTGATTAATGGAAGCCAGCCACATGGAGCGGGGAAGTCGTAAAAAAATGACATACACCTACGATAAATATTTTATTTTAACCTAAAACACACAAAGGAGCCATCATTAATCAATCTACTGGTGTAGATAGAGCCCAGAACCTTTCTTGGAGTAAAAATCTACTGAGTTCTGTTTACACTGATTTCTTCACAAAGCACATACAGCTGATCCTTGAACAACACGGGTTTGAACTGCTTCCGTCCACTTTTACACAGATTTTTTTCGATACAGTACTATAAATGTATTTCCTCTTCCTTAAGATTTTATTTATTTTTTTTAATGTTTATTTATTTTTGAGAGACAGAGACAAAGAGTGAGCAGGGGAGGGGCAAAGAGAGGGAGACACAGAATCCGAAGCAGGCTCCAGGCTCCGAGCTGTCATTACAGAGCCCGACGCGGGGCTCGAACCCACGAACCACGAGATCATGACCTGAACCGAGGTCAGCCGCTTAACCGACTGAGCCACCCAGGCACCCCAATTCTTTTTTTTTTTTAATGTATGGGAAAAAAAGGTTGGAAAAAGAGACACCAGACTATTACCAGTAACTCAGAGTCAAGAAGGGGCGTCCTGATTGGGACTCCTCACCCAATATGCCACACATCGGGCCGGACAAGGGTCTCCTGCCCTGCTGGGCCTCGCCGCCGGCTGATCCTGGCAGGTCACGGCAAAGCCGACCTTGCAGAACAGGTTCAAGGAACAGAGAGAGCCAAACGAGGCACAGGCACCAAGGGTCCCCAGCCCTGCACCAGCCACTCCCGCACTCACAGGACATGACAGCCCCATCCTCTGAGTGCACAACATCTCTAGTCCCTCCATGGCACCCACAGACCCCAGTTCCCTGCACCACCTACCTCCCGGTGCCTCTCCCCCCACCCCCTGCCCACTGAAACAACCCAAGACCCAGCCCAGCCTGTGGACCTCATGTGACTTGACCAGCAAGCACCGAAACACCCTCGGTGACCCATGTTCTGCCGGCTTTCCCGTGGTCCACCTCCTAGACCCTGCCTTCCCTCCTCCTCGCACAGGAGAAGGAGCTCCTGCCCCAAGCATCCGCTTGAATGCACCGATTAGATCGGCTTTTTCCCAGCCCAGCTTTCGGGGAAAACCCAAAGCATTTGTGAGCAGCATGGTATCTTCCAGGGGTCTGGCCCCCCAGCCGCCAGCACTGCTGGCTGAGGTCAGGGGCGGTGCAGGAGGTCAAGGAGGGCTGGCCCTCCCCCCTTCCCCCCCCTCCCCCTCCCCCCCTCCCCTGCTGGGCTGTAAAGCTCATCCAAGTTCCCTGCCAGCTGGCAAAAGGGAAAGCAAAAATGTGGCTCAGGTTGCAAATTGATTTCCATGACAAAGAGCAGTAAATCCTGTTACCCAGAGAAAAAGAAAAAGGCACACCCTTGGCGTGGGGGACAGGCCGAGGAGCAGGGACAGGCCTAGGATCGCTGGGACCAGCTTCCCACCTTCAAACCTGCGGCCCCGCATGGCCGCTGGCTCTTCCAGCCAGCCCTGCTTGAAGGGCCACTGTGCTCTGTGGTTTCTTTTTTCAATCCAGGCACTGAGCAAACATGAATTCTGGACCTGGCCCGGCGTGTGCTGTGTGAATTTTCGGCACTTCTAACTCCGGCCGAGGCAGGAGATCCGCTCAACCAGCCTCCCAGAGGAGTAACAGGGAGAGAACAGCCCCCAACACCCAGTCAGTCCTTCCAGGGCCACTCAAAGCCAAGGTCAGCGCGATTTACATTCTAGCCCCAAACCAACATCACCAGGTAACGGACCCATCTACCCAAACGCTTAAAATTCCAAAGTAATTTTTTTTTTTTTAACGTTTATTTATTTTTGAGAGACAGAGCTTGAGCGCAGGAGGGGCAGAGAGAGAGGGAGACACAGAATCCAAAGCAGGCTCCGGGCTCCGAGCCGTCAGCACAGAGCCCGACGCGGGGCTGGAACCCACGCACTGTGAGATCATGCCCTGAGCCCAAGTCGGACGCTTAACCGACTGAGCCACCCAGGCGCCCCTTAAAATTCCAAAGGCAAAAACCTGAAGTGGAACCAAGTTTTTAAAGCCTCCTCAAAGGGTACAGATCCCCAAGGGGAAGCCCTTGCGATTTCAAAGCTGAGACAAACGTTTGCCGAATCCTGAATCGAAGGAAGGTGTGGCTCTGAAGTTTACCTAAAGGTTTCACTCGAGCCTCGGCTCTGACTCCCGCGGGGCTCAAGACAAGCACAGCCCTAATAAAACCCGATAGCGCGGGCTCTGCTCACGGGAGGCCGCTTTATAACCTGGCCAAGCCCTCTGCCAGGGAATGATTGCTTTTCCACCCCAGCACAAGAATGCGCCCGGCCTCGTGTCTGGGAGTGTAGACGTCATGCGGACGGGTGGGCCGGGGGCAGCGGGCCAGAGGCCGCGTCGACGCCCGACGGGGACCCTGCGGACCATGGCCCGGCCGGTCTGGAAGCAGCAGGAATGGAAGGGGGCCGGCGAGCCACCTCCCTCCTTTCCTGCCAGTGTCCTTTACCAACCCAGCCGCTCGCTGATGAACGCTGAGATGTGCCTCACGTACCAACGGTGCAGGAGAGGCAGCCGTGTCCGGTCTTCGTAAGGCATTCCAATTCCATGCTTCCTCGGCAACTCGCTGGGATCGCGGCCTTGGTTACGGGCTCCTTCGCTCTCTCCAAGCACCCACCACCCCGCCCCCAGCCCCTATTCCAAAACAACAGCTACAGCTCAGCCAAATAAGCAGGTCCGGAACCCTGGGCTGCCCCGGCAGGCTTTGGGTTCGATGCACGTCAGAACGGGCCTCTCCAGGATCCCGGGCCTCATTCCTGGCCCCCCCCCGCTTCGCCTACCAGGGAAGATGCCCCTCTCTTCCTCTGGTGCACCTGTGCCAGGGGCACTGGACGTTCTTTCCAGAAGATTCCTGAAAAAACGGTGCACAGAGTCCCTGCAGAAAGGCCAGGAAAGGCCTGAACGCAGGGGTGTACCTGTCACCATGGGAGAGGGCAGGACACAGCTTGGGAGGCTAGGGGCTGACCCGGGGAGGCAAAGCCGGCCCCTCCCCTGGCCTGGAAAGGTCACCCTGCGAGGTCGTCCTCGAGGAGACACTGAAAAGTACTCTCCAGCGACGTCTCCGTGCGTCCTTCCCGCTCAGGGTCCCAATCCCCTCCGAACATAACCAAAATGCTTCTGTGGTCACAGCTTCCCCACTTCTCTATAGACCTCGACCGCCTACATCGTCGGCGGGGCGGAAAGCAGTTCTCCAGGTTGGAATCCCGCACCTGCGCCTGCGGTCTCTGGTTAGACACCCGCCCGAGAGATTCGCCCACGATGCGGCAGGAGCGCCCCCGCTGCCCTGGCGTGTGTAGACCGTCCCCGCCCACGGATCCAAGGCTCATTTTCATGCAGAGCTAAGAACATTCTGAACCAGGTCTCCTGTGTCCAACTGTAGTGATGACGCGGGACGGCACCCCGCCTCGCCCCGACACCCCACAGGGTCTGGGGGCTGCACAAAGGCTGTTCGGCGCCCCGCTCTTCACTGCAAGAGCCGGAACTTCCCAGGGCGTGGCTTACCCGGCCCGCCCAATCAGGACTCATGGTCATGGTCAGGGCGAAGCCACGTGCGCGCGTCTATGACACGCTCAGTGCGAGTGTGCAGCCCCCACCCACCCACCCCGCGCTGCCGCAGAGCCCGGGGAAGCGACGGTCCCTAAACGAATGTCCCTCTGCAGCCCCTGTGGCATACAGACCATCTGGGCCTGAAGGTCATCACCGACAATTCGTGCCCTGGCCAGCAGCTGGCTACCCCCCAAAGGATTTAGGGACGCCCTACTATGTGCATCAGCTTCTATACCAAACACCTACTTCTATTCAGTCCGAACAGCAGCTCCTAACCTTGGCCATACTTTAGAACCACTGAAAGTATACCTGCTCTGGGGCGCCTGGGTGGCTCAGTCAGTTAAGCATCCAACTCTTGGTTTCGGCTCAGGTCATGATCTCCCGGCTTCATGGGTTTGAGCTCCACGTGGGGCTCTGCGCTGGCAGTGTGGAGCCTGCTTGGGATTCTCTCTCTCTCTTCCCTCCGCTCTTCCCCCACTCGTGCTCTCTGTCTCTCGCAAAATAAAGAAATAAACTTAAAAAACACAACATGTTTCCACGCCACACCCTGGACCCAGTTAGTCCGCGTTTCTGGGCCTGGGCATCAGCATTTCCCGAGACGGTCTCAAGGAAGGCTCCCAGGCATGGGACAGCGTGGCGGGCTGGAGGCAGCGGAGAAACCTCGGTCCTCTCCCACTTCCCCTCGAGTCTGGGTGGGCTCCAAGGCTACTCTGACCCCAAGAAGAAGGCAGAAGCGATGCTGTGCCAACTCTGGACCCAGATCTCATGAACCCCCGGCAGTCTGTGCTTCCGGTCCCCCAGAAAACTCCCTTCCGGAGCATGAAGCATCAGCTGTGATGCCACCTGCCTCAGCCTCCCACACACCTGGAGAGAGAAGAATGATCTGGGCCGCCCTGGGGTTCCAGCCTCCCAGCCCAGGTACCAGGTGAGGACACCCCGGGCCACCTCAGCCTGTCCCGTTCAACCCGTCCGCTCCAACGCGCTACACTAACCACAGTATTGAAAGCCGGGCCGCCTCTGTTTGCAACTGCAGTCAATGGTGTGTGGTTATTATTACCTCCCAGAGAAAAGAATTTACAATAATTCCAGATTACTGGATTTGAGAACCAACAGAAAAAAATAATGAAAACATTGTTTTTTTCTTTATAGAATGTGTACCCAAAGAAGCTATTTTAAAAGTTCATTTCAGGTTAAAAACATTTATATCTATGCATGTTATTAAGTCTTTCTTAAGAATTTCTGTTCTACGCTGTTTTGCGGGCTGAAGACCAGAAAACCATGTCATGAGGTCACATCCAGGGTAGCAAAGCCCAAAACTGTAACAGTAAAAAAAAAAAAAAAAAATCACCAAATAGTATAAGCAGAGAGGTAAGTGTTGGGGAGGGAGGGAAACCTGACTCTTTATGAACACCATCCAAGAGTGGGAGACCTTGAGGGGTTTGGGGGGGGGGTGTAAATCAGTTACGGGGGGGGGGGCAGGTATTCTCAAAAAGCTTCTCATAAATTTTCCATTTCCCAAATGTCTCATTTCCAGGATTCTTAATGTGTTTCAAAAGGAGGAAAAAAATCCCAATCGTGCCCCAGAAAATGTCTTAAGGCCCAGGGTTCTTAGACTGATCGGTGCACATTTGGCAAGCGGAAAAAAAAAAAATTTTTAAGTGCTATCGTGGGTTCAACTCATGGTCCCCATACCTTAGTTTAAACTACCCAGTAGAAGTAAAAGATATGGCAGGGTGTCTGGGTGGCTCAGCCAGTTAAGCGGCAGTCTCCTTTTATTTTTTTTAAGTTTATTTATTTATTTTGAGAGAGAGAGAGCCCAAGCAGAGGAGGAGTACGAAGAGAGAGAGACAGAAAGAGAATCTCAAGCGGACTCTGTGCGGTCAGCGCAGAGCCCGAGGTGGGGCTCGAACTCACCAACCATGAGGTTGTAACCTGAGCCGAAATCCCGAGTCCGACGGTTAACCAACTGAGCCACCCGGGCGCCCCGGGCAGCGAACTCTTGATTCCCGCCCGCGCTGACAGCTCGGAGCCCGCTCGGGATTCTCTCTCTCTCCCTCTCTGATCCTCCCCCACTTGCACTCGCTCTCAAAGAAATAAACTTAAAAAAAAAAAAAGAAAGAATGGGAGACGTGGGTTAAAGTGCCACTTGCTCCCACATTCTAACTGAAAACACGTAAAAGAAAAAACACAATCCTCACGTCAGTTCCAATTGTCAAACTGCTACCTTAAACGCACATTTCCGGAAACACAGCAGTCACCCACACCCCCGCTGCCCTCGCAAGACCAGTTCTGTGTTTGCCTGTTGACTCGGACGCTTTCCTGCCTTGTCCAGAGTTTATTTTGGGATTTATAGTTTATTAGGCAGTAAACATCTTTACCGTATTCCTGAAACTGGGCACATCTGAGATGCAGAATGTTCCCTTCGGATCCTGAAAGATGCAACTCGGACCATGAAAAGACTATCCCTTTGAGAAGGTCAGTGTCTCCTGTCAGCTTGTAAAGGCAAATGAGAGCAGGCGGTACGAGCCGTCTGGGGACAGAGCAAGCCACCTAAACCACCAGTTTGAGACTGCGTTAACCTGAGGGCCCAGAGGGAAGGCATCAGGGCCTCCACTTACTTCTGAGCCAGTCTGCCGCGGCCCAGGCCCCATCCCCGCACGGGGCACGCAGGGGGACGCCCGCGACACGGCCCCATCCTCTCCGGAGGGGAGGGGGCCCGGGCTCCTGGGGACACCGACCCCGAGCAGTCAGAAAATGTGATGTGTGGTACCAGGCCCTTTTAAAATAGCAAAGCAGGCATTGTGTGTTTATGCACTTCGCCACTACAGATGTTATGAATTTTCGTGAAACCCAGCATTCATAAAAGCAAACGCTCCGCTCTGGGGTTTTAAATAAAAGGCACAAAGAACAAGAAAATCGTTTTTTCGGCCTAGAGTGGAAGTCTGCTTCAGCAGAAACTAGAGAGAAGGTCTCTTTGTGAACTCGGGAGGGAAAAGTGGATAAATTTCCCTTCGGTAGGGGAAAACCTAATGACCCATCCTGGGCAGGGAGTCAAGAGGACATTAAAGTAAAGACACTCAGAGCTCCCTCTCCACGAGGCGTGGAACAGACAGAGGAAGGGGCTCACGGGGAGCGCGCGGGCCTTCTTCTGTCTTTACCAAGATACCTCCTCTAGTATCCCGGGCTGATTCTTGGGGTGGCCGGCCCAGAGCACACGCGTGCGTATGCATGTGTGTGTGTGTGTGTGTGTGTGTGTGTGCGCCTGTCTCTGTGTCTGTGTATCTGCCTCTGTATCTGTATATATCTGTGTGTGTTACTGTGTGTGTGTGTGTGCGCCTGTCTGGGACGGGGTCAGCGGGCAGCGTCGGGAGCCAGAAGCCCCCGTCTCGGCTGACGTCACGACACCACCCGCAGGCCGAGACCCCTGTAGGGAAGCCGCGTCTCACCTGCCCTCCACCCTTCGCTCGCAGCCCTGAAGCACGTCCTGGTTCTCACGAGCACGTCCGTCTCAACGGCTCACAGAAAGGCCTTGCTGGCGGCCAAGTCCACACCCGTGTTGCCCGAAGCCCAGCCCGCACGTGCGGCCTCCCTTCTCCTGCAGGAACAGCGTCCCGCGAGTGAGCCCGCCCCAGAACATTCCAGAGCCCTACCTAGACGTCTGCACACTCCACCCGCAGCCCCGCCACGTGGGTCCAGGTGTCTGCGTCTGGGAGGCCGGATGGGAGGCCTGCGTAACTGCGGGGACAAATACTGGTACCTGCACACGTGGCTGATGGAAATGAGGCAGAACGTGACCCCCAAGAGCAGAAACTCCCGGCCGCACGGGCTGTACCTACGAGCGACCCCACGAACACACCGCAGCCACAGGTCACATCGGGGCATCCTTCCTTGTCTAACCGTCCCTCTGTGATGAGGAAGGCCAGAACCGGGCTTTCGACGAGAACAGACATTTCCACACATGCATGAAAACATAAGATATCTGTCTTTCCGTGACTGACTTATCTCGCTTAGCATAATACCCTCCGGTTCCATCCGCCTTGCTGCCAACGGCCAGATTTCATTCCTTCTCATTGCCACAGAGTTCTCCATTGTATATATAAGCCGCATCTTCTGTACCCATTCGTCAGTTGATGGACATTTCGGCTCTTTCCATAATCTGGCTATTGTAGAAAGCGCTGCCGTAAACATCGGGGTGCATGCGCCCCTATGAATCAGCACTCCTGTATCCTTTGGAAAAATTCCTAGTAGTGCAACTGCTGGGTTGTAGGGTAGTTCTCTTTTTAATTTTTTGAGGAAGCTCCACAGGTTTCTTTTTGTGGCATCGATGCTTCTAGAAGCTGTTCCACTGAGCACGCGTTCATAATTCCCTAGCTCCCTGCCCTGACGGTCAGTTCTGGAGGCCTCAACATTTCACTCCGGCTCGGGGGACCCAGGACGGAGCCAGGTGGGAAGCCGGGCCCAGGCCCCAGCGGAGCACCCAGGACACTGGGAGAGGAAGGGCAGAGGCGTGCCGGGCCCTCCCCCACCGCCACCCACGCCCCAGGCTCCCGCACCACCAGCCCCACGTCTGCTGGGTCTGCAGGACCCTGAGCGACGCTGCACGTAGCAGAGCTAAAGGGCACAGAAGCCACGGATCGTGGCAGGCTCCCGGCCCCCAGGGCAGCATCCTCCCAAGGCACACTCCCTTCCGCCCCTTGGACCCAGGTGTCCACCCACACGGCTGGTGCAGCCCACACCCCTGCAAGATGGCCTTCCAGACTTGCTTTCCATGAGCACCTGCTGGAGGAAGATGGACTTAGAAGAGAAACCCCAGGGACGGACTCTGGACAAAACCAGCCTGTGCCGAGTGCTCCACGGGACATGAGCCTACAGGCTAAAGGGAGCACCCGGGGAATTTCGGACAGACACAGGATGTCGGAAGGGGCCCGTGGGAAGATCCCGATCACAGGCACAGGGATACAGCCAGCTCCCGTCTGGGGGGGCTCCACGCTGCCCCTGGGAGTGGCACAGGTACCAGAGCTGCCCAGAAGCCCACATGGCCCCATCAGACCACCTGTGTATCCTAACCTTACTGATAGTTCCAGAAAGCTTCTCCGGGCCCCACATAACACATCCTGACAGCCTACAGCCCCCCAATAGGAAGTGCTCATCTAGACTGGGGTTGGCAAGGGTGGTTATCAGGGCACTTCTGCTCCCGTCTTTCCGGCTCCTTCCCACTTACCGATGACCACATGTCCACCAACTGTGCGTCTTCCGAGAGGACATCGAGGTCTATATGTAACAAACCAGGGGGCGGCTGAGAGCCTGGAACACGTGTGCCATCCTCCTTCGCAACCCCTGCTCCCCTTCCCAGCAACCCCAGCCTCCGCGGACACCGGGCAGAGAGGCGCTTGTCCTGGGCAGCGGCCCCCACCACCGACAGAGCCGTCCGAGAAACGGGGCCAGACCTGCTCAGCCCAAGCACCATCTGCACTCGGACCTAAACCAAAGGTGGACACGCCAGCCCCGACGTGAGGGGAGGAGGGCAGACACCAGCACCAGAGCAAGGGTGACGGAGAGGCCAGGGAGGCCCCACGGGGGGCGCTGTGGGGCTCCACGCCTCGCCCACCTGCCACCACAAGGCAATCAGCTCGGGCCCCGAATCCACACCTGCTGATGCCGGATGCTCAGCCACCTGGTCACCCGTGCAGAGCGGTCCCATCAAGCCCAGATCCTGACACCAACGTGGGGAACACAGGCACAGAGCCGCCCCTCCCCGGCCAGGATGGCCTCCACCCCGCCGTCCCTGCTCCCCTCTGCGGAATGGGAGTCTCCAACACCGAACTCCAGGGTCTCGTCCTGTCGTCCTGTTGGAGGCGCAGAGCCCAGAGTCCCAAAAGCCTCAGCTCAGCACAAAAGGAAAGCAGCCCGCGGGCACGCATTTCCCCGCTGGTTGGCCCGCCCGGCCGCTTCCCTGCAAGACCCCCTTCCTTTCAACAGCCACTCGCTGCACCAAGGGCCTCCCCGCACTCCTTCTGAAGTGTTTTTTCATCCCTGGAGTGGGGGGAGGCCGCGGGGAGGGGGTCCTCCTAACTGCGCGCAAGCCGCCCAGAGCCAAGGGCATAAATCACAACGTGCCTTAGCGTTTCAGGGCAGAGGAAACGGCTCTCCAGCTAAGCTCCCTACTGTTTCTTAAAGTGATTATTTTGATTTAAACCGCTGCCTGTGACTAGACTTCCAGCTACCAGCTCCAGGCCGTTAGTCCCGGGAGCCGCGCGCACAAAGAAACACTGTTGGCTGGGCGTCGGGGCCTCCTCGTCCAGGAAGGCGCGGGCTCCTGGCTCCGGTTCCGTCCGCAGACAGCCGCTTGTTCCAGCCCCGGGACGCGGCCACCGTGGACTCGGCCCACGGCCGCCACCGCTTTCCTCGGGACCAGCCGTCCGTGTTCAGCTGAGCAGGCCCCCGCGTGTCTGGGGAACATCTTGCCGCCAGGACCCGCACGGCTGGGAGGGCCGCGGGGAGAACCAGAACCGGGGGAGAGTCACTGGGGCAAAAACAAAAAGAGGCTGCACTGAGTAACTGTTCCCCCACGACCTCCGCGGTCGCCCCTGGGTCAGGGCCGGACAGAAGAGCGGGACTGATGCCTGCGTTTTCCACACACGAGTCCCGACTCAGAGCAACCATTTCCTGGTTTGCAAACTCCTGCCAGGCCAAAGCGCAACGCATTCGTGACCCTGCTGGAAATTACGGGTCCGATCAAAACTGGGGGTTGGGGGGGGGTGGCTACGGTGTCGTGTTGGGTGCTCCTCGTGCTCTGTCCTCTCTGGGCCCAGGTGCGGCCCTCCCTGCCGTTCAAGGAAGGACGAGGACGGTGTTCTCTGAACGGCCCTCCGTCCGGCGACATGAGGACACGGTGGGGTCGGTCCCCCCAGCATCCCTAACCCCGGTGGCCAGCCTGGGCAGCTCAGAGTCTGCGCTTATCCTGGAGGAGGTCGTTCTGGACTCAGGGTTCTTCGATGGAAAAGCAAGGAGGCTGTTCGCCTGCGAGCCAGGAAGAGGCCTCCCCAGAACACAGGCTGCGGGCACCCCCGATGCTGGCCTCCGGCCCCCAGAGCTGCGGGGTGTAAACGTCTGTTGTGGGAGCCGCCCAGCCCGTGGTGTTCTGTTACGGCCCAGGCGCAAAGACACAACACTTGCCTTAAGGAAAACCTCCGGGGAGGCCCCACTTACTCAGCATGTGATGGACCCGCCCTACTCACATGGGCAAAGGGCTGCAGGTCGAGCTGTCTCCTCCAGGGCTCGGGAGAACCCCCAAAGGCTCTGGGGCTAGAAACGTCTTTTTGTTTCCTGCTCCGTGCTTTCTACAGAAGAGGAGATGCATTTCCCTGGGAAACCCCACCACCCAAATATCAACAGCTCGGGGACAGAACTGCACTTCCAGAAACTATGTGTCAAAAATGCATAAAGACATGCTCAGGAAAATGTGTCCACCAGCACACAGTGTGGAGATGCTGGGGGAGGGGAGGGTGCCACAGAGCCGAAGCTGAAAGAGGGCTGGGTTGCCCAGGAAACGGAGGGAAAGACAGCACATGCTGAGGGAGCAGCACGTGCAAAGGCACCGGGGCACAAAATGGCACAGGGTAGAGAAGGGCGGGGAGAGAGAGGGAGGGGGTTTACGGAGGGAGGCAGCAGCTATGCAAGGGAGTCTCGGCTAAAAGTAGGCCTAACCCCGTCCCTCCCAAAAAGGACACAGGGGCTACTGTGGCCAGGACGGGCAGTCACTCACAACAGCCCCATGAGCCCAGGGCGGGACGCTGTCCCCAAAAGAGGAGGCAGATCAGACTCAGGGTGTCAGCATGTACCAGCCATGCAAACCGCAGGGGCAGGGTGGGTGCCGGGAGGGGGCACCGCTCCACCGGGACGGGCTCTCACAAGCCACCTGCCCTCCCTCCTGGAACCTTCCACCCAGCCGAGGCCTAGGTTAACTGTAGCAGGCAGGCCACTGTCTCCAAGCACCTGTCTTGCTAAGAGCTTAGATGCCCCCATGTTCCTCCCTGCCACGCACCCGAAAATGGAAGGCTACACTCACACACCACACAGAGACCCAAATACGCCCCAGAAAGCGCTACCAAACCTAACTCCCCATCTCAGTCAGCTGCCAGAGCAAACACCACCGCCTGGGGGCCTTCAACAGCAGACATTTATTGCTCAAAGCTCCGGAGGCTGAAGTCCCAGATCCGGGCACTGGCAGATTTGGTTCTGGTGAGGGCTCTCTTCTGGGCGTGCAGACGGCTGCCTTCTGGCTGTCCTCTCGTGGCAGAGGAAGCGCTGTGATCTCTTCCTCTTCTTACAAGGGCACCGACCCACCACGGGGACCCCGTGCGTCATCTCCTCCCAAAGGCCCAACACCAAACACGACCCCGCTGAGAGTTAGGGCTCCGACACGCGGACGTGGGGCAAACGGAGTTTCAGTCCAGAGCACCCCACACACAGGCAGGCTCCGAGGGCACCAGAGACGACAAGGGGCAGCTTACAAATAAAACAGTAAGTCCAGTCTTTTATGTGTTTAATTTTTTTTATTTCTTTTTGAGAGAGAGAGAGAGAGAGAGACACACAGAGTGAGAGTGGGGGAGGGGCAGAGAGAGCCGGAGACACAATCGGAAGCAGGCTCCAGGCTCTGAGCTGTCAGCACAGAGCCCAACCTGGGGCTCGACCTCGTGAACCTCGAGACCATGACCTGAGCCGAAGACGGACGCTTAACCGACGGAGCCACCCAGGCGCCCCAGCAGTTCCCGTCTTTCGAGAGTCGCTCCGAACCCACAACACCCGGCCGTTCTCAATTCCGCCCCGAGGGTGCCGGGTGGACGTCAGGTGAGAACGCCCCGGCACACGGCGGGCCCTGCCCCTTGCATCCTGCTGTTGAGCAGGAAGGCATCCTTCACGTCTATGCTGCCACTGAAATTACACTCCCCAGGGCTCCAGTTCCGCTCGGCTGGACGCGCGTCTGTCTTTGATCTGGAGAGCGGCCCAGACTCCTTCCCCGGGATGGGAAGCACGCAGGCACCGGCTTCAGCCGACCTCATCGCATCGCGTGTCCCGCCAGACGGTGTCGAAACTGCCTCGCAATGCGAAACAGATGAGCCTTCTAAAGAAAACGTTATTTATGCTGCGGCATCTTTCAGAGCAAGCAGAAACTTGAAGAGGCTTATCACCTGGGGCACAAAACTAATGACACTCGGGCCTCCCTGCGCCCAAGGGGCGGATGTGTTTTACGGAAACGAAACACAAGGAAAGGCGTTGGTTTGATTCTACTAACCCGTGATTTCACCTTCCAGTAACAGATGCACGCCGTTCTCATCCATCAAGGGAAAATGCCATTTGGTGAAGGCGCTCCTTTATTCTTTGTTAATATTTACTTATTTTTGAGAGAGAGAGAGAGAGAGAGAGCATGAGCTGGGGAGGGGCAGAGAGAGAGGGAGACACAGAATCCGAAGCAGGCTCCAGGCTCTGAGTTGTCAGCACAGAGCCCGACGCGGGGCTCGAACCCACCACCCGCGAGATCATGACCTGAGCCGAAGCTGGACGCTTCACCGACTGAGCCACCCAGGCGCCCCAGAAAGCGCTCCTTTTGAGACTGCACCCCCTGAAGGTCAGGACTAAGGGGAGGGAGGCTGTATTCTAAACTCTGCTGGTTTCTCAAAAAGGGGTGGACGTGTGTGTGTCCAGCCATGCAGACGGAGGAGACGTGGAGTTGGATGCGTGGGGTCCCTGCTCCTTGTTTCTTCACCCGCCTGCTAAAGTTCTGTTACTTCGACAACAGCTGCACACAAGGCTTTGGTCCCTAATATCAGGTTAGACTCATGCTGGCCTACGGCTGGGGCCAGCCTTAGAATGATCTCCAGGTCAAACATGGGGGAAAGAAATATGTTAGACAGTACTTCACTGTTCCAAGACTGCTGAAGCAATCAGAACTCTAGGAAAATCAGGATTCTCAACGCTCCACCCCAGAGAACTGAGAAGTCAAGTCTTCGGCAGCCACCGTGCACGCACCCATCAGCGCGTCCACCTTCCCCCTGTGTCATTCTGGAGGCGTCCACAGGCTGCTCACTGTGTGGGGAGATCCCCTCGGCCAACAATACCAGGGGACCCAAGGCCTTCTTGCGGGGTTGCGTGATTTCGGGAGCATCTCAGGAAACGTGCCCAACCGCGGTCACACAGGGGTCTCGGGTTTCTCTTGATTTCAACACTGAGAATCTCAGGAGGGAAAAGAGAAAAAGACCAGAGGAAGGGACCCAGGAGGTGGAAATACAATGCAACGTGAGAAGCATCTCCACGGACAAGCAGATGGTCCCAGAAGCAAGAAAATGCAATTGCTGAGCTTCTAGGTTCTGCTCTTTAACTCTTCGGATGGGACTAACTCTTGCAACGGAGCCAAGTCCACACAGGACCCAGAGCCCGAGAACCAAGTGCATCCCCACAGACGCCACGCTTCTGGGGGCTCACTGCCGAAGAGCTGATTTCTGCCTCAAGTGAGCTGTCCATGCCTTTCAACCGTCGGAGTCATGCCCACGGACAAAAATGAAGTTCGCCTCAATCTCCACACACGTTACCAGTTCTGGCTTTGTCACGGACGCTTCCAAAAGCACGTGGTTCTGAGCGTATCTTCTCCCCTAAACAGCATCACCATGGGCGTGCTATTTTACAAATGACTTGGGTTCACCGAGCCCGGACCTCTCAGGGCAGAGTCACCTCACTGCCTCCATGGCTGCATAATACTCCCCAGTACGAATGCACCACATCTGTGAGTGTGTTTTTACACCGCTTGCAAAACAAGAAACAGTTTGTGTTTTTTCTTCTTGCTCACAAACAGCACTGCCACGAAGACCCCATATACTCTCTGCGCCCCAAGCTCTGTGAGTCTGGAATGGAAGCCCGAGACACGGACCCAGCAGGCCCATGGGAGTACACGCTGTTCATTTTTTTAAGAGATACGGCTAACGAGGGTGCCTGGGTGGCTCAGTTACATGTCCCGACTTCGGCTCAGGTCATGATCTTGCGGTTCATGGGTTCGAGCTCCACATCGGGCTGCGTGCTGACAGCTCAGAGCCTGGAGCCTGCTTCGGATTCTGTGTCTCCCTTTCTCTCTGCCCCTCCCCTGCTCTCTCTCTCTCTCTCTCAAAAATAAATAAACATTAAAAAACATTTTTTTAAAGAGATATGGTTGACCTCCAAATGGATGAGGAGTCTATACTCCACAGTTTATACCAATGCCCATTCCCCCACACCCTCCACAGTCCTTAGCAAACTCTTCAGACCTTGCCAGAATGATGGTGGGAAATCATAACTCATTGCATGTTTCTCAATGCTAGTGTGGTAGACAGAATTACGGTCTGCCGAAGATGCCCACGTCCTGATGCCCAGAATTTAGGACTATGTACCTTACACGACAAAAGGCACTTTGCAGATGTGATTAAGGATCTTGAGATGATGATCTTGGATCATCAGGGTGAGTCCACGGTCATCCCCAGCACCCTTGTGAAGAGAGACACAGGAGGGTGAGAAAGGGCCATGCGACGAGGGACAGGGGGAGACGGGAGGATGCTCCACTGCCGGCCGCACAGGGGAGGACGGCCCCCAGTCAAGGAGCATGGGAGCCTCCAGGAGCCGGAAGAGGCACAGAAACAGATTCTCCCCTAGAGCTTCCAGAAGAAATCCAGTCCCGCCGACCCAGTTTAGACTCCTGACCTCCTGTTTCAAGCCACGCAGCTTATGGTATTTGTTCCAGCAGCAGTAAGGGCCTAAACTACCAAGGATGAGCATTTTTTTTCTCATGTTCCCGGCCCCTTGTATATACCTTGCTGTAAATCCCCTTTTTAAGATCCTTTGCCCATCACAGCTTCTATTAAGATTTATCCATCGTGGGGTTGCCTGGGTGGCTCAGTGGCGTAAGCGTCGGACTCTTGATTTCAGCTCAGGTCATGACCGTAAGGTCGTGAGATCGAGCCCTGCGTCGGGCTCTGGGCTGACAGCACAGAATCTGCTTGGGATTCCCTCTCTCTCCCTCTGCCCCTCCCCACCCCTCTAAAATAAAATAAAATAATTTTTTTTTAGGATTTATTCATTGCTCCTTTCATAAACAAACTCTCATATCTACTCTTTTTTGGTGACTGGTATAAAGCAGGGGTCTGACATGATATTCTCCCCAAGGCACACTTAATTACTGCAATGCTATTTATTATAATAACTCCACTATCTCCCCACTCATTTGAAAAGGCACATTTATCATTTAACAAACCCCCTTATATCCCACGGGTCTGCCAAAGGATTCTCTAATCTATTCCATAGATCTACGTGTCTATTTAATTCTGGTTGAGACGTCCTCGTATCAGATACAGCGAAAATCCCACTAGCTTTACTTTTTCAAAACGATCTTGGCTCTCCTTGCTAATTCTCAGTTCTAGATTTTAGAAAAAGACAGCTAAATTCTACTACAATACCTTACGAGGGCACTCGCCAAAACCGCATTAAACGTAGACGTTCGTTTCAAAAGAACAGGTGTCTTTGTAAGGTTGCCTTCCCACCCAACAACTGCATTCTTGCCTCCAGGAATTCCAGTCTTCCTTTACCCCCTCCGCGGTGACGTCACAGAGCTGTCACACATTTCTTACGAACGTCATTCCTGGGTATCTGACTGGTTTGATTCCTGTTCTCAACGTTTCTGCAGGTACGTAAGAACGATGCTGATGTTTTCGAGCTGATCCTGAATCTAAGCCACCCGTCCTATCCAGCCCATCAGTGCTAAGATATTCAGTTGAGACCGCTGTATTTTCTATACACGGGAAAGAGAACCAGATGCAATTAGTTATAGATTTATCACCTTAAACAATAGATGCCTACTGTTTGCTTCATTGAACTTCATCTGAGAGAAATTTTGTTGTTAACAAATAGATCCATACGGCTCTGCACGGCTTCCTGGTGTTTGTGAGACTGGCGTCGCCCCTCCTAAAGGCGGAGACGACTATGACAGGGCTCTCCCACGTGGGCCGGGGAGTTAAACACCTAATTCCATCCCAGGTGGTGATGGCGGGGGGGGGGGGGGGGGGGGGGGGGGGGGCGGGGCGGGGCAGGGAGGAGGAGTGTATTCTAGATACAATACAGAAGGACTTCCTGGAGGAAGCGTGGAGGGCAGAATTTTAGCTCCAAATGCAGGAAATATCAGCACATCCGAAAGGAAATGAGAATCCGGTTGAAAGAGCAAGGCCGTAAATAAGTGAAACGGACACACAAAGACACGAGGCCGTAAGAAGCCTGGAGAGGAATGTGGTCCACAAAGTAAACCAAGCAACTGCCCTCCAGAAATCATCTTCCCCATCCTCACAGGGAGGGGGAGAGGGAGGGAGACAGAGAGAGAGAGAGAGAGAGAGAGAGAAGGCAGGTACGGACGGGATGCAGACCAGGGTCCCAGCGCGTTTCCCTTCTAAAGGCCTCCTTCTCTGAGAATCAGGAGGACCATCTGGGGAGCTGGAGACAAAGGGAGATTTCTAGCATCCAAGTGAAGTATGCCTCAGGCCACCGGATTTGCGACACATCATTTCACACCACCCTACACTCGTCCACATGCCTTGCTGCCTTTCTCGGCCCCTCCGGGGAGCACTTGGGAAACGCTGGCTACCTGAACGGATCAAAATAATCGCTGTGGCGCAGGGGAGGACACGCCCCTTGAGCCAGGCCGTGAGTCCAGGGACAGGTCCCGCTGGAGGCCCCCACCACGGGCAGAGTTGGACCACTCTGCCCCATGGGACGCCCTCCAGCTGCGTTGACGAGCAGGTTTCTGGGGCTCAGTCACACTGGGCACCCCTGGGAGGCCGTGCAGAACGCACATCGTGGAGCTGACCCACCCACGGGCGAGGCAGCTGATGTGTTTCTCTACCGGGCCCTGGTCATCGCCGGTCAAAGGACACCGGACGCAAAGGGTACGTGCACCTACGGTGTACCTTACCGCTGGGCCCAGGATGACCCCCGCCAGCCTGTGGCATGCGGGAGGGGTCAGGGCGCTGTCCCCTAGGTGACCGCGGGGGCTCACAGCGTCCTCGGCACATATACGCCCTGGTGCCGCTGACAGTCTGTACGCCGACATTACTCATCTGCGGAGTCCTCGTCGCAGAGGAAGAGAGCGACAACTTGATTCTACCCTCAGCTCTCAGCTCTCAGCTCGCAGCAGAGGTGATTTGGCTTTGTATCACTTCCCAGTTACTTAAGAAGTTCACGGGGTGCCTCAGTGCTCAGTCGGTTAAGCGTCTGACTCTTGATTTCAGCTCAGGTCACGATCTCCCGGTTTATGAGACTGAGCCCCATGTCGGGCTCTGGGCTAAAAGCGTGCAGCCTGCCTGGGATTCTCTCCCGCTCTCTCTTTGCCCCTCCCCTGCACACATGCGCTCATCCCCAGTAAAATTAAGTGAAATAAAATAGGGGCGCCTGGGTGGCTCAGCCGGTTGAGCATCCAACTTCGGCTCAGGTCATGATCTTGCGGTCCGTGAGTTCGAGCCCCGTGTCGGGCTCTGTGCTGACGGCTCGGAGCCTGGAGCCTGTTTCGGATTCTGTGTCTCCCTCTTTCTCTCTCCTCCCCCGCTCATGCTCTGTCTCTCTCTTCTCAAAAATAAATAAACGTTAAAAAAAATTTTAAATAAAATAAAACAAAACAACATAAAACAAAACAATAAAATAGAAATTCAGATCAAGTATCCTTTTTTAAGGAGCCCAACTCAAGAGGCAGGAGCGGGAGCTTCCTAATCTCAGGGCACAGGATCCTCCGTGGCCTCCAAGAGCGTGGCACAGTGGTGGGCACTTGGTAAGCCAAGGGTCTTACGCCAAAACATTATCAGGCAAAACCATTTTTAGAAAAAGCCCTTCTAGTGTTGACTCCAGTGGGAAGCAGGGTTTGATCTGTGGAGAATCGCTTTAGTAGCATCCGGCTTCAATAAGCCCATGAAGAACTAGCAAGGGCTTTCTTTTAAAAACTATAATTAGGAGAGGGGCCTCAAGGATTCGACAAGAGGCAAAGGGGAACACCTATCAACAGGTTAACATCACAACTGATATTTCCAAAATGCTTGAAACAGCGTTCGCAAGGGAACGGAAGTATTCACACGTCAAGTTACTGTTCCACACGTGAGAACAGAAGGCCTAGCTCAAGTCCCCCCCCAAAGTGCGCAGACCGGAAGTTAGGTTCCCGCCCCCACGGCCGTCCCCACCAGGACTGCTCACCCGTCCCGTCCAGAGTGCATCCCTGAGGCCCAAACCCCCGGGGCCGGGATGCGCTCCCTCCCGGGACGGGGACGAGGCTGCTGGAAGGGGCACTTTCCCACGGAAGCAACCTGAGTTGGCTGCACCCACGTGGCCGGTGAGGGTCCAAGAGGAAGACAGGTCAGGACGAGCCCCAGAACGGTCTGGGGCAGAGGCGTCATGCACCTGGGGTCTGCGCTCGCGGGGCTCGGTGACCCTCGATTGAGTGAGGGCTGGGCTCCCCCTCCCGGAACGGACAGCCCCGAACAACGGCGCAAATCCCAGCGGTGGACGGGCACCCCTCCGCTGCCACCCCGGCGTGCACAACCTCCTCCCAGGGCTGCTTGACGCGGTGTGGAGGCAAGCGTGTCTGTCGTCACCCACCCCGAGGGATGGAGCAGAAACCGGGACCGCTTTCCGCTCAAGTCACTCTCCCGGGCTCACCTAGGGGTCGGCGGCAGGGCCGGGACTGGGGCCCAGGCCGTGAGGCTCCGGAACCCACTCCCCCTCGTCGGCCCCTGGGTCAGGGGGCCCAGCACACACTTGTGGGGACTGGACGGTGGCGCCTGATTCGCTGGTGACCGTGGGCAAAGCCGTCAGCACCCCCGCCCCGCCCCGCCCGGCTCTGCACGTCTGGGACCTCAGCACTGTCACTAAATGCTCCCAACACCCACACGAGTCGCAGACACAAGGTCGCAAACAACAGCAGCAGGTCCGAGGTCCTTCCCGTCGGCGCGTAGACCATCCATCCGCCTGCCGGCCGTGACCCCGCCCGTGGAGTCCTGGGAGGGTCCCCGGGCGCGAGGGCTTCGTGACCCGCTGATGGCACCATCAGGCTTGCAGTGTGGCCGTCGTGATCAGTGTGACCGGCACCCAGGGAGCGAGTCAGCCGGAAACACGCTCTCCACAGACGTCCACACGGGCTGGCAGGAGGCCGCCTTGCTCACAGGCTAACACGCGGGCGCGGCCCCGGGGCAGGGAGGCCGGGAGCACAGGCTGGGTCACCCCGGGGCGGCCCCGAAGGCCCCGAACTCCCGGGCGCCGGACGTGACGGGGCCGCCCCTGCTCTCCTGCAGGTTCAGCAATCTGGTTTTCATCGAGGGCAGTCTCGAGTGCTCTCCCACCACATTTTTCTTTAATTATGATAAAAGAGAGTAACTTAATCAAGCATACATCCTGTGGAGACGAGCATGAGAAAATAACGGGGGGAACGTGGGAAGGGGGTGGCAACTACTCCCAGAGGTCCTCCGGGTTTAGGGGGACGCCCGCGAGCGGCTGCCAAGCCCAGGAAAGGGAAACACCGGCTCGTCCCCACTCAGGATCAGGCCCCGGTCCTGCTGCGGGAGGAGGGAACAAAGGCGGCCCGGCCCCGCCCGACTTTGGCACCGGGGGGAGCAAAGACCGTCCCCCCGGGGTTGTCCCCTGCAGCCTCCCACCCGGACTCCTGTCCCACCGCGCCAGGGAGGTGCTGACCGTCAGCAGCCCACCTGGGCCACAGGAAGAGGCACACGGACACACACACGTGCACATCCACCCACATGCACATGCACACGTGCACATACACGTACACGACCACTCACATGCACACAGAGAAATGCACTCACATGCACACTCACATGCACACACACACGCGCACACACGCCCGCCAGCAGCCCAGGGAAAGTCCTCCGAAATGCAGCATCCCAGCCACACCACAGACCTACAGGACCCGGCACTCCGGGGCTGGACGTGGGTAAGAAGCCCTCCAGGCTCACGGCTGAGAACCGCAGACACTTGGAGCGGGTCTGACTCCTCCAGAGGTCAAGTGCTGGTTTATAAAACAAGACGGCGATCGAGGCAAGGGAGTATTACGCAGCGCTAAAAGGAAGCGGCCCATCAAGCCGCGGAAAGACGCAGAGGAACCTCCGATGCGTTTCATTAATCGAAAGAAGCCAGCCAAAAGGGTGATATAGACGCTATGCTGTGGCAACGCAAAACTAGGGAGACAGTAAAGGGACCGGGCAGGCGGGGGAGGGGTGACCGGGCAGGGCGCGGAGGGATTTCGGGGCAGTGGACCAGTCTGGGAGACACCTTCGTGGCTGACGTGTGGCATCCCACACGTGCCCAAACACACAGCATGCACACCACCCCGAGTGTGCCCCAGGGTAAACTCGGGGCTGTGGGGGACCGCGACGGGCCAGTCCAGCTTCGTGGGCTGTGACAAACGCAGCCGGTGGCCAGGATGTTGACGGGCTGGGTGGGGTCAAGAAGTACATGCGAGATCTGTGCCTTCCGCCCAAATTATCTGGGAACCTACAACTGCTCTAAAAGGAAGGTCTGTTTACATTTTAAAAAAAAAAAGAACAGAGCAATTTTACGGCTTCACTTAACCCTTGGCGCTCACAGGCAGTAACAAGGACACTTAGCTCCAGGAGCCCCCCCGGTGTCCTAAACACCCACACACCAACCCCGTGACCTTCAGAGACATCCCCTGAGGCTGTGATGCCTCCTGCACCTTACGGTTGAAGAGCAGAGCACAGGAAGGTTGAGCAACGCGCCCGAGATCACACAGCCAGCGAGGCGGGAGGCTTGGCAGGTCCCGGCGTCCACCCCCTGAACACACAGCCACGGCGGCCATCACACAAGGCAGGCACGGTCCTGCCTTCTAGAGCTCCCGAGGAGAGACAAAGGACGGCCGATGGACAGACCGAAGGACAGAGGGCTCGGGAGCGTGCGGGTGTGGGTTCCTGCCCAGCACGAGTCCCAGCCCGGGCAGGTCTGTCAGTGAAAACCTTGGTGACCGGTGAGGAGACACCAACGCTGGCCCGGCCCCAGCCAAAGACCACGAGGCCCCCACTACACAGGCATTTGAAAGTCTTGTCCCCACACACTCAGGAAAGACTCCGATGAAGGCCGGGGTCCTCTCCGGGGCATTCCAGGCACAACACGTGCGGGCACATGCTCCCAGTGGGTGGCAGCGTCCTGAAGGACCCGGCCTGGAGAAGACCCAGCCGGCCTCAGCCCCCACACCCCCTCTGAGAGGTACTGGGCAAGTGGGGTCCTGCAGGCCCAGGGTGCTGTGCCCATGGGGACAGCGACAGGGAGGGGGCTCTTCTCGTGGATGCGTGTAAAGATTCGCATGGGATGGTTTGAGGGAGGGAGGTAGAAAAGGAAATGAGAAACCATCAGGAAGGGCTAGGGTCCAGGCCCTGCCTATCAGGGACTTCTGGAAAAGTGAACCCCTGGCCAGCATTTGGAGGCCTTCAACCTCTGAGGGAAAGGGCCGAGTCAAACCCACTGGCCTTCCCACAAGAGGGGGGGCGGTGGGGTTCCCGCGGGAGGCAGGGCCCTTCCTTGAAAAAAAGTCGAATCCCAGCCAGGGTGGTCCCCTTCCCTCCGGACGAATGGAGGGGCCTTGTCAGGAACACAGGAGTCAGGAAGAAGAGGGGGAGGGGGGTACTGAAGCCACCAGTGAGCGTGTTGATAATCAATACACAGAACATAAATACAAAATGCAAACCGTATTTCCATGCACTAGCCATGAACGGCCTGAAAATGAAATCTAGAAAACAATTCCGTTTGTAATAGTCTCAAAGAGAACAAACTGCTTAGCGTTAAAGTCATTCCCCCCCACAAAAGTGCAAAACTTCAAAACGTTGCTGGAAGAAATTAAGAAGATCTAAGTAAACAGAAGAACATCCCACGCTCGTGGTCTGGAAGGTTCAACACAGTTAAGATGGCAACGCTCCCCAATCCCCACAAACATCCCAACTGATTTTCCTGCAGAAGTTGTCCATACGGAAACGCAAGCGACCCAGAGTAGCCAGAACAATCCTGAAACACAAGGCTGGAGGCCTCACACTTCCCCAGTGACTGAGACAGCGTGGCAATGACACAGGATGGACATACAGATCAACAGCACAGAATTCGAAGGCCAGCAATGAGCCATCGCATTTATGGTCTGCTGATCTTTGCCGAGGCTGCTGGGACAATTCAGCTGGTGTTGAGACATCCGGACATTCACACGCCGAAAAATGAAGATGAACCCCTTCCACACCAGATCCAGAAAAAGATTAACGCGAAATTGACCACAGACTTCAACACCGGAGCTAAAACTATAAAAGGCTTAGAAGAGAGCACAGGTGTAAATCTTTGTGACCTTTGGTTAGACAGTGGTCCCGAAGATGTGGCACCCAAAGAAAGAGCAACACAAAACACAGGAACCGGGGTTCATCGATATGGAAAACTTTTGTGCTTCAACGGACATCATCAAGAAAGCAAAAAGACTCCCACAAAATGGGAGAAAAACTTGCAAGCGATATATTTGATGAAGGATTTGTTTCCGACATATGTCAAGAAGGCCATTACGGACTACATGATTGTGTCCCCCAGAACTCCTACGTGGAACCCTCAGGGGGATCGTATTTACAGGTGGGTCCTCTGGGAGGTGAGGAGGTTTAGCTGAGGTCATGGGTGTGGGGCCCCGGGCCCCACAGCTCTGTGGGTACCCTCAAAGTCGCTGCATTTTATACCCTCTATGGTCAGCTGCAATTGTAAGTGAATTATATCTCAATAAAAGCGTATCGGTAAGAATGACTAAATTGGAGATGCCGGCAACAGGACAGGGAGCAGGCGGAGGTGATATAAAACCTAGAACAAAAGCAAGGAAGCAGAAAGAAAGCAGAAGAGAAGGTGGTTTCCAGGAAAGGTGGAGGTGGGCTCCATTTGGGCTCACTGGGAACACGCGAGGTTCCCATCTTTATGCTCGCGTGCGGACGCATTTCCTTTTCCTCTACACACCTGTGTGCCCCAGAATTTAAACGCAGCCCGATGGGGCACCAGGGTGGTCAGCAGGTTGAGCGTCCAACTGCTGACTTCACGCACAGATCCCTAGGTTGTGGGATCGAGCCCCACATCGGGCTCCGGGCTGAGTGTGGGGTTTGCTTAAGAGTCTCTCTCCCTCTGCCCCTCCCCCATTCACGCTCCCTCTCTAAAAATACTACCCCTCCTCCTCAGATAAATAAACAATAACAATAAATAAGAAACTCAACCCAAAAAGCCCCAACGCATGTGCCAGACTACCAGACCCCCGCCCCCACCATGAGAAAGTGGTCCTTCAGTTTCTGACGCTCGTCACTGGGCTTGGCCAGGACGAGAGCTGGTTCCTGCAACGGAGAAAACCTACGTTTCGCTCTGAGTCCACAAACCCGCCCTGGGCCCCCCTCCGCCCTGGGAGCCGAGCACAGGGGCCGCGGACCTCCGGAGGACAAAGGGCACAGAAATAAGGAAGCATTCCCAACACGCGCGCGCGCACACACACACACACACACACACACGGCAGGAGGGGACTGTTCCAGTAATTATACCTCAGCGATGCTACGATCCTGGTGCTAGAATCTGCAGGGAAACGCCGCCGTAGATCAAAGCGTGTGGAAGGCGCCCAGTAGGGGCAGCACAAGTCACAGGACTTGCGAGGGCCCCTTTCCGGGGCGGTCACTCGCACAGCGTATCCTTCCAAACGAGTCCAAGAATCTACGGTTTCCGTGAGGGCACGCCAGAGGAGCCGGTGACGCCAGGATAGTTTTCAGAATGTGCTCGTTTTAGGCAACTTATTTAAAAGGCAGCTCGTGGGGCGCCTGGGTGGCTCACTCTTGATTTCGGCTCAGGGCATGACCTCAGGGTGGTGGGATCGAGCCCCACATCAGGCTCTGTGTTGACAGCATGGAGCCTGCTTGGGATTCTCTCTCTCTCCCTCTTTCTCTGCTTCTCTCTCTCCCGTGTGCTCTCTCTCTCTCTCTCTCTCTCTGTCTCAAGATAAATAAACACACATTAAAAAATAAATCAATAAATAAAAATAAAAGGCAATCATTTTCACCATAACCGAGCACAAAGAGGTAAATCAGATCTTGGTAAACTGAGATGGGCCATATGTTTCCTTTCTGCTGACACTGCACACCCTCCTCCCGTCCCCTCCGAAGGGGAGGGCAGTGGTTCACGAAAAAGGCATTTTGCATCCCATTAGCCAACAGACAGCCTTCCTCAAAAGGGAAATTGGAATGACCACAGCCAGGAATTTCTGCGCTCGGCAAAATACTACCCCCCCCCGCCCCCCACCAGCAGCGAAGTCGTCAACTCAGTTGTCTGTGATCTCCAAATCCCCAAAGTACGAGCTAAGGCTGAAAGGTTTTTTTCAGTATAGTTTTCAAATACGGTAATTCTATATGGCAATAAAAAGCTTAAAAGATCTCCAGCAGCCCTTTCAAGGGACAACAAAGGGAAAAACCACATGAAGGCACTCTCGGTCCTTAAGCCCGTCACTCGACGTAAATGGGTCGTTGATACACCTCCAACCACCAGGTTCTTCCTCCGACTGAGGGTGTCACCTCTCTGTGTGAGTGACACCTCCCCTGAGGAAAACAGCCACCAGACTACAGAGGCACAGACTCAAAGGACCCAACTGGGAGACCAGTTGTTGTTTTGGGGTTTTTTTGTAATTTCACCTGATTTTCACCACGTGAACGTTACTCCTCTTTATGTGGAACAAAGATATCAAAACGCCAGCTTCCCAGGGACGGTGGCAGGGTCGTTTCATTTAAACAGGCACACGAAGTGACCAAAAGCGATCAGTAAAGATCTCGTTCTGAGCAAGAAAGAAATGCCCGTTTGCAGAGGAGTCCTTCACCGTTCCTTAGAAAATCAGACAAGGGCACGGGGTGGGGGGCACAGTGAAAAATGTCAGTTCCACTGGGGGCCAGGTCAACCTCCCGACGGCGATTTCTAAAAATCAGAGTGCCCAGAGATGTTCAAGAGCCACCACGCCTCCCCCCAACCCCCACCAGATGAAATCTGGAAGATGTTTTCTTTAAGCCGTTCCACAGCAGACGCCTGGAACACGGGCCACTACCCAAATTTAGCAACACAGGTTGAAAAAACAGCCACTTCCTGAATTACCTAAATCAAAACACTCCGCTGGGTGTTGTGTTACAACTGTGCAGTCGGTCTGAGGCACAGTGAAAACGCTGTCGTGTGAACTGGCAAAGGCAGAAGTAGAGATGTTCTTTCCTTTGACCCAAGTCCAAGCTCGCCAGCTGCGTGCTTCGGAGCCGCAACATACATACGGCAGGGACGCGGCCACACAGAAGGGGCTGCGGACGTTTCAATTAATTACAATGAAAGAAGTTAGTTTCCAGATTCAGTTACTTGGTCCCACCAGCCACGCTTCCAGGGCTGAGGGGCCGCGGGAGGCTGACGGCTCCCACACGCCGACGTGGAACATCTCCATCATCCCCCGAAGTTCTACGGGGCAGGAGTGATGAAGGAAAGGAATTAACTACTTCGTGGAGATGCTTTTGCTTGGAGAAAAGAAACGGGAGAGGGTCTCCGTACAACCTGAGACCCACAAATCCTTCTCAAGTGGGGTTGGTGCTATCGTGTTTGAAGACACAACAGAACATGAGATCTGCACATTTTCTAGGATGATCTCAACACCTTGAGGGCTGGGTCCTGGGCAGGATGGGGCTAATCACACTCTGACCGTGTCTCCCAGGGAACGAATACAGGGACCAGTTGCCTGGGGCTTCTATTCTGCAGGCCCTCCCGACACAGCCCGAAACACACGTGGGCACCCGCACAGGAGAGTGAGCACCGTGAAAAGCCTTCCGGATCGGTTTGCGGAGAATCGAGAGAAGTATAGAACACAGGAAGCACCCCCACTTATTTTTCAGTTTTTCCTTTTCTTCATTCTCTTACACCCCAGCCCCGTGGGATGCCGTGAAGGTGGTCTTGAAGTCGGCAACAGGTGGCTGCGGGAACTTGACCCTCTGAGGAGAGCCTATCTCTGCAGTTAGAGGGGCTGGGGTCCCAGGAGGGGATCAGACCTGCTGTCTTTGTCTCTTTCTGTCCTCTAACCATGGGTATGGTCCAGGAGAGCAAGCAGCAGTAAAGGTAGCTAAAACCCAATTTTGTGCCAGGGGACTGAAAATGGGAGCCCCTGGGAACCAGAAAGTATAGAGATCACAGGGAGGATGAAACTCAGAAAAGTATTCCCTTAATGTTGTTTATAACCAAGGTCCCCCACGAGCTGTAGTGGGGGGGGAGTCCGACCCCAAAGAGATGCTTAGAATAACTGAACAACAGGGGCGCCTGGGTGGCTCGGTCGGTTGAGCGTCCGACTTCGGCTCAGGTCACGATCTCACGGTCCGTGGGTTCGAGCCCCGCGTCGGGCTCTGTGCTGACAGCTCAGAGCCTGGAGCCTGTTTCAGATTCTGTGCCTCCCTCTCTCTGCCCCTTCCTGCACTCACTCCTCTCTTTTTAAAATAAACTTTTTAAAAAATATACAAAAAAAAAAAAAAAGAACTGAACAACGGAATACCACCCAGGTCCTGACAGCCACGGTGAGGTGCTGTGGGGGGGCACACCTGACTAGCACTACAAAGGCTTTGAACACAGAATTGACATTGATCCACAAATACAGGAAGCAGTTGGGACCTTGCAGGTGAACCCAAATGAACCAACTGTGCTCACACGACACCAACATTCCCCACAAGGACCAAAACAACATTCTGGGTCCCACAGCCAAATAGAACACCTCAAATCTCCCTGATACAATCCAAAGTTACTCAACCTACAGAAAACCAGGAAAATCTCAAGCAAGCAACAGACATAAAGAGCAAGAAGACATAGGTGTCGGAATTATCTGTAACTGCCAAAAAAAAAAAAAAACCACTCCAACAAGTAAGGATACACACTTTGGAAAACAACAAAAGTAAGAAACAGTTCAGCAAAGAAACTGAAAATATAAAAAAGAAAAAAAAAGGAAATTTTAGAATGAAAACACAATAAACAGAAGAAAAACCTGTTGCATGAGAATGAAACCAGTATGGAGATGGCAGGTGTCCATAAAAATTACAAAACCTGAACAGAAAGATTGGAAAAAGAAATGAAGAGATCCTCACAGATCTGTGGGACAAAATTAAGTGATCTGACATTTGTACCATCAGCGTCTCAGAAAAAGAGGGAAAAGGGGTAAAGAAATCATAGCTAAGGGGCTCCTGGCTGCCTCAACATGTAACTCGATCTCAGGATCATGTGTCCAAGCCCCAGGTTGGGCACAGAACTTACTTTTAAAATGAGAGAGAGAAAAAAAGAAATAATAGCTAAGACTCTCCTAAAAGGGGCAAAAATATATATAAAGCCACAAAATAAAGACCTCAATGAATCCTTAAAAAGATGAACTCAAAGAAATCTACACCTGAATAGATAATAATCAAACTGCTGGAGAAAAAAAAAAACTAAAGGACAAAGCAAAACGATCTTTAAAGCAATCAGAGAAAAACACAGTATTTATAGAGGAAAAACTATTTTTATGGGTGCCAATTTCTCATTAAAAATAATGGAGGTCAGAAGAGTGAAAAACCAACTATTAAAGTTCTCCGAGAAACAAACTATCAACCCAGAATTCTATACCCAGCAAGCAAAAGAAGCACCCTTACCAAATGAAGGATTTTCAATTTCAAATGAAGGCAAACTCCTGGATCCCACTGTCAGCAGCCCAGCAGGAAAAGATCTGCTAAAGGAAGCACTTTGTGCAGAAGGAAATTCCTACTGGAGAACCTGAATGATCAAGCACGAAGAAAAAGGAACAAAAAATGGGATGAACTATCGAGAGCTGGAACCAGATGGGTGAATCAGAAAGGTTTATGCCAACTCAGAAGGTCAACGCCGTTATGACTCCACAACATGACATTCTTGAGAAAACAAGAATACAGGACAGAGAAATGATGGGTGGTTGCCAAGACTTATGGGCGACGGGGATCGGAGCGATAAAGGGGTGCCACAAGGACGTTTTGGGGGCCACTGGGACTGTTCTGAATCCTGCTTTCGGTCGTGGTTACACACACCAATCTCTGCTTGTGATGTTAAAAGCAACTCAAGATCAAAAGTGATTTTTTTAACGTTGAATAACATGCTGAATGCTGAAAGTACAGATTTCCAAAGGGGGAAAAAAACCCTTCATATTTCAACAAATCTGGACTGCATTATTTTATGCAGCCTGCAAATGGCCCTAAGCCACAGATTTGGAACTGATTTTAAGGAGAGTCTGAGCAAGTGTGTATAATATTTTTATATACCTGGGGGAAAATATTTATTCTAAGGACACTCACAGGAGCAAGGAAACTCTAGACACGAGCATCCTTTAATTTCTGGAATGCTATTAGCAGAGCTCACATTACATAAAAATACAACCACAAAGAATCGTTAATGCCAGCATCATAAATAGTATCGTTCTATAAATATAGCTCAGTTGAATTACTCTTTAAAGTGGCGCCTTCTGGGGAGAGGCACGATCCAGGTTTAGGGACTGACTCTGCTGAGCACAGAAACCCTTGGTTGACCTAGCACAGCCCAGAGGCCAAGAGTACACTACCTTCTCCAAGCGAGAAGGTACGGCCAGAGTGCAGCCCACATCAGCTCCCACTTGCTGTTCTCCCCTCTGTCTGTGAGTCTCACCTTCTCTGCGTCCACACTGGGCCTCCCCCCGTGTGGAGAGCAGCTGTCCGATATACATACCACTGTGTGTCTGTCTCCATCTAAAACACTGTCTGTGTGTTTTACTACTTCCTTCCACCTCGTCGTTTAGGGGCCAGGATGCGTCCAACAGCACCCGGTAAACAAATGTGTGCTGAATGAATGAACCAGCCTGCAGGTTCCAAGCGTCTGTTCACGGGCTGCAACATACAAATGTGTACCAGCCTATTTCAAAGGGATTTGAATTCCAATTTAGACTTTAAAATCTTGTGACGGGCTATATTTTCCAAGGGAGGCTGCAACAGTATCTCTGTTCTACATGTTCTTCTGCAAGGTGACCTTGACACTCCCCACCAAGAAGCGGGGTCCATTTCTCTACCCTCCAGAATCAGGGTGGGCCCTGGGATGCCTTTGACCCACAGAATATAGAGGAAGTGACCTGGTGCCATCTGAATAAAGCCTGGATCTGGCCAGGTTCCACTCCCTGCCCTTCGAACACTTACTCTCCGGAAAGTCCTTCTGGAATCCAGCCGCCATTCTGTGAGAAGGCCAAGCCACACAGAGAGGCCACGTACGAGTTCTCAGTCAAGAAACCCCTTAGTTCCGAGCCAACAATCAGCATCAACCACCCACCACGTCAGTGCATCTTCTGGGACAAACAGCCTGGATGAGCCTTCAGATGAGACAGCGGCCCTAGAAGACCCCAGACTTACGAGAGCCCCACGTGGGAAACTTGCAAACCCAGAGAAGGGCGGTATTTAACACGTGATCATTTCAGCCTGTAACTGGTGGGGTGTTTCATTACACAACAATCGATAACCAGAACAGATCTGGAGAGGAATCTCATTCTCTCCATAAATTCTAAATAAAGAAGTTTACATCCTTTATTTCTGTTTCTTCCTTTTTTTTTTTTTTCCTTCTCTTTCTGGGAAACAGCCAGCATAAAAGAGATCCCTCACCTTTGCTATAGTCGAGACCATGGCACGTGGAAAGTTTTCTGACCCAGGTCCCTCGTGTAAACGCTTTGCAGGTACAGGCGCTGGTCGGCAGTCCACCCCTTGATCACCTTGTCCTTTTATGTTTATTCATTTTTGAAAGACAGAGACAGAGCACAAGCAGGGCTGGGGCGGAGAGAGAGGGAGACTAAGAATCCAAAGCCGGCTCCAGGCTCCGAGCCGCCAGCACGAGGCCCGATGCGGGGCTCGAGCTCACGAACCGCGAGATCGTGGCCTGAGCCGAAGTCGGACGCTCAACCGACTGGGCCCCATCCACCTGGTCCTTTTAATTAGGAACCACAACACCACCCAAGGGAGGCGGCTGTTCTCCCTCGACAGAGGTCAGCAATCCCCAAGACTTCCCAAACGTGCAACGCCCGCCCCACGCTGGGCCTGGAGGAGGGAGCTGGCAACGTTCACCGCGTGGCCAGAATCAACTCTATTTCTGTCAGCGCCGATTTCTGTCAGGTGGCTACTAGGTCAACTCTCCTCCCACCTCAGTATTTCCCAACGCCCACATGTGGCTGGCGTGCTCCGCGGACAGCGCGGTCAGCGTGGCCCTCATGCCCAGGAGGGCAACGCCGTCCGCTGCCAGAACACAGGGCGTGCGTTCTACCGTGTGACCCGGGAGGCCGGGCTGGAAATAAGACGAATGTGCAGAATAACAACTTCCGCAGCAGCGCCTCGGTATCAATCGGGAAGGCCCGGCTCACGGCCAACGTAGCAACACGCGCTGGGGTACAGAGGGGGACCCGCACACCGTGGGCCTGTTCGCGCCGAGAAAAGCAAAAGGCGCCTTGGTGCACTTGGCATAAAGCTAAAGACCCACGCAGGGCACAGGCCCGGTGTCCCCCTGACTCGGCAGGACCGGAGGAGACCCCGAGTACGGCGCCTCCGGGATTCTTCACGTTCACAGAGACTCGACTCTTTCATACCACCACTGCCATCACCCTCTCCTCGGATTCTGACCGCTGGGAGCTGGGGCTTGTCCCCCGCGGGGAGGACTTTTGGGCCCTGTGGGTTGGGTTCCCTCCTTTGGGTGAAGGAGCTTATAAGGGTGGGGTTTACTCTCTCCACGCTGTCACCTGCCCCCCACCCCCCGCTTGCACGTCTGGTCCACACACCCCTTGTCCATCCTCTTGCCCTTGGGCAAGAGCGCTGAGATCCCACCAATGGGGGCCCAGAGCGCAACACGGCCTCTCCGGGGCAGTCCCACGGGCGTCTGGGTGCATTTGAACCCGGGCAGATGCATGCACCCCCCCCCCCCAAAGTGACAGAGTGTGCCCAACCCGGCGGTAAACCCGGCTGTGTTGACAATGCTGTGATTTACCCAGGGCCACAATCCCACAATTTACCCAGCGGCTCAATCCCAGAGTCTCTTTCTACAGCCGGATCCCTTCCATAAAGAGATGCCTTCAGGGAAACTTTACCTCCCCTGGAAATTCAGGCCGTAAATTACCTCTGACAAATTAACCTTCACTTCTCCTCGGAGATGAATTTTAAAAGGAGTGCGTCCAAGAGAGTCCATTAAAGGCTTTTCCATCTGGTGGTCTGTTGAATCGGCTGGGGGACCTTAGACTTCTGCTTTGACAAAGACTTAGACCAGCAACTCGGTGTGTGCTCTGTAGAAAAATCAAGTCAGGACGTGGGGGGAATGATGACAGCCACCTGGAAGGGGGCTGACAAAGCCAGCCCCAGAAAGGGCCTCCAGGAGCCATCAACTTTGGGCTCATGCTCAGGGAAAGACAGAATATCCTTCATTTCCACTCCCTATGGTGGGAAACTGAATCTGCTTCAGAGCAGGATTAGTGCAGCAGAAGTCTCTTAACCAACGTCTACTCAAGCAACTATTCTGGTTAAGGGAGGTCCTCAAGGCCCCTGAAAAATGCACCGAGCAATCACGGTGAGACCACACTCCCCACTTCTGCTCCACGAAGTGACGCACACCCTCGCCAGGACTCAACCACATCCGCTCCCGAACCTGTTCGCACCCGTTATACCTATCAGAGTGTTAAATTGTATAATTAAATGTTGTCTAAATTCATAACATTTCTGCGGAACAAGGAGGGCAGAAGGCGGCTTTGGAAAAAAAACGGGGGGACGGGATGTGGGAGACTAAGCTCTAAAGGACTACAAGACATTATACACTTCTGCCCTCGGACTGCTTTACAAGCTCCTTTTGGTTTTCAGTCCGTTTCTAAAGACGCCCAAACTGAAGACTCTGGATGCAGTTTGGGCAAAAAAAGACAACTGCGGACTCCTCCTAGGTAACCCTCACTGGGAGACCTTGGCCGACAACCAAAGATTAGCGGGGGCATGATCATTCGCATGATTTAACTCAAACACGTGATTTAAGTCAAATACAACGTGGATGTGTTGTCTTATTATCTTTCACTCACTTCAAAAGACACTTTTTTGGTGGGATGCATGGGCGGCTCAGTCGGTTAAAGCGTCTGACTCTTGATCTCGACTCGGGTCATGATCTGATGGTTCATGAGTTTGAGCCCCGCGTCGAGCTCTGTGCTGACAGCTCAGATTGGGATTCTCTCTCTCCCCTTTTCTCTGCCCCTTTCCCGCTCACTCTCTCCACATAAATAGAGAAGACATTTTTTTTGGCGAGCCCACCTGATCACAGATCCCAGGGGCAGAGCGTGAGCAGACCTCTCCTCCAACCTCAGCATGAAAGGCTGCCAGTGGGACGCCTGAAGATCCATTCCAAGTGCTTTCATACTTTTGTTGATGGCGATGTTTTAAATGGACCAGAGCCTGACTCTATCAGAAGTAACAGACATCTGGCAATGAGAAGCCTGTGCAGAAATCCCAGTAGGGCTCTCGATCCACCTGACAAAGGTGTAGAAACGTCAATGCTTCCAAAACAATTTCCAAGTACCCTTAAGAAAGTCACTGGTTAGTTTTCTTGTTTTCAGAAAACAGGAAAGGCGTGTTGTGGTGCTTCTCAAATTATTGTATCCAGCTGGGGAAAAAAATTGCTGGACTGACCACATGCCTCTCTGTTTCCCTTTCCAAATGCCTCACAAAATAATGGGAATGAAATAAGGTAGAAACCCATAATCATGTAGAGAACAAGATTGTTCTCTCGGTGAAAGGAGAGGAGAAAGCCCACAAATAACAGAAGAGAGCAAGTCACCGGACAGAGGGCACAACAGGCAGCAGCAGAACCCACAGCCTTGGAGATCCGTGGAGGGTGACGAGAACGACAAACAGCACAAAGAGTCCACATGGCACCAGTGAAGAACGTTTCAGAGCGCAGAGACACCACCAGGTCCATCAGAGAGCAGGTGGGAGTGAAAAACAGCGGTACTGCAAATACGGGGAGGGACCGGCACAAACCCTAACCACCAAGTCCCATCCCAACCAGGCTACACCCTTTTCCATCCGAGCTCAGAGCAGGCCTGACACTCCAGCCTTCGTTTCTTGCCTTCCTCCTAACTGCTCTAAGGGACATTAAAAAAAAGTGTGCCTGTTTATCAAAAGATGCAATGGACCTTCCAGAAACAGACTGGTAGACCTTGTAAAGTGCCCAGTCCCAACACTGAACCTGAAGTGAGTCCACTTGGGCCTCACCGGTCGTATGCTACTGTTTCTACTGGGAATCAACCAAGAACCACCAGACATTGAAGAAAGCCTCCATTCTCAAGCTGAAAGACTCAAGCACGCCGACTGAAAAAGCAAGCCAGCATTCAGAGCAATGAACCAGGAGACGTGTGCCTCTTGTACACCACCGTGAAATTTCAGAACACCACGGAGAAGGAGAAGATCCCCAAAGGTCTCCAAGCAAAACCAAGACACCGGAAAAGAAAGGAGGATCCGAAGGCAGTGGACCTCTAAGAAGGAAGCATGGGGCACTAGGCAACCGTGGGGTGACATTCCAGGGAACTTGGCATTCAACTGAGAATGATACCCAGCCAAACTATCAGCGTGTGTGTGTGGAACTCATAAGGACTCAAACGTCCCACTGACACAGCATTTCTTAGAACGTTCCTGTCTCTTCTCCCCACACCCCTCGCCCCTTCCACTCTCCTTCTGACCTCACTCACCACCACACACTCGAGGTTTGACCCACACATCCCTAAAGGAGATCAGGAAGCACCGGGGCATGTGCCCACCCCTTAGTCATATGCCCAGCACTGATTTGTAGGAGGCAGAAAGACACAGAATGAGCTCCCAGGAAACTGAGGGATTCTAAGACCAGAACAGGATCAAGAGGGTCAGAGACTATGGTATTCAGGGAAAGGAGAGGGGCGCCCTTAAAGGGAAAATTATAATCCAGATGTGCCCAAATGACTGGACCTCTAGGAAACGTGCTAAGTGCTGCCAGGTGCCATTATTACACTCACTCCTAAGAGTCGACTATTCAGTCTCGAAGAACTCTGAAGAACCATCACAAAGAACGTGGGCAAATCACTTCACAGCTGGAGTTTGCTAGATGCCGGTGATTCCTGTTTGGTCTATTGACAGACTAAATTATACGTAGGCCAATCGCTTTGTCTCCCAGATTTAGATTTATGCTCAAATACTAGAGGAAGGGGCCAAAGAGATAATAATACTTGAGTCCTACCTCAGTGGGAGGTTGTAAGACGTACAATTAGATCGCATTTGCAAACTGTCCCAGAGCTCTCCAGGAAGGGCTATAAATATCTCAAGGTATTATTATCCCTAAAGATAATCAATTATTTTCTCATCACAAAGAGGCTGAGAAAGAAAGGCTTTACGCACGAGGAACCTTTAATTTGTGTAAGCCTCCAGCATTAACGAGATTTTCAGAGCGTTCAGAACTTCACAAGGCCCCCTACCAACCATGGCTTCCTCCAACAAATGGAATATTTACAATACCTGAGAAATCCCTTTATTGCTAGGAAAATACACAGGTAGCACTCTGTGCACGTTCATTAAATTCACTTACTCTACAGGCTGGCGGGGGCCGCGGGAGGCGGGGGCAGTAAGAATGAACGACCCTGGCCTCAGCAGACCATGACACCCCATCCCCTCCCCAGGCCCAAGGCCACAGCCATTAACAATGACGGTTATGGGGGCGCCCGGGTGGCTCAGTCGGTTGAGCGTCTGATTTCAGCTCAGGCCATGATCTTGCAGTCCATGAGTTCAGGCCCCACACAGGCTGTCTGCCGTCAGCATGGAGCCCGCTTTGGATCCTCTGTCCCCTTCTCTCTCTGCCCTTCCCCCACTCACACACTCACTCTCTCTCAAAACTAAACAAACATAAAAAAAAAAAGGTGGTTATGGAAAGACTAAATAGACAACGAGACACATGTTTATGTAACAGAAGCCTGTTAGGTACGATCACGAATGTGTAAAAATGGAAGTAAATATTCCAATTTTTTAAATACTGAGTTATCTGCGGTAGCACAATTTTGAATTTTTTTCTTCTTTTTAAAAAAATTTTTTTAACATTTATTTATTTTTGAGAGACAGAGAGACAGAGCACAAGTGGGGAAGAGGCAGGGAGAGAATGACACACAGAATCCAAAGCAGGTTCCAGGCTCTGAGCTGTAAGCACAGAGCCGGACGCGGGGCTCGAACTCACGAACTGTGAGATCATGACCTGAGCCAAAGTCGGTCGCCCAACCAACTGAGCCACCCACGCGCCCCTATTTTTTATTTCTTCTTGACAGTTTTCTTTCCAAATACTGACATACACGAATCAATTTTATAATGAGGTGGGAAAAATTGGGGAGGGGGTAGGAATTCCTCCGAGCTGTTCAGTTTCTTCAGTAAAGACCACTAGGCAAAGGGCAAAAATAAGACCGTGCGGGAATGTTAGCAAGAGGAAGGAGGCCACTGAGGTCAAGGAGAGATGAGAGGACAACATGCCGGGAGAGGTGCTAACGGATCAAAATTTCAAGCGGAGGCTGAAAGAATGTTCTGTCAGAGGCCCGGAGGCCACTCTCGCGCTGGGCGTCCATGTGTGTCCGCACCTGGCTGGGCAGAGGGAGCACGGGGCTGCCTGGGGACTGCCCGGGGAGCCACCCCTCTTTGTCATATCCAGGCAGAAGCCTACTGAGCCAACAGCAGGTAACATCTGATTCCGGCCCTTTTAATCCCGAAGGAAGGGACCCCCCACCCCCCGGCCCACAGAACTAATGTGTTGCCCAGGCAACCACACCCCCAAGAGAGCCGTCCGATGGCCTGCAAGTGACCGTGAAGAGGCAATGGAAATTCTGGGTGACGAAACCCAGCTGCAGAAGCATAGGTAACACACCTCCACCTGCATGAGGGGCCACACTCGCAAAACCAAGCAATATGCTGTTCAGGGATGCTCCTGGCTCGAGAGTAAGTCTCCGTAATTCATACGCTGACATCCGAGCCCTCGGTATCTCAGAATGGAGGTGCACCTGGAGACAGGGTCTTCAAAGAAGCAATGAAATGAGGTCATTAGGGGGGACCCTACTCCAACGTGACTGATGTCCTAAGAGGAGATTAGGACACAGAGGGACGACCATGTGAGGACACGGGGGAGGCGACGGTGACCACACGTGCCAGGGAGAGAGACACCTTGAACTTGGCCTCCAGCCTCCAGACTGAAAGGAGAGACACTCCCCTTGCTTACGCTGCCGCATCAGCCCGCTTTGTCGCATCAGCCCTAACACAGAGACCCAGACGCGCTCCCAGGCGGCAAGACCACAGACGTGAAACAGAGGACTACTGGGACCTTGGAAGACGGTGGGACCCAGAACGCTACCCAGCAAGCGAGAAGGAGGCTCGGTTTCTTAAACCCGCCGGAGGGCACGCGGCTGGCCACGTCCTCATCCTTCACGCTGGGCGTGTGCACATTATACACTGTTCCCCGTTGACGACATAAACCGTGGAATGGTGAGAGGGAGCCACCCCTCCAGGCTGCACCGTCCGACACGGTAGCCACGAGCTGCAGGGGGCTCTTTAAATCTAAGTTACTTGAAACCGGGTTCCTTTTTAACACAGGGGTGCCTGGGTGGTTCAGTCAGTTAAGTGACCAACTTCAGTTCAGGTCACGATCTCCTAGTTCGTGGGTTCGAGCCCCGCGTCAGGCTCCGTGCCGACAGCTCGGAGCCTGGAGCCTGCTTCGGATGCCGTGTCTCCCTCTCTCTCTGTCCCTCCCCTGCTCACGCTCTGTCTCTCAAAAATAAATAAATGTTAAATTAATTAATTAATTAACAGGTAACCGAGGGGCGCCTGGGTGGCTCAGCAGTTCAGGTGTCAGAGCGTGCACTCAGCCTAGTTGGGCTTCTCTCTCTCTCCCTCCATTTCTCTGCCCCCCTCCCGCTCATGCTCGTTCTCTCTCTCAAGATAAATACACATTTAAAAAAAAAAAACAAGTAACACGATTAGAAATTCAGCTCCTCAGTCTCACTGGTCCCGTTTCGCATACTCGACGGCCACGTGTGGCTGGGGGCTGCCGATCCGGACGCCACGAATGGGCAATACCTCCCTCCGGGCAGAAAATCCCACCGTTGGGAGCCGCTCCGCACCACGTCGCTGACGAGAGGCCCCGGGAGGGCGCCCAGGGCTAGAACCCTCTCGCTGCAAACCACACACTTCTTCCTCTGTTCCGCGCTCCGGGAGCCACGGCCGCCTGCACGGTGCCGGGAAAAGCCGGTCGACCGGGCACCTTTCCGGCAGAGCCCTCGCTGCAGCCGAGACCCTGCCCCAGGAGGCCGTCCGAGGTCTCCCCCACCTCCCCGGTCCCGGCCCCTTTCTAGCACCAAGTCCGGCAGGGAGCAGACTCTCAGGGGGGTTCACGCCCGCCCGGGTCTGGCCAGGGCACACGCGTGTCACGGGAGGCGCGTGTTACCATCACGGCCAAAGCCACAGAGGGAAAGCAGGCTCAGCGCCCTGCCGGCTGGCTGGGACCACGGTGCCCCCTCCTCCCCCCAAGCGGGCGGGGGGGGTCTCCGTGGGGGGAGCCCGAGCACTTGACCGCAATCCCTTCCTGCCTCCTAACTCTCGGCCTCTCTGTCTGTCTGTCCGTCAGCTCAGCGGCACGGTCCCTCATTCAGCACCACCGAGAACACCCGCCTGCTGTCCACACACGCCAGCTTCTGTGGAAACATACCCGAGCAAACCCAGGCAGCCACACACACACACACACACACACACACGGGCGCACACAGCAGTCAGGGCCCTTTGTGGCAGGAGCCCCTGTGATGCCCTCACCCCCTCTGGTGATCAAGGCAGAGCATCCAGGCAACATTCACCTAACCGACCTTTAAAGAGGATTACTTCCTCCCCGCTTACCCTCAATTATCTTTTTTTTCTTTTTTAAGCTGAATCTACATTCGGCTTTCCTACTGTCAGAACATTCCTGACGAACGGCTTTACCTCCACGATCTGATCTGATCTGATCTGATCGGCGGTATATGACAGCCCTTCCCTCTCCTGCATTTCTGGCTTGAACCAGGGCTGACGCACCCCGTGGGGCCGCCCGGCAGGTCCCACATCGCTCCACCAGGGAACACCCTTCCATCTCCAGTCTCACAAAACCTTGGAGTCTTTTTTTTTTTTAAATGCATGTCAGGATATCATCTGCATAGGCATAAACATGCACTGAGTTAAGTCCCAACAGCCTCTGGACCAATTTTTTTAAACCATATTTTCGAAATTAAATCATCGGCTTCCTGTGCTGAGAAGGTGATGAATCGGCAGGGGAGACGGAGTAGGAAACGCTTTATTGCCCTAACTCAGCATTTTCTGGGACCAGGCAGGGCTCTTAACTAAGCCTTCTACTTACAAAGTTAACGAGCCACTGGGCTCGGGGTTGGTGGGGGGAGGCCAAACCGGGCAGCCCCCCAGAGCCCGAAATGGGCCCTGAAAGTCGGGGGCTTTGCACCCCATCTCTCTCCCACCAGGGAACCGGGGCGAGGGGGCGGTGTGGCCTGCAGCCAGAGAACAAAAGGAAGAGGGAACCAGGGCAAAGGGCTGCAGAAAGTTATAAAAATAAAAAAAGCCTCTGCTGAACAACGTGAAGCGAGGACAAGGGGGCCCCATTCCTGGATCTCTTCAACAGGGACCCACCAGCCTCCAAGGAGGGTGCTGTTCATAAAGCTAACTGCCCAGCACGGTTGTCACATCAAGACAGCCACTTGTCTTGCCCTGGCTTCTGGGTCCCTTCACCTCTGGAGGGGTAGCGGGGGAGGGGTGGCCGTGGGGGGGAGGGGCGGCAGGGTCCAGAACTGGAGTGCGATGCCCCCCGCACCCCCAACCCCTGCACCCCACACCAGGGTGGGTATACACGAGGTATCATTCAAGGACCAAATGCCTGGGACACAAAAGGGTTTGGGACTCACAGACCTGGGATCCCAGCAGGAGCCCCACCAGGGCCCCTCCCCCGGGGATGCAGTTTCCTTCAGGGTATTGAGACTTATGTTAATTTAACGCGTCTTCAGTCAATCAACCAACTGCAACGTGTAGGCCTTAAGTCAATCCGGGTTAAATAATAAAAACATAAAAAATAAAAATCAGGAGACAAACAGTAAAATGTTTTATATGATGAAACGTATCGTTCACTGAAGTGTGACAATATGCCGGTGAGGTTCCTTTGGTAAAGGAGCCCCTACCCCTGGAGGCACATAGTAAGTATGATGTTTTCATGGATGAAATGACGGATCTGGGGGCGGGGTGGAGGTAGGAGTGGGCGATTTCTGCTGGAGCCAATGGGGGGGCCCATGGGTCCTAGCTACTCAGCTTCTGGGAGAACCCGAACTCTCCCGTAACGAAGCCTTCCGATCAAACCTTCCTCCTCCCCATTTCGAGGGTGCACAGCGAGCCCGGGCTGGGTTGGGCTGACAAGGTCTGTCCCGAGGACTCTGTCTGTGAACACTGCAGGCTGTCTACACCACAGTGTCTGGGTCGGGGGTCCCGGCTAGGGAGCCACTGCCCTCCTGCCCTGAGACAAAGGCTCTCCTCCTCCCTCCATGATGGGATCCCACTCTGGGCAGAGGGCAGGAAGTGATCCCTGACCGCCCCACGCGTCTCTGGAAAGAAACCAAATTCCGTTCCTGGGATGAGGTTTCCTTTCTCAAGAAAATCAGGTTTTCCAGCTTCAGGGGATGGCAAAGAGCGTAATTGCAGGGTTCTGGAGACGTGCAGACCCAGGGCTCCGGGGGGTGTTTGGCCGGCAGCAGGGAGATTAACAGATGAAAGGAAAAGATAATATTACCTGCTGGGGTTATCTTTCTTCTCACCAAGGGTCATGAACCCATTACTTACCATTTAAAAGCCCGGCAGGAGAGGATCCCCTGAACGTATCAATACAGACCCAGGCGCAGCTCCCTTGACAACCAGAGAGATGGCTTGCCTTCCTTTGATCCAGGATTGCAAGGAAATTCAACCTCTTCCAGAATCCGGAGCGAGACAACTTTTTTTTTTTTTAATTTTTTCAACGTTTATTTATTTTTGGGACAGAGAGAGACAGAGCATGAACGGGGGAGGGGCAGAGAGAGAGGGAGACACAGAATCGGAAACAGGCTCCAGGCTCTGAGCCATCAGCCCAGAGCCTGACGCGGGGCTCAAACTCATGGACTGTGAGATCGTGACCTGGCTGAAGTCGGACGCTTAACTGACTGCGCCACCCAGGCGCCCCGAGACAACTTTTAAGGTCTCTGCCTCCCAGAGCAGACCCACAAAGGAAGGCTGGGCAGGACCGCCGGGGTGGGGCTTTGGTTTTGGGTGACCATCGCCCCACCCTGGGCTCCGGGTAAAGTAGTGGGAAGCAGAAAGTCTTTCAGGTCCATTTCTAACATCCAATTTTTCAGAGGGTTCAGGGTCCATTTGCTTTTCCAGGTTTGGACGTCATTTAGGATGAAATGTTCCAGATGTGTGCCCCCCCAAAAAAAGTGAACGAATACCACAAGCGCCCGGTGAAAGCCCCGTTGCCTTCTGAACCCCCCTCCAAAGGTCGCCTCTACTCTGAATTTATATCAATGCAGCGCCCATACGTAGCTGCCCACTCTTAGCACGCGTGTATCCAACCCAGAGCAAGAGATCTCGCAGAGTTTTCGCCTTTAACATAAAAATCGCACCGGGCTTTCTGGATCCTCCCGCAACTGAGTGGCTCTTCCTGCCCCACGTGGTGAGCCATCCGGGTGAGAACCTGTCACTCCACTCAATCCACGCATCCCGATCGGTTCCCGCTGCCCGTCCAGCTTTTGTGAACGCGACCACGGCACCTCTGGGCACCCACCGCGGCTTGTCCGGTCCCGCGTGCCGGCTTCTCTGGTCCGTCGGCGGAGTGCCCATCTGCAGGGGGAGAGACACGACCGGCATCCCGGACGGGGCGGAGCTGCCCGATGACCGGACGCCCCGGTCCGCACTCCGTCCGTCCCGCTCTTCTCGAAGGTTTGTGCGGACACTTGGAGCGGTCAGACTCCCCAGCGTTTGCGAGCCTGGTGGGGCAGAGCTGTGCACCTCCTTGTGCTGTGAACCTGCATTTCCTGTTCGTGGGGCTTCTCCGCAGGTGAGCTCCCTGTTAGGGTTTTGCGTTCTATTTATCTACATAGAGGGGAAGGGGGATATTCACACAGACTCAAAGGCACTGACGAGGGACGGCAAACCACGCAGACCTACGGGAGAGACAGGACCACGTCGGGAGGCACCTTATGCAGGCAGCCCCCCGAGGGGCAATAATCCCGGCCTCGTTCTCCCGGCATGGACACCCTCCTATATGAGACTCAACCTGCTCCTACTCGCTTCCTGGCTAAAGACAGACGCTCCAAGGGCCCCTCTTGGCTCATCCATTCTGTCTACACACTCAAGAGTGTGACAGGCTCGCACGGGGTAAAACAGAGGAGAGCGCCTCTCCCCTCCGTGCCCAGGAGTCTGAACCACTCTGAGCTCAGACGCCGACCACGGCCGAAGCCACCGCTCCACAGGTGGTCCCCCTGGAGGCTCAGGGTCAGACCTACGGCATGAAAGTGCACCCACGCACGCAGCTGACATGCTGGGGGCTCTCCAGGTCAGGAGGCCTGAGCTCTGCACCTGCTGTCCCTCCACTGGAGGGTCTGGAGAAATCGCCCACCTTTCCGCCACACCCCCGCTGCCCCTGCTGACCAGCGCACCCGGTGGACCAGAAGGCGTCTGCGGTCCCTTCCTCTAAAGCAATCGATGATGGGTTTTCCCAACATAGCAGGGCCAGGGTGAGACTCAAAAACTCAGCACACAACACACTGATCCCTTAAAACTGACCCAGGGAGACTCGGCTTCAGAAAGGCTCATGTGGAAATGGTAATTTCTCGAGGTCTGAACGCTTGAGAATCTGTACTTGTGCACCTCGCCTCTTCAAGGGGCTGTAGCGGGAGCAAGGAGGTGTTTCGTAGCCGATTCCCTCACGAAATCCCCTCACAGTGGGCAGGCTTGAGTCGCTCTGGCACAGGCCCCTGAGCAGGGGGTGTGAGCTGGGCAGGGAGGGGGTCACCGCCCCTGTGACCAAGGCTCCCCAGCAGCCGAGAGGCCTCGCTAACTCTGCTCCCCACACACTGCAGGGCCCCACGACGTCAGCCCAGCGTGGCTCAGAAGTGCTCTCTTCCCCGGAACGTCCTCTTCTTAGAAAATGCAAACAACCTGGGGCGCCTGGGTGGCTCAGTCGGTTAAGCGTCTGACTTGGGCTCAGGTCACGATCTCACGGTTCGTGGGTTCGAGCCCCACGTCGGGCCCTGTGCAGCCTGGAGCTTTAGATTCTGTGTCTCCCTCTCTCTGCCCCCCTCCCCTGCTCTCTCTCTCTCTCCCTCTCTCAAAAATAAACAAAAACATTAAAAAGAAATTAAAAAAAAAAAAAACGCAAACAACCTGTCTCCCTCGGTTTCCTGGAAGAAAAGCCTGCAGGAAAAGTCAGAGGCTGGAGAGCAATTCAAAGGCCATCTGTGGGGACACAGACAGCTGGACAAGGACACCTATGTGAGCAGAGACTTGCTCCCTGGGAAACCACGCTCAGCCTCCAGCAGGGAGATGTAAACCTCAGCTTCTAGAAACTTCCGGGAAACCGGGGCAGCCCGCCCTTCTGTCCTCCGGCAGAAATGTGCACCACCCTTCCGGATTCCTCCCTACAGGCTGTCAGAACCCGCATCCATTTCCCCACACCCCCCCACGCAGATGCTTGAGCCTCCCGAGGTGTGTAGGGGTCCGCAGGGACCCCTGTGAGTGCACAGGTAGGCTGTGTCCACCCCAAGTCCAGATCTTTTGGGCAGACTTCGTAACTGCAACACAGAGGGACACAGTCGGGCTTCAGAGGGCTAAAAAGACGTCACACAAAACCAACGTCGTTTAAAGACTGAGCTTCACACGCACTGAGCCCGCTAAAATACAACGCCCGGCTCCTCCAGCAGGGAAAGGACCCTCCCTCTCTCCACAGGGCCACCTTCCTCGCGTGGGGTACACCTGGCGATTCTACAGCAGACACACGTGGCTTTCAGACGAGGTTTGCGAGGCAGTGCGGACACCAGGTCCCTTGCACGTGGCCGGGCAGAGAACTGTGTCAGTGAATCCCAGTGTTTCAGTGAATCCCAGTGTTTCAGTGAATCCCAAACAAAGCCACACTCCCCTCCCTGCCCCCGGCCGGAGTGTCTCTCCAACCCCCTCCCCGGCCTGGCCTCCCCCCTCCAGGACAAGAAAGCACCGAATCGGACTGCAGAGCGGAAGATCTCCCGGGAAAGTTAAGAGAAGAAGTGCTCACTCCCAGATAGTGTCACGGTGCAGTGACAGCCGTCACTGTGCAGCGATAAGGTTTCCCATCAACCACCAAGCTCCCTTCCCATACAGAGATTATAAACTTGACCTCTTCTACGCGCCTCTTTAAACTGTAGCTCAAAGTCGCACCTGGAATTTGAAATCTGGTTTTGTACGTGGGGAAGGGAGGGCCATTTTTCCCCAAAGGAATATTGGGCAGCCCCCGCCACCTCCATCACAGGGAATGCTCACACAGACAGGGCTCGGTGTCCGCACCGGGAAGTTTTCTTGCTGGGTCCGCGTGTTTGTTCTGTCTGCCACAGCAAAGCACCCCAGCCTGGGCGGCTGAGGCCACGGAAGCGTATCCCCTGGGGGTCCTGGAGGCTGCAAGCACAAGGCCAAGGTGGGCGCAGGGCTGGTCTCTCCCGAGCGTGTACACGGCCGGCCGTGGGCGTCCCTCCGTGTGTGTCTGTGTCCCCATCTCCTTTGAAATACACCAGGCACACTGGATTGGGACCCACCCTAAGGACCTCAAGTTAACTCTCTCCTCGGAGGTCTCCCTATGCAGTCCCACTCTGAGGCCATGGGGGTGAGGACGTCAACACGTGGACGCGGGGGACACAACACGGCCCCGGCAGTGGTCCGTTCCCATGGCAACAGCACACAATTCCAATCATGAGAGCCTAAGACTGCACCTCCCTCTCTTACAGTAAGATAACCTCCCCACTTTTATTGTTCGCTTCCAAAATGAAGCCTCCAGGCTCCTTTTTAAGGGTTTGCTTCTACTTGGATTTTAGATTCACACGTTGAGTTTGACGAAAAAGCCTCTTGGAACGTTTTTTAATGTTTGTTTATTTTTGAGGAGAGAGAGTGGAAGGGACAGAAAGAGACAGAGAATCCCAAGCAGGCTCTGTGCTGTCAACATGGAGCCCGACGTGGGGCTCGAACTCATGGAACACGAGATCGTGACCTGAGCCGAAATCAAGAGTCAGATGTTCAACTGACAGACCCACCCAGGCACCCTGCCTTTTGGGATTTTGATCAGCAACGCGCCGAATTTATAGATTCTTTGTCAGGTGTTACTGGTTTTGTTCCAAATGGTCACTCCTGATGCAACAGGAATCCGGTGGGCTTTCTGTGTTAACTCACATCTTGTCGCCTTGCTGAACACTCTCCTTGATTTCAATACTTGTCAGGGGATTCCCTGAATTTTGCAGAACTACATTTATATGACCCACAAATAACGACAGCTTTCTCTTATCCTTTCCAATTATCACGTTGCCTAGGACTTCCAGAAGGACACTGGATACCAACAGTTATAACTCACCTCCGGACCTTGTCACCATCTTTCACGCATCTTCTCGGAAATGCAGCATTCAGCGCAGGTCTCCAAAAGATTCTTTTCACGGAGTTGGACAAGCCTATTTTGCTAATTTTTTCATCGGCAAAGAATTCTGAAATTTAGCACAAGCACTATAGCATCCATGGTGATTTTTCCCTCCCGCCTACTCACGTGGATGTTTTCACGCTGGATCATACCAGAATTTCTAGGGTAAACCTTTCTTGTGTTCGTTTAACGTGTCGCCAGGTCGCACCTGCTAAACTCTACCCGAGAACTTCGCGTCTGTGTTCTCGAGGGTTCAGAAGGCATCTGTTGTTCAGTCTACTTCTCCTGCCACAGGACAAATCCCCACAAATTCCGAGGCTCAGCACGTTTACGGACAAGCTTCCAGTTCTGCAGACGAGAAGCCCAGGCACAGCATGGCGGGTTCTCCGCTCAGAGTCTCTCCCAGCTGTCCCCACGGCTGGGGTCCTTTCCGGCAGCTCTGAGCTCCCTCGGGGTGTCGTCTGATTTCTGTTCCTTGTGTCTGCAGACCTGATGCCCCCCATCCCGCACTGGCTGTTCCTGACGGCCGCTCTCAGCTTCTAGAAGCTGCCCACATTCCTTGCCACGTGGCCCCCTCCATCCTCAAAGGGGGCGACACACATCAAACCCTACTCGCAGTTCGACTCCTGACTTCCTTGTCTGACCCCTAGTCCCGGGCGGGTCTCAAGCGACAAGGCCAGGCTGGCTGGACATAATCTCCCTTTCTTAAAGTCAGTTGTGCCGCGTGATACAACCTAATGAGGAAGGGGGACTCCATCACGGTCACAGGCTGGGGGGGTGGGGCAGGTGCCCAGGGCACCTCTGCCTCCTGCCCCCTGCAGAAAGCCAACCTGAGGCCAGGCACCTGCAACCACTCTCCGCCTTCTGCCCCTTCTGGCTCCGATCATGGGCAGGGGGTTCTCTAACATAAAGCTAGATTACAACATTCTTCTGCTCGAAACCTTCCAAAAGCTTCCCGGCGCGTACAGAATACAGCTCTAAATCCCTACTGCGGCTTGCAAGGCCCTCTCCGAGCCTGGCCCTGCTCCCCCTGCCCCCCCCACACACACCCACCCACCGCCAGCCACGCGGGCCCTGTGCTGTTCCGGAACACTCCACCCTTTGTTTCCGCCTCGGGGCGTCGGCACTGCCGTTGTGTCTACGGGGCAAGAACCCCCTTAGACCTTCCAGTGTTCCCGTCCCTTGTTTCCCGCCTGCATTTGTACCATGTGCCTCAGGCTCACCCGACCCCCGATGACATCACCATACGGGATCCCCCTCCCACCCCGCTACCCGAAAGCAGGGTGCTCCTATGAAACCTTCCATAAGCCACAATGGCATAAAGTGTGGGCTCACTGACTGCAATTCTGGTGAGGGGGTGTTGATAACCGGGGAGCTGTGCATACGTGGGGCCAGGAGGTACATGGGAATCCTCTGCACCTTCCATTCAGTCTTGCTATGAACTTCAAAGTGCCCTAAAACATAAAATCTATTAAAAAAAAAAAAAAACAACTCTTCCTTCACTTGATGATTCAAGCATTTGGTGAGTCAGGGAGGCCAGGGGCACCTGTGGAGGCCCCGAGATTGCTAGGATATCAGTAAATCATTAACCCTTGTCAAATCATTTAGGAATACGCAAACAGCCCCCATCTTTACAAACGTGGGAAGTTTAGTGATGTAACAGCAATGATAACATCCAGAGGGTCCGAGAGAGAGGAGGACCTGTTACTGGAAGAGTTTCCCAAATCCGTCTATCTCCTCCCAAAAGGGAAATTCAAGCAGTCTGTACCCTGCAGTCTAGAAGAAAAAGGACCAGCAGGTCCTGCCAGTGCTGTTCCACTGGGCACATTCATAGCAGCAGCCTCTGTCTCTAAACGAGGCTTCTAGATGCAACCTTGGACCCCCTGCTTCCCCACGATTCTGTCCCCGTCAAGTTTATCTTCAGCAACAGTACAAAAGAAAACAGAAACACTACAGACACGCCACAGACATCGCAGGTTCAGTGCCAGACCACTGCACTAGAGCAAATAATACCTCGATAAAGTGAGTCAGGTGAATTTTCTGGTTTCCCGGTGCACAGAGAAGCTATGCATACATTATACTGCGGTCTATTAAGTGTGCAGGGGCATTATATCAAAAAAACACAATGCATGCACCTTAATTAAAATGCACATCATTACCCTGGGGCGCCCGGGTGTCTCAGTTAGATAAATATCTGACCCTTGATTTCGGCTCAGGTCATGATCTCACCGTTCATGAGTTCCAGCCCCGCACAGAGCCTGCTCGGGATTCTGTCTCTCTCTCTCTCCCTGTCTCTCTCAAAAATAAATTAAAAATAAATATAAAAAAATACTTTATTACTTTGAACTGAGTCTCGGTGAGCGGTAGCACGGATGCCAGATCACAGTAACCAATGTGGTAATGATGAAACAGCTTGAAATATTGCAGGAGCGGCAAAAACGTGACTTGGAAAAACAAAGTGAGCAAATACTGTTGGAAAGACAGCTCCCGAAAGACTCGCTCAACACAGGACTGCCACAAAACACTGCATCCGCGGAGGGCGGTGAAGCAGACAGAGCAAAGACCAGGGGCGCCTGGGGGGCTCAGTCGGATGAGCGTCTGACTTCAGCACAGGTCATGATCTCACAATTCATAGGTTCGAGCCCCGCGTCGGGCTCTGTGCTGACAGCTCAGAACCTGGAGCTTGCTTCGGATTCTATGTCTCCCTCTCTCTCTGCCTCTCCCCTGTTCCAGCATGCTCGCTCTCTCTCTCTCTCTCTCTCAAAAATAAATATCGAAAAAATAATAATAATAAATAAATAAAACCAACAGAATTCATTCTCCTTCAGATCTCCATTTCTTGTTACAGACTGATCGAGTTCCAGGTTTCTGCCTTCAGCTTCTGGAAAGGGCTGGCCCCATCCGGATCTTCTGCAGCCGGAGAACTGTGAGTCACCAGGTGACATTTCCTGCTCACAGGCCTGCTTCTTGCTCACCTCTGCTTCGGGCTCCCAGGACACAAACTGCCGTGTCCCAGAGAGGCATGAGACCAGAACCAGGAACATAGACCTGACAGGCCCCTTCCCCCGAAAGTTTAAACCCGTGAAGTAGGTGGAAAATGTTCACGTGTATGTTGTAATCCCTTTTAAAATGACTTCTAAGGGTCCTCCCCCCCCCCCCACCTTTTGGACTTAGAACTGATTAAACAAAACAATGTTCTGTCCCAACCTGCGTTTTTCTTATTACTTCCTAATCATTTTACCACCGACATAAAGGCCTGTTCTTTTCCAACACTGGGCTCTTTAATCATTCCTGACAGGCCTGCTTTCTGTTTGGCCAGGCCCCAGCAAACCCTCCGCGGCTCTCCTCAGACCCTCTCCTGGGGGTAACAGCTAGCTTGGGGAGGGGGGCGGGAGGGCAGGCAGAGGGGGCCGTTACGCCCCCAGAAAAGCACCTCTTCCTTGCCTGTCAAATTCAGGCCTGGGAGCCGGGCACACCCTGAACATCCTGGGGGTGCCGGAGGACCCCCCCACCCAGCCCCGCAAGAGCTGTGATCAGAACCAACATCCCCAAAGTAAGTGGGAGGCCAGGAGTCTGCAAGTCCCGTTAAACTTGAGAGTCAAGCTAATTATTAATACGAGCAATTAAAACCATACTACTTAATTTCCAAAGTGCATCCAAATACGGTCTCCTGCCTGAGGTGGACGAAACTGCATGGCCTCGCAGCAGACCTCTGCACCCCAGGGTCCCTGGCACACCTTGCTTTAAGGGGCTGCCAGAGCCAAGGGTCAGAGGCTCATAAATGATATAAATAACCCCGTGGCAGGGGCCCCCTAAAAAGGAGCAGAGGTCGGCATCACCTCGGGGAATCTGCATCAGATAAAAGCAACCACGCGTGTGGAATGGAACTCAGATGGGTGATCAGGATTTGGGGGGCAGAACAGGGAGACCACGCGGGGGAAGGGAACGGCCCAGCCCAAGGTGTGGGGCCAGAATATGGGCTGGTCACCAAGGAGGGGTCTGGGGGCAGGGGGCCAGCTCACTCTGAACCTCGAAGTGTCTTTTATTTCTTTGTTTTTTTGAGTTGATTTACTTGTCTTGAGATAGAGAGAGCCCAAGGAGGGGAGGGGCAGAGAGAGAGGGAGAGAGAGAGAGAGAGAGAGAGAGAATCCCGAGCAGGCTTGATCAGGGGGTTGATCTCATGACTGTGAGATCATGACCTGGGCCGAAATCAAGAGTCAGACGCTTTAACCGACTGAGCCCCCCAGGCGCCCCTTGAAGCTTGAGACCCTGGGACACCCACGCCAAAGCCCCACAAGGGAGGCCAGGCTGGCGTCCTGGGGGCAGACCCGGCCGGGAAACCCAGAGTCGCTCCCTGAGGACGGGTCCGCTTCAGAGTGTCCCGAACCGCAAGCCAAATCCACATGCGGATTCGCGGTTACCGAGGAAGCATCACCGGGGCCTGGGAGCCCCAAGGCTCCAGAATGAAGAAGGTGCCCGAGGACAGAGGGAGTGGGAGGGTCAGGCCACAGGGACACCCCGCAGGTTCAGACCAGACCTCACTGCAGCTGGGCCCCCAGGCCCTTCGGGCCCGGCCACGATGGTCACCGCCTCTGGAAAGGGAGTCCCGAAAGGCTACGCACAGTTAATGAGGGATCCCGTGCCCAGCCCGTGGTCCATTTCAACTTCCCTCGGAGGAAAAGGGACCCGTGGCCTCCTTAAAGATCAGGGTGACCGGCAATGTGCTGGGGCACGGAGAAGACACGGTCCCTTTTACAGACCCGTGATGGTAAATGACCTGTCAAAAATACACGAGAAGAGCCAGGATCTGAGCCCCAAGACCACGCTTGGGTTCACGTCAACTTTACTGAGGTGTCATTTCTATATGGCAACTTGTGTCCATCACTGGGGTATGACAAATGCACTTACCCGTGCAGCCAGCACGACACGGGCCCCCCCCTCCATCCGGGGGTCTGGGCCAGGGCCCGACACGTAAAGGGGACCCCCCCCATCCAGGTGCCCTTAACTCACGGACTCTAGCAGCAACGTAAAAGGCCAGTCCTGTTTGCAAAGCCGAGGTCTCCCGGCTCCCAGGGCACAGCGAACACCTCCAGGCCCGGCAAACACAGGGCCCACGGCAGACCCCGGTGCAGAGCAGAGACTTTGGAGCCCATGAGGGCGCCTGCCGGCCTCCACACGCTCTGCCAGCTGGAGGTCCCACGGAGGCCGCAGGAGGCCTCAGGCCCCGCACGCCAAGTCCCCCTGCAAGGCACCTGCCACCAGCCTTGGCCCGGTCACCGTGTCTCTCAGCGAGAAGGGCGGCTGAGCACAGCAGCCGTGTCACTCTGTCTGTCCACACCTCCAGGACACCGGCTGCCAGGAGCCCTCCTGAGCCGCGCCAAGAGGCCTCGTTCTGTTCCGCGCACCAGGCGGACGAGTCACGGCCAAGGCGGTGGACCCAGATGATAAATGCCCCCAGGAAGGCAGGGGCGGGCAGGTGATGGTGGGGAAGGAGGGTGTCCTGGAAACTGCCCGGGGACTCATGAGGAAGATGAGCGGCTGCTGACAGACTTCACGAGGGGACTTCAGCCAAGGGCGGCAGGAAAGTGGCCCTGGGGGGGGGTGGGTCGGAGGGTCTGGGAGCAGCGGAAGAGCAGGGCCCTGGGACGAGGGGGGCCTGGCGCTCACCGTGAGGGGGGCTGCAGGCGGTGCCTCCTTTCCCCTGGATGCGCCAGGGGCGAAGGTGCCCCCCCTGCCCCAGGGTCAGGTGCACCTGGACGACAGGTGTGCTCCAGGACAGGGAAGCCAGGAAGGCCATCTACCTGAGACCAGGCCCCCGGTGTCCCCCGAACTCCACCTGCATCCACCCGACACCTCAATCCCGAGCCACTCACACACCACGAAATACACACAAGATACACACACAGGCACACGCCCCCCCCACCCCCACCCCCACACATGCGGGCACACGCACACGCACCAGGAGACCAGGAAGAAGGGCCCAAAGCCCATGAAGGGATAAAATCTCTGCGTGACCTGCGACTACAGCCTGGCCGGGTTGGAGAAATGTTAACCCACAAGGACCTAGAGACCCAAGGCCTCGAACCCAGAGCCTCGCTCTACAGCGAGACTCGTTTCGTGTGTAACACGTGGCTGCTGGGCCACCGACAGTCCGAGAGGGGCAGGGACTGGCCCCAGCACACGTTACAGGCCTGGGCCCCGGAGGACACGCAGAAGACACCCAGAGCTAGGGGTGGGGTCAGACACGTCCCTGGGGTCCCACCCTGCAAGGTGCACAGTCGGGACCCAGTGGACCCCTGGCATCACACAGATGTGAAGACGAAACAAAACGAAGCGTGCTGAGGTGGGGGGGGGGTCCCCCAGGATGACAGCAGCCCCTTGAAGATGGTAAGCTGACAGGCTGGCCACACCCCCCCGAGATCTCCGGCAGGAAAGCTGGGGAGAGCACCTCCTGCACCCTGCTTCACCAGGTCTCCCCACTCAGTCATGGCTGTGCAGCCCCTGGCAGGGAAGGCTCCACAGGCCCTGCAATCTGGGGCACTGTGCCTTGAGGGTGAGGCTGGGGGTGGGGTGGAGGCTGGGGGTGGGGTGGAGGCTGGGGTGAGTGGAGCCTGGGGGTGGGGTGGAGGCTGGGGGGTGGAGTGGAGGCTGGGATGAGTGGAGGCTGGGATTGGGGTGGAGGCTGGGGTGAGTGGAGTCTTGGAGTGGGGTGGAGGCTGGGGGTGGGGTGGAGTGGAGGCTGGGGTGAGTGGAGCCTGGGGGTGGGGTGGAGGCTGGGGTGAGTGGAGGCTGGGGGTGGGGTGGAGGCTGGGCGTGGAGTGGAGACTGGGGGTGGAGTGGAGGCTGGGGGTGGAGTGGAGGCTGGGGTGAGTGGAGCCTGGGGGTGGGGTGGAGGCTGGGGGTGCGGTGAAGGCTGGGGTGAGTGGAGGCTGCTGGTGGAGTGGAGGCTGGGGTGAGTGAAGGCTGGGGTGAGTGGAGGCTGGGGGTGGGGTGGAGACTGGGGGTGGCCTAGAGGCTGGGGTGTGTGTGGGTGAAGTTGGGCGGAGGCTGGGATGCCAACCGCCTTGTGGGGGCGGGTGGGGACAGGGCCTGAGAGGAAGGCCAACCGAGGAGGAATGACTGGCCTTCAGGAGCGCTGGCAACATGCCCACGTGATTTAAACAGCCTCAGTGCCGGGTGGGGGGGATGGGGGGGGACACTGATGAAGAGTTTTCAGAGCCCCCCCCCCCACAGGCTTGTTAGAGAAAACCTTTTAAAAGAAGCACTGGGGCTTGAAAAAGGCAGACAGAAGAGGGAAGGGGGTTCCCTAGGGTCACACTGGGCGGTCCTGGGTGGTGGGAAGGGCGGCCGCGGGGGAGATCCCTCATCTATGCCCTAAAACCTCAGCCTTCAATGTCCCCACGCTGTCACTACGACTATACCCACCTTGCTCCTCCGTCCTGAGCAAACAGAGGACCGTAAGTCCCCTCGTGGAGGAGAAAAGCTCTAAGTCAAGAACACACATCTGTTTCCAAGCAGGGAATCCATTGTTAAATAGAGAGCAAGAAGCAAGACTCCTGGAATTAAGAATTAGCACACTGTTTCATCCGGCACCGGATTGTTAAATCCCTTTCTGGGAAGATTTTAAAGAAGCAAAGCTACAGGGCTTTCCTAAGAACGGCCAGGGCACTGCCCAGAGAGCCCCTCTGCTGGCTGGTCGGAAGCGGGGTGCTCATCCGTGACCTCTCCAGCATTCCTCTGTCATTCCTCTGTCATTCCTTGTAAGGAATCAAAGACGATCTGCTCCAGCCGGTTCACTCGACAGCCCGCCGACACCCGCCCGAGATGCAAACTGCGTAACAAACAGGGACAAGTTACCCGCTGTATGTGCATTCATAAATTACACGGTATATGCAGAATGAGTTACACCCACACCCCACGCTGCCACCTCCACGAAAACCTGCAGGCTGACAGCTGGCTTGTTGCAGATCCCTGGGGGAAATCATAAAACTTGTGCAAGACAAGAGAGGGTTTACAAGTTGCTTCAAATGTAACCAACCAACGAGGCGGCGTGGGTTTATCTACCCCCACCCCTCCAATTTAGAACTAAGCTCTAGGTTTCCCCGCCCCCAGGAGAAAAAGTTCTGGGTCATTTCAAAGGTTGGCTCAGTACCTTATCTTCTTGTGCAGAGGGTTAAAAATAAAAGCACCCGGACACTTCTCAACCTGAGGGGAGGAGCTTTGTTTATCCGCCCACAGCTCTTGGGCAAACGAGGCCATTGGCACCTAAGCCGGGGGCCACCCAGCTCTGGGACTAGAGCACCAGGCCGGCACTAATAAAGGCATTTGAAAGAGACCGTGTGCCTCCAAGAGGCATATTCCTCAGTTTACCCAACGGTGCTTTAATCCACACAATGCGGTGGTCACACCCATTGTGCAGGCTCAGAAACTGAGGCTCCAGACGAAATGGCTCACAAGGGTTCCAACACGGCTCAAGGCCCCAGCTCCAGGACGTCCTAGAACTTTCTCCTCCAACACAGAGAGAGAGAGAGAGAGAGGAAGACAGAAAGAATCCCGAGCAGGCTCCACACTGTCCGCACAGAGCCCGGCAAGGGGCTCAATCCCACGAACCGCGAGATCCTGACCTGAGCCGAGACCAGGAGCCAGATACTCCACCAACTGAGGGACCCGGGCGCCCCACAAATGACCGTTGAAGAACCAGATCATCGAGAAAGAAACCCGGTCGCTGTCACATGCTAAGGGCACGGGTGAACCCTGGTACGTCACACCCAATGGAGTAAGCCAGTCATAAAAAGACAAACATCGTCTAATTCCACTTAGGTGAAGAGCCTTGAGTCGCCAAACCCACAGAGACCTGAAGGTGGCCGCCAGAGGCTGGGGAGGGGAGTAGGGGGCTGGCCTTAGACAGGGCCAGAGTTTCAACTTCGCACCGAGAAAGAAGTCTGCAGCAGCCGACAGTGGTCACGGCGGCCCAGGGGGAAGGTCTGCCTCCTGCTAGCAAACCGTAGGCTGAACAATGGTTAAAACGGTCAACGTACAGTACATATGTTTTGCCACAACAAAAAAAGAAACAAAAAAACCCCACCTATTAAAAAGTAACAACGAAACAAACTTCTCCCCTGAAGTGGGAATCCAAGGAAGGAGGCAGTGATGGGGATTTTCTGGGCCCCCTCCTGGAAGGACAGGGGGCCGGGCCTGACTCCAGCCGGCTGTGAAGGAGCCTGTGGGGGCACTGGGTGGGGGCCTCCGGCGCTCTTACTGCGGAAACCCGGGGAAGTCCAGGAGCTGGGCTCCCTCCCCGGGAATGAGCTCTCCTCACCTTCGAATGTGTTCCAGAAGGCAACAAGCACACTCCCCGCGTCCCCGCCCCCGCCCCCGCCCCGCCGCCCAGTCAGCAGGAACATCCCGGGCACAGAGGGAACGCCGCGCCCCACAGACAAAGGGGGCTCACAGCAAAGCCAGTCGGTTTCTAGGGCAGGCTCACTAGGAGCTCATAAAAATACCGGAGTCTTAGGTCTGCTAAAAAGTATACGGCAATAAAATGCCCGTGCTTGCTTTTCGTATACAAAGGCACACTGCTATGTTCCCAACACAAAATCCATTTGATTTCCAGAAACACAAATCCGTTGACGGCCAGAGTAGTTTTAAAGGAAAGTGCTTTGGGTATCCAGAGACACAAAGTCAAAGGGAACTGTCACCAGGTCAGGCACGGCCACCCTGCCCCCCCCTCCCCCGCCCCTGCACAGTGCTGATCCCTGCAAACCCCTGCATATCCCGGCCCACAGATTCCCTGAGCAGATTCCCTGGAGCAAAACCCGGGCGCTCTCCCAGCTTCATCCCACTGACCCACGTAGGCCCAGGAATCGCCAGGGTCCAAAAATGCTCCCTCCGGGGGGGCTCCAGCCTGTGGTGGAGGGGAGTCTGCCTCCAGGCTGCCTTCCAGGCGTGGGTGGCGGGACCAGGGCCAAAGCGGATGTGCCCTCAGCCTGAAAGAGTGTCAACACTTCTGCTTCCGGGTGGGAAGACTGAGGCAGAGCCCCGGCAGGAGCCGGCCACCCGGGGCTACCGCTGAGACATTGCGTGGGGGCCACCGCTCTGCACTCCCCGGGCGGCCACCAGCCCTACAGAAAGGCAGGAGCGTGGAGGACAGTCAGACACACTTTAGTGCCCTTCCAGCCCCCGAAATCGGACACCCTGGCTCATCACGATCCCCCATGGGTCTTGGACAAGCTGCTCATTTCTGACGCCACCTATGGCTTTAGGGTCCCGTGGTTCCTCCAGAAGGAAAAATAAAACTGCTCATTACCCACAGCCTGGAACACCATCGGCTGCCTGGGACTGCACGTAGCCCATGGCCGCATAACGGGCACACGCGTACGCGAATACACATGCACACACACACATACACGCACTCGTGCAAATGCACACAGAGTGCACGCACCCACGCGCGCTCGTGCAGATAGAGTGCACGCACACACATGCATGCACTCACGCAAATGCACAGAGTGCACACACATGCATGCCCACCTACACACGTGTGCACAGTCGTGTACACGCATGTACACATCCATGCATGCACGCGTGGACACACACACACACACACACATACACCAAGCAAAACTGCGTCAAGCCCCTGGCTCCACAGGGTTGAGGCGTGGAGGAGGAGGGGAGGAGGCAAAACACACAATCCAGGAGAGGAAATGGAAACGAAAGCAAATGGGAATAAATCGGGGAGAAAGTCCGAGAACAAAGAAAGGAGCCCAGCAGCATGCTCTGTTTTTTGTTTTTTGTTTTCTTTTAAGAACTAAGAGTGGAGGCTTTCCTAGGAAATTCTAGATCCCAGCAGAAGATTGCATATTAAAGGAAATGCAGAAAATTACAGACTACGTGTGCAACTCCAAATTGCTGGTTTTTAAAGAAACGATTATTAATGAAAAGGGAAAAACACCGTTCATTTGAAGAGAATGCTTTAAGAAAAAAAAACCCCAGTAATAACTGCTGAGCAGGTATGATAAAGTAAAACTCAGGAGGAGGCTTTCTAAACCACACCAAACCCGGAGAGGTGTGGCAGGACCGGAGACGGTTGTGCACAGAGGGCAGCCTTATCCGGGGGGGAGTCCTCCAGTCTGGTCTGTGGGGCTGGGGTCAGGGGAGCACGCGCACCCCTAGACTGTAGGCGGCTCTTCCGGGGGAGGGCAGACTGGCTCTGCAGGAGCTCGCCCCGGATGCCAACCTGGGACGCCCACAATGACCAACTTCCACTTTAGAAGGAAAAATCTCCCCTGACCAACAGACCCAGGTCTGCACCTAGCAATCTTTGAGAAATCCGCACGTGTGGGGAAAACTAACCCACGGGAGATGGCCCGGCAGTCTGCACTGCTACCAAACCCACGTGGTGGCACGGTGACAGGAAAATCACCAAGATGCGATCCCTCGTGGACAGTCCCCTGCCTGCGGCCGGTGATGCCCCACTGGTACCTGGCCTCCCAGAGGACCCAGCCCTTCCAACACACCATGACCGTTCCTTCATGGAGTGAAGACCCCTTTCACTTTATTTTACTGGGTCTTAGCTTGAGGTCACGGTCACATGGACCTTGCATTATTAAATGGATCTTATCCAACGTGCGTGTTTTTTTTTTTTTAAATGAAACATAGTTGACACACAACAGTATAACAGTAAAACCTCCGTTTGCGAGCATAATTCCTCCTGGACACACGCTTGTGATCCAAAGCACTCATCCATCAAAGCGAATTTCAAGAACCATTGACTCAGTTGCGATCACGTGACATGCAGCGTCACATGCGACTCTTAAGACGTGGCTCGTTTATCAAGTTAAAACTTACTAGACCGTTTGCTGGTCTCGTGGGACACTCACGGAACAAGCTGCTCGCGATCTGAGGTTTGGCCGTCCTAGTTTTGGGTGTTACCACACAGCCATTCCACACTCACACACGTTATGAGATGCTCGCGTGTTCACATAGCTACCATCCGTCACCCGACAAAGTTATTACGGTATTCCTGACTATATTGCCTATGCTGGACTTTTCACGTACTTTTCATCCCGGTGACTTATTTATTTAACACTGTAAGCTTGTAGGGGCGCCCGGGTGGCTCAGTCAGTCGGTTAAGCGTCCAACTTCGGCTCAGGTCATGATCTCGTGGTTCACGAGTTCGAGCCCCGCGTCGGGGCTCTGTGCTCACAGCTCGGAGCCTGGAGCCTGCTTCCGATTCTGTGTCTCCCTCTCTCTCTCTGCCCCTCCCCGGCTTGTGCTCTGTCTCGCTCTCTCTCTCTCAAAAATAAACACTACAAAAAACTGTAAAACAAAACCGTAAACTTGTACCTCCTGAGCCCCTTTATTTATTTTGCCCACCTCCTACCTCCCTCCCCTCTGGCAACGACCAGTTGGTCCTCTGTACTTAGGCGTCTGTTTCTGTTTTGTTTGTTCATTCGTTTTGTTTTTCAGATGCCGCACATGAGTGCAATCATACGGTATCTGTCTTTCTCTGCCTGACTTACTTCACTTACTCTCCAGCTCCGTCCAGGGTGCCCAGAACGGGGAGATCTGATCCTTCTTTTCTGGCTGAGTGATATTCCTTGTACATACGTCACATCTTCTCCAGCCTTTCATCTATCGATTCCTTTCATCGTGATGTGGAGAAAGTACCGGGGTGCAGGGACTCGGGGGGAACGTGAGTAGTTCTTTCCCTGACAGTCTGAGAAGCACAGAACTGTGGACAAAACGTCCGGGCTCCAGACTGACCATGCTTCCACCCGGCCCTGTGCCTTCAGTTCTCGGGGCTTTGTTACTGGTGGTAAACGCACCCCGTAAGATGTACCACCTTCCCCGCTTTGCGGGGCACGGTCAGGCGATACTGGGCACAGGCACACCACCGCGCGGCCAGCATCACAGGGCCCCCGCGCAGCCCTCTCCATCGTGCAAAACTGACAGTGGCCGGCTCATCTAGCTCTCGGATCAAGGTGGCCACCCTGGCAGGGGCTGACCCCAGCCGCCAATGGAATCCCACGTAAGGGAGAAATCTGCTTCATGTTCTTGAAACCCGAGACAGGAAGCCATGATTTACCAACACCTCCAGGTCTCAGGACCCAGCCTTTCTTCTGGCTGAGTGGGACCGAGGTGGGATTCTGCAGGAGGAAAATCCAAGAAGTCGAGGGCTGGGAACGGCGATTTGAAAACAAATCGATCAAGACGGAAGGGATCAAGCCACCTTTCTGAGCAAAGCTTTCTGAAAACAGCTACACCAAAGACGTGCTCGGCCAGCACCCATGCATTTCCACTCGCCGCAACGTCTAAAGGGGGCCAGCTGTCATTCCTTAGCTGGGAGTATCCTCCCAGGACCCGTCAAAGCAACTTTTGTCTTCTACACGGACCCAAGAATGGAGAGGATGGATGAGGAGCCTCCGGTGGATACAGCCTCTCCAGAGCCACCGAGCTACCATTTCTGAGTTGGGGTGCTGCCCCCACCTGCACGCTCAGGACGTTCAGGGGCATGGGCCACCCACCCGCTCGCCTCCAGTGGGGGCTGGAGGAGGGGTCTGGTCCTCTGGGAAACGTGGAGTTGGAGATGAAACGAACCTGTACTGGATGGTGACTTTCTTAGAGAATGCAAACACCAGAATGTAAAAACTCCACGATGAAAAATTAAAGACCGGATGACCATGCCTACGACGCGGGTGTTCGTCGGGACACCGAGAAGGAGCAAAACCAAGGGAATCGAGGGCACGGCCTCAAAGAGATTCACAGCAGCATGACTCATATGGTCAGAAGGGGGAGGTAACCCAAGGGGACAGAAGAGGGGATAGACAAAATGTGAAACACACACTCGGGGGAACGTTAGTCTCAGGAAGTCAGGAAATCAAGACACCTGCTACCATAGGGGTGAACCTTGAGGACCCGATGCTCAGCGAAATAAGCCAGCACGAAAGGACAGATCCTGTATGATTTCACGTCCACGAAATAGACAGCAGTCAGATTTCGCAGAGACACAAAGCAGCATGGCGGCTGCCGGGGGCGGGGGGAGGGAGGGGAGGGGAGGGAGGGGCGTCCGCGTTTAATGGACTCGGCTGGTTAGAAGGAAGAGTTCCTCGGAGGGACGGCGGTGATGAAGGTACCCGGGCCCCACCGCACTGTTCAACGTTAACTGTCTTAGTGCCCGAAAACGGTGTTAAGTGGCTGATTTTACGCTGCGTATAATTTACTGCAATTGAAAAATTTTAAGATATTTATTTATTCTCTTAACCAAGACGAGTTATTAAGGGTCTTCTGTGCGCCTGGGCATTTGGGATACCACGGGGAACCTGGTACAAGGCCCTGGAAACAGGGGGCTCCCATCCCCCTGCCAGGTTAATGAACCAGTTCGCCTGCTGACTTACACACCTAGGGCGACCGATCCTCGATTCGGCAGAGGAGCTTCTAAAGGACACTGGCGTTCACGGGCAGGGCCTTACGAAGCAAGCGTTGGGTGGCCTTTGTTTCTGTCCTGAGAGCAGTTTCTGGTTTCCACCCTGAGCTCTGTCGTTTTGCCAGCACTTGGCCTCTTCTGATCAATGACAATCCCAGGGGCTCCATCAACACGTCCACACTGACTACTAAGTGAGGCAGAGGGTGTGCAAAGGGGGGGGGACGGTCCCGAGGCTGCAGGAGGCCGATGTGAGCTCAGAGGAGTGACGTCCGTCCCGAAACGGAGCCGGCCTCCCTCCAGACAGCTCCTGTGCACCGTGCCTAGTTCGGGGCGTTGCAGAGGGAGGGGGGAGGTGGTCATCTCCCAGGAACACAGACCAGGAAAGAGGCTGTGACCAAAGAGGCTGGGCTCCTCTCAGACACCAAGGCCGCTTCTAGAAGCCACTTCCGGGGGCGCCTGGGTGGCGCAGTCGATTAAGCGTCTGACTTCGTCCCAGGTCACGATCTCACGGTTCACGAGTTCCAGTCCTACATGAGGCTCAGATTCTGTGTCTCCCTCCCTGTCTGCTTCTCCTCTGCTCATGCTCTCTGTCTCTCAAACATTAGTAAATGTTAAAAAAATTTTTTAAAAAGAAGCACTTCCGAATTCCTGTAACAGCTTGTGTGTTGTCAAGGCTCTTGCGAAAGGCACCCCCAAGTGCTGGTAGAGGAGGCGGCCACTGCCCACGTCAGCACAGCTGTGTGAGGCAGGGGACAAGTTAGAGGGGGGGACAAGATAGAGGAGGGTACAAGGTACGGGGGGGGCCAAGATAGATGGGGGGACAAGACAGAGGGAGGGACAAGACAGAGGGGGAGACAAGATAGAGGGGGGACAAGATACAGGGGGGGACAAGATAGAGGGGGGGAAAGATACAGGGGGGACAAGATAGAGGCGGGGATGAGATAGATGGGGGGACAAGATAGAGGGAGGGACAAGACAGAGGGGGATAAGATAGAGGGGGGACAAGATACAGGGGGGGACAAGACAGAGGGGGGACAAGATACAGGGGGGGAAAGATAGAGGGGGGGACAAGATAGAGGGGGGACAAGATAGAGGGGGGACAAGATACGGGGGGGACAAGATACAGGGGGGACAAGACAGAGGGGGGTGTCTAAAATTAGCCGGTAGCTGAAACGGACATTTACGTGTTATCAACTGTTGGGGAGGGGAAGGGCCCGAAGCACTCCCTGGCTTATGTCTCGGGTCACCGGAGGAATGGAGGGGACACTTCCCGTGCCTTGAAGGACAGGATGAAGGGCCCCAAGGAAGCCGGAGCCAAGTCTGCTTTTATAGATGAAGCTCAGGAGGTGCCCAGCACACCCAACACGAGGTCTGCAGGGGCAACTGGTCCTTGGAAAACATCCACCGAAACATCTCCCAACTACGGTGTTTTAGAACCAGAAGTTCTAGCCTGGGGAAGCGTAAGCTCTTAACGACTTTTGAACGAGGAGCACGTACAGGCTTGATAGAAGTTACCGCAGCAAACACCAACCTAGCACTTTCAGCAGACCAAGCGCAGTCCCTAAGGGCTTTGTAAGCATTAACTCATTTAATCCCCAAGACGAGAACCCCGCGAGGTGGGCAGGTACTGATGCCTCCCCGAGGGGAGGCTGTTTGCGAAGGAATCCAGAGCACACAGGACCACGGGGTTAGAAAGTACACCAGCCCCAAAGAAAGATGCTTCAGACAAACTCAGCATCCTTCCTCTGCTCCCTCAAAACTAATTGATTATTAATGGATATGAATAACAAGCAAAATTAATCTCCTCTTTAAGAGATTATCCCAAACGAGCTCCGCTGAGATTTTAAAACACTCGACAGAGCCAGAAGAAACAGCAACTAAGATTTCAAGGGGAAGGTGCCAATTAAGAAAATGACTCCGATTCCTCCAAATGCAAACCCTTATAATTTCATTAGGCAAACCTATAAAGCTGGCACCTTGGACGGCTGGACTGGGCTGACCAGGAGGGAAAGTTTTCCCTTCCACGACCCCACATTAACGCGTCACGGCGGATCCGGCTGTTGTCGGCCTCCAGCCAAGGAGAGGAATTTAAGAAGAAACCACAATGCCCCCAAACCTCTTTAATTTACAGAGCACCGGGGTCCACGGGGCCTAATGCAACACACCACTCTGCCAAAAACAACCTATAGAATTTCTTTCGGATGAGAAAACTAAAATGCCTTGCTAATTGCTTTTCCTCTCCAGCGACCATCTTGGAATGCAATGCGCGGGCCTGGGTGCACTTCTGTCCCCATCCCCGGGGGTGCAGAGCCGGCCCGTGCTCACAGCTCCTTCCCGGGCGGTGGAGGGGTGGGGGGGTTGCCCAACGGGTCCATGAGAACCAGCACGCACGAGGATGACAAGCCCACAACATCCTCACTCCCGTTATTATTGCCAATACCTGCACCCAATACCATGCTGAGGACCTACTAACTTCCCATCTGGGGAGTCTGCACTTAAGAAATAGCTTCAAGGTGGGGCGGGGGGGTGGTGCCTGGGTGGCTCAGTCGGCTGGGCGTCCAACTCTCGGTTTCGGCTCAGGCCGTGATCCCAGAGTCGTGAGATCAAGCCCCGGGTCGGGCTTTCCATGGAGTGTGGAGCCTGCTCGGGATTCTTTCTCTCCTTCTCCCTCTGTCCCTCTCCCCTGCTCTCGGTCTCTCTCTCTCTCTCTCTCTCTCTCTCCCTCAAATAAAAAAAAATAAACAAATAGGGGCGCCTGGGTGACTCAGCTGGTTAAGCGTCCGACTCTTGATCTCAGTTCAGGCCATGATCTCATGGCTCTTGGGTCCAAGCCCTGCATCAGGCTCTGCACTGACAGTGTAGGGCCTGCTTGAGATTTTCTCCCTCTCTCTCTCCCTCTCTCTCTGCCCATCCCCCACTCGTGTGTGCTCTCTCTAATAAAAAATAGAATAATTTAAAAATAATTTAAAAATAAGATCATTTTTAAAAAAAGAAATGGCTTCAAATACAGAGAGACAATCAAGTTCAAAGAAATCTAGCTTTATATTTAATGCCTAAAACATGTAACATTATTAACAACATGGAATAACAGAAGCAACTTAACACAGAACAGAAAAATGTTTAAAAACACTATTACGCATTCCCTATACATGATGTTTCTACACACATTTCCGGGACGAAGCAAAGTATCCCATCACTGTGGCCCCATCAACCCTGTCACCTGCTCCTTTTAAAAACAGTCAAACTCAGGGAGCCTCCGACTTCGGCTCAGGTCACAATCTCATGGTCCATGAGTTCGAGCCCCGCATCGGGTTCTGTGCTGATGGCTCAGAGCCTGGAGCCTGCTTCGGATTCTGTGTCTCCCTCTCTCTGCCCCTCCCCCATTCATGCTCTGTCTCTCTGTCTCAAAAATAAATAAACATTAAAAAAAAATTAAAAACAGTCAAACTCAGTGTCCTCCACACAGGCTCTCTTTGAAAGTAGACATTCCTTGGAGTGCCTGGGTGGCTCAGTCGGTTAAGCGTCCGACTTCGGCTCAGGTCACGATCTCACAGTCCGTGAGTTCGAGCCCCACGTCGGGCTCTGGGCTGATGGCTCAGAGCCTGGAGCCTGCTTCCTATTCTGTGTCTCCCTCTCTCTCTGCCCCTCCCCCGTTCATGCTCTGTCTCTGTCTCAAAAATAAGTTTAAAAAAAACGTTAGAAAAAATTAAAAAAAAAAAAAAGAAAGTAGACATTCCAATTTTACTAAATGCAGAATAGATTGTGGAAATAGGAAGCCAACATAAAAAAAAAAAAACAAAAACAGGATATGTACATAGTCTCAAAAGTATCTCCCTGAAAGATATGACCTCGTCAAGAAAGAAAAAACAGAAATTGTACAGCAGAGAAACCTGGCAGACCCCGCCTTAGCCAAGCGGCCAGGCTAATGCCCACAGCAGAGGGACACGTGGACATCACACGGCTCTGGAAAGAGCTCCGCGACGCTTCTGCTGTCTTCCCCACACAAACGCACCCTCTGAATCTGAATCCACACGTCCGAAACATACAAACCCAAGTCAAGGAATATGGCGCACAATGAGCAGTGCTCTTCAAAAGCGTCAAGGTCAAGAAAAACAAGGCAATCCCGAGGAACTGTCACCGGCTGGAAAAGAAGAAGGAAACATACGAATGAAACGAAATGAAACGTGGGGTCCTGCGGCGGATCCCGGACTGACAACAGACATCGCGAGAAAACTGGCAAGATTCCAATTCGGTCTGCCGTTCAGCTAACGGGATCACGCCCATGTTAATTTCCTCTCTCTGATACATGCGTTGTTTTGATGGGTGCTGTTCACTCTGGGGAAAGCCGGTGAAGGGTTTGGGGAAACTGTACCAGTTCTGCAACTTTCTGTCCATCCGAAACTATTTCCAAGTAAAAAACAGTGTGTATTTCCAAGTAGAAAACAGCTTGATCTCACAAGCTACAGGGTGTGGATTCCTACCAAGATGCACTTCTAAGTCAAAGCAGAAAGTTTGGATTTGAAAAAATGTGAAGGATAAATATTTCAGGAAAAAAAATGTTTAGTTCCACAAAACATGCAACAGGTGAAAATTGAGGATCATGTTGGCTCATCAGTTAAAACTATTTTTGAAGCAATTTTTAAATGTAACATTTCTTTAATATTCTGTTTCAGATAGTGTATTAAGAGTTTAATAGACTTATTAACATTATATAATAGATATTTAGTTAATGTTGTCTTGAGATTAAAAAAAAAGTAGAACTACTTATTATGTAATAGGCCAGCAAAGAGTATATAACATAGTACAGCCTTTTAAAGAAAACATTGACAGTAATTATTAAAACCTAAAAGGAAGACAAAAATCTATCATACGGCAATGTCCAAAGCCCTCAAGTGCACTGGTAACAACGATCCACGCTTGACAAAGACTTTTATTCTTTGGAATGAATCACACTGAAAAGATTCAGCCTCTTCTCTCTCTACAAAAAGACCCCAGCTCTGCCAGTCAATGAAAATGGCATGGGACCGTGTGTCACACCAGCCGGGAGGATTCACAGAACATTCAACCGCCTTCCAGAGACTCCGTGGACAAGCCGACCAAGGAGAAGACAGAAATACTAACCGCTGCCCCAGGTTCCACCATTAAGTAGAAATAACCTCCACACTGGGCCCGGAGCTTACTTTTACAAAATGGTTATTAAGATAGTTAGGGGTGGGTAAGATAGATAGTTATTAAGATAGTTAGGAGCCCTGGGTGGCTCAGGGCATGATCTCCTGGCTTGTGAGTTCGAGCCCCGAATCAGGCCCTGTGCTGACAGCTCAGAGCCTGGAGCCTGCTTCCGATTCTGTGTCTCCCTCTCTCCCTGCCACTCCCCTGTTTGTGCTCTGGGTCTCTCTCTCTCTCCTTCTCTCTCTCAAAAAATAAACATTTTTTTAAAAAGGCTCTTAAGGGGCGCCTGGGTGGCGCAGTCGGTTAAGCGTCCGACTTCAGCCAGGTCACGATCTCGCGGTCTGTGGGTTCGAGCCCCGCGTCAGGCTCTGGGCTGATGGCTCGGATCCTGGAGTCTGCTTCCGATTCTGTGTCTCCCTCTCTCTCTGCCCCTCCCCCATTCATGCTCTGTCTCTCTCTGTCCCCAAAAAAATAAACGTTGGAAAAAAATTAAAAAAAAAAAAAAGGCTCTTAAAAAATGGTTAAGATAGTTAAGGGGGCTCCTGGGTGGCTCAGTCGGTTAAACATCCAACTCTGGATTTCGGCTCCGGTCACAATCCCAGGGTCTTGGGATGGAGCCCCGAGTTGGGCTGTAGTCCCCGAGCTCTGCGGAAGTAAGTTACCTGCAAGTTTATGAGCTAAGAACTCGGGCACAAACTAGCCTCCTTTTAGCTCATCAGTTCCGCTTGTAGCTTGATAAGTTTTATTTTTCCCACGAACACATTCACAGAAAGTTTAAGCCCGTAATAAAGTTTTCAGTTTTGTTCATACGATGCAATTCTGTCTCCAGGAGTTAGGATGTTTGGGGCTCTAAGCAGACAAATCCTAACCGTAAGTGTCTTTACCTAAGAAGAGGTCTGCAGGGGCCCCCTGGCAAACAGTATGGAGGTTTCTGGATTAAAACACCACAAATGCGCTAAACACCTTTCACAAACACCGTGGTTCTGTCCGCCACGTCAGAACATCCAGATCACCTGCATTCCCCTCGTGTAACATCCGACAGCACAACTGTCTCTCAGAGACGTCATCCTGAAACAGTGACAGTGACCCGTAGGCCGCCGTAGCCGGCATCGACCTCCCAGAGGGGCACGAAGGGCACGGAGGGCTGTGACCCCACAGACGACCTGAACCCGCCTCCCACCTCGGTGGCCCCTGGGATCTGTCTCGGCCTCTGGCACCCAGGGGGGAAGAGTCTCATGCGTTCGGTGTCCCGCTGGAGGATGTGCAGAGGGGGTGCCAAGGGCGGGCTGACCTTGGCCTCTAGAGTGGGCGTCGGGGCGAGTCTCCCCCTCACCTGTATCACAGGTCCGTTCACAGAGGCTCTAAGACCTCTCTGTCTCACAGAGGGATCCCAGGAAGCCCAGCAGCATCTGGGAGGTGTACAAGGTCGCATCTGGGCTACAACTCGCATCTGGGTGGCTCAGTGGGTCGAGCGTCGGACTTCGGCTCAGGTCATGATCTCACGGTCCGTGAGTTCGAGCCCCACATTGGGCTCTGTACTGACAGCTCAGAGCCTGGAGCCTGTTTCGGATTGTGTCTCCCCCTCTCTCTGCCCCTCCCCCGCTCATGCTCTGTCTCTCTCTCTCTCTCTGTGTCAAAAATAAACATTAAAAAAAAAAAGTGTGCATAGATTTTGAGTCCTTTTTGCTTCTTTTGTTCAGGGGAAGCTGCCATGACACTTCTGTTGGTGAACTCTCTAAGCTCGCCAAGCATTCTAGTGGACGTTCCAGTCAGCAGCCAGAGCCCCCCCGCCTCACCTCTGCTCCCTCCTCGAAGCCTCGACTGGGCACCCCCTCCTGCAGAGAAGTCTGGAGGGGCCCTGGCCTCCACTGGCCCCCACCCTTCCACCGTTATCTACTCAACCGCCAACATCCGCTGGGGCTCAAATCCAAAAGTCCTCTTGTAAAGGGTCAGAAAATTCTGAAGTGAAGCCATTGTCACCATTAGGCAGCCGGTCCCATCTGTGACCATCACGGTCACGGTTTTCCTCGTGGTAACTCAGACCTCGACCAAAGCAGCCAGAGGGATGACGACTCTGTTCAGGGCCCTTCTCGTCAGGTCCTTGACGTCGGGAACGTTTTTTTCTTGTAATTAAGAACAGAAACTTAGCAACACTTTTCTAGAACGTCAAACCTTATTATCTAACTAATACCCAACTACTGCTTCTCCCAAGAAACAGGCAAGCAGTATGGAGACTCTGAGGCTGGCCACCACCATGGCAGAAGGATCCTCTAGGATCTTTAAAGGGGCACCTGGGTGGCTCTGTCAGTAGAGCATAAGACTCTTGATCTCAGGGTCGTGAGTTCAAGCCCCAGGTCAGTTACATCTGACAAAAGTTGTCCCCATCCTCAGGTGGAAAACGTTCATTGCCTCTTAGTCTATGGGAACAACTGAAACCATGGGACAGGCGAGGGGCAGAGAGAGGGAGACACAGAATCGGAAGCAGGCTCCAGGCTCTGAGCTGTCAGCACAAAGCCCGTCGCGGGGCTCGAACCCACCAACCGTGAGATCGTGACCTGAGCTGAAGTCGGAGGCTTAACCGACTCAAATGTCCAGGTGCCCCTCTCTTCCATAATTCTTCAGCTATCTCCCTTCCCAGTGGCTCTAAGATTAATTCCCGTGTTTGTTCAAGTATCAGTTACCTGCTTGATCACCAGCTGCTCGAGGACGGTCGTTAATCCCCTCCCGATGCCGCTGTGCTCTTGGGGTTCCCTTGCACCCTGAAAGGCCCCTGGTATGGGGGATTCTTCCAGAAGAATCCATGGCTGCCTCTCCAGCTGCCCTTCCACACACACACACACACACACACACACACACACCAGTCCCCGGGTTTCCTAGCCCTAAGCTGCAGCCACTACTATCTGAAAATCAAATCAGATTTTCAGAAAGAATCCACAACCCAGAAACTAAAGGGAAGGAGATATCTGGAGAGAAGCTACTAGGAAAGAGGTTCCGTGGGGGGTTTAATTAACGTGGCAGAAAAAGGCATCGAGGCCACCACAGGTGGGAAGACACCGGTCACACCTCCTGCACCAGCACCGAGTCCTCTGTGCCGAGAGACGGTGACGGCAGAGCTAGAGCACGGAGAAGCCTGCCCGGGATGGCCGGGCACCTGCTTCCCAGGCTGGCACGGACCCCGCTCGCCCCTGCCTACGAGCTGCAAGACGGCGGGGCCGGGAATCGAGGACGCATGTGACACTCAGAACGTGCCTGGGGACAATTTCAAGAGGTTAGCCTTGGGTCTCTTTAAAAGGAGAATCTGTTGGGGCGCCTGGGTGGCTCAGTCATGACTTCGGCTCAGGTCATGATCTCACGGCTCATGGGATGGAGCCCCGCATCGCGCTCCGTGCTATGGGTGGGGAGCCCACTTCGGATCTTCTGTCTCCCCCCTCTCTGCCCTCACCCGCTCATGCTGTCTCTTTCTCTCTCAAAATAAATAAATAAACTTCTAAAAGGTAAAAAACATAAAAAGAGAATCTGTCAAAAAGACAGGCAAGGACAAGCATTGGTGGCGATGTGGAGAAATGGAACCTTCGAGCATCGCTGGGGAGGGCGTAGCCCAAGACGGCGCAGACACCGTGGAAAAGTCTGGGGGGTCCTCAAGATGTTAAACGCGGACGAGCAGATGATCCCGCAGTCCCACTCCTAAGCAGACACCCAAAAGAACTGAAAAGGTACATCCACAAAAGCCCAGTAACACCGTGCGCACAGCCGCGTTATTCACATCAGCCGCAGAGCAGAAGCGAATCGCGTGTCCGCCGATCGATCGATAAAATGTGCTGCTTCCATACGGTGACTGTACTCGGCAACCAGAAGCCAAGGAGGGTGGCCAGGCGACACGGTCCGCGACAAGCCATGTGGCTAGCAGGTACGCTGCGTGTGACGTGCCGGGAAAGGCACCCTCCCTCCGGGGTCTCCGCCCACCAATCCCACAACCCCCCTCTGACCTTGAGAACATCAGATAAACGCCCAAGCCGCTGCAAACTACACGACTCCACTCCTCAAAGCCGCCACGGTCCTCAAAAACAAAGCCCGAGGCACTGTGCCAGCCAAGAGAGGGCACGGGACAAGTAAACGCAGTGTGGTGCCCGGAACGGAGAAAGGTCACGAAGTGAGAAGCCAGGGAAAATGGAAAGTGCATGGACCTCGGTTGGATCCACTAATGCGGAGACGTGCACTCGGGAGATGTTAGCAATCGTGGAAATGCAGGGTCCGGTTTCTGGGAGCCCCCTGCGCTCTGTGCGCTTTTTCCATAAATCTAAAACTGTTCTCCCACCAATTATCTTCCGAGAGAGGCGAAGTGCCCTGGGATGACGAGGATGAGCCTCGAACACACGATGCTGAGTGAGAGAGGCAGGCACGAAAGGCCACCTACGGTATGATTCCCTTTATAGGAAGTATCTGAACAGGTAAATCCACGGGGACGGAAAGCAGGTGGCTGGTGGCCAGGGCCGGAGGTGCAGGGTTTCCTTCTGGGGTAATGGAAACGGTCTAAAACGGACTGCGGTGGCCGCACGACTCTCTGAATGTACTGAAACCCAGCAACGTGTGCGCTTTAAAATGCTCAATTTAGGGTCTGTGAGTCGCATAAAGCGATTATGACTGTTGTGTTTAAAGAGGATCCAATGGGGAGGCGGGGCTGAACCATGTGAAACGGACTTTATATTTTAGAGCTCAGGTTCACAGAAAAAGTGAGCGGGAAGTACAGAGAGAGCTCCACGTGTCCCCCCCCACCCCGCACCCCCCTCCCCCGTCTCCCCCCCTCCACCGTCTCCCCCCCACCCCCTCACCCACCCACTCCCCCCACCACCGCACACCTCCACCCCCTCCACCATCTCCCCCACCCCCGCACCCCCTCCACCGTCTCCCCCCCACCCCCTCACCCACCCACTCCCCCCACCACCACACACCTCCACCCCCTCCACCGTCTCCCCCACCCCCGCAGCCCCCACACCCCCTCCACCGTCTCCCCCACCCGCGCACCCCCTCCACCGTCTCCCCCACCCCCGCACCCCCTCCACCGTCTCCCCCCACCCCCTCCCCACACCCTCCACCCCCTTTCCCATCTGCCCCACCCTCTTTCCCATCTGCCCCACCCCCTCCACCGTCTCCCACACCCCCTCCCCCACACCCCCTCCACCATCTCCCCCACCCGCGCACCCCCTCCACCGTCTCCCCCACCCCCACACCCCCTCCACCGTCTCCCCCACCCCCTCCCCCACCCCCTCCACCCCCTTTCCCATCTGCCCCACCCCCTCCACCCTCTCCCCACACCCTCCACCCTCTCCCCCACCCCCTCCACCGTCTCCCCCCACCCCCTCCCCCACACCCTCCACCGTCTCCCCCCACCCCCTCCCCCACACCCTCCACCCCCTTTCCCATCTGCCCCAACCCCTCCACCATCTCCCCCACCCCCTCCACCGTCTCCCCCACGCCCGCACCCGCCCACCCCCTCCCCTATCTCCACCGCCTCCCCCTGCACCCCCTCTACCGTCTCCCCCTCACCACACTCCCCCCCACCCCCTCCCCCCCACCACACACCCCCACCCCCTCCCCCCACCACCGCACACCTCCACCCCCTCCACCGTCTCCCCCCACCCCGCACAGCCTCCACCCACCCACCCCCTCCCCGTCTCCCCCACCCCCGCACCCCCTCCACCATCTTCCCCCCTGCACCCCCTCCACTGTCTCCCCCTCACCACACTCCCCCCACCCTCTCCCCCCACCCCCTCCACCCTCTCCCCCCACCCCCTCCCCCCACCACGGCACAGCCGTACCCCCTCCACAGTCCCCCCACCCCCGCATCCCCTCCACCATCTCCCCCACCCCCGCACACCCCCACCCCCGCACCCCCCCACCGTCTCCCCCACCCCCGCACCCACACACCCCCTCCACCGTCTCCCCCCCCTTATTACCATCTGACACCGGTGTGCTGCATTTGTACCCTGATGAACCAAATCCACATAGTTACCCCCCCCCAAGTCCGTGGTTACAAAGGGCTCACTCTGTTGTAAAGCTCTATGGGTTTTAAGCCAAGCGTGTCTTGTACCTGCCATGACAGCATCAAAGAGAACAGTTTCTCTGCCCTAAAAATCCCTGTGCTCCGCCTGTTCACCCCTTCCCCCCGACCCCTGGCACCACTGATCTTTTTCTGGCTCCAGTGCTTTCAGACCGGCTCCTTCCACCTCAATCACCGTTTACCTACCAAAGCAGCAATTTCGTACCCCTCACTCCACCTAACAGCATTACTTGCCTTCAAGACTACCCCAAGCAAGACCTATGCATCTGGATGTGCGTCTACGCATCTACACACACACACCTGCTCATGAGGTGAGGCCCGGGGTATGTGGGTGGCCCGATCGCTTAAAGGTCTGACTCTTGATTTCGACTCAGGTCACGATCTCACGGCTCGTGGGCTCAAACCCCAAGTTGGGTCCTGCACTGACAGCTCAGAGCCTGAGGCGGGGCTCAATCTCACAATCCTGGGATCGTGACCTGAGCCAGAATCAAGAGTCAGACGTTTAACTGACGGAGCCTCAGGAGAAGACAAGTGTGTGAAAGTGGGACCACCTGAAATTGCCATTTTTGTAGGCTGAAAATAGCCAATGACAGGCAATGTCATTTGGGGGGGGGGGCTCTCATATCTTGTCTAAACAGGCACCGGTGACAGAACGTCCTGCACGAGTCTGTGAATACCCTAAAACCAGTGAAGTCTACACTCTCAAGGGGAGAGTGTTATGGTTTGTGACTGTATTGCAGTAATTGTGGTGTTAAAACAGAAGAGGCAGGAAGCACGTGCAAATGGCCTGTGCACTTAGTCTGTGATGGCACCTAACGGGCTCACTCCTATGTAGCAAAAACCACTTTCATCCAGATGGTGGAAACGGAGAAAACAACCAAGGCAGAATCAGCAACCGGCCCCCTCCGGTCCTGGTCAAACCTATGACCGGCATCGGTCACCGTCCCCTGACCTTCCCTCATCACCCAGCCCATGGCGACGTCTCTCCAGAGCCCGTGTTCCGTGCTGACCTCGTCTTCCAGGCCACTTTTCCACGCAATCACACGGCCTAAGATTTTACACATTCTTTGACAAACGGAGCCTAGCTTCCCGAAGACACTGGCAATCTCTAAGGGCAAATCCGTGGCACAAAGGAACTTCTCTGCCCTTCAAACGAGCACTCGGTCAGGGTTTGTTATCACTACTGACGATACGCAGGGTTTTTATACAAGATCCCTCGCTTTTTATTTTTTTTTAACGTTTATTTATTTTTGAGACAGAGAGACACAGAACATGAATGGGGGAGGGTCAGAGAGAGGGAGACACAGAATCTGAAACAGGCTCCAGGCTCCGAGCTGTCAGCACAGAGCCCGACGCGGAGCTCGAACTCACGGACCGCGAGATCATGACCTGAGCCGAAGTCGGCCACTTAACCGACTGAGCGACCCAGGCGCCCCAAGATCCCTCGCTTTTTAACCAGCTGACTTCTCAGGCAACCAGAAGGCCTCGGCCCAACTGTACGACAGGATGTGCTTTTTTTTTTTTTTTTGACTCTTTTCTTTAAGTACCAAATTCATCCGGTATAAATTCGCATGAAGGCAAAGGCCAGCTCGTAAAAGTGACAGTTCAGTAGAACTCACAGGTGCCTCAGTGTCTCTGAGCACAGGGCCATCTGAACAAGTAGCCCGTGATTCCTGACCTTCCAAATATTATTCCTCTAGTATTTTCTGCTTCCAGTGTTAACGTTTTTAAAAATCTCAGAGGATCATTTCACGTGTTAACGGCCTCGTTTAATTTTTTTTCTTCTTACCGAGTGCATACCTGGGTCCCTGCAATACCAAAGTCGTCAAGTCTGGGGGGGTGGGGGTGGAGAATGGTTCTTTCTGACTGCTGGCAATGTAAGTTTTCATTTCAGATGCTCCCACTATGTGCTCAGGTCTTCATGCTGCCCAAGGGCGGGGTGGGGCGGTGGGAGGGCTGGACCCAAGCCCCAGGTCTCAGATTCCACTCACTCTGGCCTTACTGGAAGGTTCCTCCGCACCCTTTTTTTTTGTTTTTTTTTTTATTTTTTTTTTCAACGTTTATTTTATTTTTGGGACAGAGAGAGACAGAGCATGAACGGGGGAGGGGCAGAGAGAGAGGGAGACACAGAATCGGAAATAGGCTCCAGGTTCTGAGCCATCAGCCCAGAGCCCGACGCGGGGCTCGAACCCACGGACCGCGAGATCGTGACCTGGCTGAAGTGGGACGCTTAACCGACTGCGCCACCCAGGCGCCCCATCCTCCGCACCCTTTTAAAGCAGGTATCCGCCTGCCCTTCCGAGGGAGCTGAGCCGATAGCTCCAACACTTACTGAGCCTACGTTTTCTCAAAAAAATTTTAATGTTTAAATATTTACTCTTGAGACAGAGAGAGAGAGAGAGAGAGCAGAGGAGGGGGCAGAGAATGGGAGACAGAATCCCGAGCGGGCTTCATGCTCACAGCACAGAGCCCAGTGCAGGACTCGGTCCCATGAACCATGAGATGATCGTGGGCTGAGATGAAATCAAGAGTCGGACGCTTAACCCGCGAGCCACCAAAGTGCCCCTTTTCAAACATTTTTGCCCAGGCTGGACGGGGCTGCTCTGAGCAGCCAACTCCCGACCCTCCATCTGTCCCTCTGAGGCCACCTGACCCCTGAATGCCTGCAAGTGACAGAGGGACTCCAGCCCCAACAAATCCAGTTCGACAGCCAGTATTAGGAGGACACTGTGTGAAACGGAAGGTTTGAGAGCTCTCTCTCCTCCTCTTTTGAGTAACTGGGAAGAGGTTGGAAAAGAACCTAACCCCTCGATGAACTACCTAGAAGATCCTACACTGTTATTATTGGGACCTGAAAACTGACATGCGGCATACTACTGATGCGAGAACTCTGGAACTGGGGGCGCCTGGGGGGCTCCGTCGGTGGGGCATCCGCCTCCGGCTCAGGTCATGATCTCACGGCTCATGAGTTCGAGCCCCACGTGGGGCTCTGTGCCGGCAGCTGGGAGCCTGGAGCCTGCTTCGGATCCTGTGTCTCCCTCTCTCTCTGCCCCTCCCCCGCTCGTGCTCTGCCTCTCTCAAAAATAAATACACATTTAAAAATAATAATAATAATAAATAAAATAAAATATACAACCAGCTAATCAGCCAGTACCAGCCAGCTACCGGATCTGCCCCACTGAGGGGTGAGTACACAGTGTCCGAGGGGGACACTGGCCTCCCATCCGTATCAAGGGCAACATCACGTGCAGCCAGCCCACAAAGCGTCCCACAGGCCGGCGCTGGGCACACCCCAGTGCTCCTTCTGACCTACAGAGCAGAGCGAGTCAAGAAGCCAACCTCAACACAAAGCAGAACGTCTTTCTTGAACACAGCGCAGGAGGCGGGGGGAGGGGTGTTAAAGTGGAGTCCAAATAAATACTTCTAGAAGGTTCGGAGTGGTTCCTCGATCTTGCGTGGCAATCTTTTAACTGGGGCGAACACACTCGAGGTGGGGACCCCAAGGACACAACGGGCAGACACCCGGTCCGGTCTAGGGCGCCGTGCTGCACCGAAGGAGCCTGGAGCCCCCCATCTCTTCTCCGGCCAAGCTCGACGGGGTGGCGAGGGCTGCACCAGTAACAAGATAAACAGCCCGAGTAAAAACTGGGCCAAGGACATCAATACACGTTTCTCCAAAGATGACACGGAAAACAGCCATACACACAGCGAAAGCCGTTCGACATCATCAGTTCTCGGGGAGTGCAGAGTGAAACCAGCACGAGGGACCGCTTCCCCCGACGACGACAAAGGCCACTGTCAGCAGGAAGGCCCATCCATACCAACCCAGTACTGCAGGGGACAGGACCAGCCGGATCCCCCCCCCCGCCCCCGCCACGTGCCCGCTGGCGGGGCCCCGAAAACGACACACACTCCTGGGGCTGTGGGAGGGAAACCACCAGCTTCACCCCTGGTCGCCTCATCCTTACAACCCACTGCGAAGCGGTTTAAATACCGGCAGTCTACCGCGCAGGTTACGCACACCTGAAGACTACTCACGGCCCTCCCGTGAGACCCCACCCCCACCCCCCCAGTACGCGAGCCTAGCTGGTACATCTCAGGAGCTCGGTCTGTAATCTTGATGCTAGTGAATTTATTTATTTGTTTATTTACTTACTTATTTATTTATTTATTTATATTTACTTTTAAGTTTGTTTATTTTGAGAGAGAGAAAGTGTGTGCGCAAGCGGGGGAGGGACAGAGAGACAGGGAGAGAGAGAATCCCAGGCAGGCTCCGCGATGTCAGCGCGGAGCCTGACGCGGGGCTCGAACTCAGGAACCTCGAGATCGTGACCTGAGCCGAAGTCCGACGCTCAACCGACTGAGCCACCCAAGCGCCCCCGTTCTAATGAATTTAAGTTAAACAGCCACCTACTGGACAGTGCACCTGCAGGAACAGCACATGCCCCAGGCATCCTGAAATTACATTCCAGAAACATCCAAGACCGGAAAACCTGCCGTGGGCTAATTCAGGACCTCGGAAGGAAAACAGTTAAGGAGACCACAGGCCGAGGACGTGAACACAGATCTGAATGAATGCTTTCTGTCTAAAATGTGCACAGAAAGCATCAGAGACGGCACATTCCAGGACCGTGAACACGATCGTCTTCCCGAACACTCACTGTCCTATGATTTATTCGGGTCGACGGCACTGACCTGAATACTTTAACCCTGACCTGCGATTTTACAACGTGCTTATAAATGTGTTGCTTGTTTGCTGATATCGTCCGCACAAAGGCGCCCGTTTTCTGGACCGCATGCTTGCCCACCTGCTCAGTATCCTTCTGATCCGGCAGAGTCCTGCCCCTGTGGACGCGGGACGGAGGGACACTACTCTGCACGCGTGGCCCAAGTTGTCAGACGAACTGCCCCACGTGACTCCCGCCAAGAGAGCCCACGACAGCGTCGGGCCGCGTGGGTCCCTTCCTCGCCCCAGAATTTTGCGGGACGCTCTGGTCTCACACATTCCCGCCACAGATCACACTTTGACCCTTGATTTGCACTGATCCCGTCTCGGCCTTCCAGGTGCCCAAATCCAGGAGCCCTGCGGTCAGGCTGGGGCTCCCCAGTCCCTGCAGTGGACAGGGAGAAGCAAGGAAGGAGCTGAATTCAGGAAAGCGACGTCCGCTTCTAACCCCTCGGCACCCAGTGACGTCCACGGCCTTCTCCTAACCCAGGCCCACCGCGGGAACCACCGCCAATGGATCTCCAACTGCTGCCCATGTCAGAATCCCCGGGACAGCCTGTTAACACACACTGCTGGGCATCCACTCAAGGGTTCTGACTCAGAAGGACCGGAACTGGCATTTCTAACGCATTCTCACCGAGCTGCTGCAGGGAGCACACTGAGACGATCGCGACCATGGGGCCCTGGTCCTCCGGAGAAGGACACATTCACAGCACCTAACACCTGTTCATCCCGCAGACACGAACTCACACAGCGCTCAGGAATGCACTTCCTCAACATCCAGACCTTCTTCCATCCCACGAATGGGGTCCCAGCACCTCCCGGGAGAGCTCCGCCCTCACCCAGTGTGGGCAGGCTCACCAAGCCAGGGCCCCAGAGGTGTTCTTGGCCTCCAGTGTACGTGTGCGTGTGTGCACGCGTGCCTGGCCCGAACACCCACTTTTTCCCAAACTTATGACCTGTCTCTGCACAAGCCCTAATTCCCAATTCCCTCCCCTAATTACTCCCTGCCTCAAAACGCACACACCCCGAAGCGTCTCGTACGGCCACAGCTCTACGGACAAGTAATCCACAGGAACTCAAACTCGTAATAACCCCGTATTAGGAGCGGCGGTCAGAGGAGACGAGACCGTCTATCCAACCAGGTGGATCCAGAGGCATAACACCATTCTGATCCCACAGGGATGGATGCCTGGACGGAAAAACCAGCCGCCACGTTCCTCTTTGCAGGGAGCAAGTAACTTGGTTTCCGTGACCACTGCCTCATTTCGTCCGCGTCTGACGCGCACATCCGCTTGGCCCTTCAACTGCAAGGGTGTGAACTCAGCAGAGCTGTCCATTTCCATGAAAAACCTTTGATAAAACACAGGACAGTACTGTGAGTGCATTTTTCTCTTCTTTATGATTTTCTTAATAACATTTTTCTTTCCCCCGGCTTCCTTTTCCTAAGGATTCGGCATATAGAACGCACAACATACAAAATACGTGTTCGTCCGATGTGGATGTTATCAGTAAGGCTTCCGGTCAACGCTATCACCATCAGTCAGAAGTTATGGGGGGGGGGGGGTTCGTCTGCGCAGGGGGAGCCGGTGCCCCAAGCCCCATGTTGTTCAAGTGTCAGCCGTGCACTTAAGAAAACATCTTGTGTCGGGGCGCCTGGGTGGCTCAGTCGGTTAACGTCTGACTCCAGCTCAGGTCGTGATCTCGCGGTTCGTGGGATCAAGCCCCGCATGGGGCTCTGTGCTGACCATGTGGAGCCTGCTTGGGATTCTCTCTTTCCCTCTCTCTCTGCCTCTCCCCCTGCTCTCCTTCCCTGTCTCTCTCTCTCTCTCTCAAAATAAAAAAAAGCATCTTGTATTTTCGCTTCCAACAGAGATGGAATATGTAGTGAATTGTCAAACTTCAAGCCATCGCTACTACAAGAGGCAGAAATCCATCTACCTTGACAAAACACCAAGGGTGTTACGTCCGTGTGAACCTTGCGGACGTTACGCTAAGTGACAAAAAGACTAACACCTACATGAGGTCCCTCGAGCGTCAGATTCACAGAGGCAGAAAGGAGAAGGGTGGTGGCCGGGGCTGGGGGCAGGGGATTGGGGGGGGGGGGCGGTTATTGCTTAATGGGGACAGAGCTGCAGTGTTGAAAGATAAAGAGCTTGGAGACAGACCGTGGGGATGGCCGTGCCACGGCGTGGCTGTCCCCGGTTCCAACGAACAGCACGCTTACAGATGATAAAAATGGCAAATTTGATGTGCGTTTTACCACAATTTGATGAAAGTACAAAAGAATGCATTTTTTTCAGTCGTGTGTCATGGGAGTGGGTGAAATGCTTCTCTTCATGAAGCCCCGTTTCGCAAGCTGGACTCTGCCCAAGAGAGCAAAGCAATCTTTTTCAGACCACAACTGTTTCATCAACACCCAAACTGTGTCCGAGGCGGGACCACAGCAGGTCAGAGGTCACGCCCCTCCCCCCCCAGGAGCCCTCCTGGAGCTCCAAGTGGAGGGAAGAAGTCACCCCGAGGCCCTAAGATCTTCACGTCACTCGGAGGCCTCTGCCCTCGGTCGCGTCTAGACACTCGTCCGAATCCCCAACTAGCCACTGGCAGGGACTAGCAGGCTGCCCACGGGAAAAGTCCCCACCCACCCACCCTCCCGCCTGCCGTGGGCAGACCGCAGCTGGGGCAAGGTGCCAGGAGCCGTCTCCCCCCCCACCCCCCACCCCCCCAGTCCTAACTCTGCTCCTCACATTCGGGAATTGTCGATATGGCGCCCATTCACCGCAGGGCCAACCGTATTAGCCAGCTGCTCTTAGTTTCTGCATTCTCGAAGCTCTGGCATCTGGAGCAGGCCCCTCCCAGGGCCGGCCAATTCTTAGAGACGGCAAAAGGCTGGCGGGCATGCCTTTTATGTGCAAAGCAGACAGCGCAGAGCCCACATCCCCACCACCTTGCTTCCTCACACGGCAAGCCGGTGTGCCTCCTGCCCCGTGTCACCCCAGGGCCGGGAGCCAGACAAGGGAGCCCCCGTGTCCCAGGGCTCGCCAGACTTATTCCAGCTGGTCATTCCTAAGCTGCTGACCGCACAGCCTTGCCATTCCCGTAAAACCTCAACGAAGGCTCTGACCTCGCTCCTCCTCACTCTTACTTCTGCCTCCCCACCAACCTGATGCTTCCCTCGGGGGGGCCCTGCACGGCCCGCTGTGTCCCCCTCTCTCGGGAAATGTGAAAGAGCCTTCTTTCAAGGTAAGATCCCATGGGCACGATCACTGGCGCACGCACGGCGTGAGGTCGGAAGAATGGAAGGTGGGCCACACCCCACCCCAGTGTTGGCTGCTTGACGACCGGGGCGGGCGACGGGGGAGAGGCTGGTGGGCCTCCAGCAGGTGCAAGAGCTGGGCCTCAGAAAGCCGGGTCCCGACCCGGGGACGTGACTCTGGGCAAGTCATGGATGGGTCTTTGCCCGGGTTCCTCATCTGTAGAGGGCCGTCCTCACGGACGGCTCCCAAGACTATACGTCTGAAGAGCACAAGGCCAGCCCTGGCCCAAAGCTACTGCTGAGGGATGACCGTAGCGTCCAGAGGGCCGTCCAGACTGCCCACACCGCACTGGATGGCCGCCCTCGTCCGCCAGGACCTCGATCACAAGGAGGGACCGGGCGCCACGGATGCCTGCAGCCCCCCATCGCTTGTTAGCAAAGACTGAAACACCCTCGATGTCAACAGCCCGGCTTATTTTGTCGCAAAGTCTGAAACGGACAAACTGGGGCCTTCACCAACAAATACACGGCATCCCCGATCCCCTCCGCAGGCGCCCCGGTTCACGCCGTGGGGCAACTCTACACGATGCAGCTCCGTGGTCGAGGCAGAGACCACGCCTTCCGCCGGTCCACAGATGCAGAAGTGGTGAACCCCCATGCCCACGCCCACACTTCCCCCAACACGGTCCCTGAGTCTAAAGAACCCCCTGATCACACGTCTGGGAAGCAGGTTTCTGTAAAACCGCACGTATCAGTCTCCAGCCGTGCTCACCTCTCACCCCGGCCTTTCTTCTGGGGAGCAACTCTGGGGAGGGGCGACCAGGGGAACCCACTTTGGGAAACAGAGACCAATGTCGCCACGGAGGAGAATCTCAATGACCCCACTAGGCCATGACAGCCTCGAGGATGTCCCCGCCCACCAAGGCTCCGCGGTGACGCAGAGGAGACTAGACAGGTTCATAAGGATGTGTGCAAAGGAGAGAGGGGTCCGTCTGATGTCGCTGAATTTACACACCGTTAAGGGACTGAACCCCACCTGCAGAGGAAGTGACACCCAAGACACTGAAGAACTGCATCAGCATGCGCATCTGGTCCCTTGGAAACTCAACTCTGCTCACGGGCCAACCACATTCTGACCCCCGATTCAAGATGGCAAAGACATGCGCCCTCCCCTCACGGAGTCTCCCCATTTTCAAGAAACCCCCACACGTCCTCCATTCTAACCAAGTATGAAACTGGAAACAGAACTCACCAACCCCCACGAGCCTCAGGAGGACGCATGTCCCCGCTACTGGCGTCAGGGACGAAGGCCACAGCACTGGGGTCACCGCACGGGCACAGCAGATGCAGGGCACAAGGCCCACGCCTGGCTTCTGCACACCACGGGAGCCACGGTGAGGGAAAAGCCCAGCACGTTTCCCATCATTGTGTCAAATTCCCAGACTTCCCAGAATTCCCAGCAGCAGCTCCTCCCCATGGCGCGGAGACGTCAGCTGGGAGCTGTGAAAACGAAATCCGGATTCACACGCCACGACCCGGCCAGTCAGTAAGGATCTCAAGCAGGGAGAGGGAGACGCCAGAACCACGGTGTCGGAAGCCCCCCAGCCAGGCAGAGACCCTTGTGGGAGTCACTAAGCGTCTGTGCGTGACCAAGGTCCCGCTGGCAATGAACAAAGGCTTCGTAAGTGAATCCATCGCTCAGGCAAGGTTGCGAATTGCTTACAGCGAGTCAGGACCCAGGGTGGACCTACTGACCGCAGGGGCCACACCGGCGAAGCCACCAGTGGTGTCCCTGAGAATATGGCACCAGAAAGATGTGTACTCATAGGTGTGACCGATGACAATGAACTAAGATAAAGAACGAACTAACTTGCACAATGAAAATTGGGTACAGGCCAGTCATTACCAGGGCACAAACTGGCGAAGCGACTGAATTTCAAGAATTCACAATATTTGCTGGTAAATCTTTGCCCTTCCCTTTTATGTTTTACCTCCTGGTCACTTGATTTAGATGCGTATGCATCACCAAAGTCAAAGGAAACAAAAATAGAACGTATAACCCCCAAAAGTAACAGAAGTAAATAAAGCCAGAGGGAAAAACTTACTAGCTAGAAGAAAAAAGGACCAAAACCCAAACAAAGCGATTTGTTACATTTAAAATATAACAGACATTTAGGGGTCTAGGCGGCTCAATCTGTTGATTTTTTAAATTTATTTACTTTGAGATGCAGAGAGAGTAAGCATGGGAAGGGCAGAGAGAGGAGAGAGAAAGAATCCCAAGCAGGCTCCACACTGTCGGCACAGGGCGCGACATGGGGCTCGATCTCACAACCTCAAGATCATGACCTGGGTGGAAATTAAGAGTCAGACACGTGACCAACTGAGCCACCCAGGAGCCCCAAGTTAAAATTTCTTCTTTAAAAAAAAAAAATTTATTTTTTTAATGTTTACCCATTTCCTGAGAGACAGAAGGTCAGGAGGGGAGGGGCAGAGAGAGGAGGAGACACAGAATCCGAAGCAGGCCCCAGGCTGTGAGCCATCAGCACAGAGCCCGACGCGGGGCTCGAACCCGCGAACTGTGAGATCGTGACCTCAGCCGAAGTTGGATGCTTAACCGAGTGAGCCACTCAGGCGCCCCTAGAATTTCTTCTTAAACAACTCTTGAATCACAGAAGAAAAAGAAACTGAGGATTGTAGACTACCTGGGAAATAACAGTAAGGAAAACACTCGTGCAACATGTAACACAATCTAAAACGTGTAGCTACCGCTGGGCTCACGAAGAGACCCTTAAGAACTTGCTAACTGGGGCGCCTGGGTGGCGCAGTCGGTTAAGCGTCCGACTTCAGCCAGGTCACGATCTCGCGGTCCGATCTCGCGGTCCGGGAGTTCGAGCCCAGCGTCGGGCTCTGGGCTGATGGCTCGGAGCCTGGAGCCTGTTTCCGATTCTGTGTCTCCCTCTCTCTCTGCCCCTCCCCCATTCATGCTCTGTCTCTCTCTGTCCCAAAAATAAATAAACGTTGGAAAAAAAAAAAAAAAAGAACTTGCTAACTAAGGATAAAACTGATCTGAGATTCATCTAGAAAATTACACAAGACTAGCCAAGAACATTCTGGGGGAAATGGGTAAGAGAACAGATTACTCCTAGTAAATGCTAAAATTTATAAAGCTATGGTAACTTAAAAAAAAAATGCTATGGTAACTAAAAGTGGGCCAGCCACTGAATAATCCAAAAATAACGCCAAGCTAACAAGGAATTTTTAATACCATAAAAAAAAAAAAGAGAGAGAGAGAAAGAAAAAGTCTGCTGTTCCAGTAATTGAAAGCAATACATTATTCAATAAAAGGATTTCAGGGCAATTCATGTCTGAGAATAAAGTTGTATCTGAATTCCATGTGAATGAAAGATTCAACCAGAAAGATGAATCATAAAAACTCCTCCAAAAAAGGGTAATTTTAAAAATAACCTTAGAATGGCAAAATTCAAGCTACATGCAAGCAAGCTTCATTTGTTCCTATAAAACTTTCTGCATGGAAACAAATGTCGTCAGGCAAAGGCAAAGGACAGCCTGAGGAAAAAAAAATAGTTTCACATGATCAGGAATGGGGCTAAATATTCTTCGAAGGCGGGGAGGAAACTGAGGACAATGAACAGAAAATTAGTAGAAAAAGTCAACAGTCATCTCCCAGAAAAAGGAAACACAAATGATGTGGAGACACTTAGCGTCGCGGATCATTTAAAAATTACCAATACACAACGTTAACGTGCTGTGTCTATTTTTCAGACTTAACTAAGATTAAAATGCCTGACAATTCCCAGTGTTAGGCAGGGCTTGGGAAAACCTGAAGGGCTTGCCCTCCCTCCCCCACCACCCCCACCTCCCCACCCCCCTCCCCCCACCCCTGCTGGAAGTATAAACAGCTGCCTTCTGGAAGGGCGATTCTGTAAGAGCTATAAAAAATTTAAATATAAATACGCCGGAGGAAAAAAAAATTCACTTCTGGGAACCGACTCTATAGAGACACAAGTGCAAAAAAAAATAATAATAATAATAATAATAAATGTATCTGCAGATGTTCCCCCGCAGCCCTAGTTTATGTAACAGCTACCCCTTCTGATGAGAAGGATCCATCCGTGAGACCAGTGAAATAAACACGTACCTGTGTCTCCAAATGACAGACCTCGGCAAAGGTCTAGAGAAAGAATGGTACCTGGCACGCACGAACAGGGAAAGATTTATACGGACTATTGTTATTGGAAACAGCAGTTCATTACGTGTGACATAAGCTCACTGTGCATAGAAACACATCGAGAAGACCACAATACGGGGGAAGCTTGAAAACATTAAGCTCAGTGAAAGAAGCCAGATACAAAGGCCACATATTGTAGGATTCTATTTAGATGAAATTTCCAGAAGAGGCAAATCCAGAGAGACAGAAAATAGATTAGCGTTGCTGGAGGCTGGAGAGGGGGATGGGCGGGAAGCGCTGATGCAAAGGGGTCTCCTTTGGGGGCGATGGGAATGTTCTGGAACCGGACGGAGGCGGTGAGTGTACCAAATGGCCCTGAATTGTGCACTTTAAAAAGGCTGATTTGGGGGCAGCTGGGTGACTCAGCCGACTTGGGCTCAGGTCATGATCTCCCAGTTTGTGGGTTCGAGCCCCGAGAGGCCGTCTGGGCTGACAGCTTCAGAGCTCGGAGCTGCTTCGGATTCTGCGTCTCCCTCTGTCTCTGCCCCTCCCCCGCTCGCACTCTGTCTCTCTGTGTGTCTCAAAAGTAAACGTTAACAAATAAAAATAAAAATAAAAACAAAAACAAAAACAAAATAAAATAAAATAAAATAAAATGGCTGAATTTAGGTCAGGTGAATTTTACCACAATTTTGGAAAGTAAAATGAAGGAGATGGGCAGGCAAGCACGTGTGCCCAGAAAATATTTGGAATGAAGCACAGAGACTGTTGGCCACATTTATCTGAGGATCCAGGACTAAGGGGGGGGGGGGTGGAAGGGGGAGGGGCGAGGGGAAAGGAGGAGGGAGAGGGGGAGGGGGAGGAGAGGGGAGGGGGAGGGGGGAGGGGGGAGGGGAGGGGGCGGGGTGGGGGAGGGGAGGGGGAGGGAGATGGGGAGGGGGGACGGGGGGAGGGGGAGGGGCGTCTCATTTTCCCCAAGCCATCAGCATTTGTTACTAAGGTTTTTGTTTTTATTTTGTTTTTCTTGACTTTTACCTGGTCAGGTAACACATGCGCTACCCTGATACAAAATCTAAACCTTCCAGAAAGAGCTACATGATTCTCCGTTGCCAAGAGAGACCCCTTGGAAGCATCCGCCGGCACAAAAGACAGAAAAATCCTACAGTACCGTTTCAGGAGGGTTTTCACATCGTGATTCTTCGAATAAATACTTGCAGCTGTAAATTGGTGGCTGGGCCCAAGCCAGAGCTTCCTCAACATCATGAGGACCCCCCTCTCCCCCCTCACACACACACCCAAACACGTGGCAGGCCCCATTCCAAAGCCGGGGGAGGGGGGGGCAATTATAAAGAGCATTTTAAACCTCAACCCGGAGCAGATCAACTTGTACCCACACTTGGTTTTCATTCGTCTTGTTTTGTTTTGTTTTGTTTTGTTTTGTTTTGTTTCGTTTTGTTTTGTGTCAGCCTGACTTCTCGACCCCGTGGTCTAAAATGAGTCAGTCAAGTAGAGGCTGGGCTATCTTGTTTCTTTTTTTTAATTACTATTATTTTACAGAGAGAGAGAGAGAGAGAGAGAGAGAGAAGGGCTCCAAGTTTAGAGTAGCCACACAGAACAACAGCGGCAAAAGGTAAGTGAATTTTATGTGAACTCTGGAAACCCTCCACTCGGGACAGGGAATGGGGCCGGGCTCCGCCTCGTGAAACCACCGGCTGGCGTTCCTTTTTCCCAAATAAAATGACAAGGACACACTGCATTTCGCAAGCAGTGAAAGGAACGGAGTGTAGGTCAAAGCCATCATCCGAATCTTAGCGATGAAAGAATTACCCGCTTGGGGCGCCTGGGGGCTCAGTTGGTTAAGTGTTGCTGGCTCTTTTCAGCTCAGGTCACCATCTCATGTTCGAGGGTTTGAGCCCCACATCGGGCTCTGCGGTGACAAGCGCGGAACTTGCTTGGGATCCTCTCTCTCTCTTAAAATAAACAAACATTAAAAAAAAGAAAAAGAATTCCGTGCTTACATTCCTGACGCAATCCGGCTACACTGGGATTATGCGTCTCCTTGTGGCATCCGCTCCTTCACAGCCGCCTGGCGCCCGGCTGGAAGGCCCAGCGGCCACTGGGGTGCACGCGGACACCCCTGCATGTACCCCTCCTCTCTGCGTGGCCCCATGCGCTCCCCACCCTCCAGCCCCCCAAGGAGCCGACCCTGGTGAGCTGGTAGCCGTGCACACTCGCGTTCTGCCCAGGGTCCCCCCAAAATCTAGAGGGGGCCTCCCCCCTTGACAGACCGCGAGCCAGCTTTGTAATCAGGGCCTCTTTCCCGCCGGGGACTCCCTGCTGCCTTGTGCCTGGGAACAGGACAGAGGGAGGAACAGAGAAGTGCCCCTCCGAGAGCTCCTTCCCTCACCCGCCCTCCCGGGACCCCGAGAGCAGGCACCCCGGAGCCGGGCCAGGGCCCCTGGCCCCTTTCCTCTCCTTCTGGCGCCTTCTGTGGCTCCCCCGCGGGGGCCAGACTTCAAGGAGTCCGATGCCTCCGGCTTCAAAGGCTTCCAGGCCCAGATAAATCACAGGCGCTGATAGCCGAGCGGTCCCAGCGCCCAGGATGTTTGCTTCCAGCGTGTTTGTTTCTGCTGTTACCGGGGCTCCCTCAGGGACACCAAGGGCCGGGCGCCTGGCACTTTGAGGGCTCACCGTGGAGGGGAGCGTGCGCAGATGCCTCCCTCTGCTCTGGGAGCCCCCCCTCGAGAGCCAGGCAAGCAGCCGGAGGAAGGGGGGGGGCGGACAACCACAGAGGGTGGCCACAGCACTGTCGGGGGGGGGGGGGGGGGGGGGGGGAGGGACAGCACGTGACACGGAGCTCTTCCGGAGGGCGGGCATGTCCTCTGTGCCAAGTGGCTGGCCCCCGTCTGGCCACGGACACCCAGAGGCTCCCTGACGGCAGGCCCTGTCGTGTGGGTGCCCCAACTCCTGACCCCAATACCGACCAGTCCTGGGGCCCCACGGCTCACGGATAGAAGGGGTGTCTGTTAGCAGTGTATGAGTCAGCTTGGGCTGAAGTAACAAATAGCCCCAGCTGGAGCGCTTATTCGATAGACATTTACTGCCTCAAGTCCCAGGGGCTGGCAGGGCTGGGTTTTCTCTTCCTATTTTCCCTGTGTCTTCTCTTCCTATTACCTTCCCTCCGGGTGTCTGTCCCTGAGCCCTAGATCCCCCTTTTTATAAGGACACCAGTCATACTGGATTAGGACCCACCGTAACGACCTCGTTTTCACACGATCACACCTGCAAAAACCCTCTCTCCAAATAACGTCACCTTCTCGAGTCTGGGGGTTAGGATTCTAATGCACCTCTTCGTGGGGGAAACGGAATTCATCCGGTAACAGCACGGTATCCTCTTTGTGAAAAAGCTTTGAGAGGAACAAGCCTCCAGCCTACAGCTAGAAGAATTTTAAACTAGGTTTTGAAAGACGGCTCCAATTGTATTTCCATCTCCGCATCCTTTCCGGTTTCCCGTTTTCTGCTTTGGTTTCAAAATATCAAGAAAACTCTGGTTCCTGTGGCCATTTTACACAAGGTTCCAGTATTTCAGCGGCTCTGGGGATTCTGGGATTAAAGGGAGCAGGCCGCCCCGGAGGTCCCAGAACAAGCCCCACCTGGACGCAGCCCCCACTGGAGGGTTTGGGGGACAGCTTTTTGTTTTTAAATGTTTATTTATTTTGAGATTGGAAGAGAGAGAGAAAGCAAGCTGAGAGACACAGAGAGAGAGAGAGAGAGAGAGAGAGAGAGAGAGAGAGAGATGGAGGGAGAGAATCCCAAGCAGGACCCGTGCCGTCAGCACAGAGCCCGACATGGGGCTCGAACCCACAAACTGTGAGATCATGACCTGAGCCGAAATCAAGAGTCAGACGCTCAACTGACTGAGCCACCCAGGCGCCCCTTGGGGGACAGCTTTAAAAATGATAAATGTTGGGGCGCTTGGGTGTCTCAGTGGGTTGAGCATCCGACTCTTGATTTCAGCTCAGGTCACGATCTCGAGGTTCACGGGATCGAGCCCCGCGTCGGGTCCAGAGCCTGAAGGCTGCTTCGGATTCTGTCTCTTTCTCTCTCTCCAGCTTGTGCTCTCTCTCTCTCTCAAAATAAATAAACTTAAAAAATGATTTAGAAAATGATGAACGCTTAGAATGGGATGTGGACTGGACACCTGTGAAGCCAAGAGATGCCCCGTGTGGAGAGTCTAAAAACCCAGGAAACGAGCGGACGTGGGGTTCGTACATCTGTCTGCCCTTCCCCTGCTTGTTCCCTCCCTCTTTCTCCCTCTTTCTCTCTCAAAATAAATAAATAAACTTAAAAAAAAGACACGTCGGTATTCCCAACGTTTCGCCGTTAGAAATGGGGCCGCAGTGAACAACGTGCCTCCCAGGCACGCGTGTATTTTGGGGGGGTAAGCCACAGAACCTGTGGGTTTTGAATGTTAACAGTCCGTGTGAACCGCCCTCCAAGTGGCCACCGACACAGCACGGTGCCACGCTGCCCACGTCACCGCTGGCACAGACCTCGTGACCCACCCCAGGCTTCAGCCAGGACGACACCGAGGTCACCGTCCTCTAAGGTGCACTGTGTTCCATCCTAAGGAGACCAAACCCAAACGCCTTCCCTAAGTGTCGGGCCTTGGGCTAGTTCCTGTTCCACACACAGCCTGCTGCTTGCTCCCTTTTCACCGCGGCATTTATGTTCTCATCAGTCTCATGAGTTACGTGGTCTGGATACAAACCCCCTCATCTGCCCTGTACGTTTTTTGTTTTTGTTTTTTTTTCATTTTTTTTAACGTTTATTTATTTTTGAGACCGAGAGAGAGACAGAGCATGAACGGGGGAGGGTCAGAGAGAGAGGGAGACACAGAATCTGAAACAGGCTCCAGGCTCTGAGCCATCAGCACAGAGCCCGACGCGGGGCTCGAACTCACGGAACGCGAGATGGTGACCTGAGCCGAAGTCGGAAGCTTAACCCACCGAGCCACCCAGGCGCCCCTTCGGTTTATTTATTGTTTTGAGAGAGAGAGAGAGAGAGAGAGAGAGAGGGGGGGGGGAGGGGCAGAGAGTGAGGGAAAGAGAGAATCCCAAGCAGGCTCTGTCCTCGAACAGGAGCCATGCCAAGCAGGCTCGGTGGGGCTCGAACTCACGAACCTTGAGACCGTGACCTGAGCCGAAACCAAGAGTCAGACTCGTAACCGACTGAGCCCCCCCAGGCGCCCCTGCCCTGTTTGTTGTAAACATGTTCTCTCCATCCCGCAGTCTGGATTTTAGAGCGGGCGTCAAATCCTCTGTAGCAGGAAACACAAGACTTGAGTCTTTTTCTGCACTGTTGCTGAAAAGAATGGGGAGGGGCCAGTACAGCCCTGAAAGCTATAACGCCCCCCTCCTCCCTGTCTTTCTACACCTTGATAACCTCTGCCTGATGAGGCAGGTCCTCTGAGACGGGCGAAGAAATGCCCGCCGCACGGATTCCCCCCAGAGGTGCCAAGGAGCACCGATCCAAGAGACACCCGGAACGAAGGATCAGACCGACTCGATGGGGCCTTCCTGGGGCCCTCCGCACACCTCTGCCCCAGGACCCAAATCTGCGGGGCCCCTCTCCACAGAGTGCCCACAGCCTGGGAACCACGGAACAGCACCCAGACCTGCTGGAATTCAGAGCCACAGCCCCCCCGGGAACCCTGGGAACCCCGGGTCGGGCCGAAGGCCACTGTGGATGGTGAACAGCAAAGTTAACCGGCACCCGGACCCGGCTATGAACACAGCAAGCGTCAAAGGCCATTTTCCAGGGAGCCGGGAAAACAGGGCAGGGCCCAGGTCTCAGATAACGCTTGCCTGTGATAACAGTATTGAGACTATGTGGGAAACAGTTCTTACCATTCATGCCGAAGCATTTACAGGTAAAAAAATGAAGGCTGTCCGGGACCCATTAAGAGGGCCAAGGGAAATGAAACAAAATTAACAGAACGTGTGACTGTTGAGGCTGCCTGAAAAATACATAGGCGTTCACTGTGGTAGTCTAATTGCACGTATGTTTGAAGTTTTCTAGAATTAAAAAGACGAAGGAAGGGGCGCCTGGGTGGCTCAGTCGGTGGAGCGTCCGACTTCGGCTCAGGTCATGATCTCGCGGTCCGTGGGTTCGAGCCCCGTGTTGGGCTCTGTGTTGATAGCGTGGAGCCTGGAGCCTGCTTGGGATTCTGGGTCTCCCCCTCTCTCTGCCCCTCCCCTGCTCGCACTCTGTCTCTGTCTCAAAAATAAATAAACGTGGGGCGCCTGGGTGGCGCAGTCGGTTAAGCGTCCGATTTCAGCCAGGTCACGATCTCGCGGTCCGTGAGTTCGAGCCCCGCGTCGGGCTCTGAGCTGATGGCTCAGAGCCTGGAGCCTGTTTCCGATTCTGTGTCTCCCTCTCTCTCTGCCCCTCCCCCGTTCATGCTCTGTCTCACTCTGTCCCAAAAATAAATAAACGTTGAAAAAAAAATTTAAAAAAATAAAAATTAAAAAATAAATAAATAAATAAACTTAAAAAAAAAAAAAACTGAGGGAAAACACGTTAGAAGTTCTGGCAATCCAGAAACAAGGCTAAGACTTGGCGATTTTCAATCTAGTCGAAGAAACGGGGTCAAAAACATGTGAGTCCCACCCCCTCCCCAGCCCTGTGTGAGGTCTGACACCATTTCCAATAAAACACAACCGATCGTGTCTTTCTTCTAAGAGACGCTGCCGGTCTCACGTGTGTATCACTGGACGTGTTCAGTTCTCTATTTGGAAACTGTTTCAAAATTTCCAGAAATGTTGTGAGAGTCACGCACAAAGCTCCCCGCCCCCACGCTGGTGCCCAGATCCATTTCACCCAAGTGTCCATCATCCTCTGCACACACGGTGTTTGTATTCCGACTGTGGACACCACGTCGTTTATCCCGGAACACACAGCATACGCTTCCCGAAAGCCCGCATGTCGTTCTCTTCCGTAACCTCCGTACAATGAACACACTCAGGAAAGTGAACTTTGACGACACTTTTGAATAACTTACCCCACATTCCAACGACAGCCACGGCGGCGTGTTTTTGCTGCAGCACGGCCCCTATGGACTCACACACTCTGCATTCGCTGTCCCTTCCTGGAGTCTCCTTCAAGCTGGACCCGTCACGCAGCCGTTTTTGTCCTTCACGACACTGACCTTTTCTACGCAAAGCCAAGTCTTTCATAAAGTGCCCCTCCAGCTGGGCTTGCTGGTTTGCATCACCATCACACTCAGCTTTTGCAACCCCGAGCTCAGATGCAACCCCAGGGATGCCCTTCGCAGAAGGGTGATGTCTCTCTGCCCGCCCTGGTGGCGTGAGCCTTGATCACCCAGTCGGGGTGACATCCCATGTCTCCGGTCTTGTCACTAACTGTCCCCTTGCAAGTGAGGGCTCTGGGGGGAAATAACTTTTCCCCACGAACATTTCCTGCTCCCCACGAAGTATGGCTTCTTTTTTAAAACGTTTTCTTAAATGTTCATTTATTTTATGGGAGGAGGAGGGGCAGAGAGAGAGGGAGACACAGAACCCGAAGCGGGCTCCAGGCTCCGAGCTGTCAGCACAGAGCCCGACGCGGGGCTCGAACCCACGAACCGCGAGATCGTGACCTGAGCCTGAGTCGGACGCTTAACGGCCTGAGCCACCCAGGCACCCCACGCATGGCCTCTTTTAACTAGATTCAGCACTCATTGAGGACTCTTGGCCAAACCCATCTCTACAATTACTGTGGCCAAGAGTGATTCTTCCTACTCACCGCACACGTATGAGTTGGCATTTTGCTGTAAGGAAGTGCCCTCTCTTCCCCCATCCCTTCCATTTATTTATGTAACACAGTGGGTTAAATAGTGTCCCCAAAATTCATATCCTCCTAGAACTTCAAATGTGACCCTATCGAGAAGCAGTCTTTGCAGAAGTAACAAGTGCCAGATCCCGAGACAAAATCATCCTGGACTTAAAGCAGGCCTAAACCCAACGACAGGTGTCCTCACAGGAAGAGGAAGGGACACACACAGTCACAAAGGAAAGGCGGCCACGTGACAGTGGAAAAAAGAGCAAGCTGATGGGGCCACGAGACAAGGGACCCCGGGAGCCACCGGGAGCTAGAAGAGACAAAACAGGATCCTCCTTCAGAGACTCCCGAGGGAGGCCGGGCTGCTGACCTTGACCTCTTCATTTTCTATGGACATCTCCATCTTCTAAGTCACCTTGTTTGTGCTCCTCTGTCAGGAGGCCCCGGGGCCCTAACACTCGTATTCAGTTGCTTATTTACTTACCATCGGCGTTGAATCACAGATTGCTATTTTGTTCCATGGAACATCCACCTTCAGTTTGAGGCTTAACTTTGCTCCAGATTTGACCACCTGTACTCCTTCGAGTTGGCACCTGCATGTTTCCTATGTCCCCATTATGTCTGATTGCTTACTTTGTATCGCGAGAACTCGCTCCGCGCTCCCGGCTTCTCTTGTATTTCTCCCCATCCTGGCCCCACTGGAATCAGTCATTTCTCCAAAGTATTCCTAGTTCCTTCAATGTGCAACAGAATCTAGCAACCAAGACCCGCACAAGAAGAGTGCTCATTGCTAATGAGGTGCCAGGACATAACTATTACCGATAGAAAAATACATGTTTTAGGATTTCATAATCTTAACACTCACTATTTTGTGTGTGTGTCGTTGTGTCTGTGAATACAGGAAATCGTGACTTATACCAGTTTCTCCAATTCCAATCCAACCCCTCTGGGTTCTTCCTTGTCTCCCTCCCTCCCTCCCTCCCTCCCTCCCTCCCTCCCTTCCTTATTTGCCTGCCCCTCCTTCCACAGTAGGAACCTTGCCTACAACACTATCAACACACTTCGTACAAGGATGTCTGATTTCATACGCAGTTCACAGTTTTAGATTAGATCTCACTGTGAAAAATGAACCTAAGAATGCAAGATTTGTTTCCATTTGTTTTGTCTGTTTTTAATCTACACGGAGGATACATAGAGTACTGGGACCACGGTCACCTGATCTAGGTCTCCCGGCTCCTTATTAGTGTAGTTTCGTTGTTCATTTCCAATATACTTGGGTTTATTTACTTGGTTACATTCAGTTTTAGTTTCCTGCCATCTTTAGTGATTTAGTTTTATTTCTTGAACATTAGTACATTTACATGTTCCAAAGTCAAAACTACACAAAAATATATGGGAATAAACTAGGAAGAGAAAGAAAGTACCGTGGGGGCTCCTGGGCGGCTCAGTCAGTTGAGCATCAGACTCTTGGTTTTGGTTCAGGTCATGATGAAAATACATAAAAATCCTAATATCATACTGAATAGTGAAAAACAGAAAACTTTTGCTCTAAGGTCGGGAACAAAACAAGAGTGTCTGATTTCACCACTTCTATTAAACACAGTATTGGAAGTTCTAGATCAAGCAATTAAGCAAAAACAAAAAAAAAAGAAACAAAAGGCATCCAAAATCGGAAAGAAGTAAACTTATTTCTGTTCACAAATGGCATGACTTTGCTTACAGATCCAGAAAAAATCTACTTGAGCAACGAAATGAATTCAGCAAACTCACAGGACACAAAATTAACAGGCAAAAATCGGTTGCATTTCTACACAGTAACTAACAACAATCTGAAAAGGAAATTAAGAAAATATTTCCATGCACCACAGCATCAAAACGAATAAAATACTTGGAAACATACCTAACCAAGTGGGTAGAAGAGTTGTACACTGAGGGGCACCTGGCTGGCTCAGTCAGTGGAGCGTGGGATTCTTCATCTTGGGGTTGTGAGTTCGAGCCCCACATTGGGTACAAAAACTACTTAAAAAATAAACTCTTTAAAAAAAAAGACTTGTTCACTGAAAACTACAAAACATTACTGAGAGAAATTAAAGAAGATCTAACTAAATGGAAAGACATCCCTTGTTTGTGGATTCAAAGACTTGTCAAGATGTCCAGGGTGCCCCAGGGTGCCCAGGGTGGCTCAGTTGGTTGGCCATCTGACTCTTGGTTTTGGCTCAGGTCACGATCTCAGGGTCGTTGGATCGAACCCCATGTCGAGCTCCTCGCTGGCGGTGCAGAGCGCGCTCGGGATTCTCTCTCCCTCTTTCTCTGTCCCTCCCCCACTCATGCAAGCCCTCTCCCTTTCTCTCTCTCTCTCTCTCTCTCTCTGTCTCAACAACTAAAACAACTATGGGATTTTTAAAAAATTATTCAGCCTTAAAAAGACATGAGGTACTGAAACATGATGCTACAATGTGAATGCACTTTGAAAGCCCTACACAAAGTGAAAGAAACCCGTTACAAAAAGACAGAGCGTATAATCCCATTTACTTGAGGTCCCTACAGTAGTGACCTTCAGAGAGACAGAAAGTGTAATGGTGGGCGCCGGGGGCTGGAAGAAGGGGGAGTCAGGAGTCAGTGTTTAATGGGGACCGTTTCAGTTTGGGGAGAGGAAAAGTTCTGGAGATGGACGGTGGGGATGGGGGCACAACAGCGTGAATGTGCTTCCTGCCACCAAACTACACCATTATGAGTGGTTAAAAGGCTCTACTTTCTGCTTATTTTATATTAACCAAAAAAAAAAAAAAAAAAAAGATCTTGGCCGCCTGGGTGGCTCAGTGTCCAACTTCGGCTTAGGTCGTGATCTTGCGGTTCAGGAGTTCAAGCCCCGCGTCGGGCTCTGTGCTGACAGCTTGGAGCCTGGGTCCTTTTTGGTTGTTTGGTTGTTTGTTTGTTTGTTTGTTTGTAAAACCAAGCAGATGTACAACTAGCCAGAGCCTGTACCCCACAAGCTCATTACACAGAGCACCCCCCCACTGGCTCCTCCTGTAGACTAATCATGCTCAATTTTTCACTGTTGCACACTGCTCTGGAGTCGTATCCAATGTTACACCCAGACTATGATATGGTGACCGGGGGTCATTTCAGTATGTAGAAGAAAACCCCCCATTTCCAACGGTCATTCCCAAGTGTTCTGCAGGAGTCTGCTGTCCAAGAAAACACAGCACAGCATCCCGTGGGAGGGCTACGGGGTCGATTCCGCACCACATGTGACCTGGGGGCTGTGCCCGAAAGCTTTCTCCAGCCTGCAGCCCCTTCTCCCTCCTCACGCCCCTCAGGCCACCCATCCGTGGGCTGCTCACGTTCCAGATGGAGCTCGAGCGTCCACACTGAACTCCTCCTCGCCGTAGCCCAAATCCCACTCATTCTCCTGTCCGATGCCCGTTGTCTGCCCGGAGCCAAAATGCTGAGTGCAACCCTCCTCCAGACCCCTAAGGGACGACTGGACTTTTTTTCTGCCTCAGTTTCCCCCCAGGAAGCTCCTTACCCAGAGAAAGACCCTTTCCTGGAAGTCTCCCAAAGACTCCAACGCCAAGCACCTCGAGATTTTTTCCTTAAGTTTATTTATTTTTGAGAGAGAAAGCGAGCATGCTGGAACAGGGGAGAGGCAGAGAGAGACACAGAATCCGAAGCAGGCTCCAGGCTCCGAGCTGTCAGCACAGAGCCCGACGCGGGGCTCGAACCCACGAACCGGGAGGGTCCTGACCCAAGCCGAAGTCGGACGCTTCACCGACTGAGCCACCCAGGCGCCCCTAACCCCTCGAGTTTTCATGCACCTCCTTTCTTGGGTGCAAACACGACCCCCTCAACCCCCCCAGCGGCTGCCAAATTACCCCTAAGACCCGGCTGCAGCATCCCACCCCTTGTCCCACTCACCCCCCCACGTCCTGAACACGTCTGTGAGCGGAGACCCTCACGCTTGACCCCGTGTGATTTCCCCTGCTGCGTGGACGGCACTCCGGCTGCTCCCTCCTGCTGCGAGCACAGGACCGGCCCCCCAGGGCTGCCGTGGGATCTGGGGTAAGAGAGACCTCCGCCAGGGCTGCCCTCCTTTGGGGGTGACCACACGTCTTCTGCTCCCTTCGGGGGGTCCCTTTGCCAAATCTCGCCGATTCGGTCAGTCTGGACTCTGAGTTTCCCCCCCTCCCTCGTCCTGCCCCCGACAAGTGGCCCTCCCTGTGGGAGACCGCTTCTGCACCTCCCAGTGTGCCAGGCATGGTGCAAGGGGTGGGGGCGACCAGGTAGGCGGGAAGGCATCCTCGGCCCTTCCGCCGTGCGCAGGGGAATCTGCACCGTGCACGCTCGCTCCTCCAGGCGACACGCGTTTCTCTTCTCCTCTTCGAGATCTCCCACTGCAAGATGGATCCCACACTCGGCCTGATTGAACAGTCGTCGCCGCCCCCCCCCGCCCCCCCCCCCCGTCCTCTGTGCTCTTCGTGGCATGGAAACTGCGGCGCCACCCCTCCCCAACACACACACACACACACACACACACACACACACACGGGTGCACAGTGCACATACGCGCTCACGTAATTCTGTCTAGCTGGTGCCCTGGGAGGCTCCCTGCCTTGGTCCTCACCCACCCGCTGGGCGCCCTCGGGGCAGGACGGCACAGAGCAGGGCCCATCCAGTCCCGGTCTGCCCTTCCGACCCCCCACGGCCAACAAGCAAAACGTAAGCAAACATGGGGGAAGCCCCTCCTTGCTCTGGGCTCTCCCACATGCTCCTGGAGCACGTGACAAACACACAGCCCCCGGACAAAGAGGAGGGACGGGCAGCCCCTTGGGCGGTGGCCGACACAGCTTCCCGCGGTGATGAAAATGTCCTGTGGGCGCCGCCCGGGAAATGCAGCCAGTGCGGTGAGGATCGGAGTCTTTCGCTTCACTGTCACCGCAACAGCTCCACGGACCCCGTGGACGGACCCCGTGGCTCCTGTCCCGCACAGCTCCCGTCTGTGGTGAGGGTTTCCTATACTTAACCGCGCGGTGCCCCACCCAGCCGTCCAGGAGGGCGCGGGGGCCATGGAAACCAGGAGGCTGGGAGCTCTGGGGACCCGGGGAAAACCCTCCCCCACTCCCCCAGGACTTGAAGAAGCCGCCACATTCTCCCTAGATAACATCTCAAAAGTGACAGAGTACCTCCCGGGGCTTACTCCGACAATTAAAGACACACACACCAGCTCCCACTGGAACCTGAGACTTTCTGGAGGACAAGCCACTTAGCCTAATTAGGCTAAATTTTTCTGTAATTATCTCCTTCCCTTTGGCTTTTGATTTTTTTGGGGGGGGGGGGGTTCTTTCCCAGATAGAACTCAAAAAAAAAGAGAGAGAGAGAGATTCCCAAACTGGGGCAAACCACACACCAACACAATTCCCTAATTTTGGAAGCTTTCAGAAAATTCCCAGCGTTGTTCGACACTTCCTTGGCCACCCCGTTCATAGGATTTTGAAACAGATGCCACCCCAGATATGATTTATGACCATCTTTCCAACCTGGCGAGCTCCCCCACAAAAGCAAATACATACAGACTGGAAAGAGGCCGGTACCGAACCCCCGCTGGTTGTGGCCCTGATTAAGCGGCAAGAGCGCCCGTGGCTGCAGGATTTTCGCTTGCAAACTCAGGAAGCCCTCCCTACACATCAAACTCCCTGCAGCAAGCAGCACAGAACCAAAGCACCCAAAGGGTCGCCGCAAAGCGATGTTTTCGACAACCGTCCTTTTGACCCCGATCGACCTCTCGTGAAATTGCTACTGGCCACGCAAAATCCAGACTCACCCAGCAACGTTCCTCCGTAAAGCAAAGCCCCCCCTTTGCTTTGAAAGCTTTCGTGCATGACATTCACGGAGGTCACCGGGCAGTCACCACAGGGTCCCCCAAGAAGGAAGTATCTTAATGACAGCCTTCTTTACCAGAATGGAGTCACAGCCCTGAAGAAGCCCCCCCTGCCCCCTGTAGGGCACAGCAGGGGAAGCTGGAAGCTTCCCTTCCCGGCCCTTTGCCACATGGTGACCGCATGGCAGGGGAGGGGGCGGGGCGGACACCTTGGGATCTGCTTTCAGGTTCCCAGGGAATGGACCAAATAAACACCAAAAGGCCTCTGACATCAACGAAAGCTTCAGAAGATGGTTATAAACCCTGGGTGGGGAGTACACTCGCAGCCCAGCAGCCCAGCCCCGCTCTTTCCCTGGACTCCAACTTGGAATTACAGAATTAGCACTCTCCCAGGGAAACGAGATACAGAGTATACAAATTTCCTGTGCTTCATCAGACTGGCCAGGCTTCTGCAGATCAGGGAAACCAAGCCCTTCACACCCAGCTGCCATTTCAATGATAATAACTTTCCACCTCCTGCCCTCCCCAGGAATGCATTTGAAAGACCAGCCACCTCTCCAGCTGATAACTGGCCTCAGAAATCCCCCCGCAGAGGATTCATCTTCCCTACCTGTCAGAAGGCCTGTGGCCCCACCACATTTCTATCCCACTGATGGCTCCGGAAAAGATTCCGAAGGAAAAAGTCGTGTCAAACCCAGGCTCTGCCAGGCTTAAACGTCTGAGGTTAAACCAAGACTAACCCTTCAACGGGAAGCGAGTAATTCACTGCAAATCACTCCATCAGAGGAGAGTAACATACAAACGCCAAGGAAGGCTGTGCTTTGACCGACAACGGGAAAAAGGGTTAACAATAAAGACAGAAAGGTTTTTCACACTGCCTCCTCAATCTGCAAATCACTGTCCCCCAAAACTATCCCAGTAAGCACGTTTTTAAACCCTGGGGGGGGGGGTTGTTTGTTTTTTGGTTTTTGTTTTTGAACCCAAAACACTAAGCGCAAAATTCTGGTCCGTTTTCCAACTGTGACTTACTTTACTAATTGAAAGTTCAGCCTCGTGGACTGGAGCCCCCGTGGGCACCCAACGCCATTTCTGGGAACACTTCAGGACAACAGCTTACAGCGGGACGCCCCTCAGGATCGGTGGTGTCGCGGGTCTCAGGGTAGCCCGGGTAGCCTTCAGGATTTAGCAGACACCAGGGTTAAACTCACTATTCAATATCGAAACATTTCAAATGTGTGCGTCTTTGCTCAGTACTCAGCCATAATAAGAAAAACATGTTGCCTTACTATATCCAGGAAAACTTTTCTTTTTCCCAAGTCTTCTTATTCAAGATGTGTTCACTTGCTTACTTCCAAACGGACTGCTATCATTTATTACGACCATCTCTCCAGGGATCCCATCTCTCCAGGGATCCGAGGCCAGAAATCAACGCTGCACTATCAACATGGGCTAAAGGAGAGCCCCCAAACTGTCCCTCCCAGTCGAGCCCACCTAGGCGGGGCACACAGTCCATCAGGTGTTTGTCTCCTTAGGAAACAGAGCCTTCTAGAAAAACGCAGACGAAGAACTGATAAATCCTCCCACAATAACCTTTCCAAGTTTTTCCATAGTAACGTGATTTGTGTATAAAATACACCCAGATTACAAGGATTCCTCTTCATAGCAGAAAAGACTCCAAGCACCCAAATCCCCTGTAATCACTAAAGTGCATTCATATTTGGAGTACGAATGGTCGTATTTGAATCCCAGAAGGAGAAGGAGGGGGAGGAAAAGCTTTCCTACTCCCTCCCGGTACAGAGATTACTAGTTCCCTGGAAGAAGAAAGTTACCTCCCCACAGGGTTCAAAAGTTAAGCAGAATGACACAGGACTGCTTTCTTCCTCAGAGACGGTCTGAAAGTCGACTGGAAAGGACAGCAATGTGTAAACCACTGCGCTAAAAAAAACGCGAGCGACTTTCCTGTTGTCGGTCCAAGAGCCGATCTGAGCAACAGACGGGTCACCCTCCCTCGGAGCTCCCAGCTCCCACGCCACCCCACCCCACCCTCCGCACAGGCCGCAGCCGCAGGTCGGCCCAGCGGAGTCGTGCAGGACAAGTGACCCCCGCGCGCCCACCGCGCCAGCGCTGCGCCACCGCGCGTCCAGGCTCGGCTTTAAGCCCCTCCCGCCCCCCTCCCAACAGCGCAGCAAACGGGTCGCCCGACTCTTAAAGGGGAGGGGGACTCCTGCGGGGAGGAGGGCTGCAGAAATCCACAGGGAGGTTGTGCGAATCGCCCAGACCGACTTCGAATATACTTTACTCACCACCGCACCGTGCACCCGGGGCGGTGTATGCTTTGAGGGACAGCGACGGAATGCAAACCCCCTGCCCAAATCCAGTAACCAGAAATGTCTGACGTAATCAGCATCTGCTTAAACCCAGACGACCCCCAGAAAGGCTGCCCAGCATTGCCGGTTCTGCAGGCAGGTCCCCGGAGCGGGCAGCTGGCAGCAAGCAAGACGGGGGAAGAGCTGAGCCCCCTTGCGCGACAGTCCCTTAGCTCTCACCTGCCCGCAGGAATACGCGGAGTGGTGCACGGTGCAAGAAGAGGCGGGCGACTCCGAATCCCTCTTACGAGTAAGGGAGCGGCTCACACATTTCTGGGGCTGGAAGCGAACCTCCTCGGCCTCCAAGCCTCCCGCCAGGAGGCACCGCCGCCCTCCCCCACCCCGGCAGGGTGCCCGGAATTCGGCCGCCGCGCGCAGGCCGGAGGTGCCGGGGGGTCCGGACGGCGTGGGCGAGCGCCGCCTCCTTGGGCTCCCCGGGGGGGTGCCCCCCGGCTCCCTCCGCACCGCGGCAGTTCCTACGCGCCCCGGGGCCCGCGCAGACAAGCCCGCGCAGCGCCCCCCACCCCCACCCCTCCGGGGGCAACGTGTGCCCCTCCAGGAAAACGCCACCAGGAACCTGGGCCCGACCCTCCAGCCGCGTGCCTGGTCCCGGGTCTCGGGGCGCCGCCCCAGCAGCCGAAAGGCCTCCCGGCGACCCCCGACCCCAAGCAGGAAACGCCACTCGGCTACCTCCCGGGAGCCGAGGAGGGGGGTTTCGGGGCCAACAAAAGGGAAGCCAAAGTCCTCTTCGACCGGGCGGCGGGGTCGGGAGCCCCCTCCCCCGGGCCCCGCCCGATCGCGGCGCCGGCCCCGCTTGGGGGGCTCGGGGGCCGGGGAGCCCTGCAGGGGAAACCCGGGAGGGCCAGGTCCGAGACGAGATCCTGAGAACCAGAGACAGGTCTGCGGACCCAGGCCCGGGCCGCATTCACACTCACGACCCTCGCAGACCCCCGGCCGGGGGCTTCCCCGCCGGCACCGCCTGCCCGCGCGCCCGGCCTCTGGAAACACTTAGCCGTCCCCTGAGCGCGCCTCCCTGGAAGCAGCCCCCGGCGGCGGGGCGCGGGGCCGAGGCGGGCCGGGCGCGGAGGGACCCTAGGCGGCGCCCCTGGCTCGGGAGGGCGGCCCGGGGCGGCACAGGCTCGGAGGCACAGACCCGGGAGCACCGAGGGGACGCGCCGGGGCGGGCGCGGGGCGGCGAGTCCTACCTGAGGTCCGGGGCACGCAGAGCAGGAGCGCGGCGGCCACCCAGACGGCTGGGGCGCACAGTGGCGGCAGCGCGGAGCCCCGGGCCATGCCGCGGGCCGAGGGGGCCGGGGCGCGGGGGGCCGGCGGGGCGCGGGGGGGCCGGGCGCCACCAGCCCTGTGGGCCGCGCGTCCGCTGCCCTTCCTCCCGGGCGCGGCGCGAGTCGGTCCCTTTCGAGGAACTCCTCGTCTTTCTCACGTCCCGGCCCGAGTGCGCCTCTCGGCTCCCGGCGCGGCGCGGGCTGGCTGCGAGGCTCCGGGGCGCGGGCTGGGCGTCCCGCCGGCCGCCGGGACGAGCGCGGGGGGCGGACCGCGGGCGCGCAGGAGGCAGGGTCCCCGGCTCGCCCGCCCCGATGGGCAGAGCAGGGCCGGCGCCGGCGCCCCCTGCCGGAGGGACGCGCCCGCGGCGGGCGGGGCGCGCGGGAAGCGGGGGGCCGGCACCAGGGGCCGCCGCTCGGTCCCGGGGCTGGCCTCCCGCGCGCGCCTTCGGGACGCTCGGACGCCAAGGTGCGCCCCGGGGGCGCCCCGCCGGCCCGGGCCGCGGCAGCCGTCGCCGCAGAGGCGCCCCGGGCAGCTGGCATCTAGCTTCAGGGGGCGGGGCCCCCGGGGGCCTGGTCACAAATCAGTAACTCGGGACCACACTGCTCCCCGCCAGGCCCACCGGGGCAGATACGACAGCCACCCGGTCCCAGAAACCAGCCGTGCGGGAGGAAGAGAGGCGAGTGCATGCAGAAGCGACACGTTCCAGGAAAGGAACGGGCCAGGCCGCGTCCCCGCCGGCGCCTCCCGCTGCGCGGTGGGGACGACCGCGTCTCTCCAAAACGCTCAGAAACCCGGCGGCGGTAGAGCTGCGTAGAGGCAGCGCGATGCTATCTGAAGCCACCGTGGCTTTTGGTTTACTGTTAAAAGCAAATTGTGTAATTTTACCCATTAAAGGCAGAACACTATTTGTTCTCTGCAGAGCCCCAGAACATGCAGAAGTAATTTGCTTCACTTGTAAAAGACATTTTGAATGCAATTCAAATAGCATATTTTCTTGCTTATTCTTGGTTTTGCCTAACACATGCCAAGCAAGGTCTGGAATTGGAAAGCCTGACCCTCCTGTTTGTAACTTAGGAATTTTCTTTGTTTTTGCTCTCTTGGAGAAAGGATTTGGAACCGCCAGCCAGCGTCTCGGTTGTTTGTTTTGTGAGATTTATCTTTTAACTGATTATCGAGCAGTGTGTTTGGCGTTTTTTGCTCAAGCGCCATTTCCTGCTGGTTGGGGTGAATTAGGGAGAGCCCCGGCCTCGGGTGCCGGAGCCCCAGGCGGCTGAGCTTGCCCCCTACTCCCGCCCCACCCCCGGAATCGCCCGCTCACCGCCTCACACATGGCAGGAAATAAAAGTTCTCTTGCTGTGATCTGCTCACAACATGGCCGAGCCCGCCCCAGCGGCGCGCTGCCCCTGGTAAAATGATTTAGGCCTCCCTCCCTCGCACTGTCTCTGCCGAATCTGCTCGCAGTAATAGCCCACACGCTTCTCTTTCCTCATGCACGTTGGAGGGGCTGTGCCCGTGCCTGGCCAGGGGCTGCCGGCTGGTGCAGGCAGCCCGAGCTGTCTGTCGGTCTGTCTGAGCTGCAGACAGCTCTCCCAAATGCTGTTTGAGGACGGCCAGGTCTTTATCTGTGGGCTTTTCCTCACTTTTCTTCCCCTGGTGGGGGGGGGGGGGGGGTTCAAGGATGCTTTAAGAGTAAATAAGGCTTTAAGAGTTGGTCCTGAAGCACTTAGTTCCAGACCCTTCCGTTGTGGATCTGGTGGGAACCACCCAGGGAAGGCGGAGAAGGGTCCTGTGAGCCTGGCCCTCAAAGACGGTCCATAGCAAAGCTTTGTCCTGTTGGGGGATCTGCATTCCTCTCTCTTTCTTTCTGCTGGGTAGGCTGGAGGCTGTGGTTCCAGAACTACCCGGTGGGTCAGCAGCCCCGCCCTGACTTTCAGTGTGAACTTTGGGGAAATGACCTGATCACGCTTCAGCCCCTCATCTGCGTGCAATGTTCACATGCCTAGGCGCCCCACACACCTGACCTGAGAGTTTAAAACAGCAACGTGTATTTTTGCTGACAGTTCCTTGGGTGGAGTCAGAAATGTGGGTTATGTCACATATGATTTCTTCAAGGTTTGTAAAAATTATCTTCCCAGCATTTCTGTCTCCAAAGTTCCCCTACCTATAACTCTGGCCTGCTCCCGCCTCATCTCCCCCCCCTCGCTCCCTCCTTGCTGCCCTCTCTACAGGTTCAGCACCTACAGGAATAAATGCAGTAAGTCTACCTTTATAAATGGGGGGGGGGGGGGAGTCAAAATGTGTGCTCTCTAAGCAGCAGAACGTGGCTTAGATCCCAAGCCAAATTGTTCCCTCCAACCTGTACTAGTTATTGGTTGCTGCATGACTAATCACCCCCGACCCTAACAGCCGGATACAGTAAGCCTTTATGGTTTCACTGGTTTCTACGGGTCAAGAATTCAGGTCTGGGTCAGGGTCGGTCAGTGCTGCATCGTCTGATGGATTCCCTGAGACCAGAGGGTGTTCCCAAGGCAGCTTGCTCACGCGCCTGGCAAGTTAGCGCTGCGTGTGGGTGGGGTCCCCATCCCTTGCCACGTGGATCTCTGTGGGGCTCCCTGAGCACCCTCCCAGGGTGGCAGCTGGTCAGCTGTCTTACACCCCCAGAGTAAGAGCCAGGTGGCAGCTGTAGCGTCTTCTAAGTCTCAGAAGTCACTCGGACATGTCCGCAGCATTGGTGTCATGGGCCGCCCTCTTCGTTGTAGGGGGAAACCGCGTGGGGGTGTGTCCAACCAGGAGGCTGACGGCCACACCTCCCAGAAGGAACACAGCCATGCTGTCCTCAGGACAGGCAGCGGGAAAGAGGAGGAGGAAACGCGCGTGGTGTGCCAGCGAGAGCAGCAGGAAGCAACCGGGCCCCCCTGCAAGACCGTGAGTGGGGGGCCATGCAGGTGTCTGAAGGAAAACACTTAGGTGCAGTGGCGGGCCAGTGTGAAGGCTTTGAGGCAAAGGGCTCCTGGGGTATCAGCCTGTTGGCCATTTGTATACCTTCTCATGTGAAATGTCTGTTTCAATCTTTTGCTCATCGCCTAACTGGGTTATAGATCTCCTTAGTTTTGAGTTTTAACAGTTCTTTACGTGTTCTGGATAGAAGCTCGTTCTAGTAAAGATACAGGTAACGTTTCCCCCAACCTCCAGTTTGTCTTTTAGTGGTTTTTAACAGTGCCTTTTCATAAGCAGTGCTTTCTCATGTTGATGAAATCAATTTACCGGTTTTGTCTTTTCCAAGTAATGCTTTTTGAGTACCAGGAAATGCTAGATCAGACAAAAAAAAAAAAAGGGATCTGGGGTGTCAGAGTATAGCAAACGTCCCTGCACGGATGTGAAAAGTGGGGGGCTCTGTTCACGGCCTCTGCCTGCTGGGCTTTTGCGGGAATACAGGCAGACCAGTGCCGGGGGTGGGTGGGTGGTCCTCACGTGCTCATTTCCACGCCAGCTGGGAAATCGCCGCGCGAATTGTATTCTTGTACAACTGTGAATTGTGTTCGTGTGCTCTACCAGTAGCCGGCAACGCAGAAGTCCAAGCAGGGACAGGACGGCTGCATTTCCCCACCCTCCTGGCCAGCCCGGCTTCAAGACCCACCCCCCACCTCGAGCCACACAAACACTCTGGGCAAGGTCAGCTGGGACCCCCGAGTACGAAAACCAAGGAGGTCTCTGTCTCTCGCTCGGCCCCTCTGCAGCACGCGGTCCTAGACCACTCCTTCCTGAGAGCACGCACCTCTCCTCGGCTCCCTGACACCGAGGACCCCCAGCTCCAATGCTGCTTCTTTAGAGGTTTCTCCTTGTTCTGCACTTGGCCGTTAGGCTGGCCACGGTCTCCCCCGAGCCCATGGCCTCCGCTGACGTCCATCTGCAAACTGAACCCTCGCCCTCACCTCCAGACCCATGTTTGGCGTCTCTACTTGGCTGCCCCAGGGGCGCCTCAAACTCAAGTTATCCAAACTTGAACTCCTTTTTTTTTTTAACGTCTATTTATTTTGAGAGACCGAGAGCAAGCGAGCAGGCGGGGTGGGGGTGGGGGGCAGAGGGAAAGAGAGAGACAGAGAGACAGAGAGAGAGAATCCCAAGCAAGCTCCATGCACAGAGCCCGATGCCAGGCTTGATCCCATGAACCATGAGGTCATGACCTGAGCCGAGATCAAGAATCGGATGCTTAACCGAATGAGCCAGCCTGGTGCCCCCGAACTTGAGTGCCTGATCTACACCCCCTGCTGCACCCTGAACCCTGCCTGAAACCTAATCTTTTTCCTAATCTTTTTCCTAATTTCCCTCCATCACCCACCGTCCATGGAGCCCCACGAGACACAAACCCGGCCCCACCCTTGACCCTTCCCTCTCCCTGTACGTCCACCCCATGGCCATGTCCGGTTGCTTTTACCTCCCGGATGCCTCCTGCCTACTGTCCTCTGTCCCCAGTGCCGTCATCCGAACTCAGGATGACATCATCGCTTGCCCAGTTAAGAGCCTCTGTCCCAATCTCCCCGCTTCCTCCATCACCCAGCTCCAACAGGCTGTCCCCACCGCCATGAAAAGATCTTTCAAACCCAGGTCTAACTACCCTCTGCTGTCTCTTCCTCAAGGACACTTCCCTGATCACCATCACCCCAGGAGAGTGAGTCTGGAACCCCACCCGGAGGCACATATCACAGTTGTGATCGAACCCGTGTGTTTCGAGTGTACTTGAACTAGGTCCGTTTTCCCTACTGACCTGAAGCGGCCCTGAGTGACTCTGCCCTAAGAAAAGGGCCGGGGTGCGCTCGCCAGCTCCCGGGGTGCGGTGACGCCACACGCGGAGGGGATGGAGGGAGGGAAGCGGAAAACACCGTGTTCAACTCGTATTTAGGACGAACCCAACGTGTTCTTTCATTTGCCAGTCCACCACCTTCCCTCGCGGGGGGCAAGTCTTTACGACACGACACCAGGAAGTTTTCCAGTTCACACTGCGCGACCGGGTGTATTTTTGATAGGCTTGCCCCCAAGTTACACACCCGTCCAAAACGACGGTGGTTTTGCAAAATCAGTTTTGTCTCAAACCACGCATGTCTGCGGACGGTTTCGCAAAATCAGTTTTGTCTCAAACCACGCATGTCTGCGGACGGTTGAAATTGGCTTTCTTGTTCCTCCAAATGCAGACCCAGACACAATGAAACCAAGGGTCCAGTTTGCACCACACTACAAACTTCCGAAGCTCACAGAGCTGGAGCGCGACCCTTATAACAGAGAAAGCTTGTCTTCAATTTCCAATCTTTACGTCAAGACACGGGGGCAGCAGAAAGGCGCTGGCAGGAAGTACCTTTCTGTGTAGTTCACCACTTTGCATCAAGCGGACCCCCCACCCCCCCCACCCCCCCCCGGGCCGGGGGTCATCCCGAGGAGGCCCCACGACTGGCTGAGGGGCTCGTCTTAACCTCTCCAGGACGAAGAGAACCACTCTCCTCTCCTCGGACAGCAAGTACACGGCGTCTCCTCCAACGTCAGTTTTCCAAAGAGCAACCGGGGGCCCTCAACTTAACCGTTTTCTGACACTGGCCACCCACAGTTAGCACCAGACTCCACGGGTTAAGGGCTCAGTCCCACAAGACGCCCGCCTGCACGTCAGAAGCCAGTCTCAAGTCTCAGGGGCCCCGGGGCGCCCACGCTTCTGTCCCACTTGGCCGCGAAACCGGGGTTCGCACAAAGCTGTTCAGGGGCCCTCGAACAGTCACCTCAGTAGCACGCACTCAGGTGTAGTTGAGAGAGGCTGGCTCTGAAAAACAAAAGACACTCATGACTCAGGAGATGCCAAGGGCATTAGGAACTCTGAGCCAGGAGCCTGGAAACGGGAAGCTGGTTCTTTTCAGATACTGTGTATTAATGAAATACACGAATTAATGATTAATTAATACAATAAATACAATAAATGAATGATGAGGTCATCAGGGTGGGCCCTAACCCACTATGACTGTATCCTTCTAGAAAGGAAAATATTGGACGCGGACAGACGTGTAGAGAGGGCAGGCACCAGGGAAGATGGGAGGGACGTTGCCACGAGACAAAGAACTACCAGAAGCTAGGAGACGCCAGGCCTGGAACAGATGCGTGTTGTGCTTTCGGAGGGAACCTGGTCCGGCGGACGCCTTGATCACACATTTCCAGCCTCCGGATCTGCGAGGCCATAATGCTCGTTGTTGAAGCCTCCTGGTCTGGGCGCTTTGCTCCGGCAGCCCCAGGACATCCCCGCGATGCAGCAAAGGGACGCAGGCCCGAGGTCGCCCTTTCCGATTACTTACTGTTGACTGTAAAATTATCACACACAACACAAGAGGGCCCCGTGTAAAACTGCCTAACCCAGATGACGTCCCCGCAGACGCACGTTCCCTCGAGTGATGGGAAGGCCTCGGGGCCTTTGGCTCCAGGAGGGAGTGAGGGCTGGTGCCGTGATCGCCGCGACCGCGTCACCGGGTTCACTCGGAGGACCCTCGTCACAGCGAGATCCAGAGCTTCCGGGAAGGGCGTGGCCTTCCGGGTTTACGCGCGTAGAGCGACAGCCTCACGCAGGGAGGCGTGGCTTCATCCTCAGCAAAGCCGGGCATGCCGGCCCCAGACGGGTGTTCGAGGCCCCCCCCCCCAGCCCCTCCCGCAGATGCCACGCATCCAACGGAGACGCGGACGAGGCCGCCCTGGGACCCCGCCGCTGCGAAGCTGCGGTGGGAACGGGTCCTCACGTGTCCGCGGAGGGAGTGTTGCGGCCAGAACGGGCTTGGAGCCACAAGAGCGGTAACAGAGTCGTGTGCAGGGCGATGTACGCGCTGTGCGTTCTCTCCTCGCCCCGCGAGGAGGCGGCCGTCCTCCGGTTTCTGTGTTTTAATTTTTTTTTAAGTTTACTTATTTAGGGGCGCCGGGGTGGCTCAGTCGGTTGAGCGTCCGACTCTCAGTTTCGGCTCAGGTCACGATCTCGAGGTTCGTGACTTCGAGCCCGGCGTCGGGCTCTGGGCCGACGGCTCGGAGCCTGGAGCCTGAGCTTCGGATTCTGGGCCTCCCTCTCTCTCTCTCTGCCCCTCCCCCGCTCACACTCTGTTTCTCTCTCTCTCAAAAATAAATAAACATTTTAAAATTTTTAATAAATCAAATTTATTTATTTTGAGAGAGAGACAGAGGCAGGGAGGGGCAGACAGAGAGGGGGGGAGAGAGAGAGAATCCCAGGCAGGCTCCACGTTGTCCGCACAGAGCCCGACACGGGGCTCAAACCCACGAACCTTGAGCTCGTGACCTGAGCCGAAACCAAGAGTCCGATGCTTAACCGACTGAGCCACCAGGAATCCCGTTTCTGATCCGGCAAGCGCTTCAAAGGAAAAAGGTAGTCTCAAGAGCGTGGGTGCGGAGGTGAAGTGGGGCAGGGTCACTCTGGAGAGGAACTAGGCGGGATTTATTACCATTTGATGTGCGGCCCCATGGCCTCGCCGTTCGGTTCTCTATGCACAAAGAGATCAGGAGGGAGCTTGTGTGGTTTCCTGCAGAATTTCGCTTACCCACTGCCGCAGAGTGGACCCCAGCACTTGAGAGCATAACACGACAACTCACGATAACCCCTCAAGGTCCTGTGGGTTGACTGGGCTCGGCTGGACGGTTTTCCCCTGGGTAGTAGAAATCTGAGGCTCCACTGGGTGGAAACACCCAGAAGGGCTTCTTCACTCATGCGTCTGGCATCTCGGTGCCCCTCCCCGTGGCCTCCACCTCTGGGGAAAGCATGGGGCCGGCTCTTGTCCAAGGCCTCAGCAGGTGGCCTCTCTCTTTTTTTTTTTTTTCACGTTTATTTATTTTCGAGACCGAGAGAGACAGAGCATGAACGGGGGAGGGGCAGAGAGAGAGGGAGACACAGAATCGGAAGCAGGCTCCAGGCTCTGAGCCATCAGCCCAGAGCCCGACACGGGGCTCGAACTCACGGATGGCGAGATCGTGACCTGAGCCGAAGTCGGACGCTCAACCGACTGAGCCCCCCAGGCGCCCCATGGTGGCCTCTCTCTTCAAAGGACATTGGACTCACGTGGAAGCCAGCTCCAAAGACCACAGATGTGGAGGCAGCCATCCTTGGTCAGGCTTAGTTCCGGAACCCCCCGATAGCATCGGTTCCCAGCAAGGTGCCGACTACAGAAAGCCCAGACCCGGTGCGGGAGGGACGCCGTAAGGCCGTGGAAACCTGGAGGTGAGCTTTCCTGGGGGCTGCCTTTGTAGACCGGATGCTACTCCATACAGCATTATTATTCAGAGCAAAACATTTGAAATGACCGAAATATCTATCGATAGGAGAACGTCTAAATGCACACACACATACGTAGCATATAAATATATTAATATAAACGCTGTGTGTCATATCAACCAATCTATGTTAATACAACATAGATATTGACGTGTGTGTCTGTCTCATGGTCTTGTGCTACAGTGTAACAGGATCGGGTAGAGCTGTTGACAGACAGGCATCTAAGACAGGCTAAGTGACAAAAGCAGGTCACGGAGCCCCGAAGATCGGAGCTTTCCAAAGCCCCTGGGGATAGCTCATTCTCCAGCTTTCCCCCTCAAGCTTTCTCATTAGCCCACCGTTCACCCCAGCTTTGCGCACCTGTGAAGTTAGACGATTACTTCTACGTGGTCTCAACATACGTGTCTTCTCACGGGAGAAGCTCAAGGCCAAGTTCAAGGCAGCCTTGCAGGTGGGGTGTCCCAGGGAGCCCCAGATGAGTCAGATATCGACACTGCTCTGGCAGTGGGGCCCTGGAGAAGCTGCACCTCCATTGTGCCCTCCCTGGGGGCTGTCAGGCCGCTGGGCTTTACGGCTTTGCAAAGCTGCAGAGACAGAGACAGGGATAGGGCAAGTTAAGGCTCCTGTTCTACTCAAATGTCACTCTGTTCTCACCAAGACTTGGCTGCTTGTCTTGCGTAAGTGCTTCCTCCATCTAGAATTGTTACCGGCTTTTAGTTCGTTTCCAGGGTTCTTAGAAAGCTGACTCTGATCAGTTCACCGGTTTTGTCATTGCCTTTACAGAGCAGAGAATTTTCAGATGTCCTTACTCTACCATTTTCTCTGACCTTGAAGTCACTTCTAGCACGATGTCACCTCTTCCCCTCTACAGAAGCTCCCCTTGACAAGGTCTTGAGTGGTGCCCACGGTTCTAATCTCCAGGGTCAATTATCAGTCCTACTCTTATTCGATTTAGTAGTAGCTTTTGACGTTCACCTTCTGGGACCACTTTCTTCATCTGGCTTCCAAAGCATCCCCCGGTTTTCTTCTGCCCACACTGGCCACTCTTTTTTTCACCTCCTCCCCTGTTTGCTCTCCTCTCCCCTACTTCGAAACGTCCCACGGGGATGGCAGGCAAGTCTCGCGTCTGTAAAGGCCCACCATAGACTGACACTTCTAAGGGAGCATCTCAGCTGGGTCCCCCCCTCACACGCCACTGTCATATGTCCAGCAACACGCTCAACATTTCCCCCTTGAGTCCGTCAGGTGCATATCCAACTTGAACTAGCGAAAACACAACTGTTGACCGTTCCCCCTGGCCTCCTCCCTCCGGTCTCTCCCATCTCGGCAAACATCACCCAGGCCAGAGATCTTGACGTCACCCTTGACTCCTCACGTTCTCCCGCATCAAATCCATCGGAAGACATATTGGCTCTACCTTCAGAATGTATCCTTCAACGAATCAATGTTTTACACCCTCTACCGTGGTCTGAGCCTCCATCAAGTCCCAGCTGAATCAGTGCAACTAGATGGCAGCCAGGATGGCTCACTTGGAATCCAACTCGCGTCTCTTCTTCCTCTCCCACCGACTTCCTCTGCCACAGTCTCCGTCTGTAGGAAAAGCAAACATCTCTCCAGTGGTTCACAGACGCCGCGTGATCTGCTGCCCATGCACCCTCTGCTCCTACAACACCCCCTGTCCGTCCTTCCTCACTGGCTTCCTTAGTCTTCCTCAATGGCCCAGCGCACTTCATCACCCTCTCCAGCTTCGACTCAAATGTCCCCTTCTCGGTGCCTTCCCTGATGCCCTGTTCTCAAAGCTGACCATTCCTGTGTCCCTCAGCCGTTGTACATTTTCTCCTTTGCAAGTATTACTATCTATAATACTGCATGTTCTACGTATCTACTTATTTTTAAACTTTTTTTTTTCAACGTTTATTTATTTTTGGGACAGAGAGAGACAGAGCATGAACGGGCGAGGGGCAGAGAGAGAGGGAGACACAGATTCGGAAACAGGCTCCAGGCTCTGAGCCATCTGCCCAGAGCCCGACGTGGGGCTCGAACTCACGGACCGCGAGACCGTGACCTGGCTGAAGTCGGACGCTTAACCGACTGCGCCACCCAGGCGCCCCCTACTTATTTTTAATATGTAGTTACTTAATATCAACTGCCCACACGAGCTGACCCAAATGTTGCTGGTTTTGTTTTTATTTTCAGATTTCATTTCTTCCCTTCCTTAAGGCATTGTCTGTGAGCATGGGCGAGGCTCACTGCATCCCGACTGTCCCCAGGTCCGTGCAGGGAGCCCGGCAGCCTCACGGGTGGGATGGCTGGACTGGGTCCACTCCCTGGTCTCATCTGGCCTTTGCCATCACCTCTCCTGAGATTCCGTGTCTCCAGCTGTGGGACTACCACCCCAACTGGTCTTATTTTTTGAATGTTTATTTATTTTTGAGAGAAGAGAGGATGGGGTAGGGGCAGAGAGAAGGGGACAGAGGATCCAAAGCGGGCTCTGTGCTGTCAGGGCTCAAACCCACGAACCAAGAGATCATGATCTGAGCCGAAGTTGGACACTTAACCGACTGAGCCACCCAGTCGGATGGCTCACTTGGAATCCAGTCCCCAAATTGGTCTTTACCTCCTGAACCAAGGCTCTGACATTCCACAGATGTGCTCAGAGTTCCTTTGCTGGAGCATGTGGGAACTCCGTCTACCCTGTTACACAAGAATGTCTGATTTATTCATCTCTTAGGGGGCGTAGATTATACAAACAATGTAGTATGCCACGAATTCCAGCCCTGCTCTTGTCAGTATCTGTTTGAGAGTCTGATGCCATATCATAAAAATGATATGAACAGTAACAACTCAAATTTATTGGGACTAGTTGAAACAATAAGACTGAGAACTTGTTGAAATAATAAAGCACAGAGTGTTTTTCTTTTTAAAGAGGGAAGGAAATTTAGTATTCACATGGGATGGAAACCGAATCCTTTTTGGTAAATCTTGATCTAACCAATGTAGCAAAGTAATGTAACAGGATGCACATCATCCTTAAAATTGATTGCACTCTCAAGTTCAACATTTTCTGAATTGCCATATATAGCAATTCTCGCTGCCCTGTTGTAAACGGACTACTTGACCATGAAGTAAGGTTAAATAAATTAATATACGGATAGCACTCAGAATGGTGCCCAGCGTCGAGTAACCACCATATGTAGAAGCAATTATGATTCATCACAGAACACAAAGCTATGTGTTACAGTATGCATTTTTACGTTCTACGTGGAAAAATAGTTTATAGCAACATTACCCTATAAATCTATCACTTTTATCCCAGCAGCTGTTTGAGAACTTTTTGAGGCTTAAATGAACATGCAGTGTTGAAACCATGAAGAATCTATACTAATAATTTGATGAATTTCCTGATTATGTTGCATTTTAGACAGGATTCACCTCACATTTAACCAGCAAGATCTTTCCTACTTGAAGCTTGTCAACGATTAATTTGAGCTGAGGATTTTTATTTGTTTTCATTTTCTTTTGAGTTTATTTATTTATTTTGAGAGGGGGGGGAGGGAGAGAAGGAAGGGGCAGAGAGAGGGGGAGAGAGAGAATCCCAAGCAGGCTCCACACTCAGTGCAGAGCCTGACATGGAGCTCAGTTCCAAGACCAAGAGATCACAACCTGAGTCAACATCAAGAGTCAGATGCTTAACTGACTGAGCCATTTGGGCACCCCCACTTTTGTTTGTTTTCTTGTTTTCTTGTTAGCATGTAGATTCGGTGAATGGACTTTGGATCAGCCAATCTAGGCACTAAGACTATGTGACAGAACAATCTGTGGGATTTATAACATATGCAGAAGTGAAATATATATGACAACAATTGAATAAAGAATAAATAGAATAATAGAAGAAACAAGAAAGGAAAATGGAAGTATATTGTTATAAGGTTCTCATACTATACATGAAGTGGTGTAATACATGTAAAGCGATCGTGATGAATTACAGACAAATACTATAAACCCTAAAGCAACCACTAACATGAAAAAGCAAAGAGTTGTAGGTCATTAGCCAATGAAAGAGATCAAATAGAATCATAAAAAATGTTCAATTAATCCTAAAGGAGCCAGAAAAAGAAAAGGGAACAAAGAGCAGATGGGACAAATGGAAAACAGAGCAAGACACCTGATGATTACAGTAAATATGAATGGCTAAATACGTTGATTAAAAGTCAGAGATCATCAGATTGGACAGAAAAGCAAGTCCCAACTATATGCTGCTTACAAGAAATGCACTTAAAAAAAAAGAAATGCACTGTATTTTATTTATTTTTTATCTTAGAGAGAGAAAGAGAGCACACAAGCAGGGGAGAAGGACAGAGGGAGAGAGAAAGAGAGCCCAACACGGGACTTGGTCCCACAACTGTGGGATCATGACCTGAACCGAAATCAAGAGTTGGATATTCAACCGACTGAGCCATCCAGGCACCCCAAGAAATGCACTTTAAATTTAAAAAATAAGACACAAATAGGTGAAAAGTAAAAGGATAGAGAACAACATGCCATGCCAACAGTCAAAAGAAAGCTGGAATATTAATATCCAACAAAGTAAATTTGATAGCAAAGACTATTACGAAGGATGAAGAAGACTATTTCATAATAATAAATGGGTCAATTCATCAAGAAGACATGATAATGCTAACATTTCTAAATTATAAATGTTTATGAAGCTAATAACAGAGTTCCAAAATACTGACGCAAAAGCTGAAAGGAGAAAAAGACAAATTGATCATGATAGTCAGAGGTTTCAATACCCCCTCTCAATAATGATTTAAGAAATAGACACAAGGGCACCTGGCTGGCTCAGTCGGTAGAGCACGCAACTCTTGATCTCAGGGTTGTAAGTTCAAGCCCCACACTAGGTGTAGAGACTACCCAAACAAAAATTGTTAGAAAAATTGACATAAAATCTGTAAGGACACTGAAGATTTGAACAACACTATCTTTTAACTTGGTCTGATTGGTATTTATAGAACATTCCATGCAACATTCTTTTCAAGTGTAGAAGAGAACTATGAACATAAAACCACATTGTGTACCATAAAACAAGTCTTAACAAACTTAAAAGGATTCAAGTCATACCAAGCATTTATCTGATCACGATGGATTGAATTTGAAATCAATAACAGAAATATCTCTTAAAAATGCCCCAAATATTTGGAAACCAAATAACACACTTTTAAATATCCCATGGGATGGAGAAGACATACAAAGAGAAATAAGAAAATATTTTGAAATGAATGCGAATAAAAACACACCACGTGATCCAAATGTGTGGAGATGCTGCTAAAGCAAGATATAGAGGGAAATTCATAGCGTAGACGCCTACATGAGAAAAGAAGAAAGGTCTTAAATCGATGATCTCAAGAAACTAAGAGAGCAAATTAAACCCAAAGTAAAGAGAAAAAAGGAGAATATAGATCAGAGAGGAATTCATTTGAAGCAGACAACAGAAAAAACAATAAAACAAACCTTCGAGACCATCAATGGCATTTATGAATCTCTAGCTACAGTGACACAAATTTGACATTATACAGACAATAAAAAGGATAATAAATAATAAAGGGTTATCCTGAACAACTTTAAGCCAATAGTTTCAGCAACTTACATATATCGAGCTAATTCCGTGAAAGACAAAACTCCGAAAGCTCATTTGGAAGGAAATAGATAAACCAAATGACCCAATATTTATTAAAGAAACTGAAACTGTAGTTGAAACCTTCCTCCCAAAGAAAATGCCCAACCCACATGACTTCCTTGGTGAGTTCCACAAATTGTCTAAGGAGGAAATAATCGCAATTCTGTACATAGTCTTCCATACAACTAAAAAGGAGGAAATATTCTCAGCTCAATTTATGAGACCAGCATCATCATAATACTAAAACAATATAAAGACATTACAAGAGAACAAAACTATAGACCCATATCTTTTAGGAGCTAGATGTAAAATACTCTAAGTAACATTTTCACAGATCAAATCTAACAATATATAAAAAAGATAACGCATCATGACCAACTGGAGTTTATCCCAGGAGTACAGGTTTTGTTACAGGCACCATTGGCTACTCAGGGAGTAGAGTTGTACACCTTAAACATACACGATATTATATCTCAATCATATCACAATAAAGCTGGAAAAAAATTGTCGAGAAAAAAAAAGAGTCACATACTCTTCAGACGGAGTCAGCCAGGCACCCCTGCCTGACTGTTTCTTTTAATGAATTTTTTTTATTAAGGTTTTCTAACTTTTATTTATTTATTTTGAAAGAGAGAGAGAGAGAGAGAGCATGAGCAGGGGAAGGGCAGAGAGAGGGAGAGAGAGAATCCCAAGCAGGCTGCACGCTGCCAGTGCGAAGCCCAATGTGGGGCTTGAACTCACAAACCGTGAGATATCGTGACCTGAGCTGAAATCAAGAGCTGGACGCTTAAGCGACTGAGCCACCCAGGTGCCCCTTTTAATAAAGTTGTATTGAAACACTGACATGCTCATGAATTTCAGTCTTGTCTCTGGCTACTTTTGCATTCTTTAAAAAAAAAATTTAAGGTTTTTATTTATTTTTGATAGAGAGAAATAGAGACAGAGCGTGAATGGGGGAGGCAGAGAGAGAGGGAGACACAGAATCTGAAGCAGGCTCCAGGCTCTGAGCCATCAGCACAGAGCCCGATGCAGGGCTCGAACCCACACACCGTTAAGATCATGACCTGAGCTGAAGTCAGACGCTTAACCGACTGAGCCACCCAGATGCCCGAAACGCATTCATTTCTAGCCAGTGTCACAGACATGCCTCTAATGTCATGATGTGCTTCCCGTTCTTCTTTGGCTTGTGCGTCACCCTCTTCCTGCCTTCCTCTCCATTTTACTGGAGTAGATCCTCAAGGAATTTTTTCAGAATGGGTGTAAGAGTGTGTACTAGACTTTGCTGTCTGGCAATCCGGGATCCATTTTCCCTTCTTTCCTTCTGAGCAAACCTGTTCTGTTCGGGGGGTTACCCCTCTTCCGCTTGGACCGCATGGCTCACGGTAAGGAACCCCCCCGTTCACTCCCGGTTGGTGGATGAATCTAAGACAACCAGCACGGGTCACGTGGTGCAGGGCACGCACGGCCTGGCTCGGATCGAAGAGCACAACTAATAGCCTGTTGCTGGAAGTGAAGTCTCCCCTCTTTTTCTTCTGATGCGCAAAAACGAGGCACCTTGGTGCCCTCAAGAGCAAGTCCCAGAATGAAGCCCGATGCCAATGACGACGGCGTGGAGAGATGGACAGACGGGAACGGGGTCTCTGATGCCTCATCTAGCCCTGAAGCAGCTCCACGGGAAAATTCACCCTATTGGGGGCACTCCTGCCACCTGCCACCTGCAGTCCAAAACCCAACTGTGTCTTTATTTTCCCTCATACTTCACTGGTGCTTGGGGGTTGGGGACAGGAGTCTGGGTTCGAATTCACTTCCCCTGGGAAGGAAAGCGCTCTTTCCTTGTCCTCAAACATCAGACACAGCTCAGTCTAATTCTTAGTGCTTATGAGACACCCCGGTTTTCCTCTTGGAGAGTTTTGGGGTTTCCTTTTTATCCTTGACAACAGCAGTTTCTCCTAGTTGTACCCAGACGTGTGCCTTTTAAACGTCTCTGCTTGGCGCTTGGTGGGTTCTTCATAGCTCGAAGCCTGAGCTTATATTCATCTCTAGGAAAGTTTCTTACGGGAATTCTTTCTTAATTTTTCCCTACCTGCCTGTTTTATTCTTCAGAGAATCCAGCGCATTTGTTGACTTCTCTGTATTTTTAGATTTGTTAAGTTTTCCCTAATTTATAAAATCCTAGGTTTTACATTACAGGTCACAAATAATTCCCTTTGCCCATGTGAAAGCAATAATTTGAAACTTCAAGTGAAATCTTCAATTACAATAATCATTCGCGTGTGTACTTTTAGATATAACGTATATAACTTAAAAAAAATTTTTTTAATGTTTTTATTTATTTTTGAGACAGAGAGAGACAGAGCATGAGCAGGGGAGGGGCAGAGAGAGAGGGAGACACAGAATCCAAAGCAGGCTCCAGGCTCTGAGCTGTCAGCACAGAGCCTGACACGAGGCTCCAACTCACGGACGGTGAGATCATGACCTGAGCCGAAGTTGGACGCTTAACCGACCTAGCCACCCAGACACCCCCATATATAACTTGTTAAGATTCTAGCGACTTTGGCTTGAATTGCTCCTTTTTCATAGCATCCCATTCTTGTTTTATTGATGCAGTATGCACTGGGGTCTAAGGATGGTGATTGCCATTCACATTAGCCTCTGTGTCGGCTGCCACCTTCCTGCTTGTGATTAGGCAAAATATTTCCATTCTCCTATAAGCCCCTTTGCTGTTTGTTTTTTTTTTTTTAATCAAGCCCATGGATTTGTCATGGAAAAATAACTTTCCTCTCATTTCAGTGGGATTTGGGAAGGAAGCAATACTGTGCTCAGGACTCATTCTTAAACTGGGGATCCTACAGTGCCCTGATCCCAACTCATAGCTTTGTCAAGTCCTTCTCGTGCTGGGAATCTGAAGCCGAAGCGGGGAAATGTGAGTCTGGGCAAAGAACAATCGGTTAAAGACTGAACTTTCATTAGAATTTTCTCAGGAAAAATTAGAAAAGATTCTTGTTTATATTTGTTATTCCCTTATCTAGAGAACATCTGGAAAACATTTTCACTAACTCACTCCATTTGTATTGTGTGTTTCCAAGAAGTAAAAAAAAAAATGAAAGGAAATTCCAAAACACAATGTTTTCTTTTGTCGAGCCAAATATTATTATCCTTCTCTCCCTATTATAGACACACTTGGTTCTGTATAGAGACACATACTGATACAGCTCTCAGTATTTGGAAAGCCCAATGGTAGTGGTTTTTACTTGCAAGCTGTCGACTATAATAATTGCTACCTTTGTTAAGAACAAGTAGTTAGGAGTACCTCCTACGTATGCAACATGATGCCTCAGAGTGCGTGAGATACGGCATTTACATGTGGCTCCCTCCTGCAAAGAATGCATGGTTCAGGGGCTCTTGGGGGGCTCAGTCGGTTGAGTCTGACTCTTGGTTTTGCCTCCGGTCATGATCTGGTGGTTCGTGAGTTCGAGCCCCGCATCGGGCTCTGCACTGATAGCACAGAGCCTGCTTGGGATTCTCTCTCTCTCTCTCTTTCTCTCTCTCTCTGCCACTCCCCTGCACAAGCACTCTCTCCCTCACTCTTAAAAATAAATAAAATAAACATTTAAAAAAAGAATGCATGGTTCAGTTGGGGGGATAATGTTAGCGGTGCTGTTGTTGTTCGAGATCATGAATTACGTGGTTCTGACAACAGGGATCAGCAGGGACTTGGCCTTGGGGTACGAAGAATGCTGCGTCCTTCAGGCTGGTCCTTGGAGACTGATCAGGCAGCCCTTCACCTGTGCTCTGTTCTACTGCTCAGAATCGAGTCCCAGGCTCTTCCCACACACGAGGACCATGTCTACAGCGCCTGCCATGTAGACCCAGCCTACAGGAGAGAGGAGATGACCTCTGTAGAGACCACAAGGAGAGGTATGGGGGCGCGGGACCATGAGGAGATGCATCAGACCAGACACGGGGACAGTGTGCAGCTGGGCAAGGACAGGAGGCACAAGGGTCATGGCCGAGAAGCTTGCCTGGGTGTGGGAGGCGGCCCACGGCTCCGTGGGACGAGAAGGAACCATGAAAAATACCCACGTGGATCTTCTACGGTGTCCTTGCCAAAAACGCTTTAATTTGACTCAAATCTCATCAAACCTTTCCACATCACTCCAGTTACAGGAAATCTGGGGAGAGAGGGGGCACGAAATGACACCAGCAGGAAACAATCGGACAAAATCGATACAGCGGGATGCTTTTCATGACAGCCGGCCTGGCCTCTCCAACAGGACAATGTCACACGGAAATATGGGGACAGGGATAAAAACAATGCAACGCTTCGATCGCAGCTCTAAAAAAGCAACTATGGGGGTGCGTGCGTGGCTCAGTCACTTGAGCGTCTGACCTTGGCTCAGGTCATTATCTCGTGGTTCGTCGGTTCGAGCCCCACGTCGGGCCCCGTGCTCCCTCAGTGCGGACCCTGCTGGGTCCTCTGGTCCCTCTCCTTCTACCCCTCCCTCGTGCTCTCTCTCATAAATAAATAAACATTAAAACATGAAAAATGAAAATGCAACTATAGGAGACATTTGGGGTGGGCAATGGGGAAATTTGGATATGGATTTGGGCATTGGTTTATATTTGGGAATTATTAAATATGATCATGCTATCATGGTCATAGAGGAGAAAGTCCTTAGTTTTGGGAAGTGTAGGAAGGTATATTCCATGGCAAATGTCATGGAAAGGTTTGATGAGATTTATAAAGGTTCAGAAAAAATACATACACAGCCTTATGTTGGCAGGTCATAACAGAAAAAAACAAAATGTGCTAAGACCCGGGGCCGTGACGGTACTAACTGGCTTTCCTGTACATTCTGTGATGTGTTGTCAGAGCAACGACTCCATGATCTCTTGATTCAGAGATATTACTCAAAAGACCCTAGGCCACCTTGGGGCTAAAATGGCTCAAACAGAGAAGGGCTGAATTTTCTTGCAGAAGGAGAGGCCTGGGGACAGCAGTTAGTGTCACAGGCTCAGCCGCTCCACGATGCCCTCCGGAATCCTGGATCTTTCTATGGCCCCACTCCTTCCCCCTTGGTGCGGTGGGTCCCAGATTCACATTTGCTGCCTCCAGTCTCCCGGTGGCTCGGTGGCCATCGGTGGAAGAAGAGGAGAACAGGGTGGCCTTGATCACAGAAACCTCCCAATGGACTTTGGCGGTTTCCACTTTGGTCATAACTGGCCCCGTGGAACATTGAGCCGGAAGGGAGTCTGGGAAACCAGGACGGAGCCCTTCTAACCTCTCCTGGGGGCCAACAAAAGAGCAGCGGCTGTGAATGGGGGCCCAGAGCCCTTAACATACAGATTTTCCATCCAACCTTTCCTACAATATCTAAATGTATCTTCTAAGCAGATTTCTTCCGCAGGTATTCGTATGCAACGAAAAGAAAGCAAAACCCTTTTAAAAGTTTAATTAGAAAAATGATCGGACTCATTAATTCTTTCCACAAACACTTAACAAGCCCCCGACTCCACAGCACGCATTGGGCTGGAAACCCAAGAGACGCTCCTTAGCCTTGGAAAGTCTACAGTATGGGGCGCCTGCGTGGCTCGGTCAGTTGGGCGTCCGACTTTGGCTCAGGTCACGATCTTGTGGTCCGTGAGTTTGAGCCCCGCGTTGGGCTCTGTGCCGACAGCTCGGAGCCTGGAGCCTGCTTCGGATTCTGTGTCTCCCTCTCTCTCTGCCCCTCCCCCGCGCATGCTCTGCCTTTCTCAAAAATAAACACTGGGAAGAAAAAAAAAAAACAGAAAGTCTGTGATACAACAGTGGGAACGTGCGTGCACATAAATGGTTAGGGTGTCATTGTGGAAAAGATCCTATAAAAGAAACTCTAAACAGGGAGGAGATAAACCAGCCAGGGGACCCAGTTTAGGGGAAAATTCGGCCCACGGGAAGGCCTGATGACCAGGATAGCTCACTGCCAGCGGCCTGATGTGACTGCTGTCATGAGGGTCCCTCAAAGAGCTTCCATTTCTCAGCTGTGCGGAAAATGTGCAAGACGTGGGCCCCGGAGTCTCTTTCTGCTTCTGCCGCTGCTTAGCTGTGTGAGATCCAGTCTGACATTGAACTCAGGGAGCCCCACACTTACCACCAGCAGCTTAGCACCTGTCCTGTCCCGCGGGGACAGGGGTGCCGTGCATTACCTCTTCACTGCGTCTGTCACATGGGGGTTGGAAGTGGAGCCATCTGTTAGCACTTGATATATATCTATATCTATGTCTGTATGTGTATCTACATCTGTATCTGTATCTGTATCTATACCTGTATATGTATCTATATCTGTACCTGTATCTGTACCTGTATCTATATCTGCGTCTGTAGCTGTATCTACATCTGTCTCTGTATCTATATCAATATCTGTATCTGTATCTACATCTGTATCTCTGTCTGTATCTATATGTGTCTATATCTGCATCTGTATCTATATCTGTATCTGTATCTATATCTATATATGTATCTATATCTGTACCTGTATCTATATCTGCGTCTGTAGCGATATCTACATCTGTCTCTGTATCTACATCAATATCTGTATCTGTATCTACATCTGTATCTATATCTGCACCTGTAGCTGTATCTACATCTGTCTCTGTATCTATATCAATATCTGTATCTGTATCTCTATCTGTATCTATATCTGTACCTGTATCTGTGCCTATATCTGTATCTGTATCTATATCTGTACCTGTATCTATATCTGTACCTGTATCTGTACCTGTATGTATATCTGCATCTGTAGCTATATCTACATCTGTCTCTGTATCTATATCAATATCTGTATCTGTATCTACATCTGTATCTCTATCTGTATCTCTGTGTCTATATCTGCATCTGTATCTATATCTGTATCTGTATTTATACCTGTATCTGTATCTATATCAAATCTGTATCTGTATCTGTATCTATATCTATATATATGTCTGTATCTGTATCTCTATCTGTATCTATATGTGTCTATATCTGCATCTATATCTATATTGATATCTGTATCTAAATACCTGTACCTGTATCTATATCTGCATCTATATCTATATCTATATCTATATCTATATCATCTATATCTGTATCTATATCATATCGGTATCTATATCTATCTACCTATATAGATTTTTTTTTTTTTCTGGAACAAGCCAGACATAACTTACTGGGGCAAATTTGTGCCTGGAACTCGTCGGGGTGTGATGGTCCCGGAGGTCTCTCGCCAAACCACGAAGCAAACCCGCTCCCCCGAGCAGGCATTTCCCAGGGCTTCCTTCCCAGGGGCTAGCGGCCCCCAGACACGACGCTCCCCGCAGGAAAAGACTGTAAGTCGGGAAATATTCAAGTAAGTTTGCAGCCGCCAAATTGAGAGAGAAGAGACTGCTGTCATCACGGCCCTCGTTTAAAACATTTTTTTCTTAATAGAAAGTCTTCACCTCTCCTTTTTTGGTCACTTAAGCTCTTTTGCTGGCGGTTTAAAAATGTCCTTTCTTCCGTGACATTATAGGGAAGGCGCTCTTGGAGCCGCGGTGTAGTTATAAATGACTCGCGCACAACTGGTTTTTATTTCCATTTTGTTTCACTGACTGAGAATGTAAATTGAACTTTGGTGCTATTGTTCTTTGTTCTCTCTCTCTCTCTTTGTGGAAATGTGTTCTGAATTAAAGCCCACGAATAAACCAGAGCGGTCCCAAATATTGCCCTTCAGCTTTTGAATAGCCCGCAGCCACGAACAGATAGAGAATGTGGTTTTATGAGCCCCAGATGGCACAGTGGGGGTCATGGACGTCTTTACGTGCGGAGGTCACGGGTTCAGTCTCCATCTGGAGCCGCCCCAGAGCCGCTCCGGATCTAAGGGGGTCAAGATGGGTCTTGGGGAGGGACACGCAGCCTTCTGCACCGTCCCGCGTGGCCTCCATTAGGCCCAGATCACCGTCCGCGCCGTCTGTCGTGAACGCCTCTCCAGTCTCCTGCCTCCACACACTTGGTCCTTGCTGCCTCCTGGGCATTCGTTTCTGCCCTGATCACCGCTGGGGGACTCACTGCAGCCTCTCACTTGTCCCTGGAGCAAGCACGAAGGCTCCGAGGGGTATTTTCTTATCCCCACCGCCCCTCCCCCAATACTGCAGTCTTGCAGAGGGAATAACTAAAAGTTTCTGAGACCATTTTCCGCTTCTCTCCAGAGCAGACATAAATCTAGACACAGTGATGACATTTGGCTTTGCTTTTAAAAAAAAAAAAATTTAATGTTGATTTATTTTTGAGAGAGAGAGAGAGAGAGAGAGAGTGCAAGTGGGGGAGGGGCAGAGAGAGAGGGAGACACAGAGTCCAAAGCAGGCTCCAGGCTCTGAGCTGTCAGCACAGAGCCCGACGCGGGGCTCGAACCCACCAACCACGATATCATGACCCGAGTCGACATCAGACGCTTAACCGACCGAGCTGCCCGGGCACCTCTGGTTTTGCCTCTTTGCAGAGCACTGATATAGTAAAAGTCATGATGGACTTGTGGCCATGTCATTAATTCGTGTACCTTTGCTTCCTTCCATTGCTTTAAATTAATTTTTTTTTAAATGATGGTAAAATGCACACGACACCCGGTACGCGATCGATCCCAGCCGTGTTTAATTAAGCACACCGTTCTGGGCACCAAGGGCACTCACACGGCCGTGCGGTCACATCATCCATCCACAGAACGCTTCCTCTTGCAAAACCGAAACCTGTCCCCCTCCCCTCCTCCCCCAGCCCCTGGCGACCTTAATTCACGGACGTTGGCTCGTCTTACAGGTATAAGCCACAGGGAGACCATTCTCCCTCTTTCCCCAGCCTTCCGAGCCTGGCCCACCCAGGGTGCCTGGCTCATCCGTAACTTCTGCAGAAATCCAGATCTGGTCGCGGGGATTTCCTGCCTGCCCGGGGGCTGGGGTCGTTGAGATCTGCCTGCGGGTGGGGCTGGACGGAGGGTCTGAAGAAAAAGCCCCTGGAAAGAAAAAAACCCTTTCCTTTAACACTAGTGAACCTGGCATTTTGATCTCGACTGTCTTGTCCGTCCATCGGCTCAGAACTCGGGAAGAGAGAAGGGGTGCTCCTCGTGGGCTCCCGCCCCAGACCTCAAACACGAACTCGACGACGCATTTTAAATTATGGACACGTCTCCAACGACTTGCCCACGTGTCTCTGGAGACGCCTCAATTCTGCGTCCCGCTTGGGTCACGGGCCCGTCTTGGTGAGCCAGACGGAGCCCGCTCTCGTATCACCAGCTTCCGGAACCTTCCACCCTGCAGGAGACGAAACAAAACCCCAGGCCCGATTCTCCCAGAGCCCCGGTCACCGGGCAGGAATGCTGCCGGCCCTGGGGAGTCGCCACCAGGGACGCGATCTGGGGCTCACGTCGGAGAAGGCCTCCTCCTCCCTGCTGACATTGCTTCCTTCATTACTGTTTGAGTCTGAAATAACTCTGGACGTACGGAAGGGGCTCAGGACCGAGGCTTCCTCACCAGGTTCCTTCTAGGCTCAAGTGTCCGAGGCACCACGTCCGACTCCGGGAAACTCGCTGTCGACGACACTATGGACCCTCCGCGGATTTTTCTCCGGTTTTCCCAGCAATGCCCCGTTTCTGTTCCGGGTCCCACCTTGCACTGAGCCTTCAGGGCTCCTGAGTCTCCTCCGTGCGGAGGGCAGTTCCCGGGTCATCCCGGTCCCTCACGGCCGTGACCCACTTGGGAAGAGCGCTGGCCGGTTGTTCCCAGAGAACATCTCTACGCTGGGCTCGTCTGACGCTCGTCACAATCACGAGCAGCCAGGACACCACACAGCCTTTCTCCGCACAGCGCGCCTCTCGGGGTCACCGTGGGGGCCTGTCCGACGCTCGGAGAGGACGCCCCGGGTCCCCGGGGTCACACCGTGCGTCGGGGTCTCCACTGTGCCGGGTCAGTAGTAGAGGCGGGTACTGTGAGACGATACAAGTATCCTGTTTCCCCTCCAACCTCTGTCCCCCGACCACTAACTTTCACACCCGTCGCAGGACCCTGCCTGTAACAATCGTTACTTCAGTGTCTGCCTGAGGTTGGCTTTCGATGTCCCTCTTTCCTCCTGTCTCCGTCACCCGGGACTTCCCGCACCTCCTGACTTATTCAAGTCGGTGTTTCCACAGCCTGGGCTCACAGGGATTCCTTGGACCCCGAGGGTCAGACCGCAGCACTCTCGTGCCTTCTGTGCCTCCATTCATTGTCCCCTTGTGTCCCCGCTCCGGGGCTCCGCCTCCCTCCTGGCGTGTGCAACCGACCGAAAATGCCTCGGAAACCGGGGGCGGCCTCTGTTGTGCGTCAGTCACCCTCCCCGTGGCTGCCCCCTGCGGAAGCCCCTGGGCTTTTTCTAATATCTTACTTAATAGAACAGTCTACTCGCTTATCTTGATTTAATGAGTAGATTCATTGGTCCTAAGCAGGTTGGCATTCATGGGAGGTTCTGCCTGGTCTTTGAGTCAATCAAACACGTGCTTGACAAATTGTAAGGGCTCATTCAACTCTAATCATTATTATTATTATTATTATTATTTGTATCACTGGGGAGGGTACAGTGCAATTGTAAATAGGACACTTTATAGAGATGCAGAAATCCAGACAAATCAGTAACCATATAAAATTATTATATTATTACCTCGTCTTTACGTGTTAAGGGGACCATTTCCAAACAGTGCCTCTTTCCTTAAGTTTCTTAAAGAAATTAAATTAATTAATTTATTTTGAGAGAGAATGAGAGGGTGCCAGTGAGGGAGCGCCCGAGGGAGAGAGAGAATTCCAAGCAGGCCTCCTGCCGTCACTACAGAGCCCGACACGGGGCTTGAACCCATGAAACCACGAGATCGTGACTTGAGCCAAAACCGAGAGGCGGACCCTCTACCAACCGAGCCACCTGGGCGCCCCCAAATGGTGTCTCTTGCAAACTGCTCCTCCGGGGCGCCTGGCTCGCCCAGTTGGTGGACCAGGTGACTCGATCTCAGGGTCATGAGTTCAAGCCCCCCGCTGGGCACGAGGCCGACTTAAAAAAGTAAACAAACAAATAAATACATAAGGTAATAAAAAACTAAAGAGTGCTCCTCTACTCCCTGAACTAACTCTGTCACTAGGTCGGTTACTACTTTCAAATCTTAATAATAATTCGTCAATTACCTCCATCTGGCAGGATGAAGGATGATTTTTTGTACTCGACGCTTTCCTGCACTTCAAAGGCTTTTAGACAAGAACGTGTCATTTCTTCGATGACAATAAGATGTTGTTTAAAATATTTTATAGGGGCTCCCGGGTGACTCAGTCGGTTGAGTGTCCGACTTTGGCTCAGGTTATGATCTCGCGGTCTGTGAGTTCGAGCCCCCCATTGGGCTGTGAGCTGACAGCTCAGAGCCTGGAACCTGCTTCGGATCCTGTGTCTCACTCTCTCTCTCTCTCTCTCTCTCTCTCTCTGCCCCACTCATGTTCTCTCTCTCTCTCTCTCAAAAATACAGAGACGTTGGGGTGCCTGGGTGGCGCAGTCGGTTGAGCGTCCGACTTCAGCTCAGGTCACGATCTCGCGGTCCGTGAGTTCAAGCCCCGCGTCGGGCTCTGGGCTGACGGCTCAGAGCCTGGAGCCTGTTTCCGATTCTGTGTCTCCCTCTCTCTCTGCCCCTCCCCCGTTCATGCTCTGTCTCTCTCTGTCTCAAAAATAAATAAATGTTAAAAAAAATTAAAAAAAAATACAGAGACGTTAAAATAAATAAGTAAAATACTTTATACTGTTACCCTTAAACGCTGTTCCAAACGGAGTAGAAATCCCAGTTTGCTGCAAAGACACGATGCCTCTTCCCGCTCCTCACTTTGACCCGCGAGGCCGGTGCCCCCCGCGGGCTCGCACACTTGTTTGTTTAGACGTTAGAATGGCGTTAGAGAGATTATTTTGTTAGCTGGTGAAACACGCACAACTTTATTCATTGTTCGCCTTTTTGAAAATGGTCCCACCGGGAAGACGTGATCTGTTACAATTTCCCCGAATCAGTCAAGAATTTTAATTTACTTAGGTTTTGGCTTTGCGAAACAGGATTGCTTAAGCGAACTCCCGCCGGACCTTGGCGCGCTGCGCGCCAGGCGCTGGATTGAATTACACAAGCCGGGTTTTCCTACCTAAGCGTAACTGTATGGGAGTAGAAGGGGCTGCATCAGAAAAGCGTTTGCTCACCAGGCGATGTTAAAACCTTGAATGGATTTTTCACCTAAGTGGGCTTCATTCAGAAAACTCTTCCTACAGAAGTACACCTTGAGAGCACCGCCATTCAGGGAAACATGCAGGATGAGGCCGCGTAGCCCGAATTCCGTGGAGATGGAAGGACCCCAGGGGCTGTGAGCAGAGTGCCAGGGCCTCACCAATTCGGGGCCTGCAGCGAAGCTCATCTAAGTGCATCCAGAACACCCCGGGGCACATCTCTAGGCTGTTTACTTGCTGGATGAGAGGTAAGGACCCTGCCCTGGGAGCAGGCTGGCAGGACGGGGTGAAGGGAAGACCGTGGGACCCTCCCCACTGAAGGGATTGGGACGTGCCACCCTCAGTCAGGCCACGTTGGCATTTTGATTATTTGGAGCTGAAGGAACTTGAGAACAGCAGAGGCAGGAAGGGCTCTCTGACCTCCTTTCCACCTAAAGGCAGGTCGTAAAACGTCCTGTGGTAAAGGGCCCTCCCCGTACCGAGAAGAGAACATTCTTGTCACCTGAGACTGGGAGTCAACACCGATATGGATCTGCACAAACCTGACCCAGACAACCCTCGCCTCCCATTAGTCTCCCCATGTATTTGTCTCCCACCGTTGGCCTCCTCTAGAAGCATGTCTCCACCATTGGTTGCTCTGTGTTGAATGTGATATAGAAGTTCTCAGGCCTAACCATTTCTTGGAGGTTTTCATTTCATTTCTGAGGGGCCTCTCATAGGGATATGAAATAAACCTGTTTGTCCGTTAATCTGGTTTTGTTTTTGTCCATTTAATTAGCAGCGCCCCAGGCACAGAACCTAAGAGGGTGCAGGAAAATGTGTTGCTGTTGTTTTTTCCTTCCCTGATACCATCCACGGACTCTCTTTTATTCACATGAGTAAAACTCCAGGAGCCCCAGAAGCTAAGGAAAACGAAGACTCTCTTTACTACAGAAGTTAAAAAAAAAAAAGTTACCTCTGTCAGTTTTGGTGGGGGAGCTTGAGATGTAGACGGGTGGTATGTTTGGTAAATTAGCCTTTGAGCTGATGAGCCTCTTTGAGAATCTTACGGAAGCCATGGAAGGAAGTCGGTGGGTGTCACGAGAGTGGGTGATCCGTCCTGACGGTCTCCGAAGGTGTTTCTTGCTACCCCGTGGGAGGGCGGCAAGGAATGCCGGCCAGGGCATCACGGGGTGGGGAGGACCCAGGCCGACGCCTCAGGTGTGGATGTATGGCTCCGCTCCCCATGGTGAGGGTCCCAACTGGCAGTTCTTGCGAAACGGGAGGTGTCCTTGCAGTCCCTGAGGAGGGCTTCCCGGTCCCTTTCCGGAGAACTCCTACAAGCCAGGCTTAGCCTGCTCTAAACAACATTCTTGTTTTTCAACCGGACGGTTCCGAGAACTCCTCCTGGTAGATGCGCGAGCGGAAGTTGCGGCTCTGTCTTGTTTACCCATTCCCCAGACATCTGGCCAACTGTCCCGGTGTCTCCCTTGGTTCCTTCCTTCCTCACACACAAAACTGGGGTAACAGTAGCAACTTCTGCGAACTGTTGTTGTGAGCAGATAAGCTAAAACGCGTAAGACTGAAAACTGCCCGCTACGTGGTGAGTGCTGTCTACGTAGTGTTAATTCAGTGATCTCTAACTCTAAATAACGCAGGGATCTCGAAGCTTCCCCGCCACCACCCCCACCCCCCGCCTGCTCTCGGGATCCATGCGTCACAGCAACATCGATGTTATCTCTGGATGTTAATCTATTACCCTGTTGACAGGCTTCATGGTTTATTTCGCTTAACGCCCTGGACAGACGTGTGAATCAGGCTAAACCACCCCGTTAGACACAGGGGAGACCAAACTCGGGTAACGTGCTTCAGATCAAACGACAGGGTGACTCGATGACATACAGACAGAATGCAAACCCTCACCTGCCCCAATCACAGAGGGGGAGGAGTTGTTTGCAGCACAGAGAACAAGGGAGAGATACCAGAATACAAAAGAAAGCTTACGTATCCGTGAGGGAAGAGACAACAGGTACGTAACGGGAACAGACAGTTCCTACAAGAAACCCACACGGCCAATAAGTCTGTGATAAATGCTCGGTCTTACTGGGTATCGACAAGTTCAAATTCACCTGCTGGACAAGTCTTACTGCTGCTATCACTTCTGATTCTTTGCACGTGTATGAGCTAAGATGCTTTGGGTAGCAAGGAACTGAAGGGGAGAAGAAACTTTTCATGCACCCTCTTACGTTCCTGGGCTGCGGTTTGCAGATGAAATCAACCAAGACAAATTAACAGGACTGAAAGCACACCAACTGTGGTTGATGTTCATCTCATGTTTCCCGTGTCCGTGGAGGTTTTCATAGAAGTAAACACTTAAGAGAGGTGGCTAGACCAGGAGCCTTACGCGTTAACACAGGGTGATAAATGGTACGGACGCAGCCGGACAGAGGAAACAGGCTGGGCTTCTGGTGGCAGTAATGAAGGGAAGTAACGCTGTGGGGAACGTAACGGGACGTAAGGGTTATTTAGTAAGGTCTACTGCTGGACACTCATGTGGGTGACCTCCATCTCCGGTCATAATGTCGCTCCACCCTCGCTGGTGTGGTCGAGGGGACACCTTCACAAAGGGAACTTTGCGCCCCATTTTTAGGAAGAGAGGGGGGCTTTTCCTATACCTGCTGCTTCTCGATGGCCTTCAGCTCAAAATAATCCTTCTGCCAGGGTGGCGTATTTGGGGGGCCACGTTCCGATCCCCGCCAGGACATAATATCAGTCTAAAAACGACATGAGTACAGTGATTGTCCTCTTAGTGGGAAGAATATCTTGGACCCCCCCACCCCCAGCACCTGGCCCCGTCATGATCCCTCCCCCAGGAGGGGCCATACTGCGGGCATCCAGTCTGGGTTCTAGGCGTTCCCCAGAAAGGGGGACGGGCTGCTTGGCAGACACCTGGGGCCTCTGTCACTGTCGAGGATCCGTGTTTTTTCCTCTGTGAAGGTTTAGGACTCTCAGTTCTCTCCCGTGTTTGGGGTGGGAGTAGAGAACTCTGAGCCCCATCATCTTTAATCCAGCCTTGGCCGGAACATTTGGCTCGAGCAGAAGCATTTAATGAAAAACCCTGAGGAAAGTGGGAATCGGCTGAAACAAGTGGTTTGAAAACAGAACAACCCTGAGGTAGACGGCGGATATTTTTTTGGACAGCGAAGATGTTTCACCGAGCAAGCCTGCTCATCTACACGCGCTCTTTACCTCACTGGCATAAAGTTAAGCTCTGGCTAAGTCTTTGTGATAAGAAGCATACGCATATGCTCCGAATATGGATAGTGTTGTTCCATCGGCTGTTTTCCTGTCGCCTGGGCGCCAGAGTGCGTTTGCCACGAGACTGGCCGAGTGTTTAGACTATTCGATACAGACGGCCGTGTTGGTTCGCTTCTAGTTGTAAACTGCATTTCGGATCGGAGGCTGGCTTCACTCACAACCGTGGTGACTCCATGTGATTAACTCAGCCTCTGCAAAGTGCCCTGTGGGTCCTCTTAAAACTGGAACCATCGCTCAAGGCACAGCCTTTTATGAGTATCTACTTATAAGTAAATGACACAAATTTAACAGATTTTAACTCTGAAACACGATTCAGAAACTCAGTTTGTTACGATGTGTGAGGTTTCACGACGATGTGCTTTGCCATGGGTCTCCGAAACTCGTTTTTGGAGGTGTTCAACAGGCTTCTTCGATATGGCGACTCACGTCCCTGGTTTGGCAGAATTTCTGTGTATTAATTCTCGAGGATTGAGAGGTCTGGGTTATTTATCCATTCACCCATCAGTTATCGCAGAATGTCCAACATCTAACTCATAGTTAAGCTTTTTGTTTATTTAACAATATATTTCTGTGGCGCCTGGCTGGCTCAGTTGGTGGGGCATGTGGCTCTTATCTTGGGGTTGTGGATTTGAGCCCTATGTAGAGATTATTTAAAAATAAAATCTTAGGGTCGCCTGGGTGGCTCAGCCGGTTACCAGACTGACTTCAGCTCAGGTCATGATCTCACAGTTCATGAGTTCGAGCCCCACATCGGGCTCTGTGCTGACAGCTCAGAGCCTGGATCCTGCTTCGGATTCTGTGTCTCCCTCTCTCTCTGCCCCTCCTCCACTCGCTCGTGCACTCTCTCTCTCTCTCTCTCTGCCCCTCCACCACTTGTGCTCTCTCTCTTTCTCTCTAATAAACTGAAAATAAAATAAAAAATAATCTTTTTTTAAATTTATTTTTGAGAGAGACAGAGACAGAATGTGAGTAGGTTAGGGGCAGAGAGAGAGGGAGACCCAGAATCCGAAGCAGGATCCAGCCTCTGAGCTGTCAGCGCAGAGCCCGATGCGGGGCTCGAACTCACGAGCTGTGAGATCATGACCTGAGCCAAAGTAGGCTGCTCAACCGACTGAGCCTCCCAGGCACCCCAAAATTAAAAATAATCCTTAAAAAAGTTTGTTATTTTTTTTCTATGCCTTCCGTTAATTAGATATTCTACCTCCTAGAATGATTCTCTACTTTTCTTATATTAAAAAAAATTTTTTTTAAGTTTATTTCTTTATTTTGAGAGGGGCAGAGAGAGTGCAGGTGGGGGAGGGGCAGAGAAAGAGAATCCCAAGCGGGCTCTGAGCTTCCAGGGCAGAGCCTGACAGGGGGTGGGGACTGGAACTCAAGAACTCATGAGATGGTGGCCTGAGCGGAAATCAAGAGTCCCAGGCTTAACCAACCCCGGGACTAGGCACCTCTAGTCTTCTTACACTTCTTCCTGTATTTTCCATTTCTCCAGCCCCCGTAGCCCGATCTTCATCCTTCAGTTCATCTTTCCCCTTACCTGCTGAACTTGTAAAAAATTTAATTTCAGGCTCTATCTGGTCTCTGACGATGAGTCTCAATCCATGATGCAGAATTTTCAGTTTCTAATGGTATCCAACAGCAGGTGTGTGTGTGAGAGAGAGAGAGAGAGAGAGAGAGAGAGAGAGAGAGAGAGAAAGACAGAGAGGGAGAGAGAGAAGAGAGATTCTTTCCCGGAGTCGGGGCAATCTGTGGTCCTTTTTGTCCTCTTTTAAAAATTTTTTAAAGTTTATTGTTGAGAGAGCGAGAGACAGTGTGTGAGCAGAGGAGGAGTGGAGAGAGAGGGAGACACAGAATCCGAAGAAGGCTCCAGGCTCTGAGCTGTCAGCACGGAGCCTGACGCGGGGCTCGAACCCACGAACCGCGAGATCAGGACCTGAGCCGAAGCCGGACGCTTAACCGACTGGGCCCCCCAGGTGCCTCAAGGGCGATTTGTAGTCCATTTTGGATCAGCCACGCGACAGGTGCAGGGCGCGTGGGACACAGGTGTCACGGGCAGGTCTGGGCGACACCCCGGCTGTGGGAACAGACACGGGGTGATTTCTCTGGCTCTGTTTTCTCCTCTGTGAGTAGATTTTGTGGAGGTTTACATGAGATGCAGCTTTGAGACAGGCCCCTGCCGGTGCCAAGATCCTGCCCCCTCCCCGGGTGATTTTAGGCTGAGTCTTGGGGAGAAACGCGGGCGGGACCCAATCGGGCCGTGGAAAAGGAGCTGTGCGTTCCGAACCCTTCCGGTGCACAAACTCTTCCCGAGATACTTGTGGAGCTTTGTGCGAGGCTCAACACAAGCCGTTCGTCCCGGAGGCAGGAGTGTGCCCAGCCCCCGGCTTCCGTGAAACCATCCGAGGCGTGGCCGTGTGACTGTTTCCAAAACCACGGGAAGGAGGAGATCCCGTCGGCCAGCTCTTTCGACGTGAAAGCGATTGTTTCCCTTCTCTTTTGACCGGACCCTGCTCCTGAAAAACAAACTTGCACCTACAAACATGCCCCAAATCAGAAAACGGAATGTATCAGCTGCCGGAGAGCGGGGACAGCCCAGTTTGACCCGCTCTTGTGCGACCGCAGACAGGGGTGGGACGCAGGACGCGGGCCGGGTTTGAACTCCTGGCCACAGGCGACGCAAAGGCAGTGAAGCTTGTCCCACGGGGACGAGGCGGTGGGGAGCCCCATCTCCGCCCGCGGGCAGCCCAGAGCACGCTAGCCACATTGTCGGTGGCAGGTGATTTTGGAGCCAGTTTTTACCCACTTAATAAACACTGACGGGAGGACCCAGCTAGCGTCACGTGCGCTTCTGAGGGAAGAAGTTCAAGGCGGACAAAACGCTCCAGGGTTAGTCTACCCTCGACACGGAAGCCACCACCATGGATGAAACGTTCTCGGCGCCGACAAACGCGGCGCAGAAACAAGAAGCTGAGGACGAAGGGACCCGCTTCCTTCCAGGCACTCGGAACGCGCGCCCGCCTCCCGCAGCATCTCGGGCCCCGGTTCCGTCTGCCGTTAGCGGCTCCGACGAGGGGTGGGGGGTGCCAGCGCCCCCCAAGCTAATTTAAAATAACCAGGTCCAGATGCGGGTGCCAAGAAAAAGAGGTCTGCACCGTTCACCACCGTGGCCTGGATCGTATTTCAAAAGTGTCAAATCAAAGCCGTCCCACCGAAGCGCCTGATTTCTTAACGAACTCCTTATGTATTTCGTCTCTTGAATGCAGAAAAAGTGGGGTGTCCGCTGGGGAGTAGATTTCGGATTTACGGAAACGAAACCCGCGGGCGTGATCCTTCGTGACACACACCCCGTGGAGCCGATATCTCGCCGTGGAATTATTTGCTGCTTCGTTAAGATGCTTTCGTCTAAAAGCCACATCTGAGAGGCACTTAGAGAAGAGGGTGTGGGCACTGGAGGGAGATCCGGTTGAAATCTCCACATTTAAAGGCTTTGCAAAACGCTGACGTTCTGTCGCGTTGATCCAGGGCTATTAAGAGCAAACTTTGAAACAAAATCTTGTCCTTTCTGTATGTTAGAGCGCTGGCCTCTTTCCTGAAGAAAGATTCCCACGAAGGGGTTGTTTCGGAGTTCTGGCTCACTACGTTAGGTGCGTCTGGATACTGAATAAAGCAGGGTTTTTCTTTTCTTTTTCTTTCTTTTGAACAGAGAAAAGAGGCACATACTCAAGGTGATTAGACGGAGAAATACCTATCTGCAGGCAGGCGGATGGACAGAGGACAGATGAGCAGACAATATAAGCAGAGAGTAGCGTCATCAGCTTTTGGAACATCGCGATGTCCTATGTTCGGGCTCCCGGTTCAACGTGGTTTTGGCTCAGAAACATGCAGCCTGGAGTGTTCTTGTCCAAGGATGGAGGGAAGTGCCTTCAGGACACTGACTGAGACTCTGAAGACGCAGTGATTGTTAGAGTGCGCCCACCCTACGGTGCCCAGCAGCGGCTCTCGCAGCCATGGATCTCAAGCGGTTCTTTCCAGCTTCCGTGTGCGGAATCTTAAACGGTACCTGTAGCTTCAGAACGAGCAAGCGTAACTGAAGTCACTTATCCACCTCCTGCCCGCCCCCCCATCCAAACGAATAGCCTGGAAATAATTGGACAGAAACTGGCAACAGGACTCTGAAAAATGGAAAAGAAGAAGGGGGACAGGGACCTCAGGTCTTGGGGTGTGGTGACCTGTGAGGTCTTTGATCTCCCAGATGCCCCGCAGGGGTGCCAAAGTGGCCTGAAACCTGGCGGAGACAAACAAACGAGAAAGGCTGGGGAAAGGAGGAGCCCAACAGGGCCCGAACGGGGGCTGCTTCCCAAGGGGACCTAGCAGGGGACCGGATCTGCCTCCAAAGCCTTGCTGGGCTGGCCCAACCCCCACTCCGCACCTGGGAACTGCTCCCCTTGGGAGGGGCAGCATCGCAGCTCGGAGCTCTCCACCCAGTGGCAGGAGACACCCCTCCCACCCAGTCCCGTGGCGGAAGGTGGCCAGCAGCACAGATGGCCCAGAGGAGCCACTCCTTCCCTTTCAGGCAGCTGCAGAGGGGCCGGGACTGATCCCCCAGAGCCCCCAGAGATGCCACAAGAATGAGGCCGACCGGTATAGCACCACGAGGGCTCTAGCAACTCACCGGTCACTGGGGCTACAACCCACGAAAGCGGGTCAGAACCAAACAGTGAATGTAAAAGGGGTCACTTGCCTGCTAAAACAGAAGATTTATGTAGCATTAAGAGGCCCCCTAACAAAGTGGCCAAAATGCCCGTAAAACTTTGCTCATCATACCAAGAACCAGGAAAACTACCCTTTGAGAAAGAAAAACCAGGGGCACCTGGGGGGCTCAGTCGGTTTAGCATCCAACTTTGGCTCAGATCACGATCTCACGGCTTGTGCGTTCAAGCCCCGTGTCGGGCTCTGTGCCGGCAGCTCGGGGCTTGGAGCCTGCCTCGGTTTCTGTGTCTCCCTCTCTCTGCTCCTCCTCCTCTGCTCTCTCTCTCTCTCTCTCTCCCAAAAATATAAATGAAAAAATAAAATTAAAAAAAGGGAAATAAAAATCAACAGATGTCAATACTGAAGTGAAAAAGTGTTGAAAGTGTTTGACAAGGGTCTGAAAACAGTCGTAATTAAGAATGTTCAATAAACAATGACACATTCTCTTGAGACAAATTAAAAAACAAAAAATTTCTGCAAAGAAATGGACGTTATAAAAACTCACTGGACGGACTGAGTAGTAGAATGGAGATGACTTTGGATAGGATCCATGAACCTGAACACAGATCAATGAATCCATTCAATCTGAACAAAACCAAAAAGAAACAGACTGAGAAAAAAATGTAGTCTGGGGGATCTGTGAAACAGATGTCTAACTAAATATCCCAAATGGCCAACATTTATCATCCGAGTTCCAGAAAGAGAGAAAGAGGGAGTGGCTGGAAAAATACTCAAAGAAACAATGGTTGACAACTTCCTAAATTTGGCCAGAGACATAAAACTACAGATTCAAGAAGCTGGGAGAAATCCAAATCGCAGAAACCCAAAGAAATCCAAACAAAGACACGTCACTATTAAACTTGTGAAAAACTAAACACAAAAATAAAACAAAATGAAACAAGACTTAGAAACAACCAGGGAGAGAGGATGCTCTACCTGTACCGGAAGACTGAATTAATTATGCAGATTTGTCATCTGGAACCATCAAGCCAGAAGTTACTGGCGCATTTTTTCAAGAGATAAAAGATCTGTCAGCCGCGAATCCTATATCTGGCAAAGCTATCCTTCAAGAATGAAGGGGAAATAGACTTCTCAGATGAAGGAAAATTAAAAGGATTTGGTGTGGGCAGACTTACCTCTAAAGATTGCTACAGGAAGCGCCCTAAACCTTAAAAAAAAAGGTTATGGATTGAATTGTGTCCCCCCACCCAAATTCATACGTTGAAACCCAACCCCCAAGGAGGTTGTATTTGGAAACAAGACCGTTAAGGAGGTAGCTAAGGTTAGGCAAGATTATAAGGATGGGGCCCTATTCTGATAGGATCGGTGGTCTTCATAAGAAGAGGAAGAGCCCCCAGGAGCGTGTGCACGTAGAAAACCGTGTGAGGACACAGAAGGTGACAGCCTACAAGCCAAGGAGACGGGCCTCAGGAGAAACTACGCCTGCCAACACCTCGCCCTGGACCCGCAGCCTCCGGGACTGGGAGGGACGGGCTGCTGATGAAGTGCCCAGGATCGTGGCATGTGTCATGGCAGCTTGAGCAGACAAAGGCATAAAAATGACAACAGACAGAGGAGGGGCCCTTCGGAGAGGAAGACAGGGACAACGGAATGAGAAGATACAGAGGCAAACGTAACAGACTGTTCTTCCCCTCTTGAGTTTCTTTAATTATACTTTATGTTTGAAGCCAAAGTTGTAATACGATCTGATGTGGTGCTCAATGCACGTACTGGAAACGCTTAAGACGATTATTTTTTTTTTAATTTTTTTTTAATGTTTATTCATTTTTGAGACAGAGAGAGACAGAGCATGAACGGGGGAGGGTCAGAGAGAGAGGGAGACACAGAATCGGAAACAGGCTCCAGGCTCTGAGCTGTCAGCACAGAGCCCGACGCGGGGCTCGAACTCACGGACTGCGAGATCATGACCTGAGCCGAAGTCGGACGCCTAACCGACTGAGCCACCCAGGCGCCCCTAAGACGATTATGTTTAAGAAGTGGGGAGGGTCGGGGATCTAAATGCAGGTAAAGCGTCTACACTCAGAGGGCAAAACACTGATAGCACAGGTAGTGGCATCAGGTCACAGCTGGGACGACAGTAAAGTTATGCCAAGTGGTATGCAAAAAAATATTGTATATAAAGAAGAATCCAGTGCTAAAAACTGTTCAGGTGACTAACAAGAAAGGAAGTCCCCCCCCCCGAAAAAAAAAGAAAAAGAAAACCAAAGGAATGAAAAAAGAAGATATGTAGGAAACAAAATATTAAAATGGCAGACTTGGGGCACTTGGGTGGCTCAGTCGGCTGAGCATCTGACTTGGGCTCAGGTCATGATATCGCAGTTGGTGAGTTCGGGCCCCGTGTCGGGCTCTGTGCTGACAGCTTGGAGCCTGGAGCCTATTTCGGATTCTGTGTCTCCCTCTCTCTCTGCCCCTCCCCTCCTCGTGCTCTGTCTCTCTCTGTCTCAGAAAAAAAAAAAAAACGTGTTTAAAATGGCAGACTTAAACTCTAATGTATCAATGACTATTTTAAATATTAGTGGTATAAATATACCAACTAAAACACAGAGATTAGGGCATCCGGGTGGCTCAGTTGGTTGAGTGTCTGACTCTGGATTTCAGCCCAGGTCATGGTCTCATGGTTCATGAGTTCAAGCCCCACGTTGGGCTCCATGCTGGCAGTGCAGGGCCTGCTTGGGATTCTCTCGCTCTTTTACTCTCTCTCTGTCCCTCCCCAGCTCGTGCTATCTTGCTGTCTCTCAAAATAAATAAACTTAAAAGAAAAAAAGAAACTACTGTTAACAAAAAGACGGAGATCAATTATTCTTCGGTAAAGTTGGAAAAATGAAAAATGAGAAAAGCTAGAGATTGAGTGGGTAAGACACGTGATCCGATCCCATGCAGTCTGGGAAAAATGACTTCAAAATAACGCCACTGATAAGCAGGGAAGGAAAGGATGGGAAAGCTGTATCACGGAAATACGAATTAGGAAACCAAAAAACACCAAGAGTATTTATCATAACATCAAAGAAGGTAAGCTTCAGAGCAAAGAAAAGTTACCAGCAACAAAAGCAGGCATCACAGAATGATTAAGGCTCAGTCAACTCAGCACGACCCAGCAATCCTAAGTCTGTGTGTAGCATACCGCAAGGTTTCAAACTATACGAAAACAAAACTGGTGGAGAGGAAAGGAGAAACACACAGGCACAGGGATTTCAAGAGCCAGCTCACAGCGTTGGCTAGAACTCCCAGAGATAACACCCACAAGGCTGCAGAGGAACCAGCAATGCCATGGCCCACTGGGTCTGCCTGACATCACAGAACCGTCCACCCACCCACGGCAGGCCACACATCCCGCTTCGTGGACCACTCACCGAGAAGGCCATGTCCTCAGTCAGACAGCAAACTTTAACCGATCGAAGAGAATTTTGAACTATACCGAGTATGTTTTCTACCCACAACAGAACCAGATTAGCAGTCGGTAAGTGAAAGACAAGAGAACAAGCCCCAAATTCTCGGAAATTCAACAACACACTTCTAAATAATCTGGGGGTTGAAGCAGGAGTCTCAAAGGAAATTTGAAAATAAAAATAAATGAATGAAGTTGAATGAAAATTGAAACGAAATTCAAAATACAACATATGGAGGCACCTGGGTGGCTCAGTTGGTTAAGCATCCAACTTCTCTGTTCAGGTCATGATCTCGCGATTCGTGAGTTCGAGCCCCACATCAGGCTCTGTGCTGACAGCTCAGAGCCTGGAGCCTGCTTTGCATTCTGTGTCTCCCTCTCTATTTGCCCCTCCCCTGCTCACGCTCTGTCTCTCTCTCAAAAATAAATAAACATTAAAAAAAATTTAAAAAATAAAACATATCAGTTTGTGGGGTTTAGCTAATATAGTGTTGACATCTGAAAAGAGAAAAACTATTGATCAATAATCTAAGTTCCTAGCTCAAGAGCCCAGAAAAAGAAGAGAAAGGAGACAAACAACAACTAAAAGCAAGCAGAAAGAGATTTTAAAAAGAGCAGAAATCAATGAAAATCAAGACATGGAAATGAGAGAACGAAACAAAAAAACGTTATTTGTCAAAAAAGTCAGTAACACTGACAAACCTCCAGCTCAACTGGCAAGGATAAAGAGAAGAGACAGGGGCGCCTGGGTGGCACAGTCGGTTAAGCGTCCGACTTCAGCCAGGTCACGATCTCGCGGTCCGTGAGTTCGAGCCCCGCGTCGGGCTCTGGGCTGATGGCTCGGAGCCTGGAGCCTGTTTCCGATTCTGTGTCTCCCTCTCTCTCTGCCCCTCCCCTGTTCATGCTCTGTCTCTCTCTGTCCCAAAATAAATAAAAAACGTTGAAAAAAAAATTAAAAAAAAAAAGAGAAGAGACAAACCATCAATGTCGAATGAAAGAAGGGCATCACAGAGGATCTTGCAGACATCGTAAATCATAAATTTGTCACAAATGTCAGATATTTGACAACTGAGAAGAAATGGACTAATTCCTTGAAAACCACAAACTACCAAAACTCAGCAGGATGAAACATACGCGAATAGTCCCATAACCGTTAAAAAACAGAGTCTATAATTAAAAGTTCCTGAAAAAGTTCCAGATGTTTTCAAATAGAGAATTTCTCCAGCATTCAAGGAATTAACACCAGTCGTACAAAATCTCTGCCAGTGAAGAGAGGAGGTCCTCTCATCTGCGTCCCAACTCATTTTATGAGGTTGCTATTACCTTAACACCAAGGTACAACAGACAGTACATAAAAATAAAGCTGTACGTCAACACCTTTCGGGAGCTTAGGTGCATAAATCCTCAAGAAAATATTAGCAAATTGAATCCAGTGATGTTTTAAAACGATTCTACATCATGAGCAATTGGGGTTTGTTCCAGGGATGCAAGGCTAGTTCAACATCAAAAGTCAACCAATGCGGGAATGCAAACTGGTGCAGCTGCTCTGGGAAAACACTGTGGAGGTTCCTCGAGAAATTAAAATAGACCTACCCTATGACCCAGCAATAGCACTGCTAGGAATTTACCCAAGGGACACAGGAGTGCTGATGCACAGGGGCACTTGTACCCCAATGTTTATGGCAGTACTTTCAACAGTAGCCAAATTATGGAAAGGGCCTAAATGTCCATCAACTGACGAATGGATAAAAAAGATGTGATTTATATATACAATGGAATACTACTTGGCGATGAGAAAGAATGAAATCTGGCCTTTTGTAGCAACGCGGATGGAACTGGAGAGTGTTGTGCTAAGTGAAATAAGCCATACAGAGAAAGACAGATACCACATGTTTTCACTCTTAGGTGGATCCTAAGAAACTTGACAGGAGACCATGGGGGAAGGGAAAGAAAAAAAAAAAGTTAGAGAGGGAGGGAGCCAAACCATAAGAGACTCTTAAAAACTGAGAATAAACTGGGCGCCTGGGTGGCGCAGTCGGTTAAGCGTCCGACTTCAGCCAGGTCACGATCTCGCGGTCCGTGAGTTCGAGCCCCGCGTCAGGCTCTGGGCTGATGGCTCAGAGCCTGGAGCCTGTTTCCGATTCTGTGTCTCCCTCTCTCTCTGCCCCTCCCCCGTTCATGCTCTGTCTCTCTCTGTCCCAAAAATAAATAAATGTTGAAAAAAAAAATTAAAAAAAAAAAAAACAGAATAAACTGAGGGTTGATGGGGGGTGGGAGGGGGGGAGGGGGGTGATGGGTATTGAGGGCACCTGTTGGGATGAGCACTGGGTGTTGTATGGAAACCAATTTGACAATAAATTATATTTAATAATAAAAAAAAAAGTCAACCAATATAACCCATCATATCAATGGGCCAAATCACTTGAATGTCTATTTGTCTTGATGTCTGCTTTCCAGAGGACCTGAACTTTATTCATTTGCTAAGGGCTATGTACCAAAACCCCATAGCAACTTAAGTTGATAAATGTAATAGTGACACTTTAGATGGATTTTCTTTACGATTAGTTACAAGGTAAGGACGCCCAGTGGCACTGCCACTGTTTAATGCACTGTTGTGGAGATCCTAGACAATGCCGTAACAAAAGAAAATGAAATAAGAGGTATAATGAACATCTACCTAGAAAAATCAGAAGAACCATCAAACTACAGTTGACTTTTTTTTTTAACGATTATTTATTTTTGAGAGAGAGCACGAGCAGAGGAGGGGCAGAATGAGAGGGAGACACAGATTTCGAAGCAGGCTCCAGGCTCTGAGCCATCAGCACAGAGACCCATGCAGGGCTTGAACCCATGAACCATGAGATTATGACCTGAGCCAAAGTCAGATGCTTAACCGACTGAGCCACCCAGGTGCCCCAAACTACAGTTGACTCTTGAACAACATGAGGGTTAGAGACACTGACACCCATGTAGTACAAAATCCCCATACGACTTTGGACTCCCCAGAAATTTAACTACTAATAGCTTACCATTGACCAGAAACCTTATTGATAACGTAGTTGATGAACACATATTTTGTATATTATGGGTATCATACACTGCATTTTGATCATAAAGTAAGCTAGAGAAAATGTTATTAGGAAAATCATAAGAAAAAAATCTACATACAAGCGGACCCACATAGTTCAAACCCATGTTGTTCAAGGGGCAACTGTATTAGAACACATACAGGACTTCATCAAGTTTTCCAGACCATACACTAAAGTTGAAATGATACACAGAAGATTAGCATCACCCCTGTGCAAGGATATGACATGAAAATTTGTGAAGTATATCATATTGTTAAAAAAAATTTTTAATGTTTATTTATTTTTGACAGAGACAGAGAGACAGAGAGAGACAGAGACAGAGCATGAGGGGGGGAGGGGCAGAGAGAGAGGGAGACACAGAATCCCAAGCAGGCTCCAGGCTCCTAGCTGTCAGCCCAGAGCCCGACGGGGGCTCGAATTCATGGACAGTGAGATCATGACCTGAGCTGAAGTCGGATGCTCAACCGACTGAGCCACCTAGCCGCCCACATATTTTTATTAAGGATGGCCCTTGTAATGAGTGCTGGGTGTTGTATGAAAGTGCTGAATCACTAAATTCTACACTTGAAACTAGTATTACAGTGTATGTTAACTAACTGGAATTTAAAGAAAAACTTGGGGAAAAAAGGAAAAAAAAATCAATGGTCTTTTCCTCTGCCAGCAATAACCAACCATTAAATATAATAAAAGACGCAAATTACAATGACTACAACTATGAAATACTAGGAATTACCCAAGAATCCAAAATCCTTCTATGTGGAAACAAAAACGCTAATAAAGGAGACTGAAGATCTCACTAAATACAAAGACATCCCATGTTCTTAGATAGGAACATTTGATATTATAAGATGGTTGATTCTTTTTAGTTTAATCTGTGAATGAAATGCAGTATCAGTTGAAATTCCAGCTGGATTTCTTTTAAAGGAACTCAAGGAAGTAATTGAAAAATACATACGGAGACAGATCTATGAATAGTGAAGTCAATTTTAGAGAAAACAAAGGGAGGGTGTGTCCTGCCAGATAGTGGGATGTGGTAAAGGGTGTTTTATTTATTTTTTTTTTAATTTTTTTTTTCAACGTTTATTTATTTTTGGGACAGAGAGAGACAGAGCATGAACGGGGAGGGGCAGAGAGAGAGGGAGACACAGAATCGGAAACAGGCTCCAGGCTCCGAGCCATCAGCCCAGAGCCTGACGCGGGGCTCGAACTCACGGACCGCGAGATCGTGACCTGGCCGAAGTCGGACGCTTAACCGACTGCGCCACCCAGGCGCCCCTGTTTTATTTATTTTTTTAAAATGTTTTTTAATTTATTTTTGAGACAGAGACAGAGCACGAGCTGGGGAGGGGCAGAGAGAGAGGGAGACACAGAATCTGAAGCAGGCTCCAGGCTCTGAGCTGTCAGCACGGAACCCGACGCGGGGCTCGAACTCATGGAGTGTGAAATCATGACCTGAGCTGAAGTCGGATGCTCAACCGACTGAGCCACCCAGGCGCCCCAAGGGTGTTTTAATAAAGCCATACCGAAACCAACACAAGGGCAGAAGGACAGACGAGGGAAAATGACAAATTGGAGACTGACCGGCATGTTTGTATGAGACTTAATAGAAGATAAAGTATAAAAATAAATTAATGGGGGGGAGGCGCCTGGGTGGCTCAGTCGGTTAAGTGTGCGACTCTTGGCTTCAGCTCACTCAGGTCATGATCGCACAGTTCGTGCATTCGAACCCTGCACAGGGCTCTGCGCCTGACAGCACAGAGAATGCTTGGGATTCTCTCTCTCTCCCTCTCCCCTGCTCCCTTTCTCTCTCTCAAAGTGAGTATTTTTAAAAAATTAATGAATGAATTAATTAATGAGGAAACAACAGATTGCTTAGAGAATGACATGGGACTACAGAATACAGAAGAAGAAAGATAAATTGCATCTCTACCTAATCTCAGACACGGGGGCAGACTCTAAATAGATTAAAGACTTAAAAGTGAAAGAAAGAGACCGGAAATCAACAGAGAGCAGAGAGTGCTGAAAAGTCCTCAAACAAAAGCACAAACCATTAAAAAACAAACAAACAAACAAACAAACAAAAACAATGGCTCTCACTACATCAAAATTGAGGCTCTGTTCAACGAGAGCTAAGATACGGATAGCAGATATTAACAATGCAGGTGCATGAAACTATATGGGGTTATTGCTGAGCATAAACCAGGAACTCCTAGAAAAATAACCCAGGGAAAGTGGGTAATTCAAGTAGAAAAACAGGGAAATATATATACGGATTATACGAAATATATATACGAAATATACAAAATACATATACGAAATATACGAAATATATATACGAAATATACAAAATACATATACGAAATATACGAAATATATATACGAAATATATATACGAAATATTTTCAAAATAGGAGATCCTAATTGCAGTTTCAGGTTGATAAATGAGGACATAGGGGCATGATATTATTTAGACACGTTTTATTCCAGAAGAACAAAGGGGGAACATTTTAAAAAGTGGTTGCCTCTTGAGAGCGTGGCTGAGCGTGGGGACAGTGGGGGTGGACATTTTTCACTACAATTTGATCTTCTAACCACGATGCTTCATTTTGTTGATATTTTTAAATTTTAAAAGAAAAGGAACTAATGAAAAATAGCCTCAGCCACATCTTCCAAAAAGTTAAAGGAAATGTCTCACTCAGGAGTCACCCGGACAGAAAATGCTGTATAAAAATGAAAATCAACTCATAATAAGACCAGACGCCTAAATATGTGGCTAAGCCATAAAACTTCTGGGAGAAAGGAGAAAATCTTTTAAATCACTACTCACAGCAACCTCTGCCTGTCTTCACATGGCCTTCTCCTCAAGAGTAGTCATCTCCTTTCGCCTCTTCGGACACTTGTGATGGCTTCTAGGGCCCACCATTATTATTCACGGTAATCTCAGCTTAAAATCCTTAATCACAGCTGCACAGATCCCTTCTTCCAGATAAGGTAACATTTCCAAGTTCCAAGAATTAGGACTCGATTCTTTGGGTGGCTATTATGCAATCTACTACAATATCCAATTCTCTCAGCAACATTTGTTGAAAAGACTATCCTTTTCCTGTTGGATTAGAACTTTGGCACTTTGTTGAAAATCAATTCACCATAAATATAAGGGTTTATTTCTGAACTCTCAATGGTGTTCCATTGATATATCCTTGTACCAGTACCATACGTCTTGTTAACTGTAGTATCATAGTAAGTTTTAATAGCAGGTAGTGTAAACCCTTCAACTTTGTTCTTCTTTTTAATTGTTTTGCCTACTATAGGTCTGTTTTTATATAAATTTTAATTTATTGATTTCTTGATTTCTGCATAAAAGTCTGCTGGAATTTTGATAAGGACTGCACTGAATCTATAAATCAGTTTGGGGACTCTTCCAATTTATGAAGATGGACCGTCTCTCCAATTATTTAAATCTTCCTCAATTTCTTATAG